>NW_027225574.1:557500-1224166 GCF_038994185.2 Dermacentor albipictus | reverse complement strand
CAACGAGGGAAGGCAGCTAGGTAGGATCAGGCAACAGCAGATTTGTTGAAGCATGGTGAGCAGATTGCTCTAGAAAAACTGGTCACCCGGTATACGCAGTGCCTCATGACTTCGAGCGTACCGGAATCTTGGAAGAACGCTAACATAATCCTAATCCATAAGAAAGGGGACGCCAAAGACTTGAAAAATTATAGACCGATCAGCTTACTCTCCATTGCCTACAAAATATTTACTATGGTGATCGCAAATAGAATCAGGAACACTTAGACTTCTGCCAAGCAAAGGACCAGACAGGATTCCGTAAAGGCTACTCAACAATAGACCATATTCACACTATCAATCAGGTGATCTAAAGAGTGTGTGGAATATAACCAACCCTTATATATAGCTTCTATTGATTGCAAGAAAGCGTTTGATTCAGTAGAAACCTCAGCGGTCTTGGAGGCATTACGGAATCAGGGTGTAGATGAGCCGTATGTAAAAATACTGAAAGATATCTATAGCGGCTCCACAGCCACCATAGTCCTCTATTAGGAAAACAACAAATCCCAATAAAGAAAGGCGTCAGGCAGGGAGGTACGATTTCTCCAATGCTATTCACAGCTTGTTTACATGAGGTAATCACAGACCTGGATTGGGAAGAATTGGGGATAAGAATTAATGAATGATACCTTAGTAACTTGCGATTCGCTGATGATATTGCCTTGCTTGGTAACTAAGGAGACCAATTGCAATGCATGCTCACTGACCTGGAGTGGCAAAGCAGAAAGGTGGGTCTAAAAATTAATTTGCACAAAACTAAAGTAATGTTTAACAGTCTCAGAAGTGAACAGCAGTTTCGATAGGTAGCGAGGCACTGGAAGTGGTAAGGAGATACATCTACTTAGGGCAGATAGTGACCGCGGATCCGGATCATGAGACTCAAATAATCAGAAGAATAAGAATGGGCTAAGGTGCGTTTGGAAGGCATTCTCAGATCACAAACAACAGGTTGTCATTATCCCTCCACAGAAAAGTGTAAAACAGCTGTGTCTTACCAGTACTCACGTACGGAGCAAAAACCTGGAGGCTTATGAAAAGGGTTCTACTGAAATTGAGGACCACGCCACGAGCTACGGAAAGAATAATGATGGGTGTAACGTTAAGGGATAAGAAAAGAGCAGATTGGCTCAGGGAACAAACGCGAGTTAATGACATCTTAGTTGAAATTAGGAAAAATAAATGGGCATGGGCGGGACATGTAATGAGGATGGAAGGTAACCGAGAAGAAGAAGCCGAGGTGCGGACGTCCCTCACATCGGCTCCGTCGCTTTTGAATGCTTGTGCAGCCGTCTTTGCCACCATCATGGATTCAAGCACATCACTGTAATTGTGAAGTCACCTGGAATTCGCGGATACCTTTCTTTAAGGTGGGACTTCCATTTTTGGACTTTTACTGGCCTTTCTTGGTGCAAGACCCAAGTAGGCCTACTGGCCCCGCCGGGCCGCGATGGCGGACACGCGCATGGAAGATGAAGACGCTACCGGATTAGAAGAGAATGAGGAAGATCTAGGTTGGCAAATTGTGACAAGCCCAAAATTTCGCTCCACCACAAGGATTGCTGGCGATGGGAAAACATCGCCGCAGAGCCAGCAAGAGCAAGGCAACAGCAGCAAGAACGAGGGACCTACAACCCCTATGTTCAAAAATCGGATTGTCAAGGCATCAAGGATGCCCCAATTGCCTGAGTAGCACAGCAATATCATCATCCGCCCACGAAGAGGTCTCAACTTGAGCAAAGTCAGCACCACAGCGATAGGCGTGGCGATTATTGAAGCATCGGGCCTGACTCCGGAACAAGCCCGAGAGGATGTCGTTTGCCCTGACTTCACGCAAAACATCGTGGTGGTTAGTACACCAGACCCCAGTCATGCTGCCAGGTATGTGCGAATCAGGTCAATCGTTATAGTGAAAACTGAATATGAAGTGAACGCCTACGAGACAGCTCCGCATACCACGTGTAGAGGGGTGATTTGGAGAGTTGACCTCAGAGACAATCAGGCCACGATAACGAAGAACATTGGGCATGACTTTAACCCACTGGCATTGGCAGCCAAACGTATTAAATCCACGGGCTTGGTCATTGTTCTGTTTGATGGACTCAAGGTGCCCAATTATGTCAGATACGGGTGGACCCTTGTAAGGTGCTACCTGTATAGGAAGCAGTTTGATGTCTGCTATGCTTGCGGAAAGATTGGACATCGATCAGATGTATGTCCAACACCGGACGTGGTACAGTGCAGAGGATGTGGAACTCAAAACCCGGAGGACAATCACATGTGTGTGCCTAACTGCAAATTCTTTGGAGGGGACCACCCAATTGGGGGCAAGACTTGCAGACAGCGGTACCAAATTCCATACCTGGTGCGAATTCGACGACGAGAACGCAACAGATATGCTACGGGGGCGACATCAGCTTAGCTGCAATGGGATGCCCAAACGGGCACCAGGGGGTGCACGCTCTCTAGGAGCCCCACACGGTCAAGACGCCGCTCGCCGTCGAAGGTCAGAAGCCACTGCAGATCACGTGAAGTGCAGGTGCGCTTCGAAGGAGGAGTGCAGACGCCTGGCGACAAGACGACATCTGGAACAACCTGGACCGACAAAGTGAAAGGTACTGTGAGGACTGCGGAGAGCGGTGCGGGGCGGACGGTCGGAGATAATGATGCCAGGGTAGAATAGCTAATTAAAGAAGTAACGTATCTGAGAAAGGCAAATGAAGAACTTACTAAGCAGGGTGTAGAACTTCGCAAGAACTCGCAGGCTAGCTCCAGAAACGTAGCAATAGCCAAACCGGTGAATAATGACAACAGTCACAATGAAGGAAACACACCAGCTCCAAAGAAGCGGGAAATAAGCCCAGTAGAAACGACAGTGTGTGCTGCTTTGGAAGAGATGAAGGAGGCGATTAAACAACTTAGAGATGCCATAGTTAAAACTAAGTTCAAAGTTGATAAGTTATGGAAATGGAGACTGACGGCTGAAAAGAGGCTTACCAAAGTAGAAGCGCAAGGCAAGGACCACGAATACCTACCCTCAGAAGCAGAAAGAGTCAGATCGCTCCCCGGCACGTCGGGGGGTTCTACGAAGCGTGCTCTAGCGGGTAGCAGTAAGGCGGGTTTTATGAGCAATGGCTAGCAGGGGGAGCTTTACCGTGTGGCACTGGCATTGCCGAGGATTTTATCACGAAAAAGCACCTCTCATGCAGTAAACAAAAACCTCTCCAGACAAACCGAAAATAATTATGCTGCAGGAAACCTTGGCGGATGAGATTAGCCTATCCGGATACAAAGCGACATGCAGGGGCGAAGAGCCGGGTAGGGGGCTAGCCACGGTCGTAGATACGAAAATACCTTACATAGAACATGATTTGCGCCTTGGACTAAACAAATTAGAATACTTACTTGTGGAAATCATTTTGAAAAAGAATAGAAGCAAACCGCAAAGCCTCTTTTGTCTTAATGTTTATAGCAGCCCTAGCGACATGAAACAGAGTTTCAGGGCACTTCTTAATAAGACTATATATATATGGCTGTTACTAAGCACGCTCCACTCATTATTGGAGGAGATTTCAACGCCCCACATCAAACCTGGGGATATCGCTGGAATACTAAGAAAGGGGATGGACTCTGGCACCTAGCTACAGATCTTAATCTCTCCCTCATCACAGACCCAGCTTATCCCATTCGGTGTGGTACATCTACATGCAGGGACTCCACCCCAGCCCTTACTTTTGTATCAAATTTAGCGTACGCTGGCTGGAATAACTCCAATATTGACCTGGGTAGTGATCATTACATATTACAAATACTATTCGAAACACCAAGTAATGAGATAAAGCATTTTAACTACATTGACTGGGATATTTTTTGGAAAGCAAGGAAAAGCGGAGCTGAGACAGAGACAGGAGAAAAGAAAACACTCCAAACTTGGACCACTCAGCTCAGGGAAGATGTAAAGGCGGCAACGAAGGATATTACCACAGAGGAGGATATCGAAATCATGGACAGTAGGCTGGCGCACTTGATTGAAGCCAAACAATCTATGTTAAAAAGATGGAAAACGTAACGGCTGAATAGAAGACTCAGGAAGCGCATAGCATTGTTGAATAGGGAGATTTAAGAACACTCCAGAAATTTACAGAAACAACAATGGGATGAGCTTTGCAATTCCATAGATTGTCGAATGAAACGTGGTGGAAATAGGAACTTACTTAGACATTTGCTTCATGAGAACGACACGAAATCTAATAGGAGAACAGCAGTAGCACGACTCGTCCACCGTGAGAGTCAGGACACAACGGAGGAGGCCATTCTGGATCGGCTTGCAACTAAGTATTTACCGCTTAAGGATAGCAATGAGAGTACAGACCCGCCTGAATATACAGGGGAAGACTGTGAGCCTATGGATCAAGACATCACAGAAAGCGAAGTTCGCGCAGCCCTGTACGACCTCAACAGTAGATCTGCTGCCGGTCCAGATGGCATTTCCAATAGGCTGTTGAAAAATTTGGACGATGATTCTATAAAATATTTAACAGGGTATTTCAACGAACTCTGGAAAAATGGTGATTATCCAAAGGAATGGAGAATTGCTCACACAATTCTTCTTCCCAAACCAGGCAAGCCAATAAATCTAGATAACCTAAGTCCCATATCATTACCATCTTGTCTGGGCAAAACCATGGAGCATGTCATACTCAATAGACTGACTAAGTATGTAGAAAACAGAAATGTTCTTCCGCATAACCTGATCGGTTTCCCTCCTGGACTTTCGACTCAAGATGCAATGCTTTTAATCAAACATCACCTTATTCTTGCTAGCCCGCTGCATACGAGAGTTCTTCTAGGCCTAGATGTAGAAAAGGCCTTTGATCGCATCAAGCACAGGGCCATATTGGATATTCTCTCGGAGATGGGATTGGGTAAACGATTGCACAATATAGTCAAAGCCTTTCTCGGTGGCCGTTCTGCTTGTCTCAGGTTAGGCGAACTCCAATCTACAACTCTGGAACTTGGGAATCGTGGGACACCACAAGGGTCTGTCCTATCTCCCATGTTATTTAATTTGGCAATGTCAAAAGTGGCTCGAGGTCTCGCGCAGATTGAGGGTATCCACTTTGCTATATATGCAGATGATGTAACAATCTGGAGTGCCGAAGGTAATATGGGACAAACAGAGACCAAACTACAGGAAAGCATTTATGTGGTGGAAACAACACTTGCGGGTATGGGACTGAACTGCTCTGCTAAAAAATCAGAACTATTGGTACTACAGAGCAATAAGCATGGGCGCAAGCCGAACGGATATATGCCAGAGGAAGAACCCCGCATTGACATATACCCCAAGAATGGAGAACCAATCAGGCAGGTGGAGACTATTAGAGTGCTAGGACTTCTCCTGCAAGCGAATGGATCTAATTGCAGGATGATACAACACATCTCTAACAAGTCAGAAGAAGTCATTAGGCTTCTGCGTAGAGTTACCAACAAGCACAAGGGGCTAGGAGAAGACAGTGACATAAAATTGGTACATGCATTCGCCTTTTGCCACTTCTCGTACGTGGCTGGCATGCTACAATGAACACAGGCTGATAAGAACAAGCTAAACGCTTTAATCAGACAACTTATAAAGACTGCACTAGGACTTCCCATCAGCACGGCCAATGATAGCTCATTGCGCCTACGGCTGCATAACACACTAGAAGAGATAGCTGAGGCTCAACAGGTGGCCCACCAGGAGAGACTAATAGGGACACGACCTGGGAGGGCGCTACTTGAAGAAATTGGCGTAGAAATTAACAACCACACCAACGAAGGAGAATTATTAACACAATCGCAAGCAGGACTACAAGAAACAATAAAGACGACCCCGTTCCCTAGGAACATGCACCCGACACATAACCTCAAGAGACGGAAGGCAAGGGCGAAGGCACTCCTTCAAGACATAGATCAACATAAGCAGCAGGCGGTGTTCGTTGACGCTGCCTGGGTTAAAAATAAGGATGTGTATACCTCCGTTGTTGTAGACACTCAAGGTAACATACGGGATGCCATCACCGCCTATACCAAGGACCCAACAGTAGCAGAACAAGTAGCAATAGCCTTAGACACGTATTTACAGCGACTCTAGAACAGCCATACGCAACTTTACCAACGGATATGTGACACGGATAGCAACAAAATTACTAGAGAAAGTCAACAGTGAGAGGATTGAAATCCGCTGGTTTTCTGCACATCTGGGGGTGGTGGACGGAGCACGGAGAAACCCCAATGAGGTGGCAAATGAAGGAGCACGAGGACTTTCTAGCCGTGCTCTTCAAGACCGAGCAACTTGCACTTCATGCAGGGAACACAGGGATCGATTATTAACATATAACGAAATCACGAAGCATTATTATTTTAAGCAGAAGGGAATACCCATTGCCACACGGTAAGCTTTGCAGAGCCCAAGCGGTCGCATTACGTTTGCTACAGACAAGAACATATCCAAGTCCAGATTTTATTAACAGGATCTATCCAGAGAGGTAAACTCAAACCAACTGTTATAAGTGCAATGGCATCATTAATCTTGACCACATGCTTTGGCAGTGCCCCGCGGTCTTCACAGACTGCGACAAGGAACAAGAAGGGTGGCGGCAAATGCTACACAGCGAATAACTCTCTGACCAATTACGGGTAGTCCAAAAGGCCCGCGATGTGGCTGAAGGGCTCGGCCTGACAGTCCCAACGTGGTAGCTGCCCGCGTCAACCTGTGGTTGACCTTCAGCACCCAATAAAGTTCTTCATACTATACCATTAAGGGTTACGGACTGGATTCCAAGGGAAGGGAAGCGTAGCAGGGGGCGGCAGAAAGTTAGGTGGGCGGATGAGATTAAGAAGTTTGCAGGAACAACATGGCCACAATTAGTACATGACCGGGGTAGTTGGAGAAGTATGGGAGAGGCCTTTGCCCTGGAGTGGGCGTAACCAGGCTGATGATGATGATCACTTGTTAGAAGACTACCTTCGGAGTATATTTCCGAAATTACTTTGGAAATAGCGTGACGTCACTCGTCAATTAAAGCTTGACGTGTTGGCTGTTCAGACTGCAGAGCACGCCTATTTCGAGATCGAGCTTGCGCACCTCAGTAACGCAGTGCGTGATACCTTTCTAACTCACATTTAAGATTTTCTATGGTAACAATGTAAGTGCCTGGCATTTCACATTCCATCTGATAAAGGTTGTATAGGCTCTTAAGAAGTATTTTTTTCTTCATTCTTTCTATAGTGCTTTCAGTGATCCAATTTCTATAACCACTGTACGAACCTCTTGTTTAAAGAGTTCCCAAGCTCCAAATAGTGGCAAGTCAGTAGAGAGAGAAGTCGAATTCCTGATCACTTAGGAGCTCAGAGTTAAGCTTCCAGAGTGCCCACTGTGGTCGAAAATTAGTTACAGCTTTCTCGCCAATCTTTGCGATAACCATACAATGATAAGAGAATGAAACTGGGGTGGTAGTACAGGACAATCCTCCGGAGAGGAGTGATTGAAGAGACGCAGATCCGATCAAGGTGGGCGTAGGAGCGACCTTAAATTAGTGTGTAAGAGCGATAAATCTGTCCCGGCACTTCTATATCAATGAGCCCTGCATTTTCTATTACGTCAGACAAAACTTCACCACTCGTGTCCCGCTGAGTGTTAATGTCACTTCGATCACTCGGATCACATACACAATTGAAATCTCCCATTAACACAATGCAACGATCACAGTCCATTAGACTAGACAAAGTGTCAAATAAGAGAATTCGTGTTGCAGCGTCATTAAATGCATAGACGTTGACTATTCGCCATGGCACACCCTGCAACACAAAATCGCAACATATATATCGACCTTCAGTGTCTACATGGTAAGTTAATGCTGAACAAAGTAGGCTCTTTTTCAGAAACAGGAAATAGCCCTCGGATAAACCAAGAGCGTGTGAAACGCAGGCATTATATTCAGACAGAAACGATCGCAAAGCCCTTTCTGCCTCGTCATCACTCCCAATCATCGTCTCCTGCGCGGCGACGAAGTCGAGGCGTTTCCTAGACAAAAGCCGGCGTAGCTGCGCCTGTTTCTGCGAAGACCTAAAGTCTCGTACGTTCAAAGTTGCGAAGATAGATAGATAGATAGATAGATAGATAGATAGATAGATAGATAGATAGATAGATAGATAGATAGATAGATAGATAGATAGATAGATAGATAGATAGATAGATAGATAGATAGATAGATAGATAGATAAACTTTATTAAAATAATAATAAAAAACAGCTAATGGTCGGGGCCCTTAGTCCAGGGCTCCGCTGGCTCTTGCCATGTTCTCAGCTGTCTTTATCAGCTTGAGGTGGTCGTCGAGGGCCGAGCTGGACAGCAGTGCCTCCCATTGCTCCCTCGTGGTGTTCGCGTCTGGGTGTTCTATGTTGTGTAGTGAGCACTCCCACGTATAGTGGTATAGGGTTGGTGTGGCCCCACACCATGGGCATTCGTCCCTGTAGGCTGTGGGGTGTATCCTATGTAATATGTGTAAGTTCGTGTAAGTGCCTGTCTGGAGCCTACGCCGGGCAGCGGCATCTTCTGTGTTTAGATTTCGATGGGGTGGTGGATATAGCAAACGACGCCCTCTGTGGTAGTTCACGATTGCTGATTACTCGAGGTCGACAGGGTCCAGGTCTTCTGCAGCCGGCGTGTTGAGTGCTCGGTTATGTACGAATCCTCGAGCTGCTCTGTCGGCCTGCAGGTTGGCCGTGATGCCTGTGTGGCCCGGTATCCAGATGATGGTTTGGATGGTGAAGTCCTCAGGGTCCTCCTTGAGTGTTCCGGCTAGGACTTGTGCAGCAGGTCTTCCAATTCTTCCCTGTAGGGAGTTACGGCAGGCCTGCTGGGAATCCGTGAGGATCGTCAGTGGTTGGTTAGCGTGTAGGCCCTCGCGGATGGCTAACGCGATGGCCAGCTCCTCGGCTTCCGTAATCGTGCAGGGGCGGGTCGATGCAGCGGAGGTAACGTGGCCTCGGTAGTCGCATGCCACTGCAACTGCGCCCTTGTTCGTGCCATACATGGCAGCGTCCGTAAAACGGGCCGTGGTATTGAATCTGAACGCTTTCTCCATGTACTGGGCCCTTGCTCTCCTCCTGCCGGAGTGTAGGTTAGGGTCCATGTTGCGCGGTATCGGGGCAACGTGAAACCTGTCCTGGACGTGACGAGGTATGGAACAGGTTTCTTGGGTTCGTGTTGTTATTTCTGGGAACGGTTTGTAGGACCTGCCGGCCCATGCGAGTCCGCGCAAGTCTCTGTTGTTGCGAGACGTAATGGGCTTCTGCCAGTTCGCTGAGGGTGTTGTGCAACCCTAGCGCCAATAATTTTTCAGTCGATGTACTCATTGGCAGGCGGAGGGCGGTCTTCAAAGCCATCCTTAAAAGTGTGTCGGCCTGCTTCGTCTCGGACTGTGTGAAGTGGTAGTAAGGCAGGCTGTATGTGATTCTGCTCACCACCAGGCTAGTGACCAGTCGCAGGGTGTCGCTTTCCTTCATGCCTCTGTTCTTGGATGTTACGCGGGAGATCATGCGTGATATCGCCTTGACACTGGTTTTGAGGAGTGTAAGGGTGTGTGTGGCCCGCTGGTTAGACTGCAGCCACATGCCCAGCACCCTCAGCAATGCCTTCTCTGGTATGAGGCCCCCATTGAGGCGTACCTCGAGTCTTCTTGTTGGGTCTGTGGGGACTGCATGGTTACCCCGGCCTCGCCAGACTCGTAGGAGCTCAGATTTCTCGGGGGAGCATTGTAGTCCCCTTTGGCTGACGTATTCCTGGAGGATATTTGCTGCAGTTTGCAGCCGTTCTTCTTTTTCAGCGAGGGACCCTGTTCTGGTCCAGAGTGTTATATCATCTGCGTAGATTTCGTGCCGAAGACCTGCTACGTCCTGCAGTTTGTTTGCGAGACCGATCATGGCGACCTTGAACAGCGTGGGAGAGATGACAGCACCTTGTGGTGTGCCCTTGTTGGGAGGGTGGTACACTGGAGTCTAGATCTCTCCCATCTTCAGCTCCGCCGTGCGGTGGCTCAGGAAGCTCTGAACATACTTGTACGTTCGCTCACCGCAGTTGGTGTTGGCCAGCCCTTCTAGGATTCCTTGGTGGCTGACGTTGTCGAAAGCTCCTTTGATGTCGATTGCTAGGAGGACGTGTTCGCCGCTGCGGGAAACGTTGCTGAGGACTTCTTCCTTGATTTGGAGTAGCACATCTTGTGTGGACAGGTCTGCGCGGAAACCGAACATGGTGTCCGTCAGGTGTTTGTTATCTTCCAAGTGTTTCTGTAGTCTCACGTTTATAACTCTTTCGTGCACCTTGCCGAGGCAGGACGTGAGCGATATGGGCCTAAGGTTTTCAATTGCCAATTTCTTGCCCGGTTTGGGGATCATGATTATTCGTGCGTGTTTCCACATCGCCGGCACCGTACGTTGTTCCCAGTGTTGGTTGACAAAGGCCGTGAGCACGGAGATAGACTTGTCGCTCAGGTTTCTGATCATCGAATTCGTGATCTGGTCCGTGCCCACCGCTGTGTTACGGGTGGTGGCTGCGATGACCGCTCTCATTTCGTTTTCGGTGATAGGTTCGTCCATTAGTGGGTTGGGTTGTCCTGTGTAGGGTGTTCTACATGCTTGTGTGGGAGTGGGATCTCCATAGCACTTGGTCTTGATGGCATCGATGAGGTCTTGTTGGCTACCTGGGTAGGTGTGTAGTAACCGTTCCATAGCCCTGTGTCCTTCTCCTTTGGTTTTCGTGGGGTCCAGGATGGCTTTGAGGATGCGCCACGTCTTGGCCGTGTCCAGCGTGCCACCGAAGGAGTCACAGAATCTATACGAGTTCGCGGAGGCGAGTTGCATGGCATATTCTTCTGCTTCCACTGCTATTTGTGCTATGCGCGTCTTCAGTTTCCTGTTATATTTCTGTTTTTTCCAGCGGCGGGTGAGGCCCCGTTTCGCATCCCACAGGTGTAGTAAGTGGGGATCCACCTCTGGGGTCTCTTCCGTTCTGGCGATTTCCTTTGTGTGGCGTTGTTTATGTCGACGGACGTTGTCGCACCAGTCTTCCAGGTTCGTGATTGTGTCGGCGTCTTGTTCTTGGGCTTCCCTGATTTTTCGCCAGTCAGTGATTTTAGCTGTGCCGATCTGCCTGCGTAGGCGTCCAGTCTGTAGTGTTATGTTTAATATGTAGTGATCGCTGCTTAGGTTTTCGAGTGTGTTGAGCCATTCGGCTCGCGTGGTTTGAGTGCGAAGAGAAGTTGCGAAGAGAAGTTACTGGGATAGTGCCATAGTGACTACCCACTATTTAGACCTAATGCTCTGTGTGGTCGGTCCTAGAGGGTAACCGTGAGGCTCCCTCCGAACCCTCACCAGGCCTCCTGGACCGTGATCGTCGGCACTTTCCTTAGTGTTTCAATGTTTTGCGGTGAAGTGCTTTTCTTGTGGTACTAGTCGTCTCACTGTCCGTGCTTGATTCCGATCTGTTAGTCGCACGTTGCTTGGGAATTGACGTATCCGCGCTACTTCGTCTTTGCTCTGCCAGTATAGCACACGTGTTGAGATGCTTCGGTGTAGCAGATGAGTCATCTGCAGCGGCTGCTTCATTCGCTGGCTGGGCAGCAACTGGCTGCATGGTAACGAGTGCTTCTTCCTCTTCGCTACTTTCCTTTCCCAAGGGCAGTCCTGCGATGCCATTCTGTTTAACATGTAGAGGGGCCTTACTGGCACGGCTGGTCTCCACGGAAGAGAGAACATCTCCAGTCGCGTCGAGAAGCTCAGTAATATCCATTATGTGATCTTGCAAGCTTTCTTCCGGAGGCCTTGTTCTGTGTCGTAACTTATCGGCGTATGTTACAACACATTCTTCAGCTGTGTGACCAAAGCGCCGGCAGGCTTCACAACGTGGGGTTTTGCAGTTTCGACGAATGTGCCCAACCTTGTTACAGCGGAGACAAAGCTAGGGCCGGCCTGGAACAAATACTGGGCTCTGCACTCCACAAACAGGTAGTAGATGTGGAACGTCCCCCACGTCGACTCCATCGGCAAGAGTCAACACCACGTCAGAATTTAGGATACGCATCTGTTCCATTTCCAACACTCTCCAGCTTTATGCTGATATAGACTTCACTTTCCCGTAAGCCTGGAGCGCATCTCGAATGTAGTTCTCTTCTAAACGCTCAGGAAGCCATAAAAGCTTCATTTTCACTTCCGTGGGCTCAAGATCAATAACGACGCAGCGCCTACCTTTTACGGATAATTCTCCGGAAGTGACTAGCTTTGATTTTCTCATTGCTGATTTGCACGTCACCATCCACACGTGTGACATCTGAAATTGACCGATGGAACTTATTTCCTTCAGGTCAATAACGTTCCGAAGGGCGCCTCTGAACTTTTGGGCTCTGTACGGTCGACCACTTAAGTCAGCATGCAGGAAAACGGAGTCCATAACAAGCTTACCGGTAGGAAGGCGAGGTAGCACAACACGGTAGTCGTTGCTGCTGGCTGAAGCCTGAGCAGCACCTCGGACAGGGGCCGATAAATCCTTTGGAGCGGTAGACATGAAGAAAGCGACCGTTCGGAACGCCATGAACGTTTCTGCAAGTGATACGCTCGGGTTTTTATAGATACCACATGAACTTGCAGGACTGCGTGTCAAAAATCGCTTTTGAGAAGTGTTACGCCATGTGTAGAGAGTCGAGATAGACATCAATCGAAAGCTGAGTCTCCGGACTACATACTTTGGAGTGACTTTTGCGATAGATGCCGTCGTTTTATCACAGATACCGTTTTTGTCTCGAAAATTGAGTACAAATTTTCGTTGTTTCCATAGGCTTCCATAGCCGAATCCTTAAACACTCTGGGAACAAAATTCTTGCTTGCCATAGCGTTGCATTTGGCTCGTGTGGATTGTCTTCCATAACGTGTCTGTCACCTGCCTTTTTCAATAATCGACCTGCAGCTTTTGTTATTCGCGAAAAACTCACTCGTTCCATTGAAAACGCGCTAGCTTCGTGCCGGGGCCGCTTGGGGCTGTTAGATATAGGGCTCTTTCCTGTGCCTACTTCGAGTTCCCCAGACCACATCGAATCGCAGCACAGCTAATTGAGAAGCGCAAAAAACACGGAAAGCACATTCCAGAGGAGCACCCGAGCAAACAAGTTGAAGGCCACAAGTTCACGTGCAAACACGTTCGTACGCCGCCGGTGGAGCTATTCAATGCTTGGCTCTTCCAGAAAGCGAGGGGATAGCCCGGCACTGTTCCAGGTAACGTGAGTCCCGAAGCCAGACGGCTGTGATGTACCGGGAAGGCCTGGCAGCGTCGCACCGGTCGCCTTTGAAGAAGGCATTTGCAAGCCAGCGGGGCCGTACAGCCTGGAGTAGAAGGGGCCCTCGGACAATGGGGCCCAAGCGTCCCCCTTGTCCGCCTTTGAAGAGCGCATTGCAAGTCACCAAGTCAAGACCGCAGAGAGCCGCCGGGGGTGACACCGCCGCACGGGCGCCTACCATTGGCCGAAAATGGCGTCATCTGAGCGGACTCTCCCATTGGCCGAACATGACGCGACTTCCAGTCTTCGAAGGGTTTAAAAGAAGCATTCCAGAGATACCAGAGCATTCCCTGATTCACCTCTCTCGAACTTCTTGCCGCGGGCCGCAGCGTCCGAGTTGCTGCCGGCCCGTAATGACTGTACGACTGTTACTTGACTCTCATCTCACTGTAAATAATGTAAAATAAACCTTCCAAGTTTGTTTTCATGCCGAAGTCAATCCTCAACTCCTACAGGGCACCAGTTGGTACGTGTCCAGAAAAGCTCGATATGCTGGTGTTTTAGCAACCACTTTCATACATTTTTAAAAATTCAGTGTGGCAGATAGCACACTTCAAGTCCATGAGCTGGTCTACTCGAAGAGGCGGACATTACTTGCATAAAACATTGAAATGCATAATCGTCTAATTAGCGAAAATTCGCTAATTAAGTTCTTAACTAATCATACACATTGCAATTTTCAAATTCTAGCCGAAAAGTTCGCAAAGCGGGTACACGTGAAACGAAATCTCAGGCTGACACCAGTTTTGATATATTAATTCCCGAAAATTGCGGTAGGTTGTACCCGCCGTGGTTACTCAGTGGCTATGGCGTTGGGCTGCTGAGCACGAGGTCGCGGGATCGAATGCCAGCCACGGCGACCGCATTTCGATGGGGGCGAAAACACCCGTGTACTTAGATTTGTGTGCACATTAAAGAACCGTAGGTGGTCGAAATTTCCGGAGTCCCCCACTACGGCTCGCCTCACAATCAGAACGTGGTTTCGGCACGTAAAACCTTATAATTTAATTTACGGAGAAATGCATTGGCGTTCCAGTTACTTTTATGCTTCAATGTATAAAACGACGTTTTGTTGAGATAAGTAAATGGAACGACAGTGCATTTTTACCGCAAGATTGACGGCGCACATCACTTAAATGGTGTCATCCACATAATTCAAGTGGATATTCCTTGCCGCCTCACCCTCCAGAATGTAAATATCAATGTTTGGCGTGAGGCAATTAGTTAAAATTGATTTATAGAATTTTTTTAATTAGTCGATCGTGCTTTTCACTTTTCTTGTGTAAGTAATGTCCGCCTCTTTGAGTAGACTAGCGCATGGACTAGAATAGTGCTATCTGCCACAGGCAATGTCTAACAATTTTTGAAAGTGTTCGCCGAAACATTCTGTATTACTAAGAAGCTTCGTCGAACGACGGAGCTACCTGCGGCTACGAGCGGAGCTTGCAATCACATCATAAGAAAATGCGACAGCTGCCACTTGAACAAACAAGTTCATATTATCAAAATAGCATGCCAGCACTACTTTACTGGTCTAAATTTCTTCCCCTCTGGAGCCAGTGAACCTGCGGCAGTAGTGTGTCAGTTATAAATTGCAGCCAGACCGCAGTCCCCTATGTCGATCACCGTGGTGCAACACATCGGCGTAGATCACCTGGCTGGTCGCGCTTATTTCCAGGCGTTAGAGCCGAAATTTCGGTAGAAATGTGTTGCGATCTGTGTTGTGTGTCCGTCGAACCCTCAGCCATAGGACCAAAAAAATACATATATAATCGGCATTTTTTTGGTCACTGCCAAAAGATACTGATTGGTGCTTAAAAATTCATTTAATTATGCGTCCCCCACCAACACCTTGGCTATGAGGTATGCTGTAGCGGGGTACTTCAGATTAATTTGAGCCACCTGAGGGGTTTTTAACGTGCCGCCAAACGCTATATATATACGGCACTCTGCTTCTTACCGCCCTTCGGTATGCGGCCGCACTGATTGTTCTCAGCAGCTGAACGGCTTAGCTACTGAACCACTAATGCGGGTGATTGTGTACCGCACTAACTCCTGCGTATGTTATAGGAATCGTCTTCGATGTGTGCAAACATTCTGCCTTTGTCCGAGCACGGGGTGCTTGGGAAGGCGGAGACCTCAACCACATTCACAAAACTCTATGTGGACGATATACCTAGAGACTTGTAGTTTGGTCATTGGAGTAAAGACCTGTTCGTGTACGCGACGTTTAGTCCAATTCGGAGATAGAGGGTCCCCAAATGCCGCAGTAGACATCGTGGAAGCCTCGATTGCCTTCAAATTCACATTTTGCTACAGGAATATGACATTGACACAAATATCTTGCGCTTTCATTGCCCTTTCGCCTATATGAATGCCTGCACCACCATTAATCCTGGAATGGCTCGCCAAGGTTGGCATTCTCACGATAATAGAAATGGTATCTGAATTGCAGCTTGGAAAGTTTCGAAAGTTACTACACGCGTGACCGGACCCCCTCTTGCGTTGCATTCTGATAAGAGCTGCAACAAAACTGCAACCTTCAAAGAAGAACTCATATTTCATCTTTTGCTTCGGAGTGTTACGCATGTCATAGGATTTTTTAGAAACAAATTATGTCATTTGCCCAGTTGGTTCGATACCTTTGAAAATCACTCTACGTGCTTCTGTACAGCCCCTTTTCTGAAGCGACTCAGCACCACAGTTGAACTATGAGCTATGCAGTGGGTTCTATAATGCTATGCCAGTGCGGCCGCGCCCTCAATCCCTGACATTAAGAGGAAGCTTTAGCTCCTCCTATCTAAATACATGTAAAAGGAGAATTCGTTTTTCTCGGCAACCACTGCACCAAAATTGACGACGTTTGTTGCATTTAAAAGACAAATTTAAAATCTAGTGACTGCTGGTTTCGAATTTTTGAGTTAGGTCGTCAATGTTTTATTAAAAATTGGCAAAAATCAAAAATTTTCAAAAAACGAAACTATCAAGATTACAACTCTATAACTCAACCACTAAAAATGACAATACAAGTCTGTGAATTGCATCTAATAGTACATCTAAAGCGGACAAAATTGATATGTTACACATGAATATAAAAAAAATTTAATCATAGGGAAATGCAACTTTTGCAAAACCGTTGTAACCAACGTAACAAATTCACGTAAGATGTCAAGTGACATATTGAATTTGTCCGCTTTGAACGATCTAATGGATGCCGTTTACAGAACCGCGATATCAATTTTTGATGCAGAGCTATTAATTTGTAAACTTCGTGCTTCTATTTTTTTCAAACGGTCAAATATTTGAAAATTGTTTTAGGAAAATTCAAGCCCTAAATCGAAATTCCGCTTCCAACAGTCACTAGAATTCAACTTTCTCTTTCAAATGCAATAAATTTCATTAAATCGGTCCAGGAGTTATGTCATAAAAACGTTTTTGCGTTTTACATGTATTTGAATAGGCCGCGTTGGAGTTGGGCCCGAGCTAAAGCTTCCTCTTAACGCTAAACAACTAGAGAGCAAAAAGGACAGTGTGGGGCGCCGGCTAGACGGAGCAGGGGGTTTTGGATAAGCGTCATTTGGAACTGGAAGCTCTTTGACGCCGGTTCGACACCTCTCAGTGAAAGCAACATGCTTATATACGCATCTGCTCTACACAGAAACATCACAAACGTCCTTGCTTGTCCTTTTCCCTGTCTGCCAATTCCTTCGTTATTTTCTGCTGTTCTGCATTCGGTTCAATTGTGTAGAAACTGTCTATTGTATTTTACTTTCTTCTGCGAATCGTACCGGCATTTTATGCCCAAATGAGCCTCTCAGGCAAATATGATAGTTTTCTAGCACCTATTAATGTTGGGATCAAATCCAAGTTGCACCAAAATAAAACTCACACATTCATTTTCTTTTTATTTTCCCAACTTACAACTAATTCAGCCTTTGTGAAAAGACACACTGCCATGTACATTACTCTTTGTGATTACGCGTCTTTGCTTTTCAAACATTGCAAGCTATCTAACTTGCACTCTATCGAACAGAGTTGCAGACACTGTCACTAGCACAAAGAACCACGGCTGGGGAGCCACGGTAGAATCCCCGGATGCTTGGCAATCATACAGCTCGGCGAAGATGTCCAGAGTCCTTGAGTAAATCTTCTTCCTCCGTTCCAAGGACACAGCACAAGCTGAGTTGAGGCCTTTCTCGCAGCATGCCTTTTCCATTCTGTTTATACTGGAAAAAATAAGAGGGTTGACTGAATTATTTATGCCAGCTAAAAGTTCGCGACTATTGAATAATATGATAACGGACAGGCCTGTCTAAGGCCCGTTTTAGCTTTATGAACGGCGTTATGACGTTAGTGAACACAGGCTTTTTTTACAAAAAAGCTAATGATGAAAACTTCGCCTGAGAGCATCGTTAACCATATTATACGTTGAGCACACCACTCTACCCGCACTTGCAGCATTTACTACAAGTACGGCTGAAGTAAGGTATGATAAAGTAATAATGAGCATTAACAAGTACAACTACGGCTTTCTAAAGGTAGGTTATAAAGCTAGTTCAAAACTTGCGCTGTTCTTTCAATAAGGTAATTACCAAATTCAAAGGCCACTGGAAAACAATTTTGCCAGACCTAAATGCTAGGCGCAGCCAACGACTGGAAGTCGGGCCATCCGCTTCATATTGTGCCATCCCATAATCTTAAAGAATCCTGCTATAACACAGCGAACATGTTCGTCAAGTTTGAAAAGTCGAAGGGGCCATGTCGAAAATGCGTGGACTGGAAGCCACCCACGTCAGTAATTTGTCTGCTGAGAACTTGTTCTTTACATAAAATACAACTACTTCTAACTCAAGGTGCTTTTAGACATTTTCAGAATTCATGACGGAGAGAAAGAAACGGCAGCCAAAGAAAGAAACTTGTAACGTGCCCTACGTGCATCTCCATTTATTTTTCCTTTATCTTGACTACATATTTGTCAGTACTGTGATGCCTACTCGTATATTAAACTGGAGTAAAACTTCATAGGGAGGCTGAAATGTACTCCATTGCCTGAAAATAAATTGCGAACTTCACATGGCATATGTTCTCTCTGCTTATATGCCTTCTATTGCATAATACTAAGTGCCGTCTTTTGACCCGTGAAACTGCGGAAGCAATTGTAGTGGCTCAGTGGGGCGTGGAGTGAATCCAACATAATTAAATTTACTCGCGCTGCACAAGTGCAACATTGGACGAAACGATAAATTTAATCTAAGCAAAGCCATGGCAAGCACGGCGTCACTGGTGAGCATGTTATTTTACTGATGGCGTTCAACATTCTAGAGTGAGTGAGTGAGTGAGTGAGTGAGTGAGTGAGTGAGTGAGTGAGTGAGTGAGTGAGTGTGTGTGTGTGTGTGTGTGTGTGTGTGTGTGTGTGTGCGTGCGTGCGTGCGTGCGTGCGTGTGTGTGTGTGTGTGTGTGTGAGTGAGTGAGTGAGTGAGTGAGTGAGTGAGTGAGTGAGTGAGTGAGTGAGTGAGTGAGTGAGTGAGTGAGTGAGTGAGTGTGTAAGTGAGTGAGTGAGTGAGTGAGTGAGTGAGTGAGTGAGTGAGTGAGTGAGTGAGTGAGTGAGTGAGTGAGTGAGTGAGTGAGTGAGTGAGTGAGTGAGTGAGTGAGTGAGTGAGTGAGTGAGTGAGTGAGTGAGTGAAAACTTCATTGAGCTCTAGTAGAATTAGAATAGAATTTATTGATAGGAAAGACAGAGAGGTCGACCTGAGCTAGTGCGCTCTAGTCTGCTACTCTGCACTGGGGAAGAGGGAAGGGGAGTGAAAGTATTGGGATGGATGATGATGATAAGAGAAGTGGTGAGTGCTTATGTACATGAGACAGTTGCCTCGCTACAGCCGCTCGTCGAGCTTGGTGTCCTGCAGGAACTTCAACAATACTTTTGTTGCACTATTAATTGTGTTCTTCTGCGGCTGGGGCGGATTCTTCAGGGGAGTCTTCCCCCTTGTGTCTTCCCCAGAGGTCTTCACCCGCTGCGTCGTCCGTCCTCTATCGCAATGGTCGGCTGCCCTCATTGTAGACAAACATTTTGGCCACGATTGCTACCTGTGTACCTTGTGCTCCGCAGTAATATCGAGCACCTAGGTTTTTAAGGTAGACCTAAGTACATAAACGTAAACCGTTGATAGAAATATGCCACTGGGGACAGGCATAAAGTGATTTAGAAAATTTAAACATTATATCCTATTTGAAATTTCGACTTTTGGGCCTTCTGCTGCAAATATGCTATGCACCATGTACTGTGAATACGAAATGAAAACTTTGGAAACTTTGGACACACGAACGTGTACTAATGTTACCGGACATTTTGCCACCAACTCGGCTACTTCTTCAAAGGCGACTATAGTAGTGCAGGGATAGTACATCTTTCAACGCGGGCAATTTACACGGTCATGAGGATGGTCTGCATACTACCCTTCCAGCATCTAAGGTTCACTGAAGTGCCGCATGGGCTTGGCCATGATGGCGGGTCCTGAGAAGCCCGTTGCTATGATATGTGGTTCATAGCGTACGCTGATTGCGGTTCTGAAAAACTGGCCAATGGGCTTAGAGAAACTGCTCAGCTTACTTTCTTCTCGTAGTGCATAAACACGTCATAAAAAGGGGGAAAAATGTATTACACAATATTTATCAGCTGAACTGAACGAAGCTTTCTATGCGAACACGGTTCACTTGAAAAAGTTGCCTGTCACCTTTAACGTGCGTCGAACAAAGCTAATTATGACTGTGCGTCCCTTAATCTATGATTTTATAGGAACGAACTTACTTTTTTAACTTCTCGCAATAAGCCCGTCCATATTCTGAAAAGACGATGGTCCACGTTCAGAAAATATGGCACTGAATAGGCATGGTCGCGGATTACAATAATTTCTGATAGCGTACATAAAATGAACTTGCCGGTGACAAAATGCTATTAGTAAGAAGAGCCCTATGAATTGCGACCGCTGCTTTTGACTAATAGCACTTACTACTTTGCGAGGCACAAGCTGCGGACACTGCTCTCCGAGCCTCGAACTGTTGTTTTCTTTAAAATAAAGAACATGCAATTCACGAACTTCTGATGGTAAAATAGCTAGTCGAGACGGTTGTCCTGCTATATGATGAACATTAAAAACAAAGAATTTTGGAAATATGAAAATTATACACTGCAGAATGGCTGCACTGCAACTTCGATTAATCGTTTAGTGACTCGCACACTCAATTCACTATATTCAAACATTAAGCGCGTAGACTCGAACTGTCGTATACTACACAAGCGATTGACACAGCGTTTAGAGACAAGAGGGAAAGTGTTCCTCGATGATCTTATGCACTTGCTCGTAACTGCGCTGTCCATTCTCGGTAGAGTCTGCATTTTCTCTGAGTCAAGCATGATTATGGAAACGTCTTGTTTTCGTTTAAATTTACTTTGATAGGCGCAGTGCCCCGGGTTTTGTTTATCTTTTCACCATGTTCCATCCCAACCAAACGGCCTTTCGTCAAACACTAAACTTGATTATCTATTACCTTGAACACGCAGGGTTTTCCTGCGGTCATCACGTTTTGTATAAAACTACGTAGCGCTGTCTCTCCCTTGCACATATGTATTTATCTGCTCCACAATTCTTCGGTCTTCCTAGGAGATTCTTGGGCACGATGATAATAGTGACAGTGGAAGAAAATGAGTTTACACAAATGTGCAGCCCGAGCGTAGTATTAGATGTCACGCTTGCAGAAGGCATCAACACCGGGCAAGCATTTCTATTTCAGCGCTTTAACTTTATTCCCGTTAGTTTTATGCCCTACAGAAATAATAAAGTTAAAACTCGATTTAACGAAATGATGACCAGGCTCGAATTATTTCGCTATATCGGGAAGTTCGTAAAATCAAGAAAGGAATTTTTTGCTCCTTCAAAGTCTAAAAGTGCAGCGTAGCGAGACGCTAAGGCTATCGCTACATTGTATTTGCCGCTAATCCAGCCATCTGTCGCATAAGCCATGAAATAACGATAGCAACCACCGCCGCCCCTCCCGAGGCGGTGTTGAGTCGGCTGTTCCGTGCACGGGCGTGGCGGGCAGCCTCGCAAAAATAAAGCTAGGCATGTGACCATGGCGCTAGATGTTTTAACGCGATAGTTTTAGAGCGCACGCTCTAAGAACCCGTCTGTGTCAAAATTAGAAATCACCGCTTTTTTTACCGATTTATTTCAGGAAAACCTTCGTTAAATCGAGTTCAGTCAAGTTTGTTTCATTAATTCAGGTTGATAATAACATTGAACCGTATAGGTACTTGGCGGGGAATGTAAATTTTTTCGTTAGATCGGGAACTTCGTAAAATCTGGTTTCGTTAGATGGAGTTTTACCTGTAGTTACACAAGCTGAAGCATTAAAAATCTCGCAGCCATATGGCACACTCACCTACATGGTAGTTCGGGAGAATAATGGTCATCATATGTTGCATTAAATAGTTCCTTGTATTCAGCAGCGCATGCCTTGAAGTTCTCGACGTTTGTGCAGTTTCTAGCCATGACGAAACCTAAGGACAAGATTACACCAAAATGGGCATTAACATCATCACAAATGACGCCACGTGCCTATTCTATGCCGCTTTTTCTTGCGGCCCCGAGGGCGCCTCCACAGAGCGCTCGAAACAAAGCGCAGAAAATGCCAACAGTATGTAATGACGTTAACACCGGTGCAATGTTTCCGCATATTGCTATGGCTGCCTCAATGGGATCCTGTTAATTCTTTAAAGCCTTTGCATTGATTTCTTTACACTGATTTCTGCGATGTGAAATTTATCAGCGTTTCCTCCTATCTTCTCGTACTCCTTGCTCAATTTTTCTTTGTAATAGGTTCTTGAACGTACTTTTTTATAATGACTAAAATCTTCAAAACTGTAACTACATGTTTTAGCATGGAAATCAAGTTTCTTCGATTTGGATAAAAATATATTTAACTTTTGTACCATTTGTATATTCAGTAGCATTTATATCAATCCATGTTTTGAATTCTTCTGTCGTTGCTTACTTATTATTGCCTATTTGGCATTGCATGCAAGCTATTCTGCTATATAACTCTATAAAGACTGCAGCAAAATATTGTGCGAAAATCCAGGAAGATTTCTGTAAAAGTAAGCGAAGCGTGCGTTTTGTCTTTTGGTTGAAGCAACTTCACGTTCTATGTCATTCTTCACATGCCGACAGGCCGCTGAGTCACCTGCGTTTTGAAAGTGTTTAGGAGCCACCTCTGTCTCTATTTCTGAGTGCATTGTTAGTGCATGGTCGGTATGGAAAATCACTGGACTCTGCGAAAGGCCGTAGGTGCCGTGTGTCGCTCGTTGGTCTTAGAAGTGAGATGAAGCGCGTCTTTCACTACGTGTTCTGACGCATGCTCACCTCCTTCCTCGCGTGACAGCCAGTCATCCACCCCGTGCGTAAGCGCCCGAGCAACACTCAGATGAGTACTGCATGCCACGTACGCTTTGTCACGGAAGCCACGACCACCGATGATTCCTTTGCATTACCTCGCTCTATAACCGTCGCCTTCGGTTATGGAAACCGATACTCCACTTGTGTAGCAAACGTAGCTCGAACTGGTTAGACTTCTACATTCGCACAAAAGAGTTGCGTTCCTGATACTTCACCAGGCTAATGGTTGTCTCAGGCCCGATAAGTAAACTCTAACGCTGTCACGGCTTGTCACCCACTCGCCGTTTCGCGCCGACAGGGTATACAAGCCGGTTGGTTGTTCCGTACTCAAGCGAACACAGCGAAGGATTCAGAGTCGGGAGAAAGAGACAAAAAATATATCTCTACTGACAACGATATACAAATTAAAACACAAGAACACTAACACACATGCACTTATTAATATAGATCGATTATGGAGACAAAAGAAATACAACAAGCAATTAATAGTGCATATAAAAATTAACACTACATAAGAATACACTTGACGGTTGTCCACTAAACAGAGTTCAAAAGAAAATAAATGATGGCATACGCATGGCCGGGCAGTAGCAGCAAGTCCATAAAGCGCGGAGTCGACGGCAGAGCTGTCCCGATGAATTCTGGCGAGCTGATCTCGTTGCAGTGGATGCGAATGCTGTGCTGGGGTTCCCGGGAGTCTAGATCTGACGACGTCCCTCCAGCAGGTTGAGCTAACTTGAGGGGAACTACCGTGAGCTTTATTGCAGACGTTGGTTTGCATCTCTTACGCCAACTAGTAACTCGTAGTTCAGACAGGGCTAGGTGGCCCAGGCGACATTGGACGGCACTAGCTCCTTGACGCTTCTCAGCAGATCATAGGTCCAGCTTCTAGACTGCTTAGCTGGGTCTAAAACGCGTGTTTAAATAACTTCTCCTTTCCCTATTTCCTTGAATCGGGGAACGGTAGATATTGGTGACGATCCAATCACGTTCACCAAATTGTAGATCCGGCTCCTCAAATGGCCTTGGCCGCACCCCTTTTAATTAGGGGCGAGAGAACGAGTGATTCACCCAGGTGTTAGAGGTCGCGCGCTTGCATTGCACTACAGGCACACACGCACATACTTGAGTCCATGGCGAGTCTCTAGTGTCCGTTCACAAACAAAGAAAAAACGACAGCAGCCGCCCATACGGCGCTGTCGGCACACATACACTGTCAGCACTTCATGGACACGGTATTGCAGAGACACCACATATTTCTGGGTATTCGCATCCCTGCCGTCTTAGCAAGCTTCTCAGTGCTCGCGCGGGGCAGAGAATACACAGGAGTTCTTACAAAAAGCCGTCGGGGCGTCATGGTCGCGCCAACAACAAAAATGCTCTAAGCTCTTCGACTTTTAGTCGGCCGACTGCCTCAGTGGCCAGCAATACCCGTCTTGCTTGCCAGTTCCTATTTCCATGACCTTTTGGCGCCCGGTGATCGGTGCTTCGCCGAATCGAATAATGCCGCACGGTGACAAACGCGAATAAGATACCGCACCTTTCGTCCTTTCTAATTCAGAAGAACTTATTTCGTGGCGTTTTGCATTTACTGGGAGAAGCCACACGAAGGGGCTTTTACATACTTGCGCTTATGGTTGAATTCGTCCGACATACGCGACGAGGTACGAAATTCCGGATTATTTTCCAGACAAAAAAAAACAACGTTGTTTACTGACGCCGTTGCTGCCACAAGACAGACTCGTCCACAGCATGCCGGAGATGGTTTTTTTTTTCGTTTGTTACTTCCGTATTTCAAGTAAACATAATTAATTTCCCTGTGCTTTCTCTAGATTCGTTGTTATTTCGTGTGTAGCTGGCAGAAAATTGGGCCCCTTAGATTCCATTATTCATACTCATTCATCAGCGAGGGCCTCAAATTTGGCAGTCATGATGCCATGAGGTAGCATAAGGCGGTTTACGGGCCAGTTCCTTAGCTATTAAAGGGCCCCTCACCAGGCCTGGCCATCTTGAGCTGACGAGCGCAGAACATACAATGCGCGCCAACGATCGTGTTTGCAAAGAATTACATCGCTACGCGCCTCGGAAAGGTCTGAAATTTCAAACCGAGCGCCGTTTTTACTTCTCCTCGCGGCCTCTGCGCTACAAGCCAGACGATGACGTACTCTCGTCCTTGCGCCTACGTACTCGGGTCCGCAGTGTGACGTCACTCGTGGTGACACGTGACTTCTAGAATTATTAAGGACACCATCTGTTATTTGTGTGATCTGCTGCTTGAATTGACGAATTGAAGTTTAGAGAAATAATAAAACACACAAACGGAATATACGCGTTGTTTTTGTTTTACTTCGCACCGTAGCAAGAGAGATGTACTTCCGCTTCGTCTGCTTGCTGCCACAGTCATGCCGTCACGTGCGCAGGTACCGAAACTATGCCATTTTCTACCGTGTTCCAGCGCCTGATCATGTGCTGCGATCCGTTTGTTGTCTCGTGCGCTGCGCGAAGGAGGCAACAGCTCATGCACGACGCTGTCAACGGAAGTGCGTAACGCTGAAAAAAAAAAAGCGAGGAGAAAAAAAAAATGAAGGCAGGGCCTGTGACGTTTGCGTCACGCGATCCTCGAGGTCCGGTAGGAGAACGCAGGGAAGGAATTTCACTTGCGGAGGCTAGCCGGCGCAAGTGGAGAAAGCGTCTTGTTTGGCCGTGGAGCCCACCTGCTGAATTCATGGGTTCGCGGCACTGAAATATTTTTATTTCGGCTGTTAATGAGCCGATTTGAAAAACTTTTTCGGCAGAACGCTCCCTAGAGGACACGTAACAACTTGCAGCGTATGACCAAAATTTTCCATGGGGCCTGGTGAGGGTCCCGTTAAGCTCAGTACTACGTGACATCCGCGGTTTAAAGGACGTTCCACATCCGCTGCCTAGGTCTGGAGCGCCGCTGGCCTAGGCAGCATACGATTTATGCAGGAAACATAAGATTTATGCAGAACAAACACAGTCATGACGCCACGCCCATTGTTTAGGATGGTGAGCAATGAAGTTCCGCTGAACTTTTTATTCCAAGCACTGCATCGAGCTAGGGAAGAGCGCTCAAGCAGAAAGGCTCGGCAGTGAAAATTGAACACTCGAGCTTGTGTCCAGAAAACAAAGCAACGCTGAATTGACTATAAATGTCTATACCTATGCCATGTTGCGTCCCAAAACGGGAATGCCCATTCTTTGGGTGTTTCCCACGAGGCAGGCTCTTCCCCCGGCGCTCGCCGGGACGGCGACGGGGCTCGACGCCGACTTTGACGGTCATATCATATTGCGTTCGTATCGTCTACTTCTTTTTGTCCTTGGTCTGGGTTGCGCAGCACACCCCTATGAATGTGTTAATTGGGTCAAACAAAGACGCTCCCTTCGAGGCGACAACAACCGCTGCACTCCTTGGAAACGGTAACGAACGTGAAGGCCAGTCTCGTGACCCTGACAAGCTGACGGTCACGGAGAACAATGAGCCAGTGTCGACGACTTCCGTGGAAACAGCGTGGACCCGTTTCCAGATTGCCTCGTCATTGCTTCGTAGGCGGGTTAGAAGGTTCGACATCAGAGGCGGAGTCCATCAAGGTGGTGCGACCATGGGTGAGATTTTGCGAACAGTTCGACCATTATGATTGGCCAAGACACAGTCATAAGAATACCTCGTACAATTGCCTAGGGAAAATGACTGTTTTCAAAGCGGGAACCTTTGGTGCAGTGAGGTGTGTGCTGTGCTTGCTCAGACATCTAGTGATCAGAAGTTTAAATGCGCTCCGACATGGAGGGTGCTCCCATATCTGGAGTCAGTTGTGTAAATATGTAAAATAAATCAATTTCTCGTTTCCTTCAACCTTGGATCGCATCTCACCAACAAGCACCTTTCGGCGTATGATACGGACGATGGCCTGGGTCCGCGTAGCCAGCTTAGTACGACGCCCCGGTATAGCGCAGGCCAGCTACCATATTTCAAAAGCCCCGGCACCGGCAGCACATGCAAGCGACCCTCTTTGTGGGGCCCCAGTCCGAACCACGGACCTCAAAACCGGATCCCCCCAACAGCTGCGAGGACGCTCGGCGGTCGTCGAATCGTTCGATTTCGTCTCTTACGCAGTTCAATTACTCACGCGCGCGTTTCATTGTACATTCCCGAGGAGCGGGTGGGGCCGAAGTCGGCTGGATAGCATTCATGGCATGGTAAGAATCTATGGCCGTATTTTATACGGATGGATTTAATTTTCCACAGTTTCGCCCGTCGTTATTGTACCAGACGCCGGTGCGCCATGACTATAGTTCGGATCGGCCACTCGGCACGACACCCACCCTAGTGGCTTGGCGGCTATGGTGTTGCGCTGCTAAGCACGATGTCGCGGGATCAAATCCCGGCCGCGGCGGCCGCATTTCGATGGGGACGAAGTGCAAAAACGCCCGTGTCCCGGGCTCGAAATTAATCTGGAGTCTCCCACTACGGCGTGCCTCATGAACAAATCGTGGTTTTGGCACGTAGGGCCCCGAATTCGAATTCACTTGGCACGACATATGATAAGAGGTAAATGGACGACGACACAACGAGCTATGGAAAGCAGAATGGTGTTGTAAGATTAAGGGGAAATAAGAAGAGAGCAGATTGGGTGAGGGAACAAACGCACGTTAATGACATCTTAGTTGAAATCAAGAAAAACAAATGAACATAGGCAGAGCATGTAATGAGGAGGGAAGATAACCAATGGCCATTAAGGGTTACGGACTGGATTCCAAGAGAAGGGAAGCGTAGCAGGGGGCGGCAGAAAGTTAGGTGGGCGGATGAGATTAAAAAGTTTGTAGGGACAACATGGCCACAATTAGCACATGACCCGGGTAATTGGAGAAGTATGGGAGAGGCCTTTGCCCTGCAGTAGGCGTAGCCAGGCTGCTGCTGCAACTGCTGCTGCTGCTGCTGCTGCTGCTGCTGCTGCTGATGATGATGATGATGATGTTGCGAAAATAATGAAAAATGTATGCCACACTAAAGATTCTGGGGTTTGACGTCCCGAAACCACAATACAATTGATATTCTTCGGCGTGCCTGATGTGATTATGAGGCACGGCATAATGGGGGGACTTGGGATTAATTTTTACCAGCTGGGGTTCTTTATTGTGCACCCAATGCCTGGCACACAGGCGTTTTTGCATTCTGCCTCCATTAAAATGCGGCCGCAAGGGCCGCGTTTTCATCCCGGGACTTCGAGCTTAGCAGCGCAACGCCAAAGTCACTAAGCAACCCCGGCTGGTCCTAAATTCCAGATACAAAACACGGCCCCCGATAGGTACACATATCGCTAAAGAATTGAGAATATGCACGGATGATGCGGTACAGCAAGTGCACTTCGGGCAAGAGCAATAAGACATTAAGTAA
Source organism: Dermacentor albipictus (assembly GCF_038994185.2). Lineage (NCBI taxonomy): Eukaryota > Metazoa > Arthropoda > Arachnida > Ixodida > Ixodidae > Dermacentor > Dermacentor albipictus. The sequence goes on along the minus strand of NW_027225574.1, from coordinate 1,195,892 downwards.
ACCGGATGTCCCATGTAACTTAAACCAAATTTTAGAGATACCTAGATTATGTTTTGCATTCCTTCTGAGTAAATAATTAATCCAAAATAATTGAACAACTCAAATGACAGTGACAACAACTTTATTAGAGTATCCTGAGGAACATGATTGGGGGGAACCGAAGGCTCCGCAATCAAGTTGGTGGCTCCGCCCACGACGGGACAGGGAGGTGGTGACTCTCCACGACTTCGCGGACCCTTTGGACGGCCTGTAGTTGGTTCGTGAAATCTGAGCTCTTCAGCAAGGCGTCCCACTTGGACTTGTATTGAAGGTCGGAGCCCGCGTTGTACGGGCACAGCCAGAGCATGTCGTCGAAGGAGCAGCGTGCATGAACGCATTTGGAGCACGAGTGCGGGAAGTTGAGGTCTATAGGTCTATCCAACTAAGCGCTCTGGGGGTGAAGTAGGATCTCGTCTGTAGGAGCCTGAAAGTAACGGCCTGAGCCCTGTTCAGTTTCGGGTTGAGGGGAGGGAATTTTGTCCTGTTGTGCTTGTGATGCGACGTAATTTCGTGAAAGGTGGTAAGGTGACCTTTGAAGGGGCAATCCTGTGGGATAGCCGGACCGTTAGCTGGGGCGCGGTTCGTGAATTCACGCGCCAGGCAGTTGGCCCGCTCGTTAGGCTTACAACCCGCTTGGTTAGTTACGTTGTTCACATGGGCCGGGAACCACACTATGCTATGACCTCCAGTTTTTTCTCCCGTAGTAATACGAAATGATATGTTGGCGATGCCGGCTGCGTGTTTAGAAACTAGAGCGGATGAGAAAGCCCTGACCACCATGCGCGAGTCGGAGAAAATGATCGCCGGGCCTTCTGCGGCTTGAAGAGCCAGGCTATCGTTGTTTCCTCCACCTCATTCGCGTGTTTAGTGTAGATTGACGCGGCGCTGATAAGTGTTCCGCGCGCGTCATCGACCGATATTGCAAACCTGTCTTCGCTGCCATATTTGGCGGCGTCGACGAAGAATGCATCTGCCCCGTAAGGATCGACTCGTCGAAGGATGGTTCCAGCCCGCGCTCTTCTACGACATTCGTTATATATTAAGTGGATGCTCCTCGGTACGGGCTCAACCTTCGCACCTTCCCGGGCTGATTTAGACAGCGGGTGTCTGTCGAGCGGTGCCTGTGTAGGAAATATACCAGCTTCATCAATAATCTTAATTGCCAGCTTAGTTGACGAAAGCCTGAAGACCTGTGCAATAAACTGTGCTTCAATTAATTCGTCGGTGGTATTGTGAATTTCGAGTTCAAGTAGTTTTACCGTGCTAGCGGATTGTGGAATATCGAGTATTCTTTTGACGCCGGACCTGATGAGCGTGTCGAGTTTGTTCTTTTCGATTTCGCTTCATTTGAGGTGCGGTGCCGTGTAAGTAATATGACTGATGAAGAAAGCTTGGAAGACCCTGAGTAGGTCGTCCTCCTTGAGTCCCCGCCTTTTGCTTGCGATTCTGGTGATGAGTCTTAGTATATTTTCCCCCTGTGCGCCTAGCTTGTTCAGAGCTTATGCATTACAGCCTTTGGCGTTGATTAAAAGTCCTAAAATTTTGATGGAGTTCACCTTCGGAATGGGGTGCCCTTCTCGTGTTGTAATTTCGACTGGCAGCTTTTCTAGAGGCTCGAGGTTCCTAACACACTGCCTCGACTGTCTGTAGAGAAGTTCGGATTTGGTTGGTGACAGCTTGAGAACCGTGCATGTAAGAAATTCTTCCGTTACATCTATGGCCGCCTGCAAAGATTGCTCTAGATCGACTAGAGATCCCCCCGGGGACCAGATTGTGATATCGTCTGCATAGATTGCGTGGCCTATTTTTGGGAGTGCGGCCAGCCTTTCGCAGAGTTTATGCATGGCGATATTAAATAATAGCGGGCATAGGACCGAGCTCTGAGGGGTTCCACAGTTGCTCAGCTCGTAAGGACCACCAGAGACCGTGCCCAGTCGAAGGAACGCTTTCCTTTCCGATAGGAACGAGAGAGTGAAATTAAAGAATTTCCGCCCTAGGTTGAGATAGGAAATTTCGTTCAAGATGTGTTCGTGAGCCGCCTTATCAAAGGCCTTAGCGAGGTTCAGTGCAATGATACTTCGTACGTCCCGCGTCTCGTTGTCGAATAGGGGTCTTTTCAGGAGGAGTAAATCGGTCCCGTGTGGAGAGTCCTTTTCTAAAACCCATTAGATAATGCCTAAATAGTCCGTAGTTTTATACGTGTTCGACGATTTGATTGTGTACAGCATGTTCGGCCACTTTGAAAATGCACGAAGTTAGAGATATGGGATGCCGGTTATTTATGTGCGGAGGTTTCCCCGGTTTGGGGATGAGCACCACCTTGGCGGTGCGCCATTCCGACGGGACCTGCCCCGAGCTCCACACCTTGTTTATCTCTGCCGTTAGAATTTCGATGGCCCTGTCGTCCAGGTTCCGGAGGGGCTTGTTGGTGACCCCGTGTGTCCCCGGGGCCGATCTTTCATTTAAATTGAAGAGTAAGCGTCTGATTTCTGAAATTGTGAAAGGTTCGTCTAATTCTGGCCTGTCTAGCCCCGTGTAACCCGCTCTCGCGTTTATGCCTTGCGAATCTCCTTCCTTGACGGGTAGGTAAGTTCGCGCCAGATCGTTCACAATTACTTCGTTTGTGAGGCCCGAAGTGACCTGCGTATGTATGAGGCTATCGACGGCGAGATTTAACGCATTCCTGTACTGTTTGTCCTTGAGGAAGCTTTTAAGCAGATTCCACTTACTACCTCTTCTCATGCAAACGTCCGTTTCATTGTACATCTCGTCCCACTGCTGCAGGGCCAGTTGTCTGGAATACCACTCTATTTCCTTGTTCAGTGACGTTAGTTTCACTCGTAATCAACGATTTAATTTCTGCATTTCCCACCTCTCCCCAAGAGCGTGTTTAGCCTCCAGGTGATACGCTAACAGCGAGTCCATTTTGAGGACTTCAAGTTGTGTGCTGATTTCTTTAGTCGCGTTTTTAACGGCCTGTTTAAGGTTGGCAATTAGATTTTTGAAGGATTCGCTTGAGGGGGCCTTTTCGGCTCGAATTTTCCGGAAAAGATCCCAATCGATGTATTCGTATTTGACCAGAGGTTTGGGTTTGATCTGCAGCGCGATTTCGAGAACGTAGTGGTCACTACCCAAGTCCTCCTGGAGATTATCCCTCGTGCCCTCGATATTTCGGAAGAATGCGATGTCTGGCGTTGTTTCTCGACTTACCGAATTACCCCTTCTAGTGAAAAACCTAGTATCCGTCACAAGCGTGATGTTAAAATCGGCTGCACATCCGGCTAAGTTTGGGCCCTTCTTGCTGTTAAAGCCGTATCCCCATTCTATGTGCTGTTCATGCCCACCTTTGGAACTTAAATCCAATTTTAAATACCTTGGTATCATATTTGATGAAACACTGTCGTGGAATATTCATATTGTAGAGTTAGCCAAACGCCTACGCCTAGTGTTTGTTTATATATATGCTCTACGATCTATATGTGATGTATCGGTTAGAAAAATTGTATATAAGGGATTGGGAGAGTCCATATTACGATACGAGATAACAATTTACGGAACCGCATCTTTATGTAAATTAAACACATTAAGCCGCATAGTGCAGAGGATTGCAACCAATCTCTCCTATGGAACCAACTATCATGATAAGTCCGTCCGAGACAGTATGAATATTTTGACATGCTACCTGTACACAAGCAACTTATCTTTGACATATTCTACAAGCATTTCTTTCACAGCTCCTTTAAAATCTGCAACATTAAAGTACGGCCTCTCCGTCAATCAGAAAAAGTATGTCATACCCCGCATCTTCACCACTTATGGCAAAAAGAACCCGCACCTACTATGTTCCTTATTACTTCAATAAAATACGAACCCTCCCGAATATTACCGGATTAAAAGACCTTAAGAATTTCCTTCGACCTTGGCTGAACGATAATATAGAATGAGGTAATTTGCTGTTGGCCACGTTCTTGATGTTTTCGTTTCGTGTACGAAAGTGTGCACGGTGGATTTGCTATCATTTCTTCTGTTGGTTCTTGTTTGTTTGTTTGTTCTTATGTCGCACAAGCAGTTGCTGAGTATTTGGTTGATTTTAATTTCTCTTCTTTTCAACTATGATTTACTCGCTGTTGATTCATGTGCTTAACCTGGCTGCCCAGCACAGCACACAAGCGGCAACGCTTATGCAGGCTGGAACACGTTGTATGAATTCAAGTGAATAAAAATATTATTATATAATATTATATTATATTACGTATATAAAACTATATATATATATATATATATATATATATATATATATATATATGTATATATTGCCACACCAAACTTGGTGACATTCAAGTTGCGCGCCCTTTGCATTGGGCACTGTGCACGCCTTACAGTGGCGCTGTTCGGCAACAACAGGCAGCGATCTTCGTGGCACGGGCAGCCAGTTGGACCCGGCTCGCATGCGCCACGCGCACGAGGTGTCACGCGAGGAGAAGAGGAAGAGGGTTCGAGCCCAGCTTGAGAACGCGACTGCCGCGGTTTTCTGCACGACCTCAGTGACTTTTACTTGTGGGCACAAGTTCGCCTCTAATAAATATCCTTGTTTTACTAACATCGTTACATTTCTGGGGGAGGTGCTGGGTATGAGTCGAAGCCCCACGAACGAAAGTCAGCGTAGCCCCGACAACCTGCGAGTCCATCCCGTGGAACTGACGCCTGTACACCAGCGGACCAGCCGCCGTCTTCGAGGTGACTCGCCCGAATTCGGCCCTCTTCTCTTCTTGCCAAGAGAAACTCCCGCAACGGACGTCGCCACAATGACCACCCAGGTAACGCCGGCACAGGTAGTCGTAAGCCAACCTCGCAAGGCGCCAACATTCCATGGTGACTCGTTCGAAGACGTGGAAGATTGGTTGGAACTGTTCGAGAGAGTGGCGAGCTTTAATGAATGGAATGAAAGACAGAAGCTCCGTAACGTGTATTTCGCGTTGGAAGACTTCGCAAAAACGTGGTATGAAAACCACGAACCCTCTTTGACCTCTTGGGAGGAATTTCGACGACAACTGCTAGCAACGTACGCGAGCACGGATCGTAAAGAAAAGGCGGAAATCGCACTTCAAGCCAGGAACCAGCTCACAAACGAGAACGTCGCGATGTACATCGAGGACATGTCCCGCCTGTTCAAGCGTGCTGATCCCACCATGAGTGAAGATAAGAAGCTGCGCCATCTCATGCGTGGAGTAAAGGAGGAACTCTTCGCAGTTCTCGTCCGCAACCCACCGCGCACGGTCGCCGAGTTCAGATGTGAAGCAACGACCATCGAAAAGACACTGGAACAGCGGGCTCGGCAATACAACCGTGAGGCAAGCTGCGCACCTGTCCATGTCTTCCCTGGAGGCCTGCCAAACGACCTGGAAGCCCTGCGGGAGCTTGTCCGGTCAGTGATCAGGGAAGAGCTCAACAAGTTGCAGATACCTCAGGCTCCAGCTGCGCTATCTATCGTCGATGTTGTCCGGGACGAACTCAGGAACGTCATACGGGATCCAGAGCGTGAGCCACAGCCGACGCGGCGCACCCCAACGTACGCCGACGTACTCAGGCAACCCGCGGTACACAGTAGTGGAGCAGTTGCGACGACCGTTCCCTACCCGTCGACAGTACGCAGTGTACCTCGTCTACTGGAACCATCGGCTGCCTATCAGCCTTTAGCACGTAGTGCACCTCGTTTTGCGGAACAAAGGCCCCGCAAAAGTGACGTCTGGCGTGACCACGAGCGCAGGCCTCTGTGTTTCCACTGCGGAGAAGCGGGTCACCTGTATAGGTTCTGCCCGTACCGTCAAGTTGGGTTAAGGGGTTTTCCCTTAAGCGCACCATGCCCCCGAAACGGTGAACGGCCAGCGGAGATCGAAGAATACTTGTCGACGCGCCAAAGCCCCGTTACTCCTCGCCAACATCAACCACGGGCACCGTCGCCCATGCGCTACCGATCGCCTAGCCCACGCGCGCCTCCAAGATTGCCTGGGCGTCGTTCACCAAGCCCACACCAGGAAAACTGAAGCACGCGACCTGTGGAGGTGAGGCCGCTGATAACCAGAGTTACGAAGATCCTCCAACGCGATTCCAGTGCGGTGACGAGATAATTCCAGTCAACAGGTGCAGGAACGAAACGATTACGTCAGATTTGCGGTTGATAATAGACGGATGCGAGCTGAATGCCTTAGTCGACACCGGCGCTGATTATTCAGTAGTAAGCTTCAAGATGGCGAAGCACCTTAAAAAAGTTGTGACGAAGTGGACTGGTACGCAGATACGCACGGCAGGCGGCCATCTTATTACGCCCCTTGGCCGATGCACCGCAAGACTTACGATAAAAGGCTTCACATACGTTTCTGACTTTATTGTACTGCCAGAATGTTCACGGGAACTTATATTGGGAATGGATTTTCTACAAGCTAACGGCGCCATAATTAACCTACGTAAGTCCAGTGTATCTTTCTCGACAAAACAAGATATACCTGTGGAAGAATCGGAGGAGCGACGTCTCGCTGCACTGCGCGTCGTTGACGATGACGTAACTGTGCCGCCACGCTGCAGTATAATGGTTCTTGTGGAGAATGAAAGATTTTCTGACCGCGAAGGCATAGCAGATGGAAACATAGAGCTCCTTTTCAACAAAGGTATTTGCGTGGCTCGGGGCCTTGTTCAGTTAAGCGATGGCCGTGCAAATGTCGCACTTACAAATTTCGGTAATGAATTCCAACACATCGCACAAGGAACAGTTATTGCCTATTTCCACGAGTTCTGTGAAGCGACCGAATTATGCAGCCTAACTACGTCAACTGCCCTGCCAGGAACCTGCAGTGTCGACAGATCAATTACCGTCAACCCGAGACTACCTGAAGCCCAAAAGAAACAGATATATGCCCTGATAAAGGATTTTTCTGACTGCTTCTCCACGTTCTCGAAGGTACGGCGCACGTCTGTTGCGAAGCACAGAATCATAACAGAGGACGCCACAAGACCGGTATGCCAGCACCCGTATCGAGTAGCACCAAAAGAACGGGAGATCATCAAGAAGCAAGTAGAGGAGATGCTTTCAGATGACGTTATTCAGCCTTCCAGCAGTCCATGGGCGTCTCCGGTGGTGCTGGTTAAGAAAAAAGATAACACGCTTCGATTCTGCGTCGACTACCGTAAACTGAACAGCGTAACCAAGCGGGATGTGTACCCCCTTCCGCGTATCGACGATACGTTAGATCGGCTCCGATGTGCAAAGTTTTTCTCCTCCCTGGATCTCAAGAGTGGATATTCGCAAATAGAGGTGGATGAACGGGACCGTGAAAAGACAGCATTCGTAACCCCTGATGGCCTCTACGAATTTAAAGCACTTCCATTCGGCCTCTGTTCCGCACCCGCAACGTTCCACCGAATGATGGACTCTGTGCTTGCAGGATTGAAATGGCAGTCATGCTTAGTGTATTTGGATGATGTTGTCGTATTTTCCACCACATTTAACCAACATCTAGAGCGCCTGCGACTAGTGTTAGAAGCTATTCGCGCAGCATACTTGACAATTAAGCCGGAAAAATGTCAATTCGGTTTCGATGAACTTCGGTTTCTCGGACACGTCATCAGTGTTGAAGGCGTTCGGCCAGATCCCGAAAAGACAGCAGCTGTTGCGAGGTTCCCGACACCCACAGACAAAAAGTCAGTGCGACGTTTCTTGGGTTTATGCGCATACTACAGAAGATTTGTGGAAAACTTTTCAAACATTGCTGAGCCCCTTACAATACTGACAAGAGAAGATCAACCTTTCGTGTGGGAAAGCGAACAACAAGACGCCTTTGACGAGTTAAGGAAACGCCTGCAAGCTTCTCCAATCCTTGCCCATTTTGATGAGACAGCCGACACTGAAGTTCATACCGATGCGAGCAACGTCGGCCTCGGTGCCATACTAGTGCAGTGGAAGAACGGCCAGGAGAAAGTAATTGCCTATGCCAGCCGTAAGCTCTCGAAAGCAGAGGCCAACTACTCCGCAACCGAGAAAGAGTGCCTTGCAGTCATTTGGGCAATATGTAAATTTCGGCCCTACCTCTATGGTAGACCATTCCGAGCAGTCAGCGATCACCATTCGCTTTGCTGGCTGGCGAATCTCAAGGATCCATCCGGACGACTAGCAAGATGGAGCCTTAGGCTTCAAGAGTATGACATTAGTGTCGTATACCGATCCGGGAGGAAACATAGCGATGCCGACTGCTTGTCACGCGCACCCGTCGAGACAACTGTGTCAGAAGAAGAGGATTTCCCGTTCCTTGGCATTGTTGACGGGTCACAAATTGCTCAACAACAACGAGATGACCCGGAATTGCTTCCACTTATACAGCGCCTGGAGGGACTCGACGTTCAACTGCCGCGTATTTTCTCTAGGGGGCTATCCTCGTTCTGTCTGCGAGGAAGTGTCCTCTACAAGAGAAACTTCGAGAACAGCGAGACAAAGTTTTTACTTGTCGTACCCACTTCTATTCGAGAAGAAATTTTGCATGCCTGTCACGATGAGCCGACGTCTGGACACATGGGCTAGAGCCGTACAGTCGCCAGGATTCGTCTGAAATACTACTGGCCCAAGCTATTAGCATCAGTGCAGCACTACGTCAAGACTTGTCGCGAGTGTCAAAGGCGCAAGACTCCATCCGTAAAGCCGGCCTGCCTTCTCCAGCCAATAGAGCCACCAAAAGCCCCATTCCAACAAGTCGGTATGGACCTCCTTGGACCCTTCCCAACATCATCTTTCGGCAAAAAGTGGATAGTTGTGGCCACGGAGTATCTGACCCGTTACGCAGAAACTGACTCCCTGTACAATGCAACGGCTGTCGAAGTTGCAAAATTCTTTGTACACAATATCGTGCTCAGGCATGGCGCTCCCACAGTTGTTATTACCGATCGTGGAACGGCCTTTACTGCGGACCTAATGAAATGCTTGTTGCGAATGACACATACTGATCATAGGAAAACTACGGCGTACCACCCTCAGACAAACGGTTTAACTGAACGCCTTAACAGAACACTGACCGACATGCTTTCGATGTATGTCGACGTTGAACATAGGCTGTGGGACGAAATTTTGCCATACATCACCTTCGCATATAATACGGCCGTTCAGGAAACAACACGAGTCACCCCGTTTGAACTTGTATTCGGCCGAGCAGTATCCACAACTTTGGATGCTATGTTGCCGTTAGATGAAGAAACCCATAACTCATCTGACCTGGATGATTTCTTGCAACAAGCCGAGGAGACACGACAGCTAGCAAGGTACCGAATACGCCGCCAACAACGCATCGACTCCAGCCGGTACAACCAGCGCCGTCGTGAAGCTCATTACCAGCCCGGTGACAAGGTGTGGGTATGGACCCCAGTGCGACACCGTGGACTGTCTGAAAAGCTTCTGTGCAGATACTTTGGCCGTTACGAAATACTTCGTCGTATAAGCGACGTCACTTACGAAGTGAAATCCGCTGGACACGAGAGCCCAAGACGACGCAACTCCACGGAAGTTGTGCATGTTGTCCGCATGAAACCCTACCAGGAGAGGTCATGAACAACAGCAACAACAACAAAAAAAGTGAGCGCCCACAGGAACCCCTACTTCCTCTCACGCATCGGGCCGATGTGGTAAGGAGGGGGATAATGCCACGCCAAACTTGGTGACATTCAAGTTGCGCGCCCTTTGCATTGGGCACTGTGCACGCCTTACAGTGGCGCTGTTCGGCAACAACAGGCAGCGATCTTCGTGGCACGGGTAGCCAGTTGGACCCGGCTCGCATGCGCCACGCGCACGAGGTGTCACGCGAGGAGAAGAGGAAGAGGGTTCGAGCCCAGCTTGAGAACGCGACTGCCGCGGTTTTCTGCACGACCTCAGTGACTTTTACTTGTGGGCACAAGTTCGCCTCTAATAAATAGCCTTGTTTTACTAACATCGTTACAATATATATATATATATATATGTTCGGAGCGTCGAAGTCCCCCCGCAATTAAGAGGGGTGCGACTCTGGCGGCCCTGATTGCGGAATGGAATAGTGCATTAAAGTCTCTGTTCTTATCTATAGGCTAACTGTAGACGTTAAGAATAAAAACATTCGCATTGCTCGATCTACTGGGCACGAGCTCGATCAGTCGTGCTTCTAGTCTTCGCCGATATTTTGGAACGGTGTGCTCCACAAAGGATACGCTTTTTTCAACTAAGGCGGTGGTGCCTCTCGCCGTTTTGCCTTTGTACGCTACGGCGCGATACCCCGACAGAGTAATCTCCTTCTCCGCGAGCGTCTCCTAGTAAAATGACTTGTGGCTTGTCTGTCACCGATCTGACGAGGTGACCTAACGGAGCCTTGCGCCTCTAGAAGCTAGCGCAGTTCCACTGCCAAATTTTTACGGCATTGTTATTTGTGATCGCCATCTTGTTTCCTGTGAAATTTTTAGAAACCTTTGGCGCCCCCGTCGGGATTTGATCCGGTTGGGAACGGTTCAGTATGTGTTGTTTGTCTACTTTTGGGCTGAGCCCTAGGTCTTTCTAGTAGCGTTACTCTCAACTCTATGGCGAAGAGCATTTCCATAATCCTACTCAGGGTCTTTTCCAATTTACCCTTGTTTCTGACGGGGGAAGCTGAGGTGGCGGACGCGGTCTCGTTGACCTCGGTTATGTCGCCCTCTTCTTCCTCCTACGTGTCGCTAAAAGGTTCAGGGTTGAGCGCCTTGTGTTTCGACTGCCCGGTTAACGGACCTGGGTTACTGTTGCTAACCTCGTGCCGGTTTATGAATTTTCCTTTCATGCTGTTAAAGGATTCCTTAAGCTCTGCGAGCTCGCGTCTAAGATCCCTATCTTCCGCTTCGAGCGCTTGCATATGGCGATCGATTCTTTGCTCTGGCTGTGCCTCACCTTTCATTTCTTTGCTTGAGGCGTTCTTCTTGCCAGACGGCTGCGTCACTCCCTTGACCTTCTCGGCCCACGTGGCCCGCTTGACGGACTGGGAGCGAGACCGGGACAAACCCGTGACATTCCCATAGGGCGAATGGAGCCAATTTTTTGCAGACGACGCTAGCGCCGCCTGGATTCAAGCGGTAGTTGCACTGATACCAGAAAAATGTTTACTGACTAATAATAGATAATGTTTTGAATATTATTCCCTTACAATCTAAATTTAAAGATGACAGACGACGTCTGAATAATTTCTAGTTGTTTAGAAAGTTACGTGCGTATCGAAAGCGCAATGACGCTTGTGAGAAATACCGTACAGCATACGACCGACACCGGCGTCGTCTGCTTCTGCTGTTGCTTTTGCGCTGCCCGCTTGCTTTGGCCATGTATATCCCACTATATATATATTCTTATTTACCTTTGATATATATTCACTTATATATATTCTTATTTTCCTTTAAAGGCTCGCACTGCTGCATAGGCCGAGAGAAATAACGACGCTAATTACACTAACTTGCTCCCAATAAACAGCTTTATTATAACATCATCGATGTTTACAAGAAATAAAAAGCACATGAATAGCGTTTCAAAGATGCACTGATGCGTAACATGTATAGTTGTTTATGTGCAAAAAGATGCTACGTACAGTCTCGCCGCACAGTTCTGGTGAACAGAAGCTGTCCGTCGCTGAATGAAAAAACACATCCGACCACATAATGCCGTCGCACGCTGGTATGTTGCTAAAGTTGCTCCACTTTAGTTGCTGAAGATGTAACGTCACTTCGTTCACAATATTCATAAATTGCAACTTGATTTGAGCCAGTGCTTCCTGTTTGAGCAGAAACATGTAGCTTTCACAAGGGCGAATTCCGTCTCGACTGTTCGACTTCTGGTCCAGAATGCCTGCTCTCTCACAGTTAATCATTCGAGAAGTCACATTATAAAAATGTTCAGCGTTTAAGCTGAATTTACTTCGAAATATCTATAATTTCAGATAGAAATATTTTTCTGTACGTGCTGGTTTGATGCGTTGCAAATAAAGTTTACATAATAAAGGCTTAGCTGGCGTTTCGATTACCGCTGCCGGCGGTGCGCTGTCATCGTTTTGATGGTGGTGCCACCCCAAGGCTTGGACGCGAAACACGCCACATGCCACAGGCTTGACCGGGATCTCGATCTGGAGGAGCGTTCTCCTTGGCTCGGTTTGGATTCTCTCCTCGAGCGTGAGCGCCCTCCGGATTGAGATCGGGTACTGATGATGGAGCCGCTCCGCGTAGCTAGTGCATCTGGAGGAGCGTTCTCCTTGCCTCGGTTTGGATTCTCTCGGATGGATGGATGGATGTTATGAGCGTCCCCTTTGGAACGGGGCGGTGGGTTGCGCCACCAAGCTCTTGCTACCATATTGCCTAATATTCTACCTAGGTTAAACAATGAAAAACAGACACATAAAAACACTATGAACTACCACGCCCAAATTTTCTGATCCCCTATTGCGAACTGTGCTTTTGTACGTCTCCGTCTTTTGTCGTTTCCCTACTTTTCTTCCGCCAATCCTCCAGTCGCCCCTTACTAATGTCTATTGCGGACATGTTTGCTTTACCACTGCTCCCTCTGAACCCAAGGGCTTCAACGAGGCCAGTGGTGCCTAAATCGACCGCTGGGTAGACGTCTTCACATTCTAATAAAACATGCTCCTTCTCGAGCGTGAGCGCCCTCCAGATTGAGTTCGGGTACTGAGGATGAAGCCGCTCAGCACAGCTGGTGCAGCCAACAAGATGTCGCCAATTGCATCGGTGACGTCAGACTCTTCGTCCACTTGTTCCTTCCTTGCTCTTTGTCGGCACCTTCTGCGTCGGCGTCGTACGATGTATGGGATTTGATAGCGATTTTTGGATGTTCGGTCCCCGGTGACGTGGGGCCTGCCTCACGCCTCGCACTTCGGGGTGCATTGATGTTCTTCTTCATCGTCCGCTTTTGCTTTTCCGCAGCCACGGCATTTACATCTCTCTTCCTCGATGCTGATGCAAACGTCGGCGCGGTGGCCTACGTGGCCACAAGCCTGGCAAACGTTGACTTGGCGTCGGTATAGAAAACATGGCAGCAAGGCCATGCCGCAGATCACGTGGTTGGGCACACGCATGCCTCTGAATAAAATCATCACTACGTCGTGCGAGTTCTTGATTTGTCTGGCTTCTAGTGCCGTGGAATATCTTTCGTCCACAATCATGTTTTTAAGCGTACCTTCGTCGTTTTCTTAAGCGTACCTCCGTCGTGACAGGAGTCGATGTGCCTTATTACGCCTTTCCACGTACCTTCGGGGGTGGTGATGTACGCCGAGACTTCGAAGGCGCCGTACTTATTATGGATTTTATTTAGTCTCGCATAGGCCCTCGCATTATAGGCGTGCGGAGTGGAGATGATTAAAATATTCTGCACCTTGTTAAACTGAAATTCGATGGTTTTCTGCATATATGAGGCAAGTGGACGAGACTCAGCCCAACCTCAACGAGGTGACGAACGACCTGGCACGAGGAGTTGCTTGCCGTGCCGGTCACAACCGAACCGATGCCCACTACCATTCCGGGGAGCATAAAGATCACTTACTAACTTACAACGACATCACTAAATATTACTACTTGGGGCGTAGGCAATTCCCACTGCCACACGTAAAATTAAACAGGGCTCAGCCAGTGACGCTACGTTTACTGCAAACCGGGATGCACCCCACTCCGCATTTCATAAATAAAATTCAACCCGAAAGAAAAATTAGGAAAGAATGTAACGTATGCGATGGCATCATTGACATCAGACCTATGCTGGCAGGCTGCCCCACGACTCTTGCCAACCCCGAAGATAAATGGCTTTACTGGCACAAGATATCAGGCCCTACATATCAAGATCAACTACGAGCTGTCCAGAGGGTCCACGATGGCGCCATAAGACTCGGCCTGGCGGTGCCGACATGGACGTGGCCCACCTCGGTCTGAAAAGATCCGGGCTTCAGGACTCTAATAAAGTTTTGTGAATGAATGAATGAATGTTTGGGCACATGGTGTCTTCCTTCGCTTGATGCTCAGGCAGGGCTGCCTTCATGGCCAGGGCTTGTGCGAGGAGTACTACGTCGGCTTTTGATACATAGAGGCCTCTCTTGGGGCGCACGATAATCTTGATCTGTTTCTTCCGGAGCTTCGGAAGTCGCGAAGCTGCCGTTACTTGCGACAACAGACTTTTAGCCGGTCCCTTGGCAGTGCGGTAGCCAGCCAGCTTGTTCACGCTGCCAAGTTGGCCATCTCGTAATGGCGGCCTCTTCGTCTCCTGCTTTTTACGGTTGCTGAGGGCGGTGATCCGCCCAGCACCGTTGAACTCTTCCTGGGTAACGTAAATACCTTCCACAGTTAGGACTTCGAGCATGGCCTTGCTTTCGATGAACGCACGTGTCGTTGCTTCAGTCGCGCACAGAGACCGGAAAACGGAAGCGTGGGGCTGCCTGTACAGGCAGGCCTGCCTTCACCGCCGCGCTGACAGCAGGCTGTGTCCGTTAGGGCTAGCTCCCTTGTCGGCGTGATCATAGAGTGAAAGCCTCAGAATACGACGAAAATTCCACCCACCGATAAAACTCTGGTATCGGCGGATTTCTTGAAACTTGGTGGTTCCAATAAGGTAGATATTGACACGTGTACTTGTCTTTATCGGGCGATAAGTTTTGCCGCCGAACAAATGTTATCGCACAGCGCGAGACATGCCTGCATGTATCCGCGAAGTTTCTGGAAAGTTATCGTTGCTTCTACCCGCTGTCTGTTGTCGCCGAAAGTTGTGTTATCTGATTTCATCGCTTGACACGAATGGTGTAGAACATTTTAGAAGGCATGCGGGCCCCAACGTTTAATCTGGAACATTCGATGATTGCTGTATAAAAGCCGACGCGCTTGACCCGCTGATCAGATTTTCGACGATCGCCGACTGTGTTCGCCGCTTTCGTTGTGCTATAAGTGTAGCCTGTTTTGTGGGCACAGGTTCGCCCAATAAAAGCTAGTTTTGTATTCCACCGTACTGCTTCTTTCTTCGCCGTCACTTCCACGTGACATCTGGTGGAGGTGCTTTACGTCCATGTACCGGACGCCCCCGACAAGCCGTAATACAAGCCCGGACCGCAAAGACAACACCAGCGCCGTCCCGAAATATCGAGCAAGCCGCCGTCTTCAACAGCTGCCCCAGGAGCACGGACTTCTACCTGAGAAGGCCAAGAAGATTGTGGCCAAGGCAACCCCAATGGCAGCCCCAGCGTCCCCCATCGTGCTGCAGCACCCCAGAGAACCTCCGACGTTCCGCGGATCAACAATCGAGGACCCGGAAACCTGGCTTGAGACGTATGAGAGTGTCGCTACGTTTAACAGTTGGGACAGTGACGACAAGCTGCGGCATGTCTATTTCGCACTGGAAGACGCCGCCAGGACCTGGTTCGAGAATCGGGAAGCCACCTTAACGACGTGGGACTTGTTCCGAAGCGGCTTCTTGCAAACGTTTACAAGCGTCGTACGAAAAGAGCGAGCCCAAGCACTACTAGAAACCAGAGTGCAGCTGCCAAACGAGACGATCGCGATCTTCACGGAGGAGATGGCCCGTCTTTTCCGGCATGCCGACCCAGAAATGCCAGAGGAGAAAAAAGTCCGCTTCCTGATGCGGGGTGTCAAGCAAGAACTTTTCGCAGGACTTATCCGTAACCCGCCGAAGACCGTAGCTGAGTTTTCTGCAGAGGCATCGACGATCGAGAAAACTCTGGAGATGCGCACCCGGCAATATAACCGCCAGGGGCTCACGCCGCAGTACGCCATCCAAGGACTGGATTCCGACAACCTTCAGGAGACCATCAGGGCCATTGTCCGCGAAGAACTGCGCAAGGTCCTGCCTTCGTTGCAGCCTCAAGTGGCCTCTATCGCCGACATCGTGAAGGAAGAGGTGCACCGATCCCTTGGAGTTCCTGAGGTGCAACCAGAACCACCGCAGCCGGAAGCAACCAGAACCACCGCCGCCGTCGCCCGCCGTCAAGGCCACCCTGCGCGACCGCGCCAAGGTCCTGCAACACCGCAATTCCGTCGTCCGCCGCCGCCGCCGCCAGCGCGCCCACCCGTCGCCCAGCGCACCTATACGAGGAAGACGGACATTTGGCGAGCCCCCGACCACCGCCCGCTCTGCCATCACTGCGGAGAAGCCGGCCATGTGTACCGCCGATGCCCATACCGCGACGTGGGACTGAGAGGGTTCGCCGTCAACGCGCCGCGTCCACAGCTTGGGGAGCGCCCACGTGACATTGCCGATTACCTAGCCGCCACTCAGTGGAACTCTCGACGACCGTCCCGTTCGCCGTCACCAGGCCGCTACCTGTCGCCGCAGCGCCGTCCATACACTGGCCCAGCCCGGGGCCGCTCTGCGAGCCCATAGCCGGAAAACTAAAAGCAGCAACCGACGGAGGTGCGGTTGCTGTTCGTCGAACTGACGAAGATCCTCCGCCGCCGACGAAGACGACGAAGAGACCATCTCGACGACATAACGACACGCCGCCGTCCTGACGAAGTCTGGAAGCCAAAACTACACCGACGAAAGACGACTTGACGACGCGACGTTCCAACCTCAATTCAACACGACGCAGCCGTGATCCAACGCCAAGACCTAACTGCAATGCCAGACAAAGAACAACCGACCTCGACGTGCTTCTCGACGGCCACGCAGTCACTGCCTTAGCCGACACAGGGGCCGATTACTCCGTAATGAGTGGACACATCGCCGCCCAGTTGAAGAAAGTTAAGACCGCATGGGAAGGCCCTCAGATTCGCACCGCTGGGGGACACCTCATCACGCCGACTGGGATCTGCACGGCAAGAATAACCATTCATGACCGGACTTACCCTGCCACCTTCGTTATCCTCCAACAGTGTTCACGAGACGTCATTCTCGGTATGGACTTCCTGGACCAACTCGGCGCAATCATCAACCTGAAGTCGAAGTCAGTAACGCTGTCGGAAGATAAAGCAATGCCGCCGGAGAGCCCTCGTAGTCACCACGCTTTGAGTGTGCTCGAAGATCAAGTGAGCGTCCCGCCTCGCTGCAGCAGCGTTATTTCGGTCAGCACCGAAACACCCGCTGACGTAGAAGGCGTCATTGAAGGCGACCAACGTCTACTGCTAGACCATGAAATTTGCGTCGCAAGAGGGATCGCTCGACTGCATGGAGGGAAAACTGAAGTGTTGCTGACAAACTTCAGCCAGGAGTTCAAACACATCAACAAGGGCACGACGATCGCGTACATCGAGGAAATTCTGGAAACAAGTAATGCGTTCATCCTCTCGGACTCCGCCGCATCTACCCCGACGACCATGGTTCCCGAACCAGACTACGACATTAATCCAAATCTCCCTATGATTAAGCAACAGCAGCTCAGAAGTCTGCTCCGACGATACAAAGGCTGCTTTTCGACGTCATCAAGGATTCGACAAACACCAGTCGCCAAGCATCTCATAATCACCGAGGAATGCGCTCGCCCACTCCGTCAGAGCCCTTACCGAGTTTCGGCGCGAGAACGTGAAGCTATAAGAGAACAAGTCGACGAAATGCTGCGCGACGACATCATCCAGCCGTCGAAAAGCCCGTGGGCATCCCCTGTTGTTCTGGTAAAGAAAAAGGACGGAACCCTACGTTTCTGCGTCGATTATCGTCGTCTGAACAAGATCACGAAGAAGGACGTATACCCCCTCCCACGGATAGAC
Source organism: Dermacentor albipictus (assembly GCF_038994185.2). Lineage (NCBI taxonomy): Eukaryota > Metazoa > Arthropoda > Arachnida > Ixodida > Ixodidae > Dermacentor > Dermacentor albipictus. The sequence continues at coordinate 1,178,132 of NW_027225574.1, read as the reverse complement.
GACGCATTGGATCGGCTCTGCAACGCTAAATACTTCTCGTCCATGGACCTAAAGTCTGGCTATTGGCAAATAGAAGTCGACGAAAGAGATCGCGAAAACACCGCCTTCATCACCCCAGACGGCCTCTACGAGTTCAAGGTTATGCCATTCGGACTGTGCTCGGCGCCTGCAACGTTCCAGCGCGTGATGGACACGGTTTTAGCAGGATTGAAGTGGCAGACCTGTCTCGTATACTTGGATGACGTCGTCGTCTTCGCCGGAAATTTCGACGATCACCTTAAGCGGCTTGCGACAGTATTAGAAGCCATCAAGTCATCAGGGCTCACCCTGAAGACGGAAAAGTGTCGGTTCGCTTACGATAAGCTTCTATATTTAGGCCACGTCATCAGCAAATCTGGAGACCGCCCCGACCCGCAGAAGACAGCTGCCATAGCAAAGTTCCCACAGCCCATCGACAAGAAGGCAGTGCGTAGATTTCTTGGCATGTGTGCCTACTACAGGCGATTTGTCAAGAACTTTTCACGCATCGCTGAGCCGCTGACGCAGCTAACTAAATGTGACGTCGAGTTCAAGTGGGAAACGCAGCAGGCTGAGGCATTTCAAGAACTCAAACGACGCATGCAGTCGCCGCCCGTACTTGCGCACTTCGACGATCACGCCGTTACCGAAATCCACACTGACGCCAGTAGCTATAGGCCTCGGCGCCGTCCTGGTCCAGAGAAAAGATGGACATGAACACGTGATAGCTTACGCTAGCTGGTCGTTGTCAAAAGCGGAAGGCAATTATTCTACAACCGAAAAGGAATGCCTCGCCATCGTTTGGGCTACAGCGAAATTTCGCCCTTACCTATGTGGCAGGCTATTCAAAGTCGTCAGCGACCATCACGCCTTGTGTTGGCTAGCGAATTTAAAGGATCCCTTAGGACGGCTGGCACGGTGGAGCCTCAGACTACAAGAATACGACATCACCGTAACATACAAGTCCGGACGAAAACACTCAGACGCCGATTGCCTATCCCGCACCCCATTGACCCGCCGCCGCAAGATGACGAGGATGACGACGCCTTCCTTGGAATAATAAGCGCGGAAGACTTCGCCGAACAACAACGAGCGGACCCGGAACTTAAAGGCCTCGTCGATTATTTGGAAGGGCACACCGACGTTGTCCCCAGGGCATTTAAGCGCGGATTATCTTCCTTCACGCTTCAAGACAGTCTACTCGTGAAGAAGAACTTCTCGCCAGTCCGCGCCAATTACCTTCTTGTTGTCCCGTCAGGACTTCGTCCAGAAGTATTGCATGCCCTACATGCCGATCCGACCGCTGGACACCTCGGATTTTCCCGGACACTATCGAGAATACAAGAAAAGTATTATTGGCCGCGCCTGACCGCCGACGTCACCCGTTATGTCAGGACATGCCGAGACTGTCAGCGACGCAAGACACCGCCGACAAGGCCAGCCAGATTACTACAGCCAATCGAGCCTCCTTGCCGACCATTCCAGCAGATCGGGATGGACTTGCTGGGACCCTTTCCGACGTCAATAACCGGAAATAAGTGGATCGTCGTGGCGACGGACTACCTCACCCGCTTCACTGAAACAAAAGCACTGCCGAAAGGTAGCGCAGCCGAAGTGGCGAAATTCTTTGTCGAAAACATCCTGCTGCGACATGGCGCCCCAGAAGTCCTCGTCACCGACCGAGGGACGGCCTTTACAGCGGAGCTCACCCAAGCCATTCTGAAATACAGTCAGACAAGGCACAGGAGAACAACGGCTTACCACCCGCAGACGAATGGTCTTACGGAGCGGCTGAATAAGACCCTCGCCGACATGCTAGCGATGTACGTCGACGTCGAACACAAGACCTGGGATGCCGTCCTGCCGTACGTAACATTCGCTTATAACACGGCGGTGCAAGAAACCACACAGATCACGCCGTTCAAGTTGGTTTACGGCAGGAACCCGACGACGACGCTCGACGCCATGCTGCCGCACGTAACGCACGAAGAGAATCTTGACGTCGCTACCTATCTCCAGCGCGCCGAAGAAGCCCGACAGCTCGCCCGCCTGCGAATCAAGAACCAGCAGAAGACCGACAGCCGACACTACAATCTCCGACGACGCTTCGTCGAGTACCAGCCCGGCGACCGTGTTTGGGTATAGACCCCGATACGCCGACGGGGACTGAGTGAGAAACTATTGCGACGCTATTTCGGACCCTACAAGGTCATCCGACGTATTGGCGCACTGGACTATGAGGTCGTGCCAGACGGCATTTCGCATTCACAGCGACGTCGCGCACGACCTGAAGTGGTCCACGTGGTGCGTCTTAAACCATTTTACGGACGCTAACGAACTTTCCTTATTTCGCTTTTTTCTTCGCTATGAGTGCTTACTTATTACTTTGATTTGTTTGCAGCATCGGGTCGATGCTTTTTTAAGAGGGGGGTATTGACACGTGTACTTGTCTTTATCGGGCGATCAGTTTTGCCGCCGAACAAATGTTATCGCACAGCGCCGGACGCGCCTGCATGTATCCGAAGTTTCTGGAAAGTTATCGTTGCTTCTACCCGCTGTCTGTTGTCGCCGAACGTTGTGTTATCTGATTTCATCGCTTGACACGAATGGTGTAGAACATTTTAGAAGGCATGCGGGCCCCAACGTTTAATCTGGAACATTCGATGATTGCTGTATAAAAGCCGACGCGCTTGACCCGCTGATCAGATTTTCGACGATCGCCGACTGTGTTCGCCGCTTTCGTTGTGCTATAAGTGTAGCCTGTTTTGTGGGCACAGGTTCGCCCAATAAAAGCTAGTTTTGTATTCCACCGTACTGCTTCTTTCTTCGCCGTCACTACCACGTGACAATATACAGGGTTCTTGGAAAGACGCCCAAAAACATTTAAGAACGCGGGAACCGACGTGGATACGTCCGCACTGCTCGGTACCTCTTCTTCTCAAACAACCTAAATATTATAAATATATAACAAGTGTCAATGAGAAAATTAAATTATGGGGTTTTACGTGCCAAAACCACTTTCTGATTATGAGGCACGCCGTAGTGGAGGACTCCGGAAATTTCGACTACCTGGGGTTCTTTAACGTGCACCTAAATCTAAGTACACGGGTGTTTTCGCATTTCGCCCCCATCGAAATGCGGCCGCCGTGGCCGGGATTCGATCCCGCGAGAAAATTGTACAGCACCATGAAAAACTCCCCATACAGCTTTGTTGCTCTACAATTTTCTAAGACGCTTTCATCTAATTATAATGTTTGACATGTTGAATAATTATTATTTGACTAATTAATTATATATAATTATACAATTAATTCGTCCGGAGTAATTATGTAATTAGGCGGAATAGAAAAAAATTATCTGAGTGCCTACAAGCGACGGCAAACAACATCACCTTGGTTCTGTCCAGCTACGTGGCAATTGAATATTTTGAATGTTTTCCTCAAGTTACGTGGGACACCCGATATAGCAGCCACCAACCGCGCTCTCAGTGTGAGAATGAAACCGAAAAAAATAATTACGGCATTTTACGTGTTTAACAGTTTAATGTTTAACAGTCTCGGAAGAGAACAGCCGTTCATGATAGGTAGCGAGGCACTGGAAGTAGTAAATACATCTACTTAGGGCAGGTAGTGGCCGCTGATCCGGATCATGAGACTGAAATAATCAGAAGAATAAGAATAGGCTGGGGTGCGTTTGGCAGGCATTCTCAGATCATGAACAGCAGGTTGCCATTATTCCTCAAGAGAAAAGTGTAGAACAACTGTGTCTTACCAGTACTCACCTACGGGGCAGAAACCTGGAGGCTTACGAAAAGGGTTCTACTTAAATTGAGGACAACGCAACGAGCTATGGAAAGCAGAATGATGGGTGTAACGTCACGGGATAAGAAGAGAGCAGATTGGGTGAGGGAACAAACGTGAGTTCATGACATCTTAGTTGAAATCAAGAAAAAGAAATGTGCATGGGCAGGGCACGTAATGAGGAGGGAATATAACCGGTGGTCATTAAGGGTTACGTACTGAATTCCAAGAAAATGGAAGCGTTGCAGGGGGCGGCAGAAAGTTAGATGGATGGATGGGATTAAGAAATTTGCAAGGACAACATGGCCACAAAAGCATATGACCGGAGTAGTTGGAGAAATATGGGAGGGGCCTTTGCCCTGCGGTGGGCGTAGCAAGGCTGATGATGCTGCTGCTGCTTATGGTGATGATGACGTGTCAAAGACACGATCGGATTTTGAGGTATGTTGTGCCGTAACACGTGGCTATCATCGCGGCGACGGGAGCTCCCACTTCTCCACGACGAATCAAGAATTCAGCGAGGGGGATTTCAGGAAGCACACAGCCGTCTCCGCAACGAATCGAGAATTCCACGCGAGTGATCTCGGTACCTGCCAAACTGGTTCCTGCTGTTACGGTTGGCGTGTACCTCACCGGGCAAAAAGGATGCACGAAATACCCTGCCCAACCGAAACTGAAGATGGATGCCTAATTTGCTGTGGTTATCTCGAGTGATTACTGGTCTGCCAGGTGCACCGCAGTACTTACAGGCACCTTCGCGTGTGTGCATACCTAAGCCAAACGAAGAATGGATTCCTAATTCAATATGGTTGCCTCGAGTGGATGCCGGTCTGGCGGACGCCCCGCAGTGTTCACAAACCCCTTCGTGTGTGTGCGTGAAAACCCTTTCCGCGAACCAGACAGGACCCCCGGGCTGCCGCCAGCGGAGGCACGCTCGGGAAGACATGAACTGGGACAGTGGATCAACCATCTGTCCACAACCAGACGCCTTTCCGTGAACCAACGTCGCTTAGAAGAAAGGATAAACGCCTACGATCCCGGACCTGCGGGTTACCACCGGCGGTGGCGGGCCCGTGCAAGCTCACCGGAGAGAAGGGATCCGCCGCCCATCCACAACTAGACGCAGTGCCTGTCATAGGATGTCGTCGTGAGCGAGATCCCGCCTACGATTTTAGTGGGCCTATTTAGGGGCCCCGCCAATGTACTTTTTTGAAACTTCGTTATCTTCTCATCTTTCACCAACCATTGAATAAACCGTACAAGTTCCGCACTAGAAATCGCCTAGTCCTTGCCTAGTCGCGATGGTCTACCGGATGCCTGCAGCCCACCGACAACGCCACTCTACCCAATAGTAACGTCGGTCGAGCTTCGATAAACAGGCGTCGCAATAACTCGGCAGCGGTGGGGTACGCTACCCTAGAGAACGCTACACTGCCGACGAGGGGTCGCCAAAAGGACTGAAGGGGAAACCGGCCCATTGTGAGGAGAGGGAGTCGCTTCCAGCCACCCAGTCGGTCTGATGCGCTCTTGCAGCTACATGTACGCTATCATCCACTATCTGTAAATATTGCAGAAAGTTTTTCGTTTCTTCTTCGTCTGCAGAAAGAGTCTGTCTCTCGTCCTTCACCCCGAAGTCAACAGTGGATGGCAAGCTGTGGGATTCCAAGCCAGATAACGCCCGCTACACCGCTCAACGGCAGCCACGAGGTCGACCGGTGTCAGCTACTTTGAAGGGGTGAGTGTCCGACGTTTGCGTTTCGCATCGCCAGACCTTTTTCGCACACGTAAATGCTAAGGACCTTTGCTCAAGTATTCTGAAAGAATTGTAGTGCTTTTATTGTAGTTCGCTTCAGGCCTTGCACAGTTTTCCTGCTTCGGAAACAAAGCTAATTTAGAGGCAAAACCGGAGATGAGCCGTCAGATCACGATGGAGAACCTCAGGATACAGGACCTTCTTGATGTTCGTCAGGAGATGGGCATTTCGGTTGCCGCGGCAAGGCGAAAGAAAGCCATGTGGGCACAAGAGGTAACTGAGGAGGAAGCTGAAGAGGTTTGGGGAGGAATTCTTGAAAGGTGAAGCGAGAAAAAAATGCGCGACGAGGCCGAAGAAAAAAAAAAAGGCGCGACGAGGCAGAGCAAGAAAAAAGCGCGAGGAAGCAGAGGAGCAGAAAAGGCGCGAGGAGGCAGAGGAGAGAAAAGGGCGCGAAGAGCGAGATCATGCTCTTAAAGTGAGAGAAGGGGAAATAGAGCAAAGTAGAATCAGCTCAGCGTGTTTAAGTCCTCTTTCCGGTCGAGACGATAGCCTAAACTGAGAATACAGGACCTGATGCTACCGTACAGGATAGGCGGTGATATCGCACTTTTTCTCGTGAATTTCGAACGCATGTGTGAAAAGATAGGGCTGGACGAAAGTCTTTGGTCTCAAAAGCTTCTTTCAGTTGTCCCAAGAGAGGCCGCGGAAGCTCTCGCACGCTTGTCTAAAGAAGACTACGAGAACTATGGAAATGTAAAAGCCGCGCTTCTTCGCAAATATCTCCTCTCTGCAGAGGCATTTCGAAAGTGGTTTAGACAGGCAAAAAAGGGGCCGCGAGTCGCACACTGAGTTCGCGTACGAGTTAAAGTCTAACTTAAAAGAGTGGCTGAAAAGTGCAGAAGTGTATAGCAAGCACGACAAGGTGCTTGTATACTCATTATAAAATATGAAGACGCCAAATAAACAGACACACACAAGAGAAGAGAACGGGACAGGGCGCCTCCCATTCTCTTCTCTTGTGTGTGTCTGTTTATTTGGCGTCTTCATATTTTATAATGAACAGCTACCAACTAGCCCAACAAGAAGTGCTTGTATACATAGCACTAGAGCGATTTTACCGAGTTCAAGAAGTAGTTCGACTTTGGCTGCAGGACAGGCTCCGAGAGGTAGACCTAGAGGCAGCGCAGCTCGCGGAGGAATATTACACGCGCCCAAACTTCCAAGAAAAACCTACTCAAGAAGATAGGCTAGAAAAAAAAGGTCTATTCTGTAAAGCGGTTTTCCCCTCGCGGCCAACTTTGCCGAATAAGAAATCATCCACGAGCGACGAGTTCAGCAAGGGAGTATATCATCTAAGGCTGAGGTTGCGAGAGAAGGACTAACAGAGACAGCCCAATCGGCTGGGGCCGCTATAGCTAAGGCAGACTTAGAGCGCACTGCGTTCGATGCCCGGAGACCATTGCAACAAGGAAGGCCATATTTCGTCAAATTGACAGGAGCAAGTCGCGTTCGCCAGCATTAGCCATTCAGACGAAAATCGGAGGCTGCTCGAGCCATATATGCAGGATATCGTAGTAAACGGGAAAATGTGCAGGACACTTCGCTATTCCTCCGCCACCATTGACGTTACTCATCTGTCCTGTGTTTCTCCCGGTGACTATACAGGGGAACGCGCCTGGATCATACAAGTCGCAAAAGAGCACAGCGCGTACTTGCCATTTACCAGGGCAACTCTCGAGGCCGTTTTTGGAAGGTTGCAAACGGAGGCAACCGTGAGTCCAAGTTTACACGAACCCTATTCATATCTTTTTTCGAACAAATCGGAGCAGCTTTTAGAAATGGAGGGCCGGTCGTTCTCGACCAGTCTAGCTTGCATGGCATTAACGCAATAGCGGTCACGCGCCCACTCAAAGAAACGTGAAAGCTCATCTTCAAGCGAGGAAACTGACAATGGAACGTCCTCAAAGTGGCAGCCTACGCCGGCAGATACGGCTGATGAAAAGCGGAGGACTCCGACTTATGACGGATCAATTCCCGGATCAGTGACAGTGTGTGAGGAGCCTTTCGAGACTCGGGAAAATGGAGGCGCCTAGGGCTGAAGTGGAAGGTTCACTGCTTAGTCCGGCATCCTTTCGCTGGGAGCAGCTTAGTATAGTTGAACGAGAGGCGCCTATCGCGGCACAGAAAAGTGACCCTTCGCTAACTGTGCTGCAGGCTAATGTAACTGAAGGAGTGGTCCGAAAAAACATCTCGTTCTACACTAGGTCAGGTCTGAAGTACCGGAAATATCAGGATTTCAAGGGTCGGACATACAACCAACTACTCCTGCCAGAAAATTACCGACCACAGCTTTTAGAGTTAGCGCATTGGAATACTTGGGCGGGCCACTTCGGTATCAAGAAGACAAAGGCTAGGCTAACGAAAGATTCATATTGGCCAGGATGCTGGAAAGAGGTTCAAACACTTGTTCGGTCATGCGACCCATGTCAGCAAGTTGGTAAATCCAACAAGTGGCAGAATTTCACTCGGAGCGGGACAGGGCAAAATACAAACTTTCTTCGATCGCCTCAGCTGTGTCTTGCCTGCCCGAATGACTGTTAGGAAGCGCTTTGCACTGTATTCTTTAGCTATTTATTTTCTTTGAATATGTCTTCTTTGAGAGCACTATTTGTGGAGGTCTGTATCCCGGGCCTTTTATCGGGTGCGTGTTTCGTGTTTGGTACAATAGCCATAATGGTGCTGTTGAGAGCACAGAGGGAGTCAGAGCGTCTGTTTTCATGGAGTTCGGTCTGGCGTTGTGGAGAGCATTGGGAGGGTGCTCACTTTCATCGAAGTGGTTGGCGTTGATTTTCGGTCACTATGTGAGCTTTATCAGATCCAAGCAAAGACCAGCAAATGAAAGGGCGGCAAAACCATTTCCTCAAACCCGTGAAGGACGTCACTCAATCAGCACATCGCATACGTCGAGCCGTGTCGAACAGCTCGACTTCTGGATGTATTATCTGGCGGCGGGGTGCTGTTGTGCCATACCATGAGCTTATCATCGAGGCGACGGGAGCTGCCATACTACGTGTACCACGTGCATATCATCGAGGCGACGGGAGCTCCCACTTCTCCGCTACGAATAAAAAATTCGACAAGGGGGACTTCAAGAAGCACCCAGCCACTCCTCGACGAATCAAGAATTCGACGTGAGTGACGTCGGCACTTGCCAACCTGGTTCCTGCTGACGAAGGGTCACCAAAGAGACTGAAGGGAGAACCGGCCCATTGTGAGCAGAGTGAGTCGCTTCCAGCCACCCAGTCGGTCTGATGCGCTCTTGCAGTTACATGTACGCTATCATCCACTATCTGTAAATATTGTATAAATCTCCTTTTCATTTCTTCTTCGTCTGCAGAAAGAGTCCCTCTCTCGTCCTTCACCCCGAAGTCACAACAGGCACGCAACAGCGGGGGCCTCCAGACTAATTTTTGGCCACGTGAATTTCTGGAATGTGCACCCAATGAAGGGCATATGAGCTTTTTTTGCGTTTCAACTGCATCAAAACGCCGAATCAATCCACCAACCACGTGCTTAGCAGCCCACAACCATTGCCACTGAACCATGACGGCGAGGAAAAGGAAGCCCGTAACGACTAAAAGGCCATCACACTGCAGCGCTTGACTCCATATATATATATATATATATATATATATATATATATATATATATATATATATATATATATATATATATATATATATATATATATATGCGGACCGGCCGCCGTTAGAATCTGAACCTGGCAACGTTTAACGTTAGAACGTTATCTAGTGAGGCGAGTCTAGCAGTGTTATTGGAAGAATTAGAGGGTAGTAAATGGGATATAATAGGGCTCAGTGAGGTTAGGAGGGCAAAAGAAGTATATACAGTGCTAAAAAGCAGGCAACGTCCTGTGCTACCAGGGTTTAGCGGAGAGACGAGGACTAGGAGTCGGATTCCTGATTAATAAGCTGGTAACATCCAGGAATTCTATAGCATTAACGAGAAAGTGGCAGGTCTTGTTGTGAAACTTAAAAAGAGGTACAAATTGAAGGTCGTACAGGTCTACGCCCCTACATCCAGTCATGATGACCAGGAAGTCGAAAGCTTCCATGAGGACGTGGAATCGGCGATGGGTAAAGTCAAAACAAAATACACTATACTGATGGGCGACTTCAATGACAAGGTAGGCAAGAAGCAAGCTGGAGACAAGTCAGTGGGGGCAGTGGCATTGGCTCTAGGAAAAGCAGAGGAGAATTATTAGTAGAGTTTGCAGAATAGAATAATATGCGGATAATGAATACCTTATTCCGCAAGCGGAATAGCCGAAAGTGGACGTGGAGGAGCCCGAATGGCGAGACTAGAAATGAAATAGACCTTATACTCAGTGCTAACCCTGGCATCATATAAGATGTGGACGGGCTCGGCAAAGTGCGCTACAGTGACCATAGGATGATAAGAACTCGAATTAGCTTAGACTTAAGGAGGTAACGGAAGAAACTAGTAGGCAAGAAGCCAATCAATGAGTTAGAGGTAAGAGGGAAACCAGAGGAATTCCGGATCAAGCTGCAGAAATTATATTCGGCAAAGGGGGAAGGCAGCTGGGGAGGATCAAGTAACAGAAGATTTGTTGAAGGACGGTGGGCACATTGTTCTATAAAAACTGGCCACCCTGTATACACAATGCCTAATGACCTCGAGCGTACCGGAATCTTGGAAGAACGCTAACATAATCCTAATCCATAAGAAAGGGGACGCCAAAGACTTGAAAAATTACACACCGGTCGGCTTCCTGTCCGTTGTCTACAAAGTATTTACTAAGGTAATTGCAAATAGAATCAGGAACACCTTAGACTTCTGTCAACCAAAGGACCAGGCAGAACTCCGTAAAGGCTACTCAACAATAGACCATATTCACACTATCAATCAGGTGATCGAAAAATGTGTGGAATATAACCAACCTTTATTTATAGCTTTCATTGATTACGAAAAAGCGTTTGATTCAGTCGAAACCTCAGCAGTCATGGAGGCATTGCGGAATCAGGGTGTAGACGAGCCGTATGTAAAAATACTGAAACTTATCTGTAGCGGCTCCACAGCCACCGTAGTCCTCCATAAAGAAAGCAACAGAATCCCAATAAAGTAGGGCGTGAGGCAGGGAGATACGATCTCTACAATTCTATTCACAGCGTGTTTACAGGAAGTATTCAGAGACCTGGATTGGTAAGAATTGGGGATAAGAGTTAATAGAGAATACCTTAGTAACTTGCGATTCGCTGATGATATTGCCTTGCTTAGTAACTCAGGGGACCAAGTGCAATGCATGCTCACTAACCTGGAGAGGCAAAGCAAAAGGGTGGGTCTAAAAATTGATTTGTAGAAAACTAAAGTAATGTTTAACAGTCTCGGAAGAGAACAACAGCTTACGATAGGTAGCGAGGCACTGGAAGTGGTAAAGGAATACATCTACTTAGGACAGGTAGAGACTGCGGATCCGGATGATGAGACTGAAATAATCAGAAGAATAAGAATTGGCTGGGGTGCGTTTGGCAGGCATTCTCAGATCATGAACAGCAGGTTGCCATTATCCCTCAAGAGAAAAGCGTATAACAAATGTGTCTTACCAGTACTCACGTACAGTGCAGAAACCTGGAGGCTTAGAAAAGGGTTTTACTTAAGTTGAGGACGACGCAACGAGCTATGGAAAGAAGAATGATAGGTGTAACGTTAAGGGATAAGAAAAGAGCAGATTGGGTGAGGGAACAAACTCGAGTTAATGACATCTTAGTTGAAATCAAGAAAAAGAAATGGGCATGGGCAGGACATGTAATGAGGAGGGAAGATAACCGATGGTCACTAAAGGTTACGGACTGGATTCCAAGGGATGGGAAACGTAGCAGGGGGCGGCAGAAGGTAAGGTGGGCGGATAAGATTAAGAAGTTTGCAGGGACGACATGGCCACAATTAGTACATGACCGGGGTAGTTGGAGAAGTATGGGAGAGGCCTTTGCCCTGCAGTGGGCGTAACCAGGCTGATGATGATGATGATTATATATGATCACAAACCTATTAGAAACTTGTTAGAAACATGTAGGGCATGGATGTTTCTGCACACTCGATCAGCTGTGAACATGCAAGATCTGTTTGTATATAAAAGATTCAAAGACAGGCAGGAAGGGACACAACTGGCTGACTTCACTGCACAGTTTCGATTTACATTTCTTTAACGTGTCATCATCTACTGCTTCATCTCCACAAGAAAAGGCTGTTTGCCTGCTTTTTGCATTGTTGCACGAGTTTTACATAACAATGCAGCAGGGTACGTTGTCACTGTGCCACTACAGCAAGCGAATAATTTACTTAATTTACTAACCGTAGAGTTAATTACCGTTCAAAGCAGATGTTAACACAGGTGCAGTAAGGATACAAAGTCCGCAACATATTCAATGTTTATTGGTTTCTGTGCAAGAAAAAAAATTCTTCAGTGAAGCGATGCAACTTAACGTGCATGAAGTATTCGAAAACGAATTAACGATGCTGTTTATTCAAGCCACAGAGTTAATGCTATCATAGAAAACTGTTGGCATCAGGAGTGCTGATGTATGGTCACTTAAGCCTACACATTTTCTCTGTCAAATTTAATAAGTAAGTGGTGTAAGATAACCTTCCAAGATGCATCGGGAAATTCACGCTTGAAAACTGACAAGAAAATGTAACTGAACGGTACTGCATTCAGCACAACGTTGAAACTTCAGGTACGTTGCTGTCTTGTCATTTGCCCTTGCAGAGGTTGAAATCATGTAAGCTGCTTCGTACGCGTGATTTTTGTATGCTACTCAACCAAAGAAAATTGTGACGACTCCAAAAGGCCATGTCTCGTGGGAATCGAACACCTCGCAGTATTAACAACTCACAAAAGTGTACGAAGCAAACGAACGCATGGAAATGGGAGAATGGAATCTGTGGTAAAAGTTTTTTATTTTCCCTTTGCGTATCTACAGAATTCGGCAATCCACATTTCCGTGCATTGCACTTGTTGAGCGAGACGCCATTTCCCAAAACAAACCGGCAAAAGAGCTCTCCGCGCAATTTCGAAGAAAAATCGCAGCGATCGCTGCGGCGGTGTGACAGTGCAATAGACCGGTTGGTTGCAGCCGAAACTAGGGGGGCCGGCACTGCGACTGCGATTTTTGTCGAAAACGCCGGAAATCGCTCTTCCGGTGCGACGAAAATCGCATCATGTGTAACATTATGAGAAGCCAACAAACACTGACACCAAAAACAACATAGGGGAAATTACTTGTGCTTAATAAATGAAATAAAGAAACGATAAAAATAATGGAAATTAAAGTGGATGAAAAAATGACTTCGCGCAGGTGGGAACCGAATCCACAACCTTCGCATTCCGCGTGCGATGTTCTACCATTTGAGCTACCACGGCACTGTTTCCCCATTCACTTTTTTGGGTATTTATGTGTTTTAGTAGAACCCTGGGAGTGTTAGCCAGCGCCATCGCTCACATACCTTGGTGGCGGACGTGGAACGTCCTTTTTGCCACAGGCGTAACGAGTACATGACCTTCTTTGGGTGAAGGCAACTGGACAATAAATCCACACGTGCTAACTGAAGGCATCAATGTTGCCGGATTCGAGACCCTCGTTATGTAATAAACGAGAAGAGAGGGGGTTAACCGAGGGTCCCGATTTTTATTAGTCATATCATAAAAAGCCAACACTGACACCAAAGACAACATAGCGGAAATTACATGTGCTTAATAAATGAAATAAAGAAACGATAAATTAATGGGAAAAAAGTGGGCGAAAAAAGAACTTGCTGCAGGTGGGAACCGAACCCACAACCTTCGCATTTCGCGTGCGATGCTCTACCAATTGAGCTACCACGGCGCTGTTCCCCATTCACTTTCTTGGGTATTTATGTGTCCTAGTAGAACCCTGGGAGTGTTAGCCAGCGCCATCACTCACATACCTTGGCGGCGGACGTGGAACGCCCTTTTTGCCACAGGCGTCACGAGAACGTGATCTTTTTTGGGCGAAGGCAACTGGTCAATAAACCCACACACGTTACCTGAAGGCATCAATGTTGCCGGATTCGAGACCCTCATTATGTAATAAACGAGAAGAGAGGGGGTTAACCGATGGTCCCGATTTTTTATAAGTCATATCATAAGAAGCCAACACTGACACCAAAGACAACATAAGGGAAATTACTTGTACTTAATAAATGAAGTAAAGAAACGATAAATTAATGGAAATTAAAGTGGATGATAAGACAACTTGCCGCTGGTGGGAACCGAACCCACAACCTTCGCATTTCGCGTGCAATGCTCTACCAATTCAGCTACCGTGGCGCCGTTTCTCCATCCACTTTCTTGGGTATTTGTGTGTGGGTATTTGGGTATGTGTGGGTACTTGGGTATTTGCCAGTTGCCTTCACCCAAAAAAGATCACGTTCTCGTGATGCGAGAAGAAGAAGCCGTGGAGTGCGGATGCACATCGCGTCAGCTCCGCATTTTCTTATGATTCTCGGCGGAAAATCGCATTTTGTGGAGAAATCCATTGATCTTCAAAAGAACAGGTGCCAAGGAGTCCAAGGACACCATTCTCTATCAGGTGGGCCCGTTTTTCGGCCGTCAATCGGTCCTTCCTCTCGCTGCGCGTGGCGGTAGATCTACACCCAACTAGAACGCCTCGACACCTCGAACGGCTCCGCCGCAGCGGTGGCTGAGAGAGCTCGGCCTACCGACGGAGATACCCAGGCCCTGCTCCCTAATGGAAGTCGTGAGCGTGGGAGGCGAAGAAATGCAACCGGAGGAGTTCGGAAAAGAATCAGGTTGGTGCGAAGTTAGAAGAGGCACAAAGAAGCGATGCAGCGGTGGTGCCGGATTGGCGGGACACGAGCAGCAGGAAAGAACCTTCGTCGGGGAAGCAAAAAATAGAAACAAATGGAAGAACGAACGCAAGGTGCGACAAATCATCAAAGCAAGTAGGCTGCCTAACCTGCCAAAAGAAGACTACAGGGTTATCGTGCGTCCACGTGGCGGACTTAAGGTATCAGACTACAAGCTGGATCGCATTTACTACTGTCTGCGCAACGCTGCCGGGGTCGGCCGAGAGACAGCGGAGGAAGACAGCATATGCATAAACAGCAAACAAAATATAGTGGTGCTCAGCACGCCTTCCGAGGACCGAGCCAGGAAATATGGGGCTATCAATAAGCTACGCCTTGGAGAACAAGAATTTGAAGCAAGTGCTTACAGAGCAGCTCCTGATAATACATCCAAGGGTCTCATCAGAGGAATATCTCAGGAGGAGAGTCCGGAGGACATAGTGACCACTCTGGTCACGCCACGCAATCCTGGAGTCTTGCACGCCAAGAGAATGGGTAACACTGACAACGTGATCGTTTTATTTGAAGGTTTTCACGTCCCAAGATATGTGAGGTATGGAGCGATGCTTATCCAATGCTCCTTGTATAAAAAACACATCGACATATGCTATGGATGCGGAAGAACAGGGCACAGGGCTGACGTGTGCCCCAACCCTGAAGACAAGATTTGCCGGGGGTGTGGGTGCAAGAATCCACAGCAGGATCACAACTGCAACGCGGAGTGCCAACTGTGCGGCAAAGACCACCTCACGGGAGACAAGAAGTGCCAAGCAAGATACAAGACACCGTACCTGGTCAGGAGACGCCGCTGGGAGCGACGGAGGAGGGAAGAAAAGGCCGAAGAGGAAGAGTACTACTACCACAACTACAATGAAAACAGAGGGAGCAACAATAATAATCATAAGACTGTAGCGAGCAAGCAGCCCTCAACCGACAGAGAAGACACAAGCAGGAAAAACTATGGAAGACACCGCTCCGGTTCCTTCCCGAGACTGCCAGGAGAAGCCGGTCGCCAACGCTCCAGGTCCAGGTCCAGGACCAGATCGTGGACGAGATCAAGGTCGAGGTCCGGTTCGAGAACTAATCGAGGGGGAGACGGGAGCAAAGCAGAGGTGAGCTGGGCAAGCGTGGTCTCCGGCACTGCTACTCAATCGCCTAAAGTTAAAGGGTCCGCCCTAGAACAGGAAATGTCACAGATTAGAAACATGTTAGAACAGATTACCCGAGAGAATGCAATGCTTAAAGATGAGATCAAGCAGCTTAGGGCAGAAAACGCGAAACTTCAGCAAGAAAAGAATGGCAACGCACCCTCCGCCAGTACGACGTCGACGCGGAGTCGGGCTCCAACGCCCGTTCCCACGCAAGCGAACGGAGAAGCACCACCACACAAAAGGAGGGCGCAAGAAACGGCTGAAGAAAACAGCGTCTTTGTAATCAGCGAGGTTATGGGAACGTTTAAAGGAATGTTCGATGGGTTACAGCAACAAATCACAAACATGTATGTAGAGATTAAACAACGATTCGATGGATTAGAGAATAGAGTAGCGGCACTAGAAAGCACACCAAATGATATTAGGCCAGCAGGCGCAGGACCGGTTAAAAGCAAGCCGTATAGCAGGCCGAATGCGGTAGAAAATAGCAAGGCCACCGGGGAAGAACAGATAAATCAACATGGCGCCGCGTAACCAATACGCGATTTGGCAATGGAACTGCCGCGGGTATCGTCGCAAGCGAGGAAACCTGCAGCAGTTCATAACAACTAAGGAGGGGCCAGATGTCATCGCCCTGCAGGAAACCGGGGGGATCGCAAAATTATCGGGGTATAAATCGTATAGTGCTTCCGGCGAGAAGGCAACCGTCACGACGCTCATACACAGAAACCTCTCGGCTGTCGAGCACGATACCGGTGTGCGCGGCATAGACCACGTCCTGATTGAAATAATCCCCTCCCGTAAAGAAGAGGGAAGTCTATTTATTGTGAACATATATAGTCCACCCCGGCACAAGCCCAAATTCGGCCCACTCTTCCGCAAAGTGTTGAGCGTAGCGCACAAGCAGGCACTAGTCGTGGTCGGCGATTTTAACGCGCCACACGCGGCTTGGGGATACAGCATAGAGAACATTAAGGGCCGAAGCCTGTGGGCAGACGCTCAGCACGAAGGCCTAACGCTCGTAACTGACCCTCAGGCACCAACCAGAATAGGAAACAGCGTAACCAACGACACGACACCAGATCTCACATTTACGAAGAATGTAGCCATTTCTCAATGGACAAACATGCAGGAAAGCTTAGGTAGTGACCACTACATCGTCGTCACAACGGTACAAGCAGGCCCAAGGAAAAAGAGGGGGAGAGAACTGAAGCTAGTAGAATGGGACTCTTTCCGCAAAATCCGACAAGATGATGCGGAAGACACTATAACGGACATAGAGAAATGGGCAGAGAAACTGCAAAAAAACATTAAACGAGCTACCAAAACTGTTCCAGAGGAGGCAGGTATAGAGGAGATGGATAGCAGATTATTGCACATGTGGGAAGCGAAAGGTAGCATGCTGAAAAGATGGAAAAAGCAAAAACATAATCGGAAATTAAGGAAGAGAATTGTGGAATTAAACAAGGAAATCGAGATATATGCAAATAGGTTAACCCAACAGAAGTGGGAAGCCACGTGCGACTTGATGGAAAGGCAGATAGGAATGTCCAAGACCTGGAACATTCTCCGATGCCTCTTGGACCCCGGAAGTACAAAAACCATACAAAGACACAATCTACAGAAGGTTATACACAGCTACAACGGCACAGAAGAAGAGCTCTTCCGAGAACTCCAAAAGATGTACGTTGGAGATGCGGATAGAGAAGTACTTCCGGATTACCTAGATAACGAGAATCCAGATCTTGATACCCCTATTACGGAGGCAGAAGTCAGATATGAACTGACCAGGCTCAACTCGAAATCTGCACCAGGACCTGATGGGATAAGTAACAAAACACTTAGAAACCTTGACGATGTATCCATCCGAGCTCTCACGGACTACATGAATAACTGCTGGGAGCAAGGCAGCATTCCAAGTCAATGGAAATCAGCCCAAATTATTTTTATACCAAAGACTGGAAAGAAACCACAACTGACGAACTTAAGGCCCATATCCCTGACATCCTGCGTCGGTAAACTCATGGAACATGTGGTTCTCACACGTCTCACGAGATACATGGATGATGGAGGACTTTACCCACATACCATGGTTGGATTTCGACCAAAGTTATCGACGCAGGATATTATGCTCAAACTAAAACATCAGATCATAGATGCGGGTGAGAAAAGTCTAGACACTAAGGCCATACTAGGTCTCGATCTAACTAAGGCCTTTGACACCGTCACGCACAAGGCCATACTACAAAATCTCCAAAAACTGGATGTAGGACGTAAAACATACGCGTACATCAAAGACTTCTTGACAGATCGTACCGCAAAGATTTCAATTGGAGAATCCAAATCGGACGCACTCAAGCTAGGTAGTAGGGGTACCCCTCAGGGCTCCGTCCTATCTCCCTTTCTATTCAACGTGGCAATGATTGGTCTTCCTGCGAGACTCGAAAAGATAGAAGGACTCGGACACAGCCTCTACGCGGACGACATCACCCTTTGGGTGGCGGGTGGAAGCGATGGGCATGTGGAAGAGATCCTTCAAACCGCAGTAAACACGGTAGAAGACTACATCAAAGACAAGGGACTGAGATGCTCCTCGCAAAAATCAGAACTTCTGCTCTATAGGCCCACATGCCGCGGTCGAAAAAGCATTAGGGAAAGGCCGGGCATTGTGGTCACAGTAGAAGGCACCACAATACCGATAGTGGAGAGCCTGAGAATACTGGGACTCCGCATATCCGAAAACGGCCATAACGGAGAAACCATTAGACTACTTGACAATAGTGTTCAACAAACCATCAGACTAATAAAGCGGATATCCAACAGGCACTATGGCATGAAAGAGCACAATCTCATCCGATTAATAGAAACATTCGTAATCAGTCGTATTGTATATGTGGTTCCTTACCTCAAGCTCTACGCTGCGGAGAAAGCCAAGATAGACTGCATTATTAGAAGGGCCTATAAGCAAGCCTTGGGACTTCCGGCAAATACGTCAAACGAGAAATTCTTGGCGCTCGGCGTGCACAATACATTAGACGAACTTATTGAGGCACAGAGAGTAGCGCAGTATGAAAGGCTTACGCAGAGATTGACGGGGAGACACATCTTAGATGACATCGGAATAACCTACGAAGCACAGCACGGAGTGCGGAGGGACATCCCAAGAAAAATAAGGGAACATCTATCAATACCCCCACTTCCCAGAAACATGCACCCGGAGTTTCACCAAGATCGAAGAAACGCACGAGCGAGAGCTCTCCACAAAAGGTTCCGTTATGCCAGGGACGTGGTCTATGTGGACGCGGCGGAGTACGCAAATGGACAGAGTATGTCGATAGTTGCTACGATTCTAGAGGGTGACTGCAGAGTTAGTGGGACGGTGAAAACATGGAAGGCAGAGGTGGCGGAGGAAGCTGCCTTAGCACTGGCAATAGCCTCCACGGAAGCCAACATCGTAAGCGACTGCAAGACAGCAGTCAAGAACTATGCAAAAGGAAGAATCTCGCCGGAAGCACTCAGAATTTTAAACAACTTTCGTGAAGATCGCGACATTCACATTATATGGGCACCCGCACACTCCTCCCTTCCCGGGAACGAAATAGCGCACAACCTGGCTCGAGAACTGACAGGCCCAGCAGGTGACACGCAACAAATACTGGGAACGGAGAGAGACCGGATGACCAGCTTTAACGAGATCACCAAACACTATAAATTGGGAAGGGCCCATTTCCTCCGGGCACACTCCTCGTTAAATAGACGGCAAGCGACGGCATGGCGCCTCTTACAAACCGACACATATCCGAACCCGGTGGCCTACCACCACTACTACCCGGACCTTTACACGGATAGATGTAGATTCTGTGAAGAAAGGGCGGACCTACAACACATGGTATGGGCTTGTCCTCGTACACCCATACAGAATAAAATAATTAAAACCAGAGAGCAGTGGGAGACCGCGTTGCTCAGCTGTGCACCGGAAGACCAACGCAAGGCAATCCAGCAGGCCGAAGATGCCGCCAGGGCCCAAGGGCTCGAGGCCGTCATTTAGGTAGAGGCCTAGGTCTCAAATCTGCTGTGCACAAATAAAGTTTATTCCTCCTCCTCCTCCTCGTGATGCCTGAATTCCAGAACTGCTTGTGATGGTCTATAATGCCGGAAATATTACTGCGAGCTTACGATGCGCCATTTGTGCCGAGTGCATTTATTCTGAGCCGTGATCCGGTGAAAGAACATTGCAGCGAGCATCGCTGGCGCTGCGCTACGCTTTGCCTGTAAACAGGATCCCGCTGCGACCGCTGCGAACACACATCCTGCATGCTTGTTCCATGTTGTTTTATTTCACTCCCGAGTGAAGTTACGGCGAGAAAGTTTTCCAAAGTCTGGTGCCTACGATAGCGGCGGGTGTGTTCGTATACTGTGTCGCTGCGTTTTTTGTCGGACGGGGCGAGGTGATGGAGCAAAACCATTCTCAGGAGAAATCAGAAAAGTGCGCGCAACAAACTATTTGTAGAAGAAGCCTTCAACGCAAAGATTTGTCGCCGTCCACTTAGCGTAAACTATCAACAGAGAGGTTTAGCTTCTCCGGTATTCCGGTAAAGCGCAGGCGGACGCCCGGGGCGTTGAGGCGTTGTGGCGGAGGCGTAAACGTGAGCGGTCGAGAGGTCTAAAGTCCCAAAATTATAGAGGGACCTCAGAGAGGTCTGCATGGTGCAGCCACCTGGTGGCGCAGGGTTCAAACAGACAGAAACAGTTAATATTGCATTAACCGAGCGTATTCTTCTTCGCTGCTGGTGTAAATTTTCGGCACTGGCATAATCGTGTTGCTTCCCCAATGCCCCGTCCGCCTGCGTTTTACCGGAATACCGGACAAGCTAAACCTCTCTATTGTCAGCAGTGAGATAGCCGAGCGTCTAGCGACGGTGTTCGAGCGTTGTGTGGCACCGTCGATTGATTGCTATCCACCAGTTCTCACAGCACGCGCAAGCTGTAGAATGTGTGCTGTGAAAACACAACAAAAAATATAATTTTTATGCTATTTAAAACCTAGAGTATTTATTTAAAACGATGAATGAAGCATTTTTGCACCTTCCTGCCTCGACCGTATTCTCGCCCCAGGTTTGTAATGGTTGCCATAAATGCATTGTTTTATATAATTACTTTTTTAATAGCAACTGATTCATTTTAAGCTTGAGAAACGAGTAGTAGATACGCCGTGTACAAGTGAACAAGCGCAAAAGCGTTGCAGAGCTGCTCTTTCTACTTTTGTCACTTGCAATGAAGCTAAAGAGCAGACGACGGGCAGCGTTGTAAAAGGCACGGGGTTATTTTTCTGCCGCTATCCGGCATGTGCGGTAGCACATGAGAGCTCTAATAAACCAGTCATCAAAATGCAAAAGCCTTTATTTATACCGAGAATTATGCGTTTCAGGAGCACGATGTTTCGAGCGGGACTATTTTAGTCGCGGAGGCAATCGGCTGTCGCGCTTCGGTCATCTGGGCGGGGCCTCCCCTTTTTACTAAAGTTGTATCCGACTATAGTATGACTAATGCAAGGTTCACGAGCAATATAATCACTCAGTCATTTTGAATGCTTCTCGTACTGCACGCTAAGTTGCTATTGGTGCAGGGTGCAGCAGGCCGAAACTACGTAGGATTGCCCACACAGGTTCAAAAATCGTGCAGAAAAGACCTACGTGCATTCCACGACCCATCTTTTATAGGGAGAGGATATATTTTCTTATTTTACCAATGGTGATGACGTGGAAACTGTATTACGCCCATTGCGTTTGCATTTCTATTGACGACGGACGATGGCCTACGTCGCTGATGAAAACGGATGAGTATGAGTTACTGAAGTCAGTACCAGTGAAAAATAACGGTGACCACCAAGGCTGCGAAGCAGTGATTTCAAATCTCGTAAGTTATCTGCCCGGGCAGGCGGCGGCGCACAGCAATGAATAAGAAAAACTACTCCGCACCCAACTTCACGGCCGCGGAAATGGCTACCACTACCTAAACTATCTTTGAATAAAGCTTGGTCTCACCTTGCAATGTCGGTGTATCGCACACCAGGGCACGCAATGCTCGGTAGCCGTTCTCTCTGCGGGTGAAGTTTGCTCTCATTGTTTGTGAACAGCGAGTCAAGCCGGCATAGCAGTTGGAGGTCTCGGTCAATTCACTGCAAGGACACTTGCATCGTTAAAGTTGGCGGCACACCGACTTTTTTCAGCATCAATGAAGCATGGCGTTTTTCTTAATTAATATTACTATTATGAATTATGTATGTAGGAAGGTTCATATCAGGAGTGATGCGAACTACTGCTCGTCTCTTAAGCAAACAGTAACTATTAAAAATAGGCGGGCTGCAACAAACGTTTCAAAAAGACTGCCAGAGTAAATAACCCACAGTGTGCTATTACTTCCCACGACTCGTTTGACAACAAAACCATGAAATAAGGCGCACCATCGCAAGCAATTCCTAAAGCATACCATTTAGCAAACTGAACTTTTTTGAATATTGAGAAATGGTTTTAAAAATCTTTGTCACTTGAACATATCTCAAATAGGTTGAAATTACATGCACTCATATTAGATTGCAGTGTTAAAAAAAAATCAGTTTCGCCGAACAGGCAAAGCAATAAATGCAACAGTAACATGTTAGAACATTACACCAATGAATAAAGGGAAAATCAGACATCCACCCGTTTGTAGCAATTAGCACAAAGGAAACCCGTACGGGTTCCTCGAAAGAAAAGCCTCATGGTTGAAGAAAAATTCGTCCTGGGGTGCTATGCAGGATGCCCCGAGTTTCTCGTTCACCCGAGTTTTGCCCGAGTTTGCTCGACGGCAGTCAGTGAACGGAGATAGCGCGCAACGGGCCGAAGGTGCAGGCAAAAAATATGTAGACAGAAAGTCGCGTATGACAACATGAGCGCACCCTGCGCGGCACGCTGCTTCCACGTTTCAAGCGCAGAAGGCTGCACAACGAAACGCGCCAGCGCCGCGTATTGTTATCAACGGATTATCGCAACTTAGCGATACCGTGACTGCCCCGCTGTCTGTCAGCACACTTGCCGTGAGCCGTTTGCCACGCCTTTCCCGGGCGCGTCAAGGGCGTGCCTCATCTTTCGGGCGCTATCTATCTATCCTCCATCGAATGCGAACGGGGTACATGCGGCGCATTCTTGCACCTACACTTTCACTCAAACGAATACGTTAAAATGCGACAAATAAAATAACGCACATTTTTATTTCTTTAGGTATCTGTTTTTCGTTTTCAATGCTAGAAATTTGTGATGATAAACGGAGATCGAGCAAATTATTAAATTTTGCACATCTTGCCGTGAGTGGCGACAGGGAGGCGAAAGCTTAGAAGCGGTACATTGAAGCGGGTCGCACGCACGAGGGCGTTCATACGGTGATAAGTCGCCTAGGGGCGCTGCAGTGCTATTCTCAATAAAGTCGGTCATGATCCATGGAGGGTCATGGCCACTCTTTCTCTATTAGGGGAATAGAAACGCAGCGCCGCGGTACGCCTGTTCATCGCAGGCGCTTCACTAGGCTATTAAGGCCCCCGCTTTACCAACTAAAAGCGACACAACAGCTGTCGCTGTAAAATGGCGGTATGTTATTTTAGAGTGCGTAGTGTCGCAGTTCAGTGAAAATGTACCAGTTTATCTTTGTGCGCGAAGCCTTTGCGATACATTGCGAAACGTGCGTGCTTCCCCAGCGACAGAATTCATCGCTTGTCATCGCTTGCCCAGTGAAGGCGCCTCTGAGCGCACGTACGCAGTATATGAGTGTGTTGTGCAGTCGAAGGTGCTTGCGGATTACCTCTGCTGGAGCCAGCAGCGATCGCAGATGGATATCGTAACGACACCGCAGCACTCGCATTTTGGCAGGTGAGGACTCTTGTGTGCAGTTATGAAATCAGATTTCGAACGGAGAGATGTGTTGGAACTGTTGAGTGCGCAGTGCTTGTGATGAAGAAATGTCATTGCACTGGGCCTAGAAGAGCGAGCGATTCTCGGACGCTGATCGTGTTTACGACGTTGTGGCTCCGTTTCATCACCGATGACAGAGCAGCTATCTGAAACGACTGCTGCAATAAGCCCTCCTCAGCATCGTCGTCCCCCTCGACGCCTTGCAAGCACCTACAGTGACGTGCCGATAATTATTTACTGTGCGCTACGCGCCGCAATGCAGGCAATGAAACCGTGTTGTGCGGCCATCTCAGCCCGAGAAGATGTGTGCCAGCGACAGTCAACGCTTTGTTTTCGATAGTGGTGCTCAGTACATCACCGATGACAGTGCGTTGTGCGTGTTTTATGTCGGCGGTCAAGATTGTTGATGCCTCTCAGCTCGACACCGCGTCGCTGTTGCCGGCAGATAAGTTGGGCGTGGCCCAACTGTAGTGGGTGCGCGCGCAATAGTTACATGCCTCGCGCGGGGCGTGACCTCTGGTTTTGATTGACAGGCGAACTCGTGCTAAACTCGTACATCGCGAAACCCCCTCCGAGTTCAACTCGGGAACATGGCGGCGGCAGCAGCAGCGGCAGCGGCATTGCATCCAGCGGCAGCAAGCGTCAGTATGACCGTCCGGACCCGTTCACCTGCATGACCGGCGGGGAGTTTCAGCGTCATTTTCGCCTGTCGAAGACATCAGTGTGCTGGCTGTGTGACGAGCGAGGCGAAGACTCTCGTCTGCGGTGACAGCGTGGCGGGCTTCATTCGCTCACCGTCTTAGAGCAAGTCATCTGTGCCCTCCGTTTCTACGGGACTGGGAGTTTTCAGGGAAGCGTCGGCGCCGAGCGTTACATCGGACGCCATCAAACTACTGTTAGCCACTGTGTCAGAGATGTGTCTGACGCGCTTATCGATGCGGCAGTGCGTAAGCGGTGGCTAGCTTTCCAGAATACTGCGGCGGAGCGGGCATATATAAAAGAATGCTTCCCACTTCGTGGCAACATTACGAACGTAGTCGGGTGTGTCGAAGGAACGTACGTAGGAATCAAGGCGCCTTCAATGTCAGCGTTACTGTGATTAACAGACTTTTTCGCTGGTTGATCACTTTTTGTCGATTGTTCTATTTATCTGTCAGGGTGCCTTCCAAATGGCTCACTTTCTTGGGAAAGGGGTTAAGTATAAATAGATAAATGGATATCACTAATTGTGTGAAGTAACCTATGAATCCTAATCTCATAAAGAACTTGGGGTTCTTCATTGGTGAAGTTGCTAAGTATGCACAATGCTGAATTTTGGTCATGCGTAATCTGTCGGCCGCACTATGAAACAGCGAGGCATTGCACAATTTGTTGCAGCGCGAGATGTGGATGTTGCGCCAAGCCGGTTGTGCCTATGCATTTGTGGCGAAATGAAAATGCATTGAGAATCTTAGTGTGTTGGCTTGCATAAAGAAAATACTTCAGATTGTTTGCTCTGTTCACTGTCGATGCATGTGCCAGAGGTTCAGTGCATCTTCTTTTTTTTTGGTGGGGGGGGGGGGCGGCGTTATTTTGGATGGATAAATTGTATATTTTCGTCTCATAATGGGGCTCTAATTCTTAAGCATTAGAACAATGCACATCCGATACTCTGCAGAACTCTCTGTACGTGAAGATGTCATGAACCACCAAGGCATTATTACATATCGGGAGAAATGTGGTGCAGATGCCAATGAAAAGTGGGTCTTTAACCTACCATGATAAAAATAAAACTTGCAGAGCAAATAGACCATTTGTACAGCTTTAGAGCAATAACTACACAAAACGTGATATGCCCAAACGAGTAAACACTTGCCGCATTGCCAAAGTAGGCTGAGCGACATGCAGCATATGTTGGCATTGAACATGTCTCGTAACTGTTATTTTTATTGTAAGCCCTCGCTGTCACACCTTTCCCTCCAGCACTCCCTTTACTGAAACGTGGCACTGTCTTTCCATTGGTGTCATGATGATAATGGTAACGGCGGCAGCAAGGCTCGTTAATGCTTGCCTCTTTGATTCCTGTGAGTTTAGTGGTAAAGAATATGGCACGTTCATACATACAGCTGTGCTGCAAAATTTAACATTTGTGATTTTTTGGAGAACTAATTTGTGTTGGGAAATTTCAAAGATGTGCACCATTGTGGCCTAATAACTAGAGCATTGGTGAGGTTGAAGACGGTGTATTGGTATAGAAGCTTGAAGTTTAATTGCACAACAATTCGACGGGGACAAAGAGAAATACACACAGCAGAATGCTTTGCTGTGTGTGTTACACTCCTTTGTGTGCCGTTGAATTGTTGTGCGATCCAACTTAAAATAGAGCATTGGGCTTCTTTGGTGCAGGACCGAGGAAGTGTGAGCTATTCGACAACATGCCAGTGCCTTGCCACACACTTATAGAAGTCGGAAGGTTTGCAAACAAAGCTTTGCTTTCAAATCCACCTGCTCATGTAATACAAGCGCTGATTGAAAGAACCATCACACAAAAATAATGGTGAAATCAATGGCCTGTGAAAAGTGTAATTTGTATATAGATACTGTTGACATAATAGGTGCCATACCGGTGCCATAATAGGTGCCATACCGGCCTCAAAATTGTACTGGACAGAGCAGTTTGTTTCCTATGTGAAGCTCGACCTCCCATTACATGCTGTGCAAATAACCAAGCTCAGTTTGTTTTGACGTGCTACACAACATTCAGTGTAATCTGTTTTTGATTCTAAAGAAGTGCCAAACACCACCTCTTTTTCAAGGACGTCATGGGAATATTTGGCGAGACCTTTTTGAGCCCCTCATAATGGAAGTGTGGCCAGCCAGCTTTGCTTGGATGCCTTTATAGATTTCTGCTCCTGATCATTGTGTGCTATCAAATTGCAGAAGCCTATGCAACTGGTGCAAGGCATTACGTGTTTCTATAGTCGGATACAACTTTAGGAGGCTGCGGAATCTGCACTTTAAGGCAGGTGAACACAAGCCTGCACCAATGGGCACGCACTCGAGACTGATATCGTGCCGCCAGACAGACTAATATTGCTCGTTGGAGAGGGACTATTTCTTTAGACGTGTAGGCAATCGGCTGCTGCGCTTTGGTCATCTGGGTGGGGCCTCTCCTGTCTTCTGAAGTTTTATCCGACTGTAAAGGATGCTGCTTTTCATACAACACAAAAGGACAAAGTGTACAATTATTTGGCCTATGAAATGGATACATCAGAAGTGTGCTATGCAAGGGCTTAAGATGTGTGAAATATGGTACATGCAATTATAAGACAATGTTAAAGAATATGTGGTATCGAACATGCATGTAATTTGTAAATGCATGGCACATTTGAATTGGGGAGTGTTGCAGTCATATGCACAGTCTATAGGTGATAGCATTATTAAGCTCCTGCTGTTTCCTTTCTTCATTGTGAATTACACACACCGTTCATCTTGTGGCTAATGAACACGCACTGTATTCTTGCACATAGAAAGAACAAACAGCATGATGACGTGTATGCTGCATTAGTGTATTTTTTATTTACATGGTCCAAGAGTGGCACAGGTTGTCTTACGTTTTTGCCTATTTTGAAGGGACACAAAGTGCATGTTATAAGTCTCCTAATATGCACAGCACAATGTTTACTGCAATAATTTTATTCATGTTCCTGAATAATAAACAAAATATTAAACTGAAAGCTCCTTTATAAGGTGCCTTCTGTGGGCTCGACAGGAGAGCAGTGAGGGCACCGATACTACTGTTGCGGAGCAGCCCTCTGGACCTTTGCCACACTCTCAAGAGCACGTGCCTGGCGCTCGCCTACTGCCACCAGGCGGTTGAGTGGCTCCAGCAGCAGAATGTTTTGCTGCAAAAAAGTGTATTGGAATGAATCAGCCACGTACAAACCATTATTTACAAAGAAAAATGCTCGTTGCACTATTAGTACCAAGTGCCCTTAAATGTGGAAGCCTCTAGTGTAGTATGCATAGTAAAACAATGCGTTGGGACAACATTGCTTTATTTTTCAAAACTGGGGTTTTCTTTTTCAGAGCCAATTGTCATGTTGATTAGTGTGCCAGCAGCTGAGGTGGCCCTGCACCTTCACGAGTCTCTACTGTCAGCACCACAAACCTATTTTTGTTCGCTGCAAAACAAATGCCTCACCCTACAATCCCGTCTTATACGAGCTGATTGCATCCTATGCCTACAAACATCATATTCTTGTCCCATTACGCAATTTTCTACCATCCTTGGCTGTAGTTCTCTCTCCTTGACATTCATTCTGTAATGCTTATGTAATCACCTGATATGAATTGGCAACAAGTGATCGAATACGTGCATGGCCTGCCTGCCGATTCCTTTCTTTTTTAATCTCAACTAGCATATCAGTTGCCACGGTTTACTACGCCACTGTCTTCCTGCCTTAATGCTATCTGCAACAATTTTTGTTACTTCGCTTTCTACACAGTCCTTGACATCTCAAGTTTCTTTGTTAACCTCCAGGTTTATGTCCCATATTGCATAACCGGTGGAATGCAATGATTCTAGACTTTTTTCAAGGATATCGGTAACGTGGCGATCACGATTCGGTAATGCCTTCCATGTGCTGTTCAACCCATGAAATTTTTGTATAAGTTTCCTGCTTTATATCAGTACTTGCTATTGATATTTCACTTGGATAAAGATACTCTTCCATAAATTTTCTAGCTTAATGTCACTCATGAATTTCTGTTGCCTTACCAAGTTAGTGGAGGTTACCTTCATCTATTCCATATTTTCGCGGGCCCACTTGCACGTAAAAGCACGAACACTCATTGGTTCTCACTGCCTTCTTTAAACTGCTGGACATTCAGTTCGTTACTACGAAAGTGACTTAATCCGTGCACTCTTATTATGCTAAATATGAAACAGTAGAAATATACTTATCTGCAGTTTGTCGAAGTCTCCTTCACTGTGTTGGTAGCGAGATCCATCGTCGGTACCACCTCGTCGCTTCGTAGCTATATAGGATGTCTACCTTTTGCCCACACAATGTAATGTTCGTGACGCTCGCAGTCACGCAGAGTGGAGGAACTCGGCGCACTCGCAGAAGCAGCACCGGACAAGTTGTTTCTTCAGCACTTCGCCGTGAACAGTAGGTGCGCGTTGCGATCTGTAAAATCGCCGAAGCTATTGGCAGTCTTACCGGGTGCACGGGAAGATTGCCCACGGAGGAACAGAACTATCCAAGAAATAGTGGCCTTCGTCGAGCCTGATCACTACGTCGCGCACTGCAATCTCGTTGTACGGGTTTGTTTACACTGGGCCTCCCTGATGCTTAGCCGCCATGCTTGCCCGGTGAATGGATGTGATGACGCCACTACAGCGCTCCCTCGTGGTATAATGCGAAGCGTACTAAATTACAAATTAGTCTAAGACGCATTCAGTGCACATCTCGTAAGCTTCAAAATGCTTCTAAACCACGTTAAAGTAACTAATAATATTGTACTAAATGCATTTGTTTTACAACTTGCTTCTGCATGTAATGCACTCGGTGGAACGACAAACAAGTGAAAGAAGGCACGACCATGCACCGACGGTATGATCACGTGAGCCCCAGTTTGTCGACCGCCCAGAAGGCAACGCCCAAGAAATGATAGCCAGCCAGAGTGAATCTAGATAAACCAATGAAACTGGAGGCTTGTCGAAAGATAAACTGTGTCTCGGTACCATTCGTGCTTTCATTTTGGGGTGTCGCCAGAGCTCGTGAAGATCCCGAGTTTCGCCAAACTCGGCGCATCCTGCATAGCGCCCCTGGTCCGGGACTCGAACCCGGGACCACCGCCTTTCCGGGGCAGCCGCTCTACCATCTGAGCTAACCAGGCGGCTAGCAGATGGCAGGGCGAAGTCGAATTTGTCGACAACACGAAGCAAAGGCAAGAGTTTGACGTAGTAGTTCTGCGTAAACACGCAAGGTGGAGAGAAGTAATGAATAAAGGGAAAATCAGACATCGACCCGTCCGTAGCAATTGCTACGAAGGAAACCCGTACGGGTTTCTCGAAAGAAAAGCCTCATGGTTGAAGAAAAATTCGTCCTGGTCCGGGACTCGAACCAGGGACCACCGCCTTTCCGGGGCAGCCGCTCTACCATCTGAGCCATCTTCATTCGCTAGGCGCATTCCTGCCTTCACCGTCGCCCTCATGTTCCGTATAAACTCTAAGGGCGATAACATCGTGATTGCGCAACACATGCTGTGTGTGCGAGTGAATGCGTACGTAGGGGTGGGGGTGTCGC
Organism: Dermacentor albipictus; assembly: GCF_038994185.2. Classification (NCBI taxonomy): domain Eukaryota; kingdom Metazoa; phylum Arthropoda; class Arachnida; order Ixodida; family Ixodidae; genus Dermacentor; species Dermacentor albipictus. The sequence continues at coordinate 1,148,246 of NW_027225574.1, read as the reverse complement.
ATGCGTGAGCCGGCGATGGTGGCTCACGCAAGGGAAAAAAGTGAGGAGTAAGCGCGCCGCCTCCTGTCGTACGCGATACATCAGGGGGAGTGGCGCCCGGAAGAACCTTGCAGGGCTTGTTTTGGGGGTATTCGTACACCACTGCACGATGCACGAGCGATGCGAGTCGTGAAACGGGTGAAACATCGCGGACCACAAGCACAAAGCTATCGAGGACCACGAAACTGAAGAAACAGCCCACGCCGGTCAACGTACAGCAGCGCACGCTTCCCGGTAACAGCAGATAACGAAACACGAAACTTCATGCAGCGGGCTAAGCTGGCGCCGGGCCGGCGGGCGCACGCGGAGACAGCCGAAAGTGAGGGAGTTGCGAGGGAGGGCAAGCGTAGACGAGCTAAGGAAGCGCGAAGGGGCACGGCCTCCTGAATCGGCACGCGCCCACGCGCGCCGATTTAGCAGGCCGTGTAAAAGAAGCGGAGTTGCTTTCCCACCCTCCTGATGGATGGCGCTAATTAACTCTGCCACCGAAGCGGCGGAGTTTCCGAGGCTGGGTTGCAGGGCGTAGCAATATCGCCCGCTCGTTCGAAAGGATGAAGCGGCATCAACATCAACATCATCAACATTTTATCGTGTCAAGTATCAAGAGATGTGACATGTGCAAAGCGTAGTCTCGATACCTGCGTTCAGTACGGGTTATGACGCCTCCTCAGAAGCTACGAACCGTTGCTAAAGAAGCGACTCGTAGAGCTACGCGTGCGGCTGCAATCTGGCAACGTCGAGCTCAGCAGATGCCACGGAATACCAACTAGCCCGTACCCAAACCTTGCTTCAGCAGACCACTGTGCAGAGAGCAGCACAAGCCGCAGGTCGCCGTCGGCGCCAAGCGGACAGTTCAGTTCGCTCTCGTGAAAACGGCGCAAAGAGACATCGCTGTGAAGAACCTCTCGCGCGTGCTGTCGAAAATCCGGCACGACAGCTTCGGCGCTAAAGCCCTCATCTGCGTGCTGCCGAAAATTCGGCCCCGCAGCTTTGCCGCGAGGAGCCCCTAGTGCGTGCTGTCGAAAATATGGCACATGCGTTTCAATAAATATCTGCAAATTAAACCACTACTTTCATTATACTCAGTACTTGCAGTTACCTTTTTCAAGCAGTTTACTGCTGTCTCCTAAGGAGCCGCTCCTCCAGCTTACGCTGCGACTGTGCTTGACTTTTTGGTGCGAAAGCGTCAAATGGCCCATTAAGAGAAAATGATGGCCGTTCGTCTGTAGCAGCAAAACGGCATGCAAACTCCCATTGGCTGCGACGCCACGTCACGAACGCGCCTCGACGGAGCAGCGCAGGCGAAAGGGAACACCTGCTGCCGCGCTGGCACGTCAGGTGTTGCGTGAAGGGACAGGGCCCGGCCTCGGAAACTCCGCCGCATCGGTGGCAGTAGAGTCCCTAAATAAAAAAGTAACGACTTCCTCTGAACTTTGCCGCTTTCTCTCTCGCCTGTCGCCCCTCCGGAGGGTCGACCCTACGTGCGCTCCTGAAATTCGCCGAAGCTGTCGGCCACGCCGACCGCCTTAACTCCATCGCCCTTCCGCGGCGTGCTGCTGCTTCTGGTGCTCTTTCTCTCCCTCTCTTTTCATTCCCTACCCCCTGTGCAGCGCGGTTGTGGTGTCCTCTGTTGAGAGACAGTTACTGCACTGCACTTTACCCCAACTTTTCCTTCCCATCAACAAGAATCTCCTTCTCTCCTATTGATCGATGCGCCGCGGTCACGTGCTATCGCGCGATTTTTTGGACCGTCGCAGACGCCAGCGACATTCCCGGGTATCGCAATAGCGTTTCGGTTTATTTCTGGCGGCGAGGTTTTGGCGGAAAGCGTTGCCCTAGCGCTGGCGCCGTTTACGTACTGCGGCGTTGCCTAGCCTGTGTTGTGCTTATGGGTGCAACAACCGAGGAGGCTAGGGGGAAATACTTTTCGTTATTCCATCCAGAAGAAGCAACGCGGCTCGCTGAAAGATTTGGCTGCACAGGATCGGCCGGGCAAACTTTGAAAGCGCACGGGAATCGCGCCTCTTTGAGGAAAGTGGCCGTTCATCACAAATCACTCGTATTTTCTCGGACGATATGGTGAGAAGCGCGAGCGAGCATCTGCAGCCTATCTTCACACTAAATACCGTTCGGCGTAGTTGTAGTTGGAAAAGTTCACTCGCTGCTACGAAAGATGTGCTTCATGTTGTCTAAGCCTCGCCGTTCACGTTTCTGGTTCGGCAGGCTTTATTATGATGTTGCTCACATTGCTTGTCGCAGTTGTTTCGTTTTATTTGAAACCGCTGCTGGGCTCATACACAAAATTAATGTTGCGCTTCATACAATATATTAGTTCGGCCCCGCCGTTCAGTGACGCGTATTGCGTACTGAAGTGACGGGTATTGCTAGACGTTTTTTGTTTCTTTTTTTGAGTTGGACTCCGCTGAAGAACTCGAGCCTAAAACGGCGGTTCTCGCCGTTTGAGCCCCAGCAGCTCATGCCACTCGCGGTGCATGTCTAGCTTTTATGTGGCGCGCATTGCTGCACGTATTTGTATTTGCGGGGTTGTTACCAAAGTCGGCAGTAACTGTGCCTAGGCACAGTAACGGCAGCAATATTTTGAGTACGCCATATTCGCGTGCATAGCAAATCAGAAAGCAAACATCCGCTAAACACAGCCGAAATTATATTGGGTTCAAAGATGTCGTGCGAATCTAAGTTGGTTGAAACATATTCAAAGCGGATAGGTCGAGCAAAATCTAACATCTAACGAAGGGGCGCCCAATGACCCAGACCATTTTCAACGTTCGACGTTGATAAAATTCTTATGGCCACGCACACGGCGGGCTGACATATCAACAGTTCTTATTTTGGAAATTATTTGTGAAATGTCACAGTGTATATTTTTCTCCAGTGCCTTGTATCATTTATCAAAAAGTTGTGCCATGCTTAATCTTAGTTTATTCATCGTAAGATCACTTCACCGAAGACTAATTTGAGAGCCAAATCCTTCGGAATTACGGCATCAAGAAATTAAGGTGACATTCATTACCAAGAATTTTTGTAGTAGGATCAGACGCGGCTTTGACAGAAGATATTGTGGAAGTAGTACACCACTATCGGATCATATAAAGCCTAGAACACACGTCTGTTTCTAAAAATGTAAAAGGTAAATATCCCCATACAAAGTACGTATTGTTCCAATTCCTCTTGGCGGCGTTGAAGTTCACATGAAACTGATCAAAAGGCACCGTTGGAGAAAAAACACTCCATTAGCTCGCTTGCGCACACCACCTCCAACGTTGACACCACTGTCGAAGTGTTTGCAGTGGAAGGAGCTTCGATAAACCGATGCAACGCAGATCCCGGAAGTTATTGCAATAACTCATTTATGAACCTCTCCTGTCATAAACGCAAGAATTAAATCCTTCAGGTGTGCAGTTCACTGCGCGCTAGAGGGGGCGAGTGTTGTAAGCGTCTGCTAGCTGTACCCGGACTAGGTGCCGCCACTGTCGGCACCCGGGAGGAGCCAAGAAAAGGAGCGCCGGCATAGGAGGAGGAGAGAGGAGATGTCGTCACCTTTAGATAATTTAGGGGGTTTTTGCGTGGCAGAGGTAATTGGCGCCATCCATCAGGAGTGTGGGAGAGCAACTCCGCTTGTTTTGCACGGCCTTATAGATTGGCGCGCGCGGGCGCGCGCCGATTTAGGAGGCTGTGCCTCTTCGCCCTTCCTCTCAGCTCATCTCCTTGACCTCCCTCACAACTCCCTCACTTTCGACTGTCTCCGCGCGCGCGCGCCGGCCCGGCGCCAGCTTAGCCCGCTGCATGAAGTTTCGTGTTTCGTTAAGGCCGATCCACACGACGGACCAAGTCTGCAGGCCGATCGGTCACATGATGCGACGTCATGGCCCGCCGCGGTCCGGTTCGGCGCAGAGCACATCCACATGGCGGACCGCCATAGCAGACGGCAGAGCAGACCAACCAGCAGCACTCTCGGCCAGAGTGTTATCATTGTTATCATTCTGGCTCGAGTCCCCCAAAGCCGGGAACTGCTCAACGAGGGATACAAAAAAAAAACCTCGTCACTCCAAGAGGACACAGTGTTTCAAAAATATATCTGCTGCACGCATGTGTAGGCGGAACGGCGGACATTACAGTGCACTAGAATATATTGGGTAGTGGAAGAAGTTGTGGCCCGGGCACGAGGCATGTTGTGTAGAAGCTCACCAGATGGCGGGCGCGCTCACTTCCCGAGCACTGCCTGAGGGAGTATGCGGCAGGACGCAGCAAGAGAGTGCGGCGGCACAGAGTTTCAGAATGCTGCGTTCATTCTTCCTCATGCCAAAGATGTAAATATTGTTTTATGATAGCAACCATAAGATTTGTAGCATGAGATGACGGGGCATGGCACGTACCTGCAATGCTTGTTATCGCGATACACGCACTTTGTGCCCCCCCCCCCCCACCTGCAGCGGCAGAGTGCACTTCTAGCATTAAAATTTCACTTCTTTTTTTTACCCAGCTGCATCAGTAACAAGTCCCGTTCGTAACATAGAAAATCTATTTGTTCTTAATGCACGCATACTGCTGCATTGTTCTATCATTATGATTTAAGCAAGCGATGAACATGCGCATTTCAGAAGCATGAGCCTCCTGAAGGCAGTTTATTTCAGTCACAGTATCAGTGGGTAGGGGGAGGCATTTTCAAGAAACATACTGCAACAGAAGAGTTCCACGGTAGGGAGTACGCAATACCATTTCACATACTTATGTACAGCGGCTCAACTTCAGATATCTTGAGGTCTCCCGACTCTTGTCTTTGGAACGGTTTAAGGACTTCAAAAAAAAGTGCAGTCATGTGGTAACATAAAAAGCTACAACCTCCACCGTCAATAATTCTGCATGGCTGGCGCAACCTATCTGGTCTTGGCGGTTTATCTTAACAAGAGCAATAACATCCATAACACTCTCATGATGCAGCTCCTGTGTGTTGAATGTGGCTGTGAAAAGGTTTTACAATCTTCGAATAAACCTGAAAAGCCATCCGGTTGGGTACAGTAGGCCGCCACTGTCTCGCAGCCTGGTGTACTGAGCGGCAGCAAGGCGATGAACATCCTCCTTTGTGATAAGCAATTTGTGGCATTAATCACACTCCAATTTCAACAGAAATTTCCTAGCAACATAACCACAAATGTAAAAAATGAGCCGGTCGTCAATTTTTGCCTGAACACATGAGACATGGTCTGGTACAGGGCCCTGCTTTTGATGCCCTGTAGTGGGGATATGTCATGATCATCAAGAAGGCTTTGGATTAGGTCACTTGTGTCAGGCTCTGGGCCTTCCATCATGTCTGGCTCAAGTAGGGCTGTAAGAACACCAGGCTCAGCATTCCCATTAGTAACAGATCTGGCAAGCCCATAAAAACTTAGGCACGACACAGTAATGAGAAACTGTTGGGGTGTTGGATGGGTATTGCAACTGCTTGACTGTCGTGCTATACCGAAGAGATTTTCAACTTGCTCCTGATTCAGCTTTGAGGTCATTAAGTATTTGTAGCTAATATTCCTTGTCAGGTAAGTAAGCCGCGACAGAACACTTGCAACTGTGACTCTCAGGCCAACAGCAGTAGATGCGGACAGGAATCCACCTCGACCACCTGCATGCAGCTCCCATTCGGTTAGGTACGTCAAAACGAAATAAGCTTTTCCACAGAAGCAGATTCTGGCCGGAAGGCTTGGCTTGGAAATCTGGATGTCATTATTTCAATGAGGTCTCCGATCATCCTGCAACAGAAAATGCACCAAGAATTTATTTTCTAATTCCAGTTTATGGGCAAATAAATAGTGCTGTGATTTTTTACAGTACTATATAACTGCATCTTAGAACAAGTGTTGTGCGTAAACTTACTGGTTAAGCACTGGTTGAATCCTTCCACAGTTGCTTTCCAGCTCTGCCTCATACAGCCGAAGGCCATTCAGCACCTTGTCACTGAACAGTTGGAACGCGTAAGACACCCTCATTTTCACCACTTATCTTTGCGGTGAAGATTCCTCTCCCATTGTTTCCAACGGTCATTGACTTTAGGCACTCCAAAAAGAGACAGCGTGCGCCCAATTACTTCCCGAAAACCAGGATACCCGCTCTTTCATCCGGGCGCATAACAATGCGTATCGCTTTTTTTCTTCTTCTCTTCCGTTATCCAAAAAGCAACAACAGGGCAGCATCGAACAGAGAGACGGTCACGCTCGGCACTCTCAGTAGCTTCACTAGCAAAAATGCGAAAAGCACGCAGGCTCGTAGCACTAAGAATGACGCGGTAAAGCGCGCGTGGGCAACGCGAGCTCCAACCGGCGTGATCTCCTCGGGAAGAGCACACCAGCGCCCCTAGCGGGAGTCTTCGCTCTTGGCTTCACGCTGCCTGTGCACCCAGCCCTCCCCTCTTTCCACAACCCAATACTTCTACAGGTATTCCTGCTCAGTTTAATACGAACGCCATTGAAAGTAATCCAGGTGCCAGCCAATTTAATCTGAGCACCACCATTTTTAATCCCAGTGGCAATAATTTTATCCAGGCGCCACCACATTTAATCCCAGCGCCATCCGAATTAATCCGCGTGCCAACTCATTTATTGCTTAAATGATATTGCGCGACATAAAAAACGACACGGACGTGAAAGAAGACGACACACCAAGCGCAAACTTTCAACTAAGTTTATTGTGCCACTGCGTCATTTTATACATGGCATGCACGTAGATCGCGCACGCGCTTACACGGAAATGAAGTGCGAAATCATGTAACATGGTTACGTGTCATGTGATGCCGCGTCCAAGTAGCGTAATTCTTTTTCTGTGAGAGATGGAGACGGGAAGCTGACACACGCATCACCCAATTTTGCGATCATCTGTGCTTCAGATATCTCACGGATGAGCTGCGTGCTGCCACGGGAAACAATCGTACATTGATCCTCAAGACGTTTGCACCCATGATCGCGACAGTGGATCGCCAAGAAACCGCCAGAGCCGTTTTTAACATTGTTGCTGTGCTCACGGAGCCGATCATTGAGGCAACGCCCAGTTTGTCCAATATATTTCTTGCCACATGAAAGCGGAAGGCTGTACACCACCCGGTGTACACACTCGACAAACTTTTTTCGGTGATGCTTTTTGCACTTATCGGAAGGGACGGCATTTGGATCCGTCAGCCTGCAAAGCCTGCCGAGCTTGTCGGGAGCAGAAAAAACAACTCTTACATTCACTCTTTGGGCAATCTTTTTCAAGTTGTGGGAAATCCCGTGCATGTAAGGTATGACACTAACTTTAGGGCGTGTGCCAGGAGGGGCATCGGCAACTGACTTTTACGTACTGGATCGCGCTTCTCTTAAGATGCGTTCCGCGACAGACACTAGCACCACCCTAGGGTATCCAGCCAAGGACAACCGTAAAGTTTGCGCTTCTAAGCTTACGTCCACAACATGGCAGCAAGACTTGCTAAGGGCATTCTTGAAGCACAAACTGGCAATGGCCCGCTTAACAAGCTCAGAATGTGCGGACGTATACGGCAGAAGTGGTTTGTTGGCTCGCGGCTCGTACGACCAACATGTGTGGCAGTCCATTTATCCTTGCGCCAGCCATTGTAATACAGGTGCCACACATTTTAATCCCAATGCCAGTCAATTTAATCCTGTTGGAAATTGATTGAGAAACGAATAATTCTTGCAGAAGAGCTCGTAACAGGCGTCATGAATGCCGTCTATTCATTGATGTGATCACTATATTGGCGTCAGCACTACAGAAGTACAGTTTCCCCGCTACCGGTATTGTCATGGTTGCTTCAGAAACACTTACGTGTGTTATACCACTCGCTCATTTTCTTCTTTTCGAGTCGCAATTCCGAGTGACAAGAGACATGAGCGAGGCAGAGTCGTGACGGATATTACGCGACTTGTGTTGCGATCATGACATGCGATTTCCTTCCCTATCGCCTTGCATATCGACCGACATCGTTCGCAAGAGTAAAAACTTGCTCACCGTTACTCACGCACTTGGCGTGAACACTAAGCGATTCAATATAGCTCACTAATCTTCTATTTATGCATGCACTCTTGTGCTTCCGAGATGCATATCAAACGAAGTGGTTCTGAGAATGTAACAGATTATTCTTGAGTGACATGATTAGGTCACTATAGTGACCTACTCCACTTCACCGCCGTCGCACCTCTCCTAACCTGCCTACAAACATATCAAAGGAAATCACTTTGAAAGCTTAAAAACCTGCTCCCTATCACTGACTCAAGTGACGTGATCACTAGTGACTCGCGTGACGTCACCACGCTTATCACGCATGCACTATCCTAAACTACCGGCATGCATATCAAACGAAGTGGCTTGTAAAGGGTAATAACCGGCTCACTATCACCCAGCAAATGAGGTGATCACTAGTGACTCCCATGACGTCATCATGGTTCTCACCCAACCATGTATTCTCCTAACCTGCCGACACGCATATCAAACGAAATGGCTTTTGAAGAGCAAGAGCCCGGTTCTGGTGACCGGGATCAGGCCACACTCCAGGCCTGCTTATGCAATTTTATCAACACGCGGATTTTTTTTTAATCCGGTAGAAAATTGCTGGCACTGGGATTCGAACCACGGACCTCTTGCACGCGAGGCGGGTGTTCTATCTCTACGCCACCGCTGCACACGACGATAATGGTAGAGAAAATAGTCTAGAGGAATTCGAAATCCCACAGGTAACGCCGGACGAAGTAAAGATAGCCTTGGGTGATATGCAAAGGGGGAAGGCAGCTTGGGAGGATCAGGTAACAGCAGATTTCTTGAAGGATGATGGGCAGATTGTTCTATAGAAACTCGTCACCCTGTATACGCAATGCCTCATGACGTCGAGCATACCGGAATCTTGGAAAAACGCTAACATAATCCTAATCCATAAGAAAGGGGACGCCAAAGACTTGAAAAATTATAGACCGATCAGCTTACTGTCCGTTGCCTACAAACTATTTGCTAAGGTAATCGCAAATAGAATCAGGAACACCTTAGACTTCTGTGAAGCAAAGGACCAGGCAGGATTCCATAAAGGTTACTCAACCATAGACCATATTCACACTATCAATCAGGTGATAGAGAAACGTGCGGAATATAACCAACCCTTATATACAGCTTTCATTGATTACGAGAAAGCGTTTGATTCTGTCGAAACCTCAGCCGTCATGGAGGCATTGCGGAATCAGGGTGTAGACGAGCCGTATGTAAAAATACTGAAAGATATCTACAGCGGCTCCACAGCCACCGTAGTCCTCCATAAAAAAGCAACAAAATCCCAATAAAGAAAGGCGTCAGGCAGGGAGATACGATCTCTCCAATGCTATTCACAGCCTGTTTACAGGAGGTATTCAGAGACCTGGATTGGGAAGAATTGGGGACAAAAGTTAATGGAGAATACCTTAGTAACTTGCGATTCGCTGATGATATTGCCTTGCTTAGTAACTCAGGGGACCAAATGCAATGCATGCTCAATGACCTGGAGAGGCAAAGCAGAAGAGTGGGTCTAAAAATTAATCTTCAGAAAACTAAAGTAATGCTTAACCGTCTCGGAAGAGAACAGCAATTTATAATAGGTAGCGAAGCACTGGAAGTGGTAAGGGAATACATCTACTTAGGGCAGGTAGTGACGGCGGATCCGGATCACGAGACGGAAATAATCAGAAGAATAAGAATGGGCTGGCGTGCGTTTGGCAGGCATTCTCAGATCATGAACAGCAGGTTGCCATTATCCCTCAAGAGAAAAGTCTATAATAGCTGTGTCTTACCAGTACTCACCTACGGGGCAGAAACCTGGAGGCTTGCGAAAAGGGTTCTACTCAAATTGAGGACGACGCAACGAGCTATGGAAAGAAGAATGATGGGTGCAACGTTAAGGGATAAGAAAAGAGCAGATTGGGTGAGGGAACAAACGCGAGTTAATGACATCTTAGTTGAAATCAAGAAAAAGAAATGGGCATGGGCAGGACATGTAATGAGGAGGGAACATAACCGATGGTCATTAAGGGTTAGGGACTGGATTCCAAGGGAAGGGAAGCGTAGCAGGGGGCGGCAGAGAGTTAGGTGGGCGGATGAGATTAAGAAGTTTGCAGGGACAGCATGGTCACAATTAGTACATGACCGGGGTTGTTGGAGAAATATGGGAGAGGCCTTTGCCCTGCAGTGGGCATAACCAGGCTGATGATGATGACTCTGTTGCCAGACAACATTCATTGGCTAGGCCAAAATTGCTGCGGTTTGCATGCGGTCCGCCACCAAAACTGAAGCGGGAAAAGCCTAGGCGATTTGTTGGACCGCGAGGGCCGTGGTCTTGCGCGGGCCAACGGCGGTACGCACGAACTGGTGACATCCTATCACGTGATGCGCGGACCGCGATCCAAAAGAGCAATTTGGTCCGTCGTGTGGATCGGCCTTTACCGGGAAGCGTATGCTGCTGTACGTTGACCGGCGTGGGCAGTTCCGTCAGTTTCGTGGTCCTCGATAGCTTTGGGCTTGTGGTCCGCGATGTTTCACCCGTTTCACGACTCGCACCGCTCGTGCATCGTGCAGTGGTGTACGAATACCCCCCAAAAAAAGCCCTGCAAGGTTCTTCCGGGCGCCTAAAGACAACAGATGAGCACGCAGACCCAAAGACATGATAAGACGCATGTACACGAACCCTGTGCATGTGTGTGTTCCATGAGTCTACGAAAGTCGTTGCGCCTTGATCGTGCTACACGTCCCTCTTATCGGTAGAGAAAGTTGACCAATAGATGTTCCTCCTCATGGTCAACTGGTCTATGACTTGTTTTTCTTTGGCAAGTCTCATTCGGCAACTTCAGTAACCCGCCCAGCTTTCCATACCGCCCTCAGTGCTTTTTCTGTGTGTCACCATTCTACAAACGTACTAACAGCTGAAAACTTACCATTCGTGTTTTTGTATTATCTCAGTAATTGGCGATTGGAAAACCCCGCGAACAACGTTCATGTGCAGGCATGATATGCTTTTTTTTTTCTGGAAAGCGTGAGCATTGCAAGTGTCCTATATGCAGATTTTTGCAGTTCGTGTTTATTACGCAAAGGAGTGACCAGTAGGTATGACTTAGTGCCTTAAGTGACGTAATTTTACTGCTAAGCATTGCATTCGTGGTGAAAGAAAAGTCGTGTTGCTGGCTTATTTCACCTGGTCTTTGATTGAAGAATAGGCGTTTCTACGGATGTTTTGTATGTGCTGCTGCAAAAGCTGACTACCCTCTGCTTTCCCTTGCCCTTGCTAAGTGTGTCGCCAAGTGCAAAATAAATGACAATGTGTATTTCCGTTTTTAGTGCAATTTTATTTTTGTTCTGCCATGTCTTTTTCATTTTGTTCAGTAGTAACGAACATATCACCCATTTGATCTACTTTTGTGTAGGTTTATAAGTGTGTTCTTGATTCTTCGTTTGGAATGGCTGTATTAGCCACTTATTCTATTTTTAGGTATTTTGCCTGTCAATGTTTTTGCCATTACCAGTGAATTTTCCCTTTTTTTTAGTTGCCTTGACTATGTCATACACGTCGTCCAGTTTTGTGCAATATCTCAGTGAGTATATCAGAGGCTCTCAGTGTGCGCATATCAGAAGCTCTTCTACACTTTGGTCATTAGGGCATTATATAAAAATCTTTTATATGTGTCTACATGAAACGGCTTTCGCGTTTTCTTGAGTTTTATTTTTCTTTATTTTTTTATTTCACTGTTTGTGAACTTTTGTGTTGTTTAGCAGTCATGATAATGTCAAGCATTTCTCACTATTGCTCATTTTCTGAGCGTGTATCATGCGAAAATATTTGTTTTCTGAAACGGAAGTCAATAAAACGAGGCCAAAGATCTGTTGTGTTGGAAGTGGAATTTATATATATGCTGGCATACTCAAAGTATGGACAAGTCTGCGTGCGTGCTTACGCATAAAAAACCCACGGCGCAACACGCGCCAATTCACAAACAATGCCTGAGGTAGCGCACGCGCGCGATAAGTAAAATATACGCGTCCCGGGTAGGCGGAAAGAAAGCAAAAGTGAAGGTGCGTGGGGAATGGGGAAGGGTGGAGAGGGAGCGGAGCGGGTCGTCATAATGAAAATAAAAAGAAAATAAAACAGAGTGCTAGGGTGAGGAGGCGCTGCGCAGCTGTTGTTCCTCTTGCCATGATAACGTAAACAATCGTGTGCACCACCATTTTGCCAAAGTATCACCCTGCTGCTAGGGCTGTAACTGGCGCTAGCGTCGAAAGAGTGCCTGCTTAAAACCAGCTAATGGTAGCCATGCAGTGGTTCACCCCTGAGTCAGGGCATCACTGTGACGCCACATACCCTTCGCTCTCGCTCTTGGAAACCCGCACAAGCTCTCGCCTGCGTGCTACGTGTGCCTTGGTAAGGCCGAATCAAAACGCGCCAAGCGTCTCAACACTCGCGCTTGTTCGCAAGTGGACGGTTTTCAATTCAAGCGGTATTCTATTCAATTAATGCTTTGGAATTCACAACTCATAAGAAATGCTTGGGTTACCTCGAATTTCAGTTTATTTTCTGATTGTTCGTTTTTCTAAATATTGTTTGTTCACATCGTCGCAAGAAATCTTCACAAATATTTATTATCGATGTTTCCGACGCCATTTTATCGTAAATATACATCAGAATACCAGGAAATTATGTAGTTGCAAGAGTGAACAAAAATCCAGTTGCCTCTTTCTACAGAACATCTTTGTTTACAAAGTATTCACTGAAGCCTTGCCAGTTAGAACATGCATGACTACGGAAAAAGAGCATTTTGGTTTCGTCCATTAACTGTCGCCTTCGTAACGTACCAGAAACTATAGAACGCTGATTTATTGATTGCAAAGATGCCCTTTTATTTCGTGATTCCCTCCACAGAAACTTGAAGAAAGACTTTGATCTAAATTGTCACAGTATCCGATATCTTTTTGTTACGTGTGATGACGTACCATTCGATATGTTTTTACTGATAGGCCTGCACAGACTATGGAAAGCTCGTATGCAAGGCCAAAATGCAGAGAGAATAATTTCTTCAAGAGCGCATTTATCTCATATGATTACACACTTCCAGGACATTTACGATCAAAATGAATGTCAGCCCTATCGGTTTGCACTGTTGATTAGGTGTTTAACTTCTCCTTTCAAGTTTTGTGGGGCTGGAGGGTGCTGCTTTGCATGACGTTTTCTTTCTATGTACTGCTCGTGGACCTGTCACTTGTTGGGCGCATCTAGTGCTCATAATATTGTAAGTAGTTCCTGTACATGCATCATTTCATTCATCGTAACAAATACCATGAAAGAAAGTGCATTCGTGTCGCAGCTCGCTAGAGCGGCGGGCTAATGTACTTGAGGGATCCATGCGACGTGGTTCTATTCCGGCCAGCACGGGTAACGCTTTCTCGTTCATAGAAGAGGCCGGGGTAAATGGTTATATATCCACACAGTCGCACAGCAAAAAACTGAGTGAAGTAGCCAAACAATGCAAACCGCATTAGAAAAAAACGAGAGTGGATCGAAGACTGTGCGCCCGCTCTCATTTCAAATGCTGCATACTTCTCCACACATTCATGAAACTGCTCACTCTTAGTCCGAGGAAGAGTGACATGGTCATGACGGCATTCAACATTTTAGCAGTTTGTGTCCTTCAAAAATATTTCCAGTCGGCTGTAGATGAAAGAGGATCGAACTCCTTTAGAATGTGCTAAACATTTGTTCCAACAGTTCGCCGATTCTGAACGGTTTTAGAGCTGACCAAACCATTTTTTTTTTCATTTTCAAGGTTACATCAGCGATATCGAAACCTACATATATTACATACCTGCATGCTTTCCTGTAGGCTTCAACATCGAAATGTCCTTCATTCTTCTGCTGAAGTTTCGTCCAGAACAGGAGTCTTGTGTATTGACGGTAACAGTAGTGAATTTCATATCTTGAGCAATCCTTCAGCTCTTCGAATGGCAGCAAATCTATAGGGTAGATGTGAAAGAGAGTGTTGACACATCATAATGAAACGATTGTTTCTGTTGAACAAGATAGATAGCCGGCCAGATTTCCGCAATGAAACATTGACACCAGTAGCTCGATGCCCCCACAACGTTGTTGCGCCTTGTATAGGTGTGAAAATAATTCATCGTTCTCTTCCATCAGGTAATGTGCAAAGCGACGATACTGCCCGCGATCACGTTGTGGCGTTCTGTCCCAAGAAGGCGACAATGCTGAACTGTTTGCAAGAGCAAAATATGATTGCAAATTTAAATGTTACTGGTAAGTTTGGCGGGATTTGGGAAGTTGCGCCTCGTGAATATGAGAAACGTTATTCTTGCCGTGAGCAGTCTTGATAACCCAGAAAGAACACAAAAAATGGTAAAAATGACCCCAACATGCCAACTGAATTTGAAATCTTTGACGTCTTACAAGCGTACCAGCGCTGCACTTGGGAAACAAGCGGAAACAGAAGCTTCGTCCTTCATTTTCTGCGTCAATAATGAACATATTCCATGTTACTAAACCGAAAAAAAAAACTTTCTAAATATATTTCACCAGCCTTACAACACCTTCTATATCACATGCTGCCCTTCCTAGCATCAAACTATTAGTGGTAATTAGTCGTGTGAGGATAAACTTTGAATACGCTGCTATCGTGTACAGGGTGATCCTTTCTAAGTTTCAGGAAATATTTAAATCAGCACATAGAGAACGTAGAGAATAGCAGAGAACGTAATTCTAGTGTCATCTTGGAAATAAATTTTGAACCGAATACGTTATTGTAGAATAAGAGACGGAGACTTTTCACTTATGGAAAACCGACAGACGTCATTTCACTTCGAGCGCATCAAGAAGGTACGGGAAAGGGGTAGAGTACAGAGAAAGAGAAAGTAGCAGTACAATGTGCCCAACAGGTTTTCTTTCTCTCTTTTTGCACCCAGCACGTGCAAGCGACTCGCTCCGAAGCTGAAGGGCACCACCGTACCGTCTGTCGCTATTCGTGGAACGCGCCCGCCAGGCATTCGCACGCAGTTCGAGGGGTGATAAGTGGTCGGCGCTTCTGCCACAGCAGCCTTCAGCAGTGCCGTCTTAGGTGGGGGAGTCCTCCTCGCCACAACTTCTCTTTTATCTGTCTATCTGAGACATGGTTGTCACTGGACGATAGAAATTTATATGTGCTACCAGAGTACAATGCAGAGTACTGCTATCATGCTACGCCACGTGGCGGCGGATCTGCCATATTTATTAAATCGTCATTGCCATACAAACGCCACAATGATCTTGCCTTTTTTAATTTC
The DNA here is from genome assembly GCF_038994185.2 of Dermacentor albipictus. Taxonomy (NCBI): domain Eukaryota; kingdom Metazoa; phylum Arthropoda; class Arachnida; order Ixodida; family Ixodidae; genus Dermacentor; species Dermacentor albipictus. The sequence continues at coordinate 1,132,883 of NW_027225574.1, read as the reverse complement.
CTCTGCGAATCTATATGGTTAGACTTTGATCAGAGTGTTTTTTTCAGTTGATGGCCGGAACACAGTGTTAGCGGGCATTTATCGTTCACCATCATCGTCATACTCTGAGTTTTGTCTACAGTTTGAAAAGTTGTTGCACACTGTTGCGAACGAAAACAAAAATGTTATTATCTGCGGTGACATCAACATAAACATTATCGACCCTAATATTCCATCATGTTCTGGTTATCTTGCGTCTTTTCTTAGCTATGGCCTTGCTTCTCAAATTACCTCTCCAACTAGATGTGACATGACAGGATCTAATACGTTAATTTATCACATATTAACGAACTTTACTACAGATTATACGGCAGGAGTCATCGAGCACAGCATAACCGACCACTACCCTATATTTTTGACTTTAGGCACAGAAAATTCTAAATCGACTGAATAAAAAGTGAAAGTGCATTTTGAATCTCAAAAATTTATCTCTATGATAATGACTGGACCGCAGTACACTGTGAATCTTCCGCTGAAGAGGCTTATCAATTGTTCTTGGCTGAAGTTACACGCTGCATTCATGAATGCACTACTACATCTATTACAACTCGTTTCTTCAGTTTCCCTCGAAAACCTTGGGTCACGAAAGCGCTACAACGATGTATATTGAAGAAAAATCGGCTCCACAAAAGGGTAATTTGTGAGCCATTTAACTGTGAACTTAAATCTCGTCTCAAAAAATATTCTAACACGCTTGCAGCCGCATTTAAATGTGCTAAACGAGATTACTTTCAGAACAAGATATTGAATAGTGGCAATAATACGAGGCGCAACTGGCAGGTCATCAACGAATTCTTAAATAATAAATGCCGTGAGCATTTAACAAAAATAAAACTGAGACACAAACATACTGCCACCCGGTTGATATCGCGAATGCCTTCAGTGAGTATTTTAGTAGTACTTGCGATTCTCAAACAGATCCCCCATTACCGACATTGCCTCGTCATCTTCATTCTTACTACTTGCGACCTACGATGCAAAGGAAGTTCTTCATGTTATAGCTTTTCTTACGTCTACTGGTCCTGGCCTAGACTCTGTTCGCCCATCTCGTATCAAGTTACTTTCTAACGAACTGTCTCGATCCTATCATAGCAGATATTGTCAACAAAATGTTTAAAGTAGGCATATTTCCCAGTTCTCTGAAAGTTGGTAAAATAACACCTGTTTACAAAAAAGGCAATCGTGAAATTCTGAATAACTACAGGCCTATTTGTATTCTTTCATTTTTCAGTAAAATCAATGAACGACTAGTTCATACGCTTTTATCATCCTACCTAGCAAAATTTAATCTACTATCACCTAAACAGTATGGCTTTCGGCAGGGTTGCTCAACTGAGCTTGTGCTTCTAACATTCACCGATAAAGTCAAGAAGGCTATCGACCAAGGCTTGCTGGTTGGAAGTGTATTTATAGATTTAACAAAAGCCTTTGACACCATTATTCCCAAAATTCTAATACATAAACTTTAATCTTAAGGCATAACTGGCCCACCACTTCAACTTATTTCTAGCTCCCTAACTAATCGTACTCAAGTTGTTCAGATTGACGGCAAACTCTCATCTGCTAAGAGCACATATCAAGGCGTTACTCAGGGCTCGATCCTTGGCCCGCTGCTGTTTCTACTATTTATTAATGGCCTACCTAATGTTCTGACCACTACGGCCTGTATAATATATGCAGATGACACGACTATTTTTACTTGTGCTAACAATGTCGACGAGCTACAGCGAAATATTAACGTTGATCTGCATAACATAACTTCCTGGTGTCAAAAGAACATGTTTCGCATCAATCCGCTAAAAACGGTTTTTATGGTTTTTCATTCCTTCCCAACACTAATTTCTAACTCTATATCGGTGTGTCTTGAAAACAACTTAATACCAATATCTGATAGCACTAAGTTTCTTGGCGTAGTTTTAGACAAGCATCTGAAATTCAATCTTCATGCGCAGTCCCTTGTGCGTAAGATATCGTTTGGAATACGCGCCATAATCAAAATCCGCTCATATTTTCAGCCACACATTATCCATTCCCTTTATCATACACACATTAAGAGCCATTTATCGTACTGCATATCAGCCTGGGCAAACACATACCTCGCTCACCTCAGCCAACTTCAACGCCTGCAGAATCAGGCGATTCGCCTCATGACTTTCAGCCATTTCCTATCGAATGCAACGCCACTTTATTGCAGTTTAAACATTAATCCTCTTCATCAGCTCTTTCAATTAAAGTTAAGAATCGTGATCTATAAGTTATTTCGTAATATTGCAGACATAGATGGCGTTGTTACTGAAACTTTTGTAAATACTAACACTACTAGGTTCTCTGAACTCGATAATCGTCTTTTGCCTAAAGTGCGCACAAACTATGGTAAGTTCACTACCACATTTGCGGGAATAAAACTATGGAATTCTATTCCACATACCATTAAATCATTCCCCAAAGAGCATATATTCAAGAATCAAGTTAAGAAATACTTTATGCAGCAACTCTCTTGATCCTAACCACTGCTTTTGTGATTGTAATCATAATTGACTAAGCTATTATACTACATGTTATATTACTCCTATTTTTATTGTATTGTACGTTTGCATTGCTTGTTCACTACTGAAGTCTTCTTAAAATTTTATTGTCTTATTAAACAGTTGTATATACTTGTTATTTCGCGCTGTTTCTCATTTTTTTAAATTCTCTGTGACGCCACAGTAACCAATGCTTGATTTGTATTGTTTTTTTTTTCATTTTGTTCATGTATGGGAGTCCCCCCGACAGTTTGTAACTTTGGGACTCCCTGTGTAGTGCTCATTTTGCATACAAATCTTGTAAAACTGACATCATTGATGATGAATAAACTTGAACTTGAACTTGAACATCGTCGGCGGCCCCCAACGCGGGGATGCTTGTGCTCCAGAATAGAGGACATACAACCTCCCCCGGATGAGCGAATTATTATTAAGCTCATCGCTCCACAATCTCTAAAGGACACAGCAGCAGTATCGGTCGCTTCACCTCTGTTCCCCCAATTAATACCAATTTGCAGGACTGCACCCTGCACTCTCTACCCTTAAATTTTTCCTTAACTCTGGCGATCTTCCACATGTGGCGTTTCGAGCGGTCTTCCTTCAAGAGCACCAAGCCGTCTTTCTTCACATCACTCGATGTCGTTGGTCGGCACATATGTGCCGATCTGAGCTCTAATAAGTACTCTTTCCGCCACCGTTTCCAGAAACCATCGGCCATGGCAGCCCGGTACTTCCAGCGTCGTGAGAGACGCATGCCACCGCCAGCAATTTTGTCCGGCAGCAGGTGTGGAGGAAGGGTCGTCAACTTTCTTCGGGCAAGGAAGTGTGCCTGTGACAATGGTTCTGGCCTCCATCGCATAAATAATGGTGGTCAGTTCTTCGAAACTCAAGCTGCTCCGACCTAACGCATTTCGCAAAGCTACTTTCACAGATCGCGCCATCCGCTCCCAGAATCCGCCCACCAAGCTGCCCGTTCAACAATAAACTTCCATCTGATCTGGTGTCCGGCGAAGTATGACTGCAATTCCTCGACTTGCAACAGCATGAGCATGGCCTTTAGATCCCTGGCTGCACGTGTTAATGTGAACGCGTTGTCCGAATACACCGTCAAGCAGATTCCACGGCGAGCCACAAAGCGTTTAAAGGCCAAGCGAAAGGCTGTAGCTGGCAGGTCGCTGACAAGCTCAAAATAGACGGCACGTGTCACAGCACAGGTTAACATAGCGATGTAGCATTTTTTGCTGTCGCGTGACTTCACAAATCAAGGGCCCTGCAAAATCGATGCCAACGATGTCGAACGGGTTTCCTTTTGTCACTCTGTCAGATGAAAGTGGTGCTACTGGTTCTGTAGCTGGAGGGCAACTTTGTTTGTGACAAACGAGGCACTGCTTGATAACTTTCTTTATGGACTGACGTCCTCTGGTAATGCAATACGATTCTCGCAGGTGGGCTAGAGTATCGCGTACACCCGTGTGCAGCATTCTCAAGTGTTCCTTCCGTATAAGCACTCACGTGAGAGTGATTGCCAGTGAGAACGATGAAATACTTAGTCTCTTCATTCGTATGACTGAATCGCAAGCGTCCACCAACTCGCATGAGGCCCTCTTAGTCGAAGTACGGGTTGAAAGGCAAAACAGGAGAGCTCTTATGCAGCGGTCTTCGATTCTTCAGGTTTGAAATGTCGCCGCTGAACGAATCTCCTTGAGCAGTAGCCAACCAGTACATTTCGCCGCCGATTACTTCTTCATCTCGTAATGGGTCGAACGTCTTTCTCTCTTTGTTGTGGCAGTTGTCGACAAAGCGGCGGACCCACGTGGTTATCGCACGACTCGACTGAATGAATTAAAATTCTCAACATTGAGAATTTCCATGGATGGCGATGATACTATGGGCATCACCGTCACCTTTCGCTCTTCGATTTGGCACTCTGCAACCTTCGAGCTCGGCTCACTTATCGTTGGTCAATGCGTGTCACCCTCCTGAAGCCAACGGAGTCCTCTCCACCACAATTCGCTTTCCCGCAGGGCTGATTGGAGAATGCCACGGGTGATTAGGTCAGCTGGCTTGTCTGAACCTGGGCAGTGTTTCCAATCCTTGGGATCTGTCAGCGCTTGTAACTCTGAGACTCGACTTGCTATGAAATGCTTCCATCTGGCAGCGTTTCCCTTGATCCAGTACATAGCTACTGTAGAGTCAGCCCAGAGGATGGTAGCAATGCTCTTCAGATCCAAGGCCTTGGTAACGTAGTGACACTAGTCGCGCACCAACAAAGGCACCCATCAGCTCCAATAGGGGTAGCGACAGGCGTTTCAAAGGGGCCACTCTTGATTTGGCCGTGACCAAGCTTACCTTTATTAGTCTGAGCGGACACTTAGTCACGATATATACGACACCACCGCAGGCCTTCGGGCTTGCATTACAGAAAATGTGCACCACTTTCACCGTATCATCGTCTCTAAAGTCTCCCGCAGTCAGTCTTGGAATAGACACTCCTTTGATGCATGGAAGCTCCTTACACCAGCAGTCCCACGCAGGCTGCAATGTTTCAGGCAAGGGATCGCCTCAAAATATTCCCAACACCCGCAACTTCTGGAACATTACTTTTACGCATAATGTTGTAAGAGCAATAAATCCAAAAGGGTCGAAAATTCTTGCCGAAACATGCAGCATAAATCTCTTGTCGGCTCTTGCGGAGAGGAAGTCGATGAGTGAAGTTAGGTTGTATTCAAAGTGGTCAGTCTTAGCATTCCAAACAACTCCCAATACCTTTGTGACTGCAGCATGTCCAGCATCAGTGTTCGTTCTTTCCAGATTGCCATTCTCTAAGAAGTTGACAAGATTTCGGTCATTTGACATTCACTTGTGTAGCCGCATCCCTTGCTTGAGACAATATATCTTTTGATTCCAGGCACAAGACTTTACCCTTGTCAAGACTGTCAACCCCAGTTACAAGGTCGTCCACGTAAAGATGCTTGCGCAGGATACCCGCAGTCTGAGCATACTGTTCCGGCAGGCCTTCAAGATGATGTTGCAACATTGCAACCAAGAGAAATGGGCTCGACAGACACCGAACGGCACGCGAGTCATCCGACAGGTCACCACAGCTGGAACTTCTTCCCCTTTCTTTGGCTTCATAGCGTACCAGATGAACTGCACGGTGTTCCGATCGTCCTCTGATAGGGATATTTGGAGAAAGGCCTTTTCAACATCCGCAACGAAGGCAATGTTGTAAGTGCGGAAATTGATCAGCAGATCAATGAGCTCTGGGTTCAGGTTTAGGCCACTTTCCAAAACATTGTTCAGTGAGAGACGATTTTTGGCACTTGATGCATCGAATACCACCCTCAGTTTTGTCGTCTGGCTTTCGCGACGAAAAACCGCTTGATGTGGCATATAGTACACCAGATCTTCCGACGTGCCGTAACCCTTGCTGGCTGGCTCTGCATCTCCCTTTTCGATGTAGTCTGTTATGCAGGCATCGTATTTCCTTATCGACAAATCTTTTTTCAAGAGGCGCGTTGTCTGTGCTTTAAGACGCCTTGCGGCGCTCTCGTAGTTGTCGCCAAGCTCGTAAACCATCGAATTCCAAGGAAACGACAGCTTATAGCGCCCATTCTCAAAGTTGACGGTATCTTTATAGGGCTGAAGGACCGCGTGTTGTTGAGGAATAGGCTCAAGTTCCTTGATACCGATGTGCTCGAGCTCCCAGAAAAACTTTAGCTGTGCTGATAGTTCCTTGTCAATTTGTTCACTCACTCCTATCCACACCACGCCAACAGCGGAGGAGCAGACTCCTGTTGACTTCCTTGTGCCTACCTGGTTCTAGACTGTCCATCCGAATACAGTCTCCACTGCCATCAACTTGGAGTTGAGACGCTTAGTGGATCCCGTGACAATTTCCCAGTAATGATCAGCGCCTATCAAAAGGTCAATATTTTCACTTTCACCGCCTTGCGAGGCATCTGTGACTTGGAAGTCAAATCTTCAAAGTTGAAGTAGAACAGAAATTTGATGGAGTAACCATGATATCTGCACAGATGCAAGGAACTTCCAGCGCTTCCACTCACACCCCTTTTCCGTCGTAATGGCTTCTGAGCCACAGCTCCACACGACGCATTTTTGTGCGTGTTATAACTGACTGGTCATCAAAGGCAAAGATAATAAGCTCCTCTTCCCCAAGCACCTTTAACTGCAGCTCTTCGGATAGGTTGCGATGGATGAACGTTCGCTGACTGCGACCATCGAGAAGCCTGACAAGTGTACGTTCATGCGGACCCTCTGTCCAAGCTCGCGCTGTCTGCAAAAGAAACTGCTACTCTCTACTGCACATCAAGTTATCTCCCGTGCCTAATGAGGGCTTCAACACCGTGGCTTGCTCTCTCTCCAATGACGAAGATGCATCCCCAACATCACTGTTGCGGTGTCTTCTAAAGTCAGGGTTGCACATTGTCGTCAAGTGTCTGCCGTTGCAATGCCCACACCTGAGCCACTTAGCTTTACGGCATTCTCTTGCCGCGTGCCATGAGAACGGCCATGAGACCAGAAACACCGATTTTCACGTTTCAGCACCTCTCTCTTATCCGCCACAGACATCTTTGCGTTAGAGTTGCCGGTCTCATGGCCGTTCGAATTACAAAATAGACACCCTGTGCTGTCCTTGATCGTGGCGTGCAATGCCGCAGCAGTAGGCACGTTCGCCGCTTTAATATTGCTTTTGCGCCTTTTCTCTACCAATTCGGCACTGTTGTCTCTCGGTGCTTCGGCCCACTGTACGATCTCCCGCGTCGCAACCTCTTTTCTGAAAAAAAAACGTAGGAGGACCTCAAGCTCACTTCCCTCGTTCGTAGCCTTGTTTTTTCGTTGGTATTCCCGACGAAGGTCGGCAGGCACCGCTTTCTTTATTACGGTCAGTAACAAAGTTCCATAAGTGCCGACACTCGCGCCTAAAGAAGTGAGGCTGCGTACATCTGTCTACATTTCATCGACGAGGCTGCACAGTTGGCTGAGATTCCGTGAGCCACGCACTGGCTTGATGTTAAGTAGCCGTGAGGTGTGGTCTTCTATAATTACTTCCTTTCTGCCGAACGTCTCCTTTAATAGTGAGAGAGCAACTTCATAGTTGCCTTTCGACAAGTCCTACTGCCGCAGCCGCCGCCTTTCCTGTCAAGTAGATGTTGCGGTACTTGAATTTGTCTACGTTTGAGAGGTTCTGGTTAGCATTGATAGCCGACTCAAACTGACTCCAGAACCCTTGCCGCTCTCGAAGCTCTCCGTTGAATTTGTTGATTTCGAGCTTTGGCAGCATTATGTTGGAGCGTATTTGCGAATTATTTGTGCCAGATTCTCTTTGATCTGAGGAGTTTAGTGTACGATCTGATGAAGTCTTTGTGCAGCTAAGGTCACGTAGCATGCGTTGTACCTTTGTTTTCGCCACGCTGATCTTTTCTCTGTACATTTCGGAGCATGCAACGTCCCCTTCGAAAGCTTCATCTTCAACGCCTTTTTGTATCTCCCGATCTAGCTCTTTCATTGAGTCCTCTTTAAGAGAAAGATTTATCTTTTTTTGCAGCTCACCGATTCATGCGCTGCCGTTCATGGTGGATACTTCGTTGAGCAGCTTGCTTGTAGATGTTCGCACCACCGCCCTCCTTCGCTTGATTCTGTCGATACCCATCTTTTGACGTCCCTATTCTCGGGTTTCGGCACCAACAATTATTGTAGAATTAGAGACGGAGACTTTTCAATTACGGAAAAACGACAGACGTTCTTTTATTTCGAACGCATCAAGAAGACTGTTATTTTGACTAGGGGGTACAGGAAAGGGGGAAAGTAGAAAGAAAGGGAAAGTAACAATACACTGTGCCAAACAGGCTTTCTTGCTCTCTTCTTGCATCCCGCACGTGCAAGTGACTCGCTCCGAAGCTGAAGGGCACCACCGCACCGCCTGTCGCTATTCGTGGGACGCGCCCGCCAGGCATTCGCACGCAGTTCGATGGGTACGTGATAAGTGTCCGGCGCTTCTGCCACAGCAACCTTCAGCAGTGCCGTTTTAGGTGGCAGAGTCCTCCTCGCCACATGGTGGTGATGGTAGAAACATTTATTCAAGAAGGTAATAAGAGCGTTGCTTGCTGTGCACCTGAGTGGCAGCCCCTAGTCCAGAACGCCAATGGAAATGGCCGCTGTCCGGGCGCGCGCCACCAAGGAACGTTGAGCTTCCAAGGTGGAGCAGCCGATCAGATACTCCTCCTAAGCGTCTCTAGTAGGTACGGGGATGAGAAGGAGAGTGGAGTGGCGAGGCACGTAGCCACAACGTGAAAGGTATCGGCAAGGACCTGAGAAGTCGGACACGTGCCTGAGATTTCTGGCACGAAGTGCCGGCGACCGCCGGACTAAAGAAAGTATTGGTCTGAAGGCGACGTAGGAGTCGTTTGTCCGCTTTTGTCAAACTGTGTGCAGAGTCACGGTAGAGTCGGCGCGAAGTGCGATAATAATCTAGAACATCGCTGTAGCGTGTGAGGCTCGAATAATGTCAAGATAGTGCGAGTGGTGAGGTGGAGGTGGGCAAAGCGATGGCAATTAAGCTCCTCTGCATGAGTTACAGTGCCGGCTGTGAAGGAGCCGGCACTGGTGACCCTCGGTGATCACAGCGGCCGTGAGGATATCTGAGACGGAAGGGCCCGAGACGTCTACGTAGACTACGCCGGGGTGATCGGAGTGGCGCGCCTGAAGGGGAGCGGCACGCGCTTGCCTGCGACGGGGTGTTGTTCGGGATTCATGTTGCGGGGAAGTGGCTTCTGGCGCCAGAGTTCCGATATAGAGGAGGGAGGGACCAGGTTAGAGATTGTGTTGAGGCACACTCTGTGTCGCAGGCGGCACGCGCAAAGCGTCTGCGACAGACAAATGAGTTGATTGACGTCATGGGTTCACGCAGCTCCGCGAAAGAGTTGTGCACCTCCAGGGCCGCAAAGCGGCGGTTGTAAGTAGCAATGGGGCGGCCCAGCGCACACTTGTACACGGAGCAAAGAAGAATATCCAGCTGGTGTTCGTGGTGACGACGCAGGAGAAGGTAGGGTGAAGCGTAGAGGACCCGACTGGTCACAAACGCTTGGGCCATTCGGAGGGACTGGGTCCCTGGGAGGCCGCCACGCTTGGTAGAAACCAACCGAATCATACGACTCACTTGTTCGCTGGTGCGTCAGAGAGCACCTATGGTACCCAGGTGAACCCCGAGAATCCGAAGATCCTGGACCGACGGGATGAGGCCGGACGGGCGAGAAATCTGGGGTGGCGGTAGGCGGGATACCGAAATATAGAGGGCTGTTTTGTATGGGGAACACTCCAGGCTGCAAGAAGCGGCGTAAGTGTCCACTAGAAGGGCCGCCTGTTGTAGGCGTTCCTCGATTTGAGCCGGAGAGCCGGTGTTGGTCCAAATTGTAATATCGTCAGCATTTGGCGCATGGTGTATTCCCTTGACCTTGTGCAGGAGGGAGGGGAGGTTCAGCATGGCCAAGTTGAAGAGTAGGGGTGTCAAGACCGCTCCTTGAGACGTACCTTATGTACCTAGTGGGTATGGGCCGTGTTCAGTGGAATCGAGGCGGATGAAGACGGCGCGATGAGAAAGAAAAGCGCGGATGTAGTCCAAAGTCTTCTGTCCGCAGTCTGTGGTGGAAACGTTAGCAAGAATGCTACTATGTTTGACATTGTCGAGCACGCCACGAAGATCGAGAGCGAGAACGGCTTTGCCATTTTGGCGCATAGTAGTCGACACTGTGGCATCGTGGTGGAGTCGTAGCAAGACGTCCTGTGCCGACAAATGGGGGCAAAACCCAAATATCGTCTCGGCAAAGGTTCTCCTAGCCTCCAGGTAGACGGAAAGTTTGCGCACCATAGTTTCCATGAGTTTGCCGACACAAGAGGTCAGAGGGATGGGTCTCAGGGCCTCAATGCTAACCGGCTTGCCCGGCTTGGAGTAAATGTGACCAGTGATGTGGTCCGTTTTGATGGGAGCGGCTTGCCGTACCATATCGAGTTAATGAGGTGGAGCAGCGATAAAAGAGCCTGGTCGGGGAAATTGGCTAAGAACGACACTGTGATGCCATCCCGGCCGGGAGCCGTAGCCCGTCGCATTTTCGCCAGAGCAGACTGCAAGTCGGGAAGCGTGCATGGAGCATCGAGGTTGGAGTTGGGGGAACCAGAAAATGTGTATTCCGGGCTCAAGGGGTTGACCGTGCGACAAATGTATCGGTCGCAGAGATCCTTCTCGAGTTGATCCATCGTGCCGTGATAGGCATGCAAGGACCAACGGAGTTGGCGCTGTGTTTCTCCATGGGTGTTGGAGGGGTCCAGAAGGCTCCGAAAGAGTCGCCACGTGCTCTTGGAGCTCATTAGGCCTGCTGCCTTCGTGCAGGTGTCGGTCCAATTGGAATCGGCAAGCTGTACAGAATATGCAGCTGCTTGTGCGGTGAGCGCCTAGATACGGGAGCGGAGTTTACGGTTCAGCTTGTTTCGCCGTCAACGGCGTACGTATGAGGCCACGGCGAGCATCCCAGATATGAAGGAGGTGTGGGTCGATAGCGGGAGTCAGGTTAGAGGTGGAAAGCATCTGAGTGTGCGCTCGTTGCGTATGAAGGGCATAAAATGCCTACGCCGCGTATTCGCCTGAATCAGAGATCGGGGTCGGGGGGAAGGGTTGAGATCTGAACTTGCTCCAGTTGGTCAGACGGGCCTAGCCCCAGTGTTGACGCATTTTCTGTCACGGTGTAAAGGCAATCGGGAGCAGAAAATGATCGCTTACGAAGGTTTCATCGAGATTCCACCACGTAGCATCGCGGATGTTACGGGTCAAGGAGGGGTCGAGGCAAATGTCACGTGAGACCAAATTACCGCCACGTGTGGGATGTACCGGACCGGTGAGCAGCGTGAGACTCAGAGAGGAGATGAGCGCGTTAAGTTGTCGGCTTCGGGTCTTCTCGTAGTCGGTCTCGGGTCTTCTCGCCCCCAGCCCTAGTGAGGGGTGGAGGCGTTAAAGTCATCAACTATCACCAAGGGTTGACGGGCCACCGTACGCAAGGTCTGATGGAAGAGTTGCGTGAAAGCGACCCCCGAAAGGTGCGGGGGGAAATACACGTTCAGAATATGAATCGAGGGTTGGCCCCTCCACTGAGGGAGCACTGAGACCATGCAGTTGTACGGGAGGTCCAGATCGAGATTGATCTGAACCGCCGTGCACATCTTATGCACGAGGAGGCAAGTGGTGGTGCCGCCTACGTAAGGGTAGTAGCCGGAAAGGGTTGGGGTTGAGGCAGATTCCTCGTGTGCCAAGATGGTCGGTTGAGAGTCAAGTGATTGGAGAAATAGGGAAAGGTGTGACCGCTTTCGCCTCTTCCCGAAACCGTTGGAGTTCCACTGTATGATATCGAAGCGGGACGGCAGATTTAAATGGGATATACGATTGGTGGCCATCACGAATGTCCTAGATTTTAGATGTCATCCTCCATGCCCTGTTCGGAGCATCGGGAGACAGGAAGGGAGATGGAAACTGGGTTAACCTGTGTCGAGGTGGTGGTGGCCACCTTGCGGTGCCGGGGAGCGGAACCGACACTAATTCGCGAGGTAAAGCGGGACCGTGATATTTTGTATTTAAACTGAATAATCACCCAGGCCTGAATGGCCTGCACTACCTCAGCTACAAAGCGTTGAACAGAAAAAGTGGACGTGTGGTGGAGGAACAGATTGTCAAGGCGGGAGACGCGCTCCTCGAGGGGCAAAGTCTAATCAATGGGTAGACAACAGCCGGGGGAGTACTCGGTGTCGGCGCCGCCAGAGGGCTAGGCTTGATGGGGGGGGCGGCTAGCAGGGCCGTCTGGGTAGGGACGGCGGGGCCGGGTGCCTGCGATGTGCGCTATTGCAGGGATGCAACTTGCTTGGTCAGTAATGCAATTTGTGCTGAAGGTCCGCGTTCTGCTTGAGGAGGGCCACAAGTTCAGGGGAGGGAGGGGCAGCAGGGGGGGGGGGAGGGGAGAGAGGCTTGGTAGCAGCAATTCCTGCCAAACTACTCACATGTGGTGGTGCCGTCGAGGCACCGAGCGGCGGAAATTCTTGAGTTTCGGCCGGGCGCGGGGAGCCAGGCTGTTTCGGGCGTATGCCCTTCTTGTCATGGAGTTGTGGTGCCGTGAGCTCTTGAGGATACGCCGAGGAGGACGTGGGCTTCTGGCATTCATGCAGCCTCTGGCCCCGGTCCCGTGAGCACCGTGGCAGAGTAGGCACTTGGGGTGGCAATCGTGGTTGGTGAGGCCTTCGGGAGCGAGGGTCCCACACTGGGTCTGGGTTGGGGCACGTGGAAGAATACAGTCGGCCGGTGGTCTATGGTGCTGCACTGAGGACAGGCAGGGATTGTCTTTTTATATGGTCGAACGTAGGTCGCCACGCAGTGGTAAAAGAGGAAGCGGGGGAGCTTCATGCCCTCGAAGGTAACCACCACCGCGGCGGAGTCACCGAGTTTACAAACCGCAAGGAAGCATCCTTGGGGCCAGTGAAATTCCGACTTGATCTTTTGAACGGTCTCGGCAGGTTTGATGGTGATAACCCCCTGCAAGTTTCCCCAGAGGGCTTGGCGTGACCTCCGACGGGAAGCTGCTGGTCCCCCACGGGCAGCTGGAAATCTCCGAGGACTCATTGAGCATTGGGCAGCACAGTGGTGCTGCATATGATGTTGTTCTGGTCCCAGATCAGCCACACTTGGACTTGCCTGGTGGTCGGGTCACCCAGGTAAGCTCGGATTGCGTCGCCCAGACGATCAGCCGGGGAAAAGGTTCAGAGCTCGCAAGGAACGGGAGGCTTGAGGACCACGATGTAGTCGTCTCGGGAGAGGCGAGGAGTTTGACGCGGACGCCACTTGCGTTGCTTTGCCGACCGCGAGGAAGCAGAGGTGCGCGCGGCGTCTGTGGGACACCGCGCATGTGTGCCTTGCGCAGCTGAGGAATCGCGGTCAGCTGCGGAGTCTCGGTGCAGGGAAGCGGGCTTGGATTTCGCTTGCTTGCGTTTCCAGATAGTCACCATGTCTTTGAGGTATTCGTTCTCCGATGGCATAAGTTGGTCGGCGGAGGAAGTCTCCATCCTAAGCACTTGCATGGAGGTAAGGCAAGGTAAGCATTGAGGCAGGATCGTAGCCCGTAACCACAGTGGCTGCCGCCATCGTCGGGCTGACAGCCACTACGAGGGACGCTAGGCGTAATGAGACAAAGCCTAGCGAGGCGGCGTGGTAGCTGGGAGTGAAAACAGTCTTCAAAGTGCCGAAAATGGGCCCACCTGGACGAGACTGATATCCGGGTAAAGCAGAGAACTTGGTAGTGGTGGTGGTGATGGTGGTGAAAACTTATTTATTTGCAGTGAAATTGCTGTGGGGAGGCTCCGAGTGGTCGGAGGTACTTGGCTTCCGATGGGTGGGGCCCTAGTCCAAGGTTCCGCTTGCGGCTGCTGCTCTGCGGGTCTGGTCAATCGGACTCAGCTGATCTTCCAGGCTCTCGCTGGCTAGCAGCTCCTCCCATCGCTCCGCTGTAGGGTGTTGTAAGGGGGATAAGGCAGCGATTGCCGGACATGCCCACGTGATATCGTATAGGTGGCTTCAGCTGAGCATCATGGATAGCGAGGAGTGTGCCGTAGGATGTATTTTATTGAAGTGCAAATTGGGATACGTGCCAGTTTGGATTTGCCTCCAACTGACCGAGTTTTCTTTATTTAGTGTTCGGTGGGGTGGAGAGTAGGTTCGTCTAAGTCCTCTATAGTGGTTTAAAATGGCCGAGTAGTCGCACGCGACGGGAACGGGTTCCTCAGGGGCATAGTTTGAGGGTGCTCGGCACGTATACCCTCCAGCTACCCTATCCGCTGCCTGGTTTCACTCCAGCCTCACGTGTCCCGAGGTCCATATGATCCGATGCTGAATCGAGGGTGGGGGTGTATTAGGACGCTCGCCATTGTCTGTCGCGCTCAGGATGATACGGTGGGCAGGTTGACTAATGCGCCCTCTCAGGTAGTAGCGGCAAGCCACCTGTGAGTCCATCAGAACTGCGAGCGATCGTCATACCTGTAGCCGTGGGCAAGAGCGAGCGCAATAGCTGTTTCTTCGGCCTCGGTAATGATGTGGCAGCGTATGGAGGCTCTGGTAAGTTCTTGGAGTGTGTTGTCCAGAACTGTGGTTACTGCCTTGGAGTTCGTAATGTCGTAGTTGGCGGCGTCAACATAATATGTAGTGTTCTGGTGCGCGTACTTTCGTTCGAGGGCATCCACTCTAGCTTCTCGCCGGCCTTGGCGTAGTCGGGGGTCCATATTGCGGGGTATGGGGGCAACTTTATAGGTGGCACGAAGAAGGTCTGGAATGGGCTTGCGACGAGCTGCTTCATGGAGCTCACCGGTATAGCCAAGGTGTCGAAGCAGGGCGCGGCCTGTTGGTGTTTGCGCAAGTCGCTGAAGTTGCGCGGCGAGTTGCGCTTCGGAAAGTTTTGCGTAGGTGTTTTGCAGACCCAATGCGAGAAGCTTGCTCATAAGGGTATCCGGGGGCAGCTTGAATGCCGCCTTATAGGCCTTCCGGAGCATGGCATCAACTTGGTCCTGTTCACCTTTGGCAAGTCGTTTATAGGGCAAACTGTATGTCACCCTACAAACCACGAAACTGCGTATAAGTTTCAGGGTGTCCTCTCGCGCATACCGTGGCGATGAGTGGCGACTTTGGATATCATTCGGGCCACCTGCAGCGTGGTAGTGCGGATGAGGGTAAGGGTGTGGTTTAAATGGCGATTTGACTGGATCCACATTCCCAATATACGGATGTTGGTTTTCTCGGGGATTTGTTGGCCGCCGATAACGACACGGAGGCGACAGCTTGGGTCCTTCTAGGCCGATTGGGGGGCTTGTGTTGCCATGTTCGTAGGAGCTCAGACTTCTCGGTTGCGAAGGCCAGGCCATGTGCCTGCACGTATTGTTCGATGCAGTAGGATGCTTGCTGCAGATTATGTTCTTTTTCTCCAAGGGACCCTCGTGTGGCCCAGATGGTGATATCATCCGCTCACATTACGTGACGGATGCCATCGATGCGCTGGAGTTCATGCACAAGACGAACCATGACTACGTTGAACAGTAGCGGGGAGATCACGGAGCCCTGTGGGGTGCCCTTGTTCGGAACCTTAATGATGTTTCATCGGATTGGGCCGAGAGAGACTGTGGCGGTGCGATCCGACAGGAATGCCTGAACATAACTGTAGGTGCGTTGTCCGCAGTGAAGGGCAGCGACGCCCTCGAGAATGGCCTGATGGCTCACATTGTCAAAGGCGGCCTTGATGTTCAAGGCCAGAATGATGTTTTCTCCTTGCTTTTGGGGCAGTGTCAATTACTTCTTCTTTTAGCTGAAGCAGCACATCTTGGGTTGAATGATGGGCCCGGAATCCGCACATAGAATGCGGGAGAAGGTCATTGTCCTCGAGATGGCTTTGCAGGCGAATAGCGATAATATGTTCGTAGTTTACTGAGGCAGGAAGTAAGTGATATCAGTCGGAAGTTCTCGATCTGGAGTTTTTTGCCCGGCTTTGGTATCATCTTCACCTCTGCGTGCTTCCACTCGGGGGGGAGGGGGCGAGCGTGTCGCATGGCCAATGGTCGTTTAGGAACTCCGTGAGTTCTCGTACTGTGGTGTCGTTGAGGTTCCTGATAAGAGAGTACGTGATTCTGTCAGTCCCGGCTGCTGTGTTGGGAGTGCTGCTGCGAATGGCAGCATAGACTTCGTCCACCGTTATCGGTCGGTCGAGGATGTCGTTTAGGCCACCTTGATACATCGCTCGAGAGGGAGGCGGATTATAATCACCAGAGAACTTGCGCTGGACTTGAGCAAGTAGCTCGTCATCTGTGCCCTCAAATGCGTGTATGAGGCGCGTGATTAATTTGTTTGTTTCATTTTTTGTTCGAGTAGGATCAATCAAAGCTCGTAGAACGTGCACGTGCGGGCCGTATCCAGTGAGCCTCGAAGTGAGTCGCTGAATTGGTCCCTTTTTTATCCGCGCCAGTTGCGCAGCAAACTGCCCAGGTGAGAACTCCGATCGTGAGCTTGAGACGTCGGTTATGTTTTTGGGTATTCCATCTGCGGATCAGGCTTCTTGTGGCTTCCCACAGGCGCAGGAGATGGCTGTCCACTTCCTGGAATCGAGGTGTTCTCTTAACAATGGTGGTACAATGGTCCCAAATCTCTCTAAGTTGGTCGCACCAGTCGGTGAAGTTTGGGAGGTTGCCAATTAAATGCTCGCTATCGCGGCGGAAGGCGTCCTAGCTTGTGATGCAAGATTGTTCATGGTTATATTGCGCTCAGTTTTACACAGACGTGAACATTTCACATTCCGTGAACTTGTCATATCTTTTATACCCCCCCCCCGCGCCATATCTCCTTGTATATAAGCGCGTTATTTAACAGTAATAAACAGTTGGTAGTTTGCGCTACGTCCGTCCACGTCCTGTCCTTCCTTAATATCGTCTGTGTAAAACTGAGCGCAATATAACCATGAACATTCACCAACTAGCCCCCTTCATTGCTTTTCTAAAAGATTGTTCAATGGAGCGACGCAGCCCACTCTCCGTAATTTGTGTGCGAAGAATGCAGTGGTCGCTACCCAAGGATTCCTTCAAGTTGTCCCAATTATAGTATGCACTGCCATGGGCGAAGGTGAGACCGGGGCAAGTGTTCGTGCATACACTGTTACCGATCCGGGTAGGGGTTGCGGGGTCCGTAAGCAGTTCGAGTTGGAATTTTTTGGTGGTAGCCGCTAGTTTGCCTTTGACCGGTTGCATCCCCGGCGTTCGTCGAGAACGTTGAAGTCCCCAAGGAGTATGAGTTCCTTCCCCTGGGCCAATTTATTGGCACCCTGGACGAGAGCATGGAAGTCGGTAGCTTTCTGCTTCGGGGGGCTGTATACATTGACGGTGATGATGCTTCGCTTATTGATATTCTTTTGGCGCCTGAGAAGTAGCTCCACTATCACATGGTCGATGTTGGTGTCTCGAATGTTGTCGAGGCCAATTGCAGTTAGCGCTTTGTTTATCAGGACGGTCACCCTACCTTTTGTCGGGCTATCGTAGGACTCATAATCTGGCAATGTGGGTGATGTGCCAGGTTCCTGTAGCGCTATGACATCTGGTTGAGCAAGGTGTGTGTTAATGTATTGTTGGAGGACGCTCTGCTTCTTGCGGAAGCCGCGGCAGTTCCATTGCCACATTTCTAAATGTTCGCCAGTGAGTGGGGTTGTGCTGCCCATAGTTAACTCGTGGTGTAGGGAAGTGGGTATCTCAAGGTGTCCATTTGCGAGGCCGATGTGGGAGCGAGGGTGAGGTCAGTGGGTGGCGACGCCGGTGTGGAATAGAGTTCGGAGGCAAGCGACTCCAGGCTTAGTCTGAGAAGGACATGATCTGCAGTGGTGTGGGAACTAAGGGCGGCCCTCTTCTTTCGTATGGTCCCACCTGTTTCGGCAATTTGGGCCTCGAGGCGTGCCTCGAGAGAGAGCAGGCGGACTCCGAACTGTGTGAGGTGTTGCGTGAAGACTGTACTGAAGTGTCTTGAGAATTGTTGGGAGAGCGCAAAGAGTATCTCGCGTATTTCTTCGTGTGTGAATGCGGAGTCCACCGGGGTGGGAATCGAGGGCAGCATTATAGGTGTTGCTTGCCTGTTGGGGGTGGTTTGTGAGGGGTGTTATGTGGAGTCGGATGGTGATCTGAGACGCGCCATTAGGGCGTGGAGTTGAGCGCTGTCCTTAGCCTGTCGCGCCTTGACGGTGGCTAGTTCCTGCTTGAGCTTTAAATTTTCCGCGAGAAGGTGTTCGTAGACGGGGGCATTGGGTGTTCGGTGGAGCGATGGGTGTCGCCGCTACTGCTGACCAGCTCACCTTGGTATCGGTGCCGACTGAGGGGGTGGAATTGTGCTTCTTGGCAGATTTGCTGGAGGCCTCCTGCTGGTACTGTTGGCGGGTGGGTTGTGGCTGCTGCCCCTTAGTCTTCCGGTCCTGGTTCTACGGCTGCTGCTGCTCGCCATGTCGTGCAGGGGGTAGGGAAGGGAAAGACTGCGACCGCGCGCGAGAATGGCTGCGCGAAGTCTCCCCCTCCTTGCTGAACCATCTGCGTTTGGGATTGGGGGGATTGCGCTGGGGGTTGCGCCCCCTGGTCTGGGATGGTGCAGCGAGTCTCTGTGAGCACTCCAGTCTCTGTGAGCACTCCTTGGCACCCGTCAGGTGGCCATCCCCACACAATTTGCATTTGGGAGCACAGGGGTGACCGTCCACAGGGTCGAGAGTACCACACTGCCAACACACTCGAGCGTTTGGCGTAGGGCACACGTCCGATCGGCGTCCCGGTTGTAAGAAGACTTGGCAGGCTTGCCATGTCGGCTTGTATGGGTGGCAGGCTACCGCCCCCTCCGTAATACAGTACATATCGGGGGATGAGGGGGCCGTCAAAGGTGATTGCAGCAGATTTAGTAACGCCAAGCATCCGCACAGTGTGTACCGTCACCCCTTGCGGGCGCACGCGGAGGTTGCCAGTGAGTTCCTCTGGTGAGGTGCCGGGATCTAGCCCGTGGATGTCTCCACGCAGCGTGTCTTGGGGGCCACCACGTAAGTGTTGAACTCATGGGTCTTCCCTCCCAGCGGGAGGGTGGTGACCCGGTGAAGAATTTGGGCTGTGTCAACAGGTGGCGTGGTGGCATTAATAATGTTCGACCCTGGGCGGGTGCGGATGATGAAGTGGTCACCCGTGCAATGTTGTTGAGAATTGCCCGCCACCACAACAGCACGGGATATCTGCTGTGCAATGAAGCTTCGAATAGCCAGACTCTTTTTCGGCCGCATGATGATTTTTATGTCTGTGCGTGGGAGCGGCGGTAACTTCCATCGTAACTGGCGCGGCTCCTTCTCGTGTGGTGTTATTCCTGCCGGCGCAACGTAGGTCGCGTCTGCCGAAGAAGCGGGAGCGTTCTTCGCCGAGGCAACCCCGGCGGTGGCGTGGCTGGGCGGAGTGCTTGTAGGTCCGACTGTCTGCATGGTTAGCGCCCGAGCTTGGTCGTACTTTTTCTGGCATTGGCGTTGACCGCGGGAAATCATCATCATCATCATCATCATCATCATCGTCATCATCATCATCATCATCAGCCTGGTTACGGCCACTGCAGGGCAAAGGCCTCTCCCATACTTCTCCAACTACCCCGGTCTTGTACTAATTGTGGCCTTGTTGTCCCTGTAAACTTGTTAATCTCAATCCACCCACCTAACTTTCTGCCGCTCTCTGCTACGCTTCCCTTCCCTTTGAATCCAGTCCGTAACCTTTATTGACCATTGTTTATCTTCCCTCCTCATTACATGTCCTGCCCATGCCCATTTCTTTTTCTTGATTTTAACTATGATGTCATTAACTCGCGTTTGTTCCCTCACCCAATCTGCTCTTTTCTTATCCCTTAACGTTACACTCATCATTCTTCTTTTGCATAGCTCGTTGCGTCGTCCTCAATTTAAGTAGAACCCTTTTGGTAAGCATCCAGGTTTCTGCCCCGTAGGCGAGTACTGGTAAGACACAGCTATTATACACTCTCTTGAGGGATAATTACTTCTCTTGAGGGATAATGGCAACCTGCTGTTCATGATCTGAGAATGCCTGCCAAACGCACCCCAGCCCATTCTTATTCTTCTGATTATTTCCGTCTCATGATCCGGATCCGCCGTCACTACCTGCCCTATGTAGATGTATCCCCTTACCACTTCCAGTGCCTCACTACCTATCGTAAACTGCTGTTCTCTTCCGAGACTATTAAACATTACTTTAGTTTTCTGCAGATTAATTTTTAGACCCACCCTTCGGCTTTGCCTCTCCAGGTCAGTGAGCATGCATTGCAGTTGGTCCACTGAGTTACTAAGCAAGGCAATATCATCAGCGAATCGCAAGTTACTAAGGTATTCTCTAATAACTCTTATCCCCAATTCTTCCCAATCCAGGTCTCTGAATACCTCCTGTAAACACGCTGTGAATAGCATTGGAGAGATCGTATCTCCCTGCCTGACGCCTTACTTTATTGGGATTCTGTCGCTTTCTTTATGGAGGACTATGGTGGCTGTGGAGCCGCTACAGGTAACTTTCAGTATTTTTACATACGGCTCGTCTACACCCTGATTCCGCAATGCCTCCATGACTGCTGAGATTTCGACTGAATCAAATGCTTTCTCGTAATCAATGAGAGCTATATATAAGGGTTGGTTATATTCCACACATTTCTCTATCAACTGATTGAGAGCGTGAATATGGTCTATTGTTGATTAGCCTTTACGGAATCCTGCCTGGTCCTTTGGTTGACGGAAGTCTAAGGTGTTCCTGATTATATTTGCAATTACCTTTGTAAATACTTTGTAGGCAACGGACAGTAAGCTGATCGGTCTATAATTTTTCAAGTCTTTGGCGTCCCCTTTCTTATGGATTAGGATTATGTTAGCGTTTTCCAAGATTCCGGTGCGTTCGAAGTCATGAGGCATTGCGTATACAGGGTGGCCAGTTTTTCTAGAATAATCTGCCCACCATCCTTCAACAATTCTGCTGTTACCTGATCCTCCCCAGCTGCCTTCCCCCTTTGCATAGCTCACAAGGCTTTCTTTACTTCTTCCGGCGTTACTTGTGGGATTTCAAATTCCTCTAGACTATTCTCTCTTCCATTATCGTCGTGGGTGCCACTGGTACTGAATAAATTTCCATAGAACTCATCAGCCACTTGAACGATCTCATCCATATTAGTAATGATATTGCCAGCTTTGTCTCTTAACGCGTACATTACGCGGGAAATCGCCAGTTTCCAATTCCCGTCGGTGTCAGTCGCCGGCCCCGGCGGTGCAGACGAGGTGGGTTGAAGCACTGTGGCTTCTTCGCTCACCGAGGTAAGCTCATCGAGCTCATGGGCGTCCATGGGGACCGGGGGTCGTGGGGCCAAACCGTACGTTGTAGGCACGTGGAGGTGGTCGCGCCGGAAATTACTGTGATGCGAGCGTCCATATTGGTGATGGAGAGGGCCGCGTGGCCAAGCCTGGTGGCCTGTACTCTCCGACACGAGCTAGACCTAGCGGGTCAACTCCCGCTTCGTATCCTCTCGAGCCAATTAAGAAAGAACGAAATGTCGTACCGGCTCGGAAAAGGTGTCCGGGTGTACCGGATCGTGATTTCTTGGGGGTTCGATGCAATGCCGGTGACGATATGGAAGTAATCCGGTCAGGGAGTGCACATGTTCGGCGGAGCTCAAGCGATGCAGATCTGCTCGCCCAGAGAACGTGTCCCTCACGACAAAACCGGTTGTGAGGGGGATGGTGGTGATGGACAGCAGAAATGCGGGTCCACGGAGCTGCGAAGAATGTCCGACGCCGCCAATTAGCCGCCGAGCGCTCGTAGCGCCCCCCCCCCTCGCCACATTGTCGGCGGCCTAGAGTATTATACTGTAAATTGTATGGTCCGCGGCCCCCCAGCGCGGCGATGCTTTGGCTATACAACATACGCCTTGCAAGCTCAGCGGCTACAATTCGTAAATTGCAATATTTGCCGTAAGGTGATTAAGTGAGAAGCTAATTATTTATTTTTGTTAATATTTAATTTTTGAATGTATGTATCGGTTTTTCGTGGTGGTAATGCCCGCCCCTTCGAATAAACAAGCTCAAGGCCAAAAATTATGCTATCTGCCACAGGCGATATTTTATATTCCCGTAAAACTTTAAAATGATCCCCTTCTATATGGGACCTCCCCGAAACAATATTGCTTCCGCCGGAAACCCGAATTAGTGACGCGATAGCCCACAAACCATAATGCGATGTAACGTTTGACCATTGGTGCGGTGTGTATTGGAGTGAACATTCGCAGGTACAAGCGAGAAATCTCTCAAGCAAAATAAATAAATGAGAAGAAAGGGGGTTAACCGAGGGGCCCGATTTTTATCAGTCATATCAAAAGAAGCCAACAAGCACTGACGACAGCTTAGGGAAAATTACTTGTGCTTAATAAATGAAATAAAGAAAGGATAAATTAATGGAAATTAAAGTGGATGAAAAAACAACTTGCCGCAAGTGGGAACCAAACCCACAACCTTCACATTTCACGTGCGATGATCTACCAATTGAGCTACCGCGACGCCCTTGTGGTTGTGGGTTCGGTTCCCACCTGCGGCAAGTTGCTTTTCATCCACTTTAATTTCCTATAATTTATCCTTTCTTTATTTCATTTATTAGGCACAGGTAATTTCCCCTATGTTGTCCTTGGTGTCAGTGTTTGTTGGCTTCCTATGATATAAGCAAAAAAAAATGTGAGTCGTATCTGTTTGTGGAAGTTGCACCGCCTGGTGGTGAAATGGAAAGACTCGGCTTTTCTTCTTCCTCTTACCTATCATGACTTAGCCGCTGGTCTCTACCAAAAGGACCCTTTAGCTTCTTACTGTTGCATTCGTGCAGCTTGCTGAACTACCCACAGTCTCACGCTATCCTTGAAGAAAACAAGACGACGTCAGCGCCACCAACTAAACATGATGTTGGATCTTGCCGTTGAGTGCGGGAGTTGGCCGACGTTGAGGAGGATGTTGAGATGAAACGGAAGGTTTACTTACATTATTTACAGTAACAACACAAAGTAATTAACAGTAATAAAATCATTGACGGTCGGCAGCAAATCAGACGCTGCGGCCCGTGGCAAGAACGAAAAAATGAATGAATGAAGGAATGCTTGTCTCTTCTCGCTGTCTTTCGTTTTTAACCTCTTCGGTCTGGAAGACGCCGGAGTGTGCGAACGAATTCTATTCGGCTCTTGTTTCTACCAATGTTTTCGTGGCGATTTTTCACGATTTCAAGGAAATATTTCTGCAACACAGCTTTGTGAAGTTGCACGGACCCTGTGGACACTTTCCTGGACACTGTGAGTGTTTATCTCTACCATCTACAGCGGTTTTGCCATCGTCACCCGGCCGCCGCCTCGCTAGCCCTAACGAGGGGAGCTTCTAATCCGACGTGTCGAGCGCGGCGACGCTTCTGGCGCGTTGCTCTCTCTTCCACGTCGTCGCTGCCGCTGCATGGGCTACAATTATTGTGCTCAGACATGGAATACCAAGTGGCTGGGGAGGACATTGCCGTGGAGGACATCACCCCGGATCAAGGCTGGCAGACTGCCACGTCTCGCCGCACCGCAGCCAAACGTGAGAGCATTAACCATACTCCGCCATATGACGTGCTGAAACGTGGACGAACTGAGACCCGCGGCCGTGAAAACGTTAAAAACACCATCATCCGTGCGAGCAGAATGCCGCCGCTGCCAAAACATGACATCCGTATTATTATAAGGCCTCGTGGGGGACTTAACATAGCAAAGGTGGGCCCTGCGGTGGTTGCCAATGCCATTGCCGCCTCGGCTGGCCTCAGCCCAGCACAACAACACTCGGACACGCTTTGCCCCAACAACAAACAGAATATCTTAGTGGCAAGCACTCCGCTCAGAGAAAATGCTAACCGCTACGCGCGATTAAAGCAAATTTGCATCCAAGGCGTCACCCACGAGATCAGCGCCTACGAAGCGGCACCAAAGTCCACTTGTAAGGGAGTCATCCGCGGGGTCCCCATGGAAGATGGGCCGAAGGACATTGACTCGAAAATCGCCAATGACAGAAATCCACTGGCATTGGCCGCCAAGCGCATAGGCACTACCACCGCAGCAACTGTGGCATTCGACGGCCATCGAGTGCCCAATTTCGTGCGCTATGGCTCGGTCCTCATGCACTGCACGCTGTACCGCAGGCAGGTCGACATATGTTACGCCTGTGGTCGGCTCGGCCACCGTGCGGACATGTGCCCAAACCCTGGGGACGTTATTTTCCGAGGCTGTGGTGCCCCAAACCCCACTCGGGAGCACCACTGTGCACCCAAATGTAAGCTATGCGGTGGCCCCCATCTCACCGCCGACAAAACCTGCAAGGAACGCTACCACATGCCATACGTGGTCCGTCGACGGCGATGGGAGAGAGCACGCTCGACGAGGAACGGCGACGACTGCACTACAATGCCCAAGTCCGCCATCGCTACCACCGAAGACGCCTACCCGCAACTCCCTGGAAGTGCCCGGGCCGCTGACAACGACCGATCCCACTCCAGATCCAGGGGCCGATCTCGGAGCCGCTCCAGGCGGGCATCGACATCCCGGAGCCGACCACGGGCCCGCTCCCGTGGTGCGCCGCGCGGCGCATCTCGGGACCGCTCCATTTCTCGCTCCAAGTCCGGGCCCGGGTCCCGTTCCGGGTCCCGTTCTGGATCCCGCTCCGGGCCCTCTTCTCAACGATTGCCAAGCTCACCGGCACCACCAACAAGCAGCAAAAAACAAGGTTCCCTCACCTGGACAGATGTCGTCCGGGGAAGAAGAAACGACACCACATCACAGATAAGGTCGGGCTCACTCCCAGAGTACGTTACATACACCAACACATCCGAGATAGCGTTACTCAAACGCGAAAACGCCGCTATGAAAGAGACAATCCTCAAACTTACGGCCGCGATTGCCGAACTACAGAACGACAGGAGCGCGCACGCAGCCATTATGCCCGCCACCGAAAACGCTGCGAAGGCAGTAGCCCCGTCACCACCGCCACACCCTGTTAGCGCTGATAGCGCGGACGGCGAGATCGCACCCAGGAAACGCGCCGTAGCTCGCGCCATACTAGAACTGAAACCCGAGTTAGAAGAGATTAAAAGTACGCTGTCGGCAATTAAAGAGAGCCTCCGCTTTCTCGGAGAGAATATGGCCCGCATACAGTCAACCCTCGCGGCCCACGGTAATCGGTTGGGGACAGTCGAACATTATCTCGAAAACGTCGTAGCCCCCGCAATTGCAGCTGCTAAGCCGGTCTCGACACAACACCCCACGCTCAATCCACCCACACACGCGGCCCCCTTCCAACCGTCAAGCGCCCGGGCCGACCCCCACAAGCATCAAGATGTGTACATACTCAACGTGTACAGCAGCCCCAGACAAACGAGTCACCGTTTCCGACTCCTCTTCCAGAGAGCCATACGTCTTGCTGGCTCAAACCCGCTCGTCATTGCTGGCGACTTCAACACTGCGCATCGCACCTGGGGTTACGTATATGACACCCCCAAGGGCACCGCGCTGTGGCAGCATGCGAACGAGCTCGATTTCACCCTAGTGACAGACAAGGCCTTCCCTACCCGTATCGGCACATCCACGCACAGAGACACCAGATCTCTGCTTCATGAAGAACACAGCCGATGCCCGCTGGTCCAATCTTGCGGAGGATCTTGGCAGCGACCATCTCATACTGGCCGTGCACTTACCCAGCATCGTCAGGAAGCCCAAGTCGTACACGTGGGTTGACTGGGACTTCTTTCGCAAGACTCGCGCCTCACGACTCCCTCCAGACACTGCCCCGAACCTCGAGACGTGGACGGCTCA
Source organism: Dermacentor albipictus (assembly GCF_038994185.2). NCBI lineage: Eukaryota > Metazoa > Arthropoda > Arachnida > Ixodida > Ixodidae > Dermacentor > Dermacentor albipictus. Next base: position 1,106,837 of record NW_027225574.1, on the reverse strand, counting down.
GCTCAAGGCCGACGTCGTTAAGGCCACGACAACATTTAGCACGGATATGCCAACCGAGAAGATGAACAGCCGCCTCGCCCACTTGCTCGAAGCCAAACAGTCTCTAATGACACGATGGAAGAGCCAGCGTCTCAACCGCAGGCTCCGCAAACGCATTGCACAACTGAACCAGACCCTAATGGAACACTGCAGCACCCTATCCAAACAGCAATAGGACGAGGTTTGTAACTCCGTCGACGGACAGGTCCGCAATGGGAAGACGTGAAACCTCCTCAAACACCTGCTCGACGACACCAACACCCGCACAAACCAGCGCCACTCGCTCACCAAAGTCCTTCACCAGGCCAAAGGCACCACTTCGCCGGATGACATCGTCAAGACGCTTGTGTATAAGTACCTGCCGATATCCAAAGGCCCGCCGACCCTATATCCCGATTACACCGGTACCGACAACAGTCTCCTAGACGCCGATTTTTCCGTCGAAGAGATACGCCGGGCTCTCCACGAACTAAACGGCCGTTCCGCCCCAGTCCCCGATGGCATAACCAACAGGCTCCTGCGGAACATAGACGACCCCTCGGTTGTGTACCTCACGGACGCCATCAATGACGTGTGGGGGCTGGGCGAGTTACCTGATGCCTGGAAACTCGCCCAGACGATCCTCATTCCGAAACCGGGCAAGGCGCCTGGCGTCGATAACCTTCGCCCCATCTCGCTAACGTCGTGCGTGGTTAAGGTGGTCGAGCATGTCGTACTCAACAGAGTCGGCCGGTATCTCGAAGACCAGAACTCTTACACACACCACATGATCGGCTTCCGACCCGGGCTCTCGACTCAGGATACGATGCTTCTCCTGAAACACCAAATCATAGACGCCGGGGCTACTTGGGGCACCTGCGCCATACTTGGCCTTGACCTGGAGAAGGCTTTCGATAACATCCAGCACTCGGCAATACTAAAGGCGATCACGGCCTTTGGGCTCGGGCGCCGGTTCTACGAGTTCGTCCGCTCCTTCCTAACCCGTCGCAAGGCCGTGCTCCGTGTCGGAGACCTCACGTCGGAAGAAGTCGAGCTCGGACAGCGTGGCACCACCCAGGGCTCCGTCCTCTCGCCGACGCTGTTCAACCTGGTGATGATTGGGCTCTCCGAACGCCTGTCGAAGATACAAGGCCTCAACCATACTGTATACGCGGACGACATCACCATTTGGTGCTCCGCAGGGTCGGATGGCTTTATCGAATCCGCTCTGCAGGAGGCAGTCGAAACTGCCGAATCCTACCTCGACCACACGGGCCTCAAGTGCTCCTCCGCCAAAGCGGACCTGTTGTTGTACAGCCCAAAACGACGAGGCAAAAGGCCTAACGGATGGAAACCACCGACCGAGCGCAACATCACTGTCCGCACCAGAGACGGTCGCCCAATCCCCAGGGTTGACTCCATCCAAGTACTGGGAATGATTATCGAGGCAGGCGGATCCAACATCCAAACGGTCCACAAGCTGACGACAAAGACGGAGAACGCAATACAACTTGTACGCAGGGTGGCCAACCGTCACCACGGCCTCAAAGAAGACAATCTGCTGCGTCTCGTACACGCGTTCGTCCTATGTCACTTCACCTACGTCGCAGCAATGCATAAGTGGAAACAATCGGAGCGTGACAAGCTCAATACACTAATCCGAAAGGTAGTGAAGCGGGCCCTTGGGCTCCCGATCACGACGCCGACGTATCGACTCCTCGAGCTCGGAGTGCACAATACCCTCAAAGAGATCGTGAGGCTCAGGAGAGAGCGCAGATGATACGACTGACGATGACGAAGACCGGCCGTCACATCTTGCGCGAGCTCGGGTACTTCCCACTGAACACCCAGGATCCACCGGAGCTTACGCCGGTTCCCCGCGAGCTCCGCGACTTGATCACGATCGCACCCATTCCGCGAAACGTCCATCCGGAACACAATCGAGGCAGGCGCCAAGCCCGGGCCTCCGCGTTCCTCAAACGAGTAAACAAGAAAGCGGACGACGTCGCTTTCGTGGACGCCGCCGCCTACCGATGCAACCGAGCCTTCGCCGCGGTAGCGGTCTCGTCCTCGCAACGGACTTTAAACGCCGCCACGGTACGCACACGTGATCCCGAGGTGGCGGAGCAAGTGGCCATAGCCCTGGCAGTGCTCGACGATAAGCGAACGACAATATTCAGCGACTCGAGACCAGCCATCAAAGCGCTCGAGAGAGGAGTCGTCTCCGTCAAGGCGTTACGCATCCTCCGCGGCGCTGATCCAAGCACCCTCAAACACCACACCGTCATCTGGTTTCCCGCCCACCTGGGTCGGATTCCGGGCGCCCCGCCCAACCTTAACGAGACAGCCCATGACGCGCTTACCGACCGCGCCGTCACCCCCGGGCAACTACGTCTCGATGAGTTGGAGGCGAACAGGGATGCCCCAATAACCTACAATGAAATAACCAAACACTTTTACTTGGGACGACGTCTCTTTCCGCCCCCGCACCCTAAACTAAACAGGCCGCAGGCGCTAACGCTACGCTTATTACAGACGGATACCTATCCAAACCCGGCCACCTTACACATAATCTACCCGGACGTCTACCCAGACGATGCGTGCCCCTCGTGCGGGGTCACGGCGACACTCGCACACGTGCTCTGGGAGTGCAGAAACGCTCCGCCTGACTATACGTCCGACAAGTGGGAGAAGACCCTAAGAAGCCCGCTCCTACAAGACCAGCAATGGGCCGTCCAGCAGGCTCGCGCAGCGGCCGCCAGGTATTCCCTGTCGGTCCCTGCGTGGGAGACGCCCACTGCGCGCTGACGTGCGTCCTGCAGGACTTTTATTAAAGTTTTTCCAATCCAATCTTCGGTCTCTCGGGGTCGCGTCATTTTCGGCCAATGGCCGAGCCCGCTCAGGTGTCGTCATTTTCTTCCAATAGTAGGCGCTCGTGCAAGTGCCGTCACAATCGGCAAATGGGGTCGCTCCAAGGGCTCCACTGTCGGACGGGTGATTTGCCACCCGTGTTGCCTCCTGGTCTGCAAGCGCTCAGCTGGAGGAGACGGGTTTTTCTTCGAACGGCCTTTCAGAGCTGCAAAACAGCTTTGATTGGGACCAAGATTACCTGGAACCGTGCCAGCCTCCCGTTGCACTTTCGGGAAGAATCAAGCAGGGGGTGGAGACATAGCTCGACGTGCGGCGCACTAGGTGGGGTTCGCCAACTCGTCTGACAGGTCCGGGAACGTGTAAGACGCGCTCCTTAATTGCACACCTTAATTGGAATGCGACGGCGGTTGGGTGTGGTTGGGGAACTCGAGTGGTGCCAGGAAAAGGGTCCGCATCTAACAATGAAAACAGGCCGGGCGCTAGAAGAACCCTAATGAAGACGAAGCAGACACGCTCAATCATCCGATTTTGACTGGTCGCACTCTTTAAGACTTCCTGACTACTTACCAGTGTTTTAGCCGAATTTCTGGCAGTCACATTGGCTCTACGAAAAGTAAGCTCATCAATCGCGGAAGCAGTAATAGTAACGGATTCTTTACCTTTATGTTCGACTCTTACTGCAAATAATGGCTCACATATTTCACGTATTTTTCATTGTCTAATACCCTCTTACTTAACACTAATTAGATTTATATGGGTACCTGGGCACGAAGGACTAGTTATACATGAATTAGCAGACAGCTTGGTGAGATCTACCCTTAATGGTCGAATTATCTCGATCATACCTGTATCTGCTTTCATAACTGCTGCTAGGTTCAGGGGATGGGCAGTCATGCAAGACTCAGAACCTATCATTAACAAATTTAACTGATTACCAACACCTCCTATTCCCTTGGAGCAGAAATTTCTGCTGCAATAGAAAAATTGAAGTCCTCTAACAAATTCCGATGTTGAATACCTGTGTTAACTATTATGTGCATCGATCTGGTTTGGCGCCCTCCTCCTTGTGCTTATACTATGTGTGGTGAGGATGAAACAATAAAACACGTATTCCTGTCACGTCGCCGCTTTTTATCATTAAGAAAACATACTTTAGAAGGAAAATTTAATGGGGCCGGATTGAACATAACGATTTCCTGTATTCTGTCTTTCGGAGCCTCTTCTCTGGAAGGGAAGGGAAGGAAAGGGAAAACTTTTGAGTCTTTCGAGAGTTTCGCGGTTACGAGGTCTCCGTCGTCTTCATCTTCTTGGCGCTGGTGACTGGAGACTTCTCTTCAGCAAGGGTGGGCCCCTATTCCAAGGCTCCAACATTATCATAGCGATATTGGCGCAGCTGTTGTGAGATATATAACTGAATCAGGACTACTTCCTTGCTAAATTCTTTAATATTATCTGAATTTATTCTTTTCAGCTATTCAAGATTTCTAAATGCTTCTTTTAAGACTCATAATAATTACTCACATCACAAATCACCCAATTCTTTGCCAATTCCCCATAGTGGGTATGAGCCACCCTCGAACGCAAGCAAGCAATCAAGAACGCAATCATCGTCTAGCTTTTTTAAGGATCTACATCAACATCTACGCCAACCTATCGAGATAGCAACGGTGTCCACTAAAACAACGCTTTAGCTTCTTACTTCTGGATTCGATCAGCGTTTTTTATATTTACATTTCGGTTATCCCATTATTTAATAGCTTTGACGCTATTCTTGAAGAAAATAAGGCGACGTCAGTTCCACACAGTAAATATGAGAGGAAGCCGAGCGCTAGAAGAAACTAACGAAGATGAAATTGACGCACTGAATTGTTGTCATAACGCGTAGAATGAGAAAACAGAAGTTAGGACCGACACCGCAAGTGACAAGATACAGACGCCAGCTCAGTGCAGTGCGCAGATGTTCAGCGGGCGTTAGCGAATCATGGCTTCTGCTGACGCGATCGTGCTCTCTAGGATGAATATTCTACGTAGCTGCAGCAGCGGCAGAGTGGGTGAGAGATAGAATCCTGGACTACCATTGAGTTGACTGTAAGTCAGAATGCTCAAGTACAATGACAATTTTTCTAATTTTTCTTCTATAATTCTTTCAAATTTTGTCGCAAATGCAGTCTCCAGTGCGCCCCCGAAAAATCAGAGTTACTTATCCTCAAGGCAAGAACCCGGGGAAGACCACCAGCCTACGTCGCCCCAGATCCCAACATCAGACTAAATGGAATCGACATCCCTCAAGTTGGCTCCCTCCTGGTCCTTGGCCTCATAATACATAAAGATGGTTCTGGCACAGCTACACTTCCGAAGCTTCAGAAGACCCTAACACAAGTAACCCATCTCATTCGGCGTATAACCACTCAAAGAACAGGATTTAAAGAGCATGAAACCGTCCAATTAATCCAAGCACTCCTTATAAGCCGGATCACATATGACACCCCGTATCTACTCCTCAAAAAAGCTGAAATTGAAAACTCCACATCATCATCAGAAAAGCAATCAAGAGCGCACTAGGACTTCTCAGTACGACCTCAACCCCGACACTCCTCAAACTTAGCCTCCATAACACCTGGGAAGAAATGAGTGAAGCGTACAGAGCCAGCCAGCTGGAACGCCTTAAACTGATTCAAACAGGCAGAGCAGTACTTCGCAAACTCGCATACAGCGAAAACTTCATAGCAGATTCAGACGCGAAAGCCCGATTGCCGCCATTTCTTCGTGACTGTATCTCAATCGCTCCAATACCTCGTAACACGCATGCAACATACCACAAAGACAGAAGACAAGCAAGAATTAGAGCGCTCAGCAAGAAATACTCAAAGAACCCCAACACGAGATATACAGATGCGGCAAAATACCCAGGTAGTACAGCATACGCAATTACCGTGGCCAACAACCAAGGAAATGAGCTAGTAGCTGCCACCATACCGACCAGAAATCCAGAAACGGTGGAGGAAGTGGCCATCGTCCTCGGCATCGCCACATGCAAAGACACAGCAATCATCTTGAGCGACTCGCAAACGGCATGTAGAAACCTACGAAAGGCCGAATTTCTGCCGCAGAAGTGAAGATTCTAAAAGAAATAACAAGGAGCCAAGAACTATCCGAAACCTACATCGCATGGAGCCCAGGCCACGAACACCTGGCAGGCAACGAAGCAGCACATGCTGTCGCCCGAGTGCATACCAGCCAGGATTTCCTGCCGCACGGGCTCCGGAAAGCGACTAGGGTGGAGGATGTTCCCATCAACTACGCCGCAATATTGCAACATTACCGACCGGAAAGAAGAGAATATCTTCTACCACATCCAAATTTAAGCAAGGAAGAAGCAACCGCCCTCCGCCAACTACAAACGAATATGTATGACCATGGAATTATCATGCCCCGGATGCACCCCACCAAATTCTCATACCTATGCCGATATTGTGAGGTACCAGATACCCCCAACACATGGTGTTGGTGTGCCCACACCGCGAGAACAACAATCAAGATGATGCCTCAGAACCGCTGCAAGCGATCGAAGAAACGTGGGAGGCAATGTTAACGGCACAGAGCCTGGAAGATCAGCGAAGTCTGGTGGACCGGGCCCGGGCTGCGGCATTAGCCAATGGCTTTCTGGACTAAGAGAACCGCCCACCTAGGCAAATAAAAAATACTTTCTCGCTGTTTCTCACAATCAACGTTCATTCCTCTCCTCCTCTAGATACGATACCGGCATACATCAACATGACCTGAGGATTAAACCCACAGCAACCAGCGCTGTAAAACTATACTTCATCTTTTACAAGTACAGAATGACTGACATTCCGGCATTCTTAAAATGAGACAAAATAACGACCCAGCTTAAGAATTCCACCGAAAAGTCAGTCGGCTGGATTTTCTACCCAACTGTTCTGCAAAGGATACAAGATGATATGCGAAACTGTGTACATCTACACAGTGCTAGGAAACTAAACATACTCGTGAAACGGCACTTGCCCATATTTTAGCAGGGACTTATGCATATGAACACATCTTTTTTTCCTGATCTATTATGGGACATAAATGGTCTGCTTTCCAGTGTTCTTGACGCAAATAATTTTGTATGTGAAGTAGAGTCATTATTGTGATTTTTAATTAATCACGTATGTCTTGCTTGCTTTTACTGCAGTTTGGTTTTTTTTCTTGTGTGTCTACACTGTAAAAAAAATTTGCCTTACTTTACAGAAAATTTGCTGGTAATTTGTGACCGAACACTCTTCCGTAAATTAAGAACGGTCATTTCCGTAGAACGGACAACTGTAAAAAAAGAGACCGTAATACAAGATACGAGTGCTTCTGTGTCTAGAAAACGGAAGACTCTGTATTCTGAATCTGTACTATAACCGTTAAAGTACGGTGCTTCTCGTATTCAGAAAACGGAACACACCGTATGCTGAATCTGTACTATAACCGTTAAAGTACAGGTGCTTCCCGTATTTAATCTTGCAGAGCATATCCATTCGAAGAATGTGCCATCGGGGACAAAATTGCCCAGGACGTGCGAGAGTCGACCGAATTTCATTGGTGTGCTATTTGCTGGGATCAGCCGTGCCACCATCTGCGTTCGGAATGTGCATACGTGACCCACTGTTTTCAGCGGTCTTGAGCAGAAATGCAATTTGGTCAACGCTCGCACTTCCAGGGTACTTTTGTCCACGATAGTACATCTCCTTTAATGCAAATGTCATGAAGGCAGCTCATAGTCAAAGCAGCAGGTCACCATTGAGAAAATTGTCTTGCCAGCACACTGACATGGCTGCAGAGATAAAACACTTTGCACTTTGTGATATGAATGCACTGCATAGCATATATACAAAAAGGTGCAACATTTCAGTCCTCAAGTTCTTATATCACAGAAGCAACTTTATTTTCTTCAATCACTCGTCTTGCACTTCTTCCTGGTGAAAGTTGTTCTTGACTCCAAACGCTTGCAAGGATAAACTTGCTGCTGTTAGGAGAAACAAATAGTATTCGTGAATATCCATCCTAAAGAAAGCGGCAAAAAGTTTAATCACAGAACACGACAAAGCAGTAACTTCTGTGTTAGAAAAACATGTAAGTAGATCAACATTGTTGGAACAAGGGATGTTGCTGTAGCCAACATTTCGACATAGGTGCTTGTCATTAGGGTAGCAAATGTTTTCCTTGGCTGTGTTGTTTTGGATTTTGCATATCTCACTGGCCCCTAGCCTCATTGGGGGAGAAGTAACTGGTGCGTATAATAGGTCAAGAGAAGTCAAAGTGTTAAAATAAAGGAAGGAAGGATGTGCTTAGCAGTGGTGATTGTGATGGAGTGGGTATGAGCGATGCTGTCAGTACTTGCCAAGAGTAGGGGTGACCAAAACAGAAAACGATGTACCCATGTAAGCAGTCATTAATCCAGTAGACCTAATCTTCCCAGAAGACAAAATAGGTATCAAGATAAACAGTTTGCACTTTTGGAAAAGGAAAACGAAGAATTAAGGAAAATAAATTTTGTATCAAGATGCATCTGGTTAGGATCACTGCAAGTGGTAAATGAAGGCGCATTATGAATATATATTTGGTTGAAAGCCGATGAAGAAAATATATATTAACCAAATATTAAAAAATAGGGACATTAAAATTAAACTGGATATGACCATAAAACAGTAAAGAACAGCCTGTGGGAAAAAATGGGATGGATAATATAACCAGGTGCAAGATTGCAAAACGTCGAGTGCTGTTTATATTCATGCTGCTGTTGACGGCTTCAAGTTTCTCTCTTCCTGTGGAACCTTTGTCTTACTTGAACAAGGAAATGGGTCATTTTTTAAACAAGCCAATTCAAATGCAGTTCAAAGCTTCAGCGGTGTTATAATGAAAGAAAATATTATGGTCAGTTCTCCTGCTCATCTTGAAACTTATTGTGCACAACAAACAGGGACGAAGAATAGAAGAAACACAATGTTAAGTGCTCGTCCTTGTGTTTCTTCTATTCTTCGTCCCTGTTTGTTGCGCACAATAAGTTTCAAGATGAATTTGTTCCAACTAGGCCGACTCGCAGTCTTGCTTCAGTTCTCCTGGGTGTGCTTTCATTCACCAGTTATTTCCACCGGTGTAAGTTCAAAATTTAATGGTCTAAATGGACCTCAGCTCCTGGCAAACCATTAGCTGGTCTTTTTTTCAACACAGATGCCTGCACATTATATGTGTTGGCAGGAGTGCTAGCGAACTACATTATACTTGTTGCCACAACCAAAGTGAAACTTGGTAACAGTGATTGCAAAAAAAAAAACCAGCATTCCACAATACTGATTCAAGTCGTTTGGAAAAGTTGGTTAAGTTAACGTACACCCCCTACTCCACCAGACACAATTATTCACCACACTGACTCGCATGGTGTCAACCATGCTATTACAACACTAGGCATCAAGTGAGGAGAATTAGGGGATAAGAGGGCACAATGCTTTTTGTTAGAACATCAAATGTGCTTTACATAAATGCTACATTCCAACTAACAAAGGAGCAACCGGTTTGTGAGATAGTGACCAATGCATACGAAAGCTAATGACATTCTGTGCAGCAGAATGTTGACGATGAGGTGTTATGCACACAAGTGTACTCTTTCACACAAAATGACATCCTGCACTCAAACCTTGTGCCAACATTAGAGTTTGAAAAACACCATAGTGGAAAGCAAAGAGTGCTAAATTTGTTGAAAATTACTAAAAATTATTCGATTATTCATTATCCTTACTGTTCGTTAAAGATTCACAGATTGTTCCCTATGGGTGCTGTAAACAGGCACCCTTCTTTACAGTGGTAGCAACAATGATCTGTGGCACAGACAAGAATAAATGCTCATGAAGTTTATGCAAGAGTATATCCTACAAATTACACCCCATTTCACATTCCAATATGGTAGAAGAGGAAGACGAAAAAACTACTTTCTGGTGGAGGATGCATACCCCAGAATAGAAGAAACAAGTGTACCCTAACCATTGCTGCTGCCGATGCCTGTGCACTAGCAATTACATATAATATGGCAGTTACAATTCTTTTTCCACAAGCACTGCAAGCTGCGGCCAGTTTACCAGTACACAGCTGTAATAAATTTAGGGCAAGCTAAAGCTCTCTAATGGATTTATCTCATATGACACAATTGGAATGCAATATTCTGCAAATAAGTGAAGCGCGATGTGCCATCCCATACAATGAAACACCTTTGAAGAATCTGAATCACCACCTGCACTCTTAGGCAAAGTTACACCCTTTGGAGTGCCCCTTCTGCCACACAACAATAATCGTTATTTGCCTTGATGCGTTTCCTTTCTTGAAGACGCCACGCCCGCTACTTTGCTGTCGGGAATGCTATCATGCTGATAACGCGCATGCCGTTCGTTACTGGAAAGCACAGGGCTCGCAGCGTTAAAGAAAGGAAATGCATAAAGGCAGATGACAATTATCGTTGTGTGGAAGAAGGGGCACTTCAAAGGGTGTAACTCTGCCTAAGAGTGTGAGCCGTGACGAGGGAAAAGAGTGTGTTCTGTGTAAAGTAGTGCACCTGTATAACCTAAAGCTTTGGAGAATGCATTTAGTATGAGCTGGGAAGGTTCCTAATTTTAATTGCACACAGTGAAAACCTCCATGCAGTTTTGCAAAATGCAAACCCCCTACCTTTTTGTTGTTCAAATGTAATGACACGTAGGGCCATAACATGTACATTACGGGTTTCGTTCCCAAACAATCAAAGTGAATAGCACCACCCTAAGTGTTATGTGCCTTCTTGTTAGTGTCGAATGCTGCGATCGGCAGAGAAACGGATTTCTGGAGCAATATAAAGTATTAGGTGCTGTGATCTCAGTTCTTTCACTGCTGTTTAAGCATTATCGGGTCCTAAAGTAAAGAAACGAGGAATAAATACATGCATATTTTACGTTACAACCCTCATAAGTATTTAGTAGTCTGGATTATGAAGGATTCCAGATTTACAATGCAGGACAGATTTCAATCCACTGAAAGAATGGCATCATGCCAATGATTCTGCATTTGGTGCTATATTTGTATTTAGTTCAGTTGGAATGTGTGTGTATCGTCAGCGATATCGCTTGACATGTTTTATATTGACTTTTTCTAAATTTAGGCAAATTCGTATTCGCAAATAACCTTGTATGACACCAAGAACTTGCTTAGCAGGAGTATTTCTAACATTTGCAAGATATGAGGCTCTTGAATGCATATCTCAGCCTGGGGTACACGACGCCCCCTAATCTCATCAGCAAGTTTCTGGAACTCATCTACGAGGTTTCTTATGATGAATGTAAAGTTGCTTGAATGGGAGAAATAGGGAATTTATAACAGGTGAATTATGCAGCATAAGAATGATGTCAGCAAGAAGCAAGCATCAAGAACTATAAAATGAAGACTATAAAATGCAAGAATTATTTGGGATGATTTAAAATTCTGGCATTGGAACGAAATGTCTTTCAATCTATATATAAACTCTGATTATTCACTCTACTACCACTATCTTCATTAGAAACATTCATAATCATTATCCTATCTATGCCACATCATCCTAGCTAATATTCAAGCCTTCATAAGCTGCTTTTTTTACTGCTAATTCTCTGTGGGAAAGAGGTGTCCGTATGAAGACCATATCATATACTTATTACCCGTTTTTTGATAAATGATAAGGGAAAAACTTCACACCAAAAATGCATTGAGCTTGAGCAAGTTCTGCATTTGATGCTGTTGATTCTTTTTTCTCTTTGCCATCATTGACCCACCTGATTAGCTAAGTAGACAGAAAAGCTGCAGGAGAAAGGTGGGGGTGCCAAACCAGACTTGTGCCCCAGGGGACCTTTTCACGGTCACTGGAGGAACTGCCTGTGGCCTCGGCATCTTCCTTGAGGGCCACGGCCATGTCTAAGAAGCGTTGTCTCCACAGGCTGCACAAAGAAAGATAATTTGCTGAGCTAAGTCTTTTTCTTAAAAGAACCCATTTAAGTTGTATTCGTGGCTTTGCACCACAAAACTGACACATGACTGGCCACTCAAGACACTTTATGTGTATTCGCAGGCTTATTCCTTGGAAAAACACTTTTATGTAGCACACAATGAGTAACAGTAACAAAAAATGTATCAGGAGGCTTTCATATTGCTCTACAACTTTTCATTGACACATTTCATTTAATTATTTGAGATATTTAATAACTAATTAATAATTATGTAATTAGGCAGAATACACAATATAATCAGAGTATCTCCAAGCGATGGCAAACATTACCTTCATTTTGTCTAGTTACATCGCATTTACATATTTCTAAATCTTGGTGCATGATAGTTAAGACACCCTGTAGATCAAAAAACAATATTAAAATTTTCATAATCATCTCTTGCGTGTTATTGGTGGCTATGGCTGCTTCAAGTTATTCTTTCAGTATGGTACAAGCAGTTTTGAAGTGAAATTGTTTTGCATCGAGGGCATGTAATCTAGGCAATCAAGCAAAAGGTCAAGTTGTGTTCACTATTCAGATGTTTAACTAAGAAGCTGCAGGAAAAGGAAACAAGACACAACACCTAATAAACAATGCAAAATTTGAAAATTTAAACTGAACAAGAAACCAGTTTTTGAAAACACAGAAAAAAAGGCAGCAGCTTACATCGAATACACCCTTGCTATGTACTCCAAGTGAAGTTGTTACCGCAATGCTTGGGCACCATATGAACGTAACAATCAACAACTTCGAGCAGAATATTAATACCACTAAATGAACTGGCCTTTGAAGATTCTTGATCTGAAATCCTCAACGACTTGTTCTGGTGTTTAATCTGTCAAGCTCAATCTGTATTCTCAAAAGCTGGCTCTCGGCCATAATTTCTCTAAACGCAACATCAGCTTAAATCTCAAGGTAGGGTTGACCTGTAAATAAAGTGGATAATGCATGGCAAACATCATGAACTCTCTTACATGTTAACCAGAGGGTTCACTCATGCAGCCATGAAATTGTGATGCAGACACGATATATTGAAGCTGGTTTTGTGAAGTGTTTCATGCTTCCAAGGCTTCTTCAGTTGTGAAAGCTGTCTCCGTTAGCTAAATAAGCGATGAGAATAAAAAAAGAACTTCAACATGCTCACAATATGTTGGCCATTTGCAAGTAAACAGCAGCCTTTTTGGCACCCAGGTTGCCTGGTGCAAATCTACTATGCCACAGTACTTGCGTTACCCAGTACCAGCCACTTTAAGATGCAATGTGTTCAGAACCCTTTCCCTCTGTTTGTCTGCTTTAGAAACAGTTTAACATGTGTTCAGTAGGCGTCGAGAAAGGGGACAGAAAACACTGTGCACCACTGATTTCTAACATGTTTCGCTGGATGCAGCACATCGCACCGGATGCAGGTGAAGCCAGTGGAAATGCGATGTCATGCAGTCGCTTGTCCTGGAAGCAGGGCATATGGTGGACTAACTAGTGCGTGCGATCAGATAATATTGCTGCCGAAAAACTTTTCTTTGTGGTTTTTCACATTTTAGGAGGTCTCTACATGTCTGGTAAGCACTTTTATGACAATCTGAACCCGTATACGATAGTGTTCTCTTACATCAAGTTTTTTCTGATTTACCAGTGTTTCCATTGCACGCCACTTATGTTAGCGACACTGTAGACACTACAATGGAAAAATTCTGGACACCTCGAAACACTGCTTGGGTAGTTATGGCACATCAGGCAGGCATGTTAGGGGAAGAAATGCCACACACCCGTGCAACAAAGTGCTGCCGCAAAGTTGTGAAGCACCAACTTCCGGGACAAGGCCGGCTTCAGTCGAGGGCGCTCGATGTGCTGTTCATCCCCTGTAGTAGAGATCAGTGGCGTGGACCCTTTTATACTGGATGTCTTTTCTGGTCGGAACCTTGGCAACAGCTTCCACCATACTTTTTTGAACCTGCAACATGTGCAGAGAAAGTCACATCACTGTGCATTGATTGTATGGCTTTATTGTGCTACACATTCTATCAAATCATTAAAAATACAGTTCACACATTTTTACTACTGTATATAGACAGTCTAGTTGCTATACACGCGAAACATTACCATTCCTCTGACAGAATGCAACAATAGAAGCGTACACTGTAAAGCTACACTAAAATTTAAATTGATGTGACACCGTATGAGCATACAGTATGCTTACTGTATGCTTTAGCCCTGTGTCAAGTAAAAGTTAATTGTCAATCATTTATGGTGTATTTCTACTTATTCTGGGTCATCAAACTGTACAATCAATGTTCCAAGTTTACACAATGTTGGCGTTTGATTGCCTATGTGATCCGTTTCCTACTTACGCATGCAGTAATCCCACTGTAATAAGGAAAAAGAGAATAGGAAATGCCGTGATAATCTTCTACATTTGATGAGGGCAGGAGCAATGACCAATAGCATGTGGTTGAAGCTACATAATTACTCAGTTTTCACACAGCTTAATTATTCAGCAAGTAATAAAGAGCTATCCTGTGCACCTCTGCATGACCAATAAAATCTGACTGCTTGACACTGCACTAAGGCTTGGTACTGTTCGGCAGTTCAGCTTTGGTTTTCTGATATACAGAACTGTTTAGGTACCAGTAGTTTACTTTGTGATAAAATGGAGCTTGGAGCACTGGTCATTTGCACATAAATAATGCGACAGCAAATATAACACAAGGATAGGAATATGGGTCTCTTGGAAAAAGTACAGACACATTATGATTATAATGTGATGTGATGCCACAATGAAACAGAAAGCAACGCATAGAAGTGGACGGCGCTTCCATGCCACCAAGGTTATTGGACAGACAGTACTTCAGAAGTGCCCGCAACACAATGTGTTGGTGGGCTAGTTGGTGTGAATCCATAAATACTTTGTTAAGCGCAAAACAATGGACACAAGAAAGACGACCAGCACAAGGCGTTACACTCAACTGACATCACTTTATTGCGTCGCTCCTTTATAAATAGTAGAATCTAGAAGAACATCCGCAGTGAGCACCATGCGCAGAGACCACCAACAACCAATCACAAGAGCGTACTCATGCGACGGGATCGAAAAAACCATATTGAGCACTGCACAAGGTTAAAGAAAGCGCACTAATGCACTGTGACCCCAATGACTGTATGAAGAAAGCTTCCGATAACTCTCAGGCGGTGGTATCACAGCACTTTTTCAAAATCGTAGTATCACGAAACATGGCTTTGCACTTCCGTATTTTACAATGTTGAGCCAAATGGGAACCTGTGCCTGTTGGTATGGATCGCTTAGGTTCGCAATGTTTCATGATGCTACGATTTTGAAAAAAGAGCCGTGATACCACCGCCAGAGAGTTATCGGAAGTTTTCTTCATATAGTCATTGGGGTCACAGTGCATTAGTGTGCTTTCTTTAACCTTGTAAAGTGCTCAATATAGTTTTTTTTTTATTCTGTTGCATGAGTGTGCTTTTTTGATCAGATGTTGGTGGTTCCTGCACATGGTGTTCACAGCCCATGTTCTTCTAGATTCTGCTGTCTACAAAGGAGGGACGCAATAAAGTGATGTCAGTTGAGTGTAGTGCCTTGTTCTGTCGTCTTTCTTGTGTCCGTTGTTTTGTGCTAAAAAAGCAATGATGTATTCCTTGTGTGTGTTTGAAGACAGCTCCACACGCAGTAGCGTATCCAGTATTGCTGCCCAGTGGTTTAGCTCGCCGCAGTATGAAGTGCCACAAAACATAAGGAGAGAAACCTGCATTATAGTCTTGTTGCAAACAAGAATATAACGTGAAGTGCATTCTGAGGCCAGAAACTATAAAAAAAAATTTCATGATGCACCGCTGTGCAAGGTTTTATAGCAAAGTCAAATACATTTAGTGTAAATATGACACTATGATGGTGCACAATGGTGGTAATCTGTAATAATATAAAAGGTGCCTTAATGTTACAACAAAAGCTGACATTACTTAATAATAGCCCTGTAAAATTTAACATGCAGGGGCACCGCTTGGTTAAACAATAGTGATGTATTGTCTATGTACACAAGTATTACCCACGCATTTCTGCCATTGTCTAAATGGCATAAATAAATGGGTAATACTTGTATACATAGATATTACATCTCTATTGTTTAACCAAGTGGGTAAACTATGTCTGCCTGACACAAGATTAGAATTAAACCATAAATTATACATAGTCACCCTAACAGTAACACCTCATTTGAACTTCACAGTAAGTAGACGCCTGTTGATGCCAGCCTCTCCCAATGCTAAACTGTGCTGCATGCTCTACAGAGAAATTATAGTGGTATCACTCAACTCTGAAGCAATTCAGGACTGCAGCACTGTAGAAGACATCTACAAATGTCCCATTTCATGTATAACAGCCTGAATTGCTTGCACATCTTACCAAGTGCAAATTAAAATTTCTTTTTGTTTAGCATTTTTGCCTGCTAGACCACAATCCAATGTCATCAATATATTAACATATTACCTCAAAGAACCTAATTTGGCTTATAGATTAACACCTTTGCATACTGCCACAGCTGTACTCTGTCATATGCGTTGCAATCATAAAGGAGTGCTGGTCCACCAGCACTCCAATGTCACTAACAGTGATCACCTACAACGCTAAGTAAACGGTCATGATTCAGGTGGCAAATAGCTGAGAAAAAAAATCCACTCACCTTGAGAGCTACAATACTGCAATAACTTGAGAGAGATGGACCCATTGCAGGCAGCAGACCTCTTCTCAGCTCCAGCACAACAGCAACTTGCCTTTCAGTAAAAGAAAAGGATTGATTAGTAATGATAAGTTACCTTGTTTTTGCTGAGTATCAATACAATCTGACTTTCATGCATATCCACTCTCCGCTTTAGTAATACAACCTAAAATTCGTAAAATAAAAGAGTCAATGATGATACCATTCGCTTCTCTTGTATGTCCAAATTTTTTCGCACTGATACCCCGTGTACTGCTTGCTTACTGACACGAATGCCTTGACTGCCCAGACATCATTCGAAGGAACACGTCTTGCTGCACCGCAAAACGTTGCACCAAGAAAACACAGCAGAGAAGCCACAGCAAAGAACTTTTTCTTCTGGTCACAATTAAAACGTGCACCCAAGCAAGAAAGTAACGACCACAGGTAGTGAGCGACTGCTATTGCCTCGAACGTTTATTTCCGTACTTTAACAGAAGTTCTTGTATCGGATACAGTATGCTCTCAAGCCAATACAAGCGTCAATACAAGAGCTCAACTGAACGCAGTTTTATTCTACGCTTTTAACGCGAGTGAACAAAAGGTTAGAAGTACCTCACGGAAATTGCAATCGAGCCGATCGCACTACGACTGGAATCGATCTGAAAAGATAGGGTGATCCCTTTCCCCATTCATGCGTCATTTTTGCCCTAAGACGTTGCATAGCGGTCTTTTGAAACAATATTTCTGTTCGCGACACCGGCTTACCACACATCATTTTAACACCTACGTTATGCAAACCAAATAAGATTCAAATGGGCTTACCTCATGAGCAAGTTACGAGCGCGCGTAGACTGTTGAACACCCTTTGAGAGCAAGCAGGCTATCCGTGTCCAAGCGCATACGCGCACCCAAACACAGGGCAACTTCTTCGATGCCGCAGCGAGCAGAGTTTTGTACACGAAGTGAAAGACATCCAGCGCAAATATCTCCGCGCGATGACGGCAAATAACGAGCGCACAAGCGTACACAACACAGCAACAAATTCGGAACTTTGCCAATTCGAACGTGCCGAGACCCAAGCAGCGTAACCATCCATCGTTTCTGTTCTTCGCTCCCGATGCGTCAATCTCTCTTCCTTGGGGTCTTGCTCCACCCTTGAGTACAAATCAAGAGATATTTACGGCGAATTAACAACATTTACAACACGACTCGAAAAATGCCGGCTGACTACACATGTGCATCTCCGTCTGCCACCATTGCCACTCCTAACGGACGCGCAGCGCGCGCTGCCCCCTGGTGTCGCACTCTGAGCGCGGAGAACCGAACAGAATCGGTTTCGTTTTCGCATTTCTGCTCTAGTTACTGGAACTGCAATATAATTGCTTGACAATTAATTGAATTCTAAAAGAGGAGAACGCTTTCTCTCCCACAAGTTAGTGCGTTTTATACAAAGGGAGAGAGAATTCAAAAGGCAGAAAGGCAGGGAGGTCAACCAAAGCATTCGCTACTGGCGATAGCAAACCCCTGTGCTATAATGAAGTGCAAAGCAGTGCACTGCGATGCGTCCATAAGCTCTAGTACAGGGATAATTTGGGCTGGTTGGTGCATGTAATGAACGGGTAAATAATGAGTTGTGTCATAACATTACCCATGCATAAAGCACGTGGAACTAATGGTATTGCATTCTAGGTCAAAAAGAAATAAAGCTTGAATCGTTACATCTCGACACTGGGCATTCTTTCTTTCCGAAATATTTTTTTCTTCTTTTTGACAGTATACACAATACTAGCACGGTAATAGGTCCTTCATCTTCAGTCACCTTCCAGTAGTTTACACACATGTCGGTGCATGTTCGCGTTCTTTATTCTACCGTACAAGAACGAGCACGCTTACCGGTCTTGTTTTAAGATGAAGCGCCAAATGTTTGAGATTACATCTTACCGCAAGAATTAACCCACGAACAGTGAAGATTATGCGTAATCGATTTGTCTCAATGAATGGGCAGTTATTGTCAGAGACGAGATATTTTGTAAATATCATGGGAATGAGTTCAACCAACTACATTGCAGTTCAGCAGTGCCCTTTGACACTTGGGTTAATTGCTTGCCGCATTCGAAAATTTCCTCCGACCGTTGTACTTGGATCTATAGGCCGCCAGTCCCCTCCGAGACCATTTATTGCCAAATGTAAACGCAGTTACGGTCATTATACCACTCCCTGCGTTTCGGTACTGATTTAGAGTGCGCACAATTTTTGGCGTATAGAGCACCAATGTCATTCCCAGTGCACCAGCACCTGAGTGCCGCAAGCTTGTTTACGTATGCACGTATGTCCCCGGCTCTTCATTCACTTAAACATATATGCTGCGTTATTAACTACAAAGCGCTTAATTTGAGAACATTGCGAGAACACGCATATATTTGCGCATATGATCAGCGTTACTAAGCCCATATGCGCGGCAAACTGCGACCGGAATAGAAGATGCGTATATATATTTATACGATCTGTTATTGCAGCTTTTGGTAGAAGGCTAGCTCTCACATTTTGTACGCAACTTCATAATGCGTACAGTTTGCGTGTTCAATAAAGTATTGTTAGCTGAAACTTTATGAGTACGAGCGCTCATTCAGACAGCTTAAATTTTCTCACAATATACGGATGTTCACATAACAAAAATACGGAATTCTCTCTCTTTCGTCCAAAACAGCGTATAGCCGTTACATGATTACAGTGAAAATGTCCGTAAAGCTGAATACGGAGAGCACTTTCCGTATATTAACGGCAGATTTTGCCGTATTTTTGAAATATGACATACTTTCCGTATTTTTATCTGCAGTTCTCCGTATAATGACAGAAATCCCCCGTAAAATTACGGAAATTTTTTACAGTGTAGGTACGTTCCTCTTGCTTAATACTTTTATTGCTCCCCTTACATGGGCCATACGGTGTTCTGCAGTAGCATGGCCAACCCTTTTTTAAGGACCCTACGCTGCAGCCAAAGAAACCTTATGTGACCCTACATGGCCTATGGCTTGAATCTACGTTTGGCCTACGCACTAATTTTTCTTTCAAATGTTCGACGACATGATTTAAGACAACAGGAACGGTAAAAATAAGAAACGAGCTGCCGATAAAAAGTTATCAGAACTGTTGAATATGTCACGATCCGCCCGGGTTCGTGAACGAGGGAGGGCTCGAGGCACCCTCCGTTAGACAGACGCTCCGCAGCGTGGTGGTGACGAACGATGGCTGACCGCCGAGCAGCTGTGCTCGCCGGTGTTTATTGCCGTGCGGTGACCAGTGTTGCCTACCGAGCCTGGCAGGCCACCGAGCCCGGCGGGCCAATAAAGATTATGCCCAAGGGGGCGTCACATGTTTGTTACAGAATAATGTTTAAAAGCAACCTTTTCTAATAAATGAAATGCCTTGCAAGATAAGCCACACCTACAATGATCAAGCAGTAGCTTATCGCTGACATTCGCGCAACTGAGAACCTGCGTTGTGTTCTGCTTCCACCACGCAATCTCCCGGGGTATTGTGACAATTCTAGTACCACAAATACTCGCGATGAATTTTGGCTATGAAAATAAAGCACAAGGTCAAATAAGTAATTATTTACTGCTTATTTTAGAAATAGCGCTGTCTTGCAATACCGTACAGAAGAGACGACGAAGGCAGAATTATCTGTTAACTCGTAGAGCAGTGTTCATGTTTCCAGCTCACATTTATTCAGCTCTTTTCTTTCATTTTTGATATCGCTCAAGTTCTTCCAGAGACAGCGTCAGAGGTGCGGCATAGATAATGTTTTGAGTTGGGCAGTTGTGAACGTTTTTCTCAGCTTTTCCGGCCGTGACCATCTTATGTCTTTACCTCCACGATTTGGGCCACGAATGTTGCAGTTGGCTCGTTTCAAAGTGTCCTAGTAGTGACTTGTCAATTACGAAGGCAGCATTTTCGATGCTTGTTTATTTTTTAGAGATTATGTACAGTATGTACATTCATCATTGTAATGTCAGGTTCTTGGTAAAATATCGTGCACGTAAGGGCAGCCTTGGTGCGAATAATAGACAGAGCCGTTTGTACACAAAATGCAATCTTTTCACACTACTCTCATAAGATCGATGAAGCGGTACCTACAACACATGCAAAGGCACTCAAAAAAGAAGATCGTTATAGCTGGCAAGAATCGACTAGCAGGGCGCGATCAAAGCTATAAAGTTGCTCTGCACGTTTCATTACTTTGACCAATAAAGACACGATAAGGGAGAGTTGCCATAAGTTCCGAGGATCTGCCAGCGTCACGGTGAGCCGTCACTCGAAAAAGTAATGAGGCAAAAGGAAAAGTTAAAGGCAGCTGCCGTTTTCTCCCACCGCAACTCGTTCCAACATCATACAGATCAGCTTACTGCGAACTGAATCCCTTTCCTGTTCCCTGGATGAGTCTAAACAAAGAACGTTGAACTAACGAAGGAACAGCGAGGCGCGTGACCCTTGCAACAGATAGATGGTGACAACTGAATGCATCTCGACTTAATCGCGCGGGCACCGGTCGATGAGAAAACTGGCCCTCACACCCCAGGAGATGCTGTTAACTATACCGCCATCGAAAACGAGTGAAAGAGGCAGCAAAATGTTCACCGCCGAATAGCTGTCAAGTCTCAAGCTTCATTTGGGCGGTGCTTTAGGAATGTGTGTGAAGAGTGGTGGCGTGGACGGGGGGGTGGGGAGGTATGCCACTTAATTTCGGGGGGGGGGGGGCGTCCCGGGCCTACTTGGGCCTTCCCTTGGGTACGTGCCTGCCCCAAATGTCCCTTGGCCACATTCAAGTTGACCCACCCCCAAATTAAACTGGCCCGCCCCCAGATTTCAAGTTGGTCCACCCCTACTATAGGCTTCCCCATGCATTTGCCAAGGAGCCCTATGTATCTTTATGGGTATTTTATTTTTGTTTTTGGTTGCAATTGTTCCTTATCGCTTATAAGACTACCAGTCATCGACATTTACACTATATTAACAATTAAACGTCGTTGCAAATTGTGCATTCTTGTGCAAATACAAGGCATTACAAACACTTCTCGCATGACGGGGCTGCGGTACTCGCCAAAGAATGCTTACGCATTAAAATGTTTACGTATTATATATATATATATATATATATATATATATATATATATATATATATATATAAATATATATATATATATATATATATATATATATATATATATATATATATATATATATATATATATATATATATATATATACGCTAACCACAGCGCACCGGAAACAACAAAGACTTTTCTCCCGTGCTCTCAAAGCTCTTATTGACACACTGGACGTTAAAGTAACCTTTATGTAGTTGAATAGCTAACGATTGTTAGTAATATTATAAAAGCACAAAAGATATGGCATGCTTCTTGTGGCTGTACACAACATACGTTTCATTTCTTCCGTTTAGAAAACTTTGCTGAAAGAAAACGGCCCATTTTAGCTGGCACACCCCATGTGTAGTGCACGAGCGCCTGGATGCTCACTCAGTGCTAGACGCGTACGCTCTTCTTCTCCAGTCTCCGAAGTACTCACCCTCTTCTTCAGTAGCGATCATACGAGAAATCAACACCGCAAACAGGGCACTTGCCAGGATGAGTTGAGAATACATTGACGACAGCATGGCGTGGCTCCGAGGACCAAGACACTAGGCGTGACAGCCTAAGCGTTCTCAAGTGAGAGACGACACCATTGCTGACCAAGAGTGCGGCCGCCGCCGTTTTATCGACGCGTCACGTGCATAGGCAAGCGGAAAACCTTATCTCTCAAATACGACGCCATTTGCTTGCTGCATCGTAGTGCAACGGCCGCAAGGAGCCGTCAAAACATACTGCCGAGGTCGATCCAAATAGGTCGCGAAGCTTCGGGCGAAAAGCGGTTAAGAACGAATTGTCACCGACATAAGCAAGGGTGGTTATGGGAATAGTGATTGAAGCGCGACTATGTGAGGGGGGGAACAAACATTGGGAAATAAAAACGGGTTTTTTTAATTAAAACGAGACACATTCAGATTAATTTGAGGAAAATAAAATGTCCATTCAATTTTATATGCGCGTGACGAGAAAATACAGCTCTGTTTCATATTATCACGATCAATAAATTCCTTTCAAATCATTTTTCAGCACCCACCATTAGGGGCGACGGCAATGCAATGCAATGCATCCCTTTAAGTATGCCGAAACGCGCGCTCGTAAAGTTCACCTGTTGCAATACGGCCTCCTCGCACGTTGTGTTGTTTTGCTTGTCGACATTTGTCTGAATTTGATGGCATGGGTAGTGTCATCGTTTCTTTACCTCTTCAGTCAAAAGTTGTGAGTTACGACCCCCAGATAAGAGAGACAGAAAGAAGTGACTTTATATGCACCCGTCAAATAGATGACGGGGTAGAGGCTTCAGCGTAAACCCACGCTCATCCTCCCTAACCGTCGGCCGGGATCCCTTGGGACGCGGCGGCGGTCAGGGCGAGACCAATGACTTATCGTTGAGCATTTTCTTCTTCGTTGAGTAGCAAGGAATCCCAGGATTCTCTACATCTGTCTGGCTCATCAAAGCTAGGACAGGTCCAAACCATGTGGACTAAGTCCGCTATACCATCACAACGCCTACAGCGAGGGCTATACACCGAGGGATGCCATTTGCTCAACAGTTGTGGGTTCGGAAATACCCCCGTTTGCAGCTTCCTCCACATAACTTCCTCGCTTTTAGTAAGGTTCTTATCCGCTCTCGGGTAGGTGGGGTGTTACGTGCCAAAACCACGATCTGATTGTGAGGCACGCTGTAGTGGGGTACTGCGGGCCACCTCCGTTCTTTAACGTGCACCTAATTGTAAGCACATGGGTGTTTTCACCCCCATCGCAATGCGGACGCCGTGGGCAGGATTCGATCCCGCGACCTCGTACTTAGCAGCCCATCACCGTAGTCACTAATCAACCACGGCGGGTACGACCGCCAGGTAATTGTTTACTTCAGCTGTTTTCGTGCTACTGCGCTGTCCGACGGGCTTAGCGTCCGACGATGAGTCCAGCATTCTACACCCAAAGCTTTCGTCAACCTCCAAAGAAAGTATATGTGTCTTGTGCAGGAGTACCATTTCGACACCCGTACGGCTGACGTTTTACTGCATCGCCTTCCGCGCTGAAAGCTCGGGACGTCCACCAAGTTGAATGGCGGGAAATTTGAATATGCAGCTGTAATGGCAGGCCACCAAAACAAATTTCGCGCCTTTGAGGACAAAATGATGTCACTTCTGTTTTTAACAGATAGGCGTCACATTATTTTTATTGCGCCGAAAGTGTTTCCTCCTCACAGAGGGCGCTAAGCCTCATGAACCGCCGATGAACCGCCATATTTTGAACGTATGGGCTTCTATGGAAGCTTGGTTACCAGGTATATTTACCTTGACACTTCGACATGCATGTGAATATCAGCTGGGTATTCTGTGCTTCGAGCCTATCGCTTATTAGAGACAACGGCGCTTGCTTTCCGTGAGCCACTGTCAAAGACTGACGCACTTCACAGTGCGTCAGTGCCTATGCTTAGAGCCGCGGCTGCTCCCTTCGCGCTACCCGCCGTGGTTGCTCAGTGGTTATGGTGTTGGGCTGCTGAGCACGAGGTTGCGGGATCGAATCCCGGCCACGGCGGCCGCATTTCGATGGGGGCGAAATGCGAAAACACCCGTGTGCTTAGATTTAGGTGCACGTTAAAGAACCCCAGGTGGTCAAAATTTCCGGAGTCCTCCACTACGGCGTGCCTCATAATCAGAAAGTGGTTTTGGCACGTAAAACCCCAAATATTATTATGCTCCCTTCGCCACGGTCCGCGCGTACGGTTCTTTCGCTCCACGCACGGTTGAAAGCGCTGCAATATGGTAGCGCATGAGTGCAGTCACGTGGTTTTATTCGATATTTCGCGGGCTTCCTTTGTACGCCGAAAAATATTCCCATGCTGTACGCATGTACGTTGTCTCCTAAAATTGGATCAGTCGTTCCTGAATCCCATCTAGAACGTAACGAAACGCACTTGCCCTAAGGTGAATATTAAAAATTTTGCATAAGTGACCGAAGTTAATTAACTAATTACGCGGTATATAAAGATACCCTAAGGCGCGTCATATGAAGGCGATCGATATGTCGTTGGCTTCATTCAGCTGCTGTTAACCACTTTTTAAGAATCTTTGGTTCAAGCAGGTTCCTGTTCAAGTTGCGTGAAACACCCTGTATATGTATCAAAATATGACAATGATAAGTCAGGTGTGCTATGGACATAAAATATATGTTGCGATGGGATCTTCAGCTAATAAAATTTGCCTCAATTCCACCCTGTGAAAGTGGATGTACAGCGAAGCGGTTGCCGACGTTAGACACGCACGACCGACGTGAGACGACGGTAGACAAACACCACGACCACCACAAGCGGCGTATGTCGCGCGCATACGCACGTGTGAAGTGCAGCAAACATGCTCAGGCCTCTATAGTGTCAAGTTTGCAGTGAAGCCCCGCCCACGCCCTCATAACCGCCAGCCACTGTTCCTCCGCAAGGCTGCAAATAGTTCACACTTCAAACTTTCCCTGTTACCCAGGTAGCACACAAAGTCTTGAAAACGTCGTATTAAGGGATTCAACGTCTGAAACGGATTTTTGACCAAAATCGACGCATCAAAGACGTTCCAAACAAGATAGCTAAAAAACGAGGGGTGAATACGTTTTTATAACGTTGGAAGCCAGGAAGCTTAAAAACGAGGGGTGAATACGTTTTGAAAACGACTCAAGGCGCCACCGCCACGCCACGGCGCGTCAGCCCCTTTAGCGGCTTCTACAATGTTCAACAACCCATCAACGCGATCCAACCTTGCGCAAGGTGGCGATACCGTCGTCAAATCATGTGACCAAGGTGGCCACGTGATTCGTGATGCCGGGCAGCCGGGTGAGCCGGGCATAGTCGCGTCGTCATGGCGTCGTCGCGTCACCGCACTCGCATTGCGCTGTGGTGTGTTTGCGGCTGTTCTGAATGTGCTGCCGCTGCCCTTTGCTATGTAAGTGTTGCAGTGTTTTGCCGCCAAGAAAATGATATTCTGTGATCTGTTTGGGTTGTGCGATATGTTTGTGTGGTTTTAATTTGGAAATCAGTTGTCTTTTCAATTGTTATGTGACCAAAGCGGCCATGTTATTCGTGAAGCCTGGCATAGTTGCGTTGTCGCACTCGCATGGCACTATGGTCTGTTTGCGACTGTACTGAATGTGCTGCCGCTGCCCTTTGTCATGTAAGTGTTGCAATGCTTTGCTGTCAAGAAAACGACATTCTGTGATTAGTTTGGGTTGTGCGATCTATTTGAACCGGGCATAATAGTGTTATCGCACTTGCATTGCGCTGTGGTATGATAGCGGCTGTTCTGAATGTGCTGCCGCTGCCCTTTCTCATGTAAGTGTTGCAGGGTTTTGCCGTCAAGAAAACGACGTTCTGTGATCAGTTTGCGTTGTGCGATCTGTTTGTGTAGTTTAATTGTTTGTTTGTTTGTTTATTTATACTGTCAGTCCAAGGATGGACCATTACAGGAGTGGATAGAAACACAACACATATACAAAATATCGGTACATGTTGAACAAAGAACAATACAATAGCAGTATCTGTAAAAAGTGACATGCAGTGATCAAAGACAAAAAAAAACTCGTAATATGCGCATCAGAAACAAATGCTATGAGGCAGTCATATCCGGAAAAATAAGATTCTCTAAACCAGAAGTAAAAGCACTGACAGAGGAACATGTGACAAGTGGATTGGGTAATTCGTTCCATTCCTTGATTGCCCTAGGAAAGAAACTATACTTGAATATATCATTCCGTGTAACTGGCGGGTGTATGTATAAACTGTGTTTGTGTCTGGAGCGTTGATCTGGAGAAATTATACAGAAATCAGTGAAATTAAGTTTAACCTGGTTATGAAAAATTAGGTAGAAAAATTTCAGCCGGTGAAACTTAGTCCTTAGTTCTAAAGCGGAGAGGTTTGCACGTCTGCATAGTTCTGTAGGAGAGTGCACGCGCCGATACTTATTAAATATGAATCTGGAGGCGAGTCGTTGAACTCTGTCCAATTTATGACGGTTGGTTACAGTGTGTGGGTCCCATACAATGTTAGCGTATTCAATAATTGGCCTTACTAATACTTTATATGCCAAGCTTCTCACTTCAGGAGTTGCGCTGTACAGTCTTCGCCTGAGACCCCATAAGACTTTATTTGCTCTGCTACATACCTGATTGATATGCGCATTCCATTTCAAATCTTGAGTAAATATTAGTCCTAGATATTTATATTCTGTTACTCTTTTTAGTTCCTGTGGACCTATGCTGTATTTGTACCACAAAGGCACCTTTTTTCTTGTTATGGCCATACAAACTGATTTTACTGGGTTCAGTGACATTTGCCATTCATTACACCATTTTAATATTCTTTGTAAATTGTTATTGTAATTGTAAATTGTAAATTGTAAATTGTAAATAACTTGGAAATCAGTGGTGTTTTCAATTGGAGGGCGCGGAGTGGAGGGCAGTAATCAGCTCTTCAAGTTCATTGTCCTGTTATGTGAGGCGCCTTTTCACTGACGCTGTAATTAAGGCGTTAAGGGCAGTATAAGGACGAACGTTAGAGGGACAAAATCGTGCCTGTGTGTCCCTAGCGTCGGGATCGGCCGCTATGCGTGATCCTAACAAGAAAGCATTTTGCAGAATGCGAAGAAAGGCGACAAAATTTCTGTTTGTGCGCACCTTGCCGATCTCCGCAATAGAGCCGTCATAGTGGTATTTTAGTCTCCCGTTTAGCAAGAGTGTTGCAGACAAGGGAACTGGTTCAAACAGGCTTTTTTTTAATGATTCAGTACTAGTGCGGTATCCCAAAAGGTGAGGTCAAGTGCTCGCCCTATTTTCTTCCCTCGCGCTACAGCGCACTGACAGAATTTCGCGTGCACCATACCGTGCTTTTATCGTTTGCGCTTCAGGTTCTCGATTGTGTTTTCGCCCCCTTTACCCTCATGATGGGTATTTCATGGTATTACCGGGTACCACATGTGTCCATATATTGTATCCAATATATGAAACGGCCAAATTCGATTTTATTTGACGCCTCCAATTGTAGTAATGTACTGAGTCCCTTGTAGCTTCGTGCTTGTTATCAATTTTACTATTTAGCGAATGGATACAGCATGTACGCTGCATAACTCGCTTGTGGATACTGCGTATACGTGAGTCGAGTATGCCCTTGGTATAAAATAACTTGTATGCTTTAGGTAGTACGATTGTTTGCAGTTTGGGACATGTGTTGGAATGTACGCTGTGCGCCCTTCGCGCTTTACGGCGGGCTGCCGAGTTCGTGCGGGTGCCATGTGTGCGCATGGAGTTCGCGAAGCGCTCTCGCAGTTTTTTTTTATATATATATACATGTGTTCTGTTCGCGCGCTTCGCATAACAGGGCATGTCGCAGTTCTTTGTCCTTGTGCGACATATTTTCCTAGCGTACGTCTGTGCATTATTTGATACCGGTTTCACACGGGGCTCTTTTAGCCGCTATCCAGTCCGTTACAAATCGAATTTCTCGGTCGTGATTGGCTCCTCTGCGCAAGCTACGAGAGTGAGCCAGTCGCATCGATAATTTCGATCCGGATCGGCCGTGATCGCGATCGAGAGTGGTCGTGTGACACCGGTTTTACACATGGCTCCCACATAGGGAACACTTTAAGTTCAATGCTACTGAGTGAAGAGCGAGTGCATATATATGCCAGTGGTGGTATGTGGGCAAGTCTCTCTGGTGAAGCCACTACTTGTGCATTCAATACATTTCAATTACCAGCGTAGTGCATCAATGTGTCTACTTCGACAAAATGGAGCACCAGTGCAGATATGTGAGCGTACCTGTCCAGGGCAGCAAGTGTGTCTACATTGAAACCACTACCAGCATGTGCGGCAGTTCTATTTCCAGCAGCGGGACTGCACAATAATCAGTAGGGTGCTCTCAAGCTGTTTATCTATGAAGCTCTGCCTGGACTGTGTGCCAATATTTTTGGACGTGAAAGTGGGGGTGAATTGGTAAACATCAGTGGAACTGTTCCTGGACTTTGTCGCAAATGTTTTTGGATGTGATAGTGTGAGTGAACTGGCAAAAAATTTGCTCTGGGCTACATGTGTTAAACGTTTTTCTCATTCAGAGTGGTTTTTTTGCTTTAGGAGACTGGAGATGTGCGCAAAGTGTGACATGTCAGTGTCCTAATTAATGTATTTGCTCGTTTGCAAATTATTCGTTGCAACTTTGTTTTTGCCAGAGAGGTACAACTTTGCCTCTTGTAAAGGGCTTTTTAGATAAAACACATACTATTTATTATGACCATTGCTTCCTTTGTTACACAAATGCAGCTTCCAGTGCATTCCAGTTTATTTCCATGTTTATGTAAGTTTCTAATATGAGGCTTGCATATTCATTTCTCACGTTCCGGAGTGGCAAGATGCAGCATTACTGTCTCATCGTTCGCTGTACTACAGTAGTATTCACTTGTTAGACTGAATCCCCCGTTTAAGTATTCTGTACTAATTTCACTTTTTGCTTTTTTGTTGTATGGTTATTTTTTCTCGCCATTACCTTCTTTGATATATCCTAAAGGCAATATATCCAATTTTGCATTGTTCCCATTCTTTTATTTCTGTCACAGGATTGTTTTATGATGGTATGCGGTGGTATTTCTTTTTGTGCTCTTTTCAAGCTTCTAGCTGATTGGTAACATTGCTTGGAGGCAGTTACCATCCGATTCATACTCTTGCATTTTTCAGTCTACTTCTTCCATTCGCTCCGACGTCACTTCTGCATAACTCTAGTCCATCTAATAGTACGTGCACTTTACTATGCTAAATTAGACACTTCAGTACACTCTAGGTTTTTCTGTTCATTTTTGCATGTGTACTTGGAATTTTGTTTATGTGCTAGTGAATGTTCACTTTCGATTTCATTACGAATCCTTTCTGCGACTTTTGTCATTGTTGATGTACCTTTACTTCTATTTGCATTTCTCACACAGTTTGTTCGAACCTTGCATAAGCATTACATTTTAATAAAGTGTTTTCGCTTTGTCACAATGTTCTCATTTCATGAACTCTTGGCATGAAGGGCTTGGTCTGGCCACCTGCCAAGACGTGGCCATTTGTTCTTTGCAGGATGTCATTCCCATTGTGGTTGTAAGCATCGTAGCTTACTAAAGGCAGTATTAAGGATTTATTATTCCTAACAGGCTCATTTTCGTGCGACTTGGTAGAGGATGCGATGGCCATGCGGGGAACAGTGATTGGCACTGCGCCGTGGCTCTTACAGTCAACACCGACGCTTCTGCTCATCTGGGGCGCGATTGGAGATAGTTGTTCGAAACGCCCGATCAGTTTCACCTCACGCGATTGGCCTAGGCCGTGCCAACGGGTGCGGCTGACAATGTCTGCGCGGCATAGGCCAGTCGCGTGAGGCGAAACAAAACGCGTGTTTTGAACAACGATGTCTGATCGCGCTCGTCACCCGCGAAAATGAGCTTCAGATGATCGTAAACCTTTCAAGACCGCTTCTAGACCAGCTTTTTGATAACGTCCTAAAAACGTTTAGAAATTGGTTACGAATAGTTTTGCCAAAGAGATTACTTTTGTCTTTCCCAATCCTATTTCTAGACCAGCTTTTCGAATACGTCTTGCAGACATGTTCTAGATCGTCTCAAGAAAGTAATTAAGCCGGACATTAGCAGAGATATACCACGTTTTCCCGCCGAAGTTCTCTCATTCATGTCTTCTTTAACCTGTTTTTATCGTCTTGGATAAACGCTACGAAAACGTTACGTATCTCTTTTGTGCTACCTGGGTACCCAGTAACCACAAAGAAAAATTATAAGTGCGTAAATTTATACGTTTTAACTCATCTGTTATTGTGGAATGGTGAAAGCCTATTCATTACTGAACTGAAATAAAACGCTTGCTTAACTGCAACTATTTACTGTCAAGTTTCACTTCAGTTGCCATTGAAGTTTCATGATTAAAACAGACTCAGCAGTGAGATGAACTGTACTGTGTACTTTTGAAGAGTGAAATGCTCAGACTCCATACACTTTGTCCATGTCTGTTGCACACGTCATCGCTTACGCCGATGAAAAGAGTCTTCAAGAACAGCAGACGCTCCGAAAGCTCAGGAGGTACCAAGCGTGGCATCAAGTACGATGCCATTTTGAAAACGTCGCATGACGATGACTTCATTTGTTTCTCTGATTGGTTAGCGGAGTAGCACACCCCCGCGCGGTCCATGTGCCTTGGTTGCCAACTGCTGGTTTTTTAAGTTGTATCCTACGATAGGCCCTCCGCCAAGCGCAAGTGTCTTATTGAAGTATTTCAATTCTTTAAAGTAAATTGTGTCAGAGAAGTCGTAAAGTACGACTGGCACACAAGCTGCATACATGATAGCTTCAGATTTTAATTCGAAAATACGAGAATAATGGCCTTTCCGCATATATTCACCGGTACCTCAGTGTCAACGTAGCCAGCATATTGTCACATGCTGGTTAGACCTGTATCAAGGTTTGGGTGCGGGCTAGTTGGTATTTCATGGACTGATATAAAACGCTTGCTTAACTGCAACTATTTACTGTCAAGTTTCACTTCAGTTGCCATTGAAGTTTCATGATTAAAACAGACTCAGCAGTGAAATGAACTGTACTGTGTACTTTTGAAGAGTGAAATCGTCACTTACAGCCCATACATAGACGAGGAACAAAAAGGACGACGACGTGACCAGACAGCGCTTGTCTTCTTCGTCCTTTTTGTCCCTCGTCTATGTATGCGCTGTAAGTGACGATATACCTGTGTGCCTAAAGCAGGAATGAATAAGATAATTTAGTGCAGGATTAAAGAATGATGGCATCGTCACGCGACGATATCACCTGATGACGTAATATGATGACGTCATAACGTTAAACATGGCGTCACGCAATGACGTCTTCGTCAAGTGATGATAACACCTGAGGACATCATGTGATGCCTCTTGGAGAAGCAGCAGACTCTGCGCTTCCCGTTTCGTTGCGCAGTAGGCGGGATTGGCCCACATTTTTGTGCGAGCACCGCGCACGCGGACACGAAAAATCCCGACGAACTAGAGGCTATCAGCTTTGCGGTAAAATGTTGGAGCAAAAGCTCAAGAGTAACACTAATGTTTTGACCGGGGCCTAACACAAACACCAGGAAGCGCATGCTATAAATGCTATTGCCACAGTAGCAGCCCTGATGAGAGGTTGTGCTACGGTTCGCTTGGGTGTATAACATGCAGTACAAGAACACTACCTGACCGTCACTGCCCTTGTTGAGGAGGTTGGAGCTGCGCTCTGCGCAGCTTCAAGCTCAAGACACAAGAGTGGGCTGTCCAGCAAGCCCGAGAGGCGGCGACGAGGCAAGGCCTCGAAGTCCCCTCATGGGAGACCTGAGCCCGGGTCGTCAAATTTGCCGGATTCAGAATAAAGTTGTTTCCATCCATCCCATACACGAACACTATTTTAAAAAGCTAAACTGCATTGCTGTCAAAAAGTGTATCTTTGCCAAGGAAATTTTCTGGGTTGAGCGAAATATACTGACGGTGTGGTGAAGGAAATTTTTTTTGTGTGTGAGCGTCTAATTCCCGACATTTTAGCAAGACGTGGAGGACAGTCAGCATCTCGCCACATTTACCAAAGGTAGGAGGTTAACCACGTGTCAGTAGTTAAAAGTGTGCGCCATGTGTGTAAGCTATTCTAAGTTGACCGGAAATTAATTATTTTAGTTCGTAGTGTCCTTGTTATGGGTGGGCGATTTTGCAATTGTCTAACCAGCACAGACATGTATGCTTAAGGCAGGAGGGAATAAGATAATTTAGTGCAGGATTTTTGCGTTTACGGAATGACATTAAAGATCTTATGACACTTAAAGTGTCAGCGAATATAATGGCTCATTCTATTTTGGTCTTGATGTGTTTCACAGCCGAGAGTACTGCATATGACAGTATAGGGGGTTCCAGCAAGTACAGATTCGAGCACAAGAAACAGAAATGCACAGGACAACGCTGGATTTACAAGTCCTGTGCATTGTCCTGTGCGTTTCTGTTTCTTGTGTTCGAGTCTGTACTTGCTGGAACCCCCTGTACTGTCAGCATGCAGCAAGCTAACCCAGAAAACTACATTACTAAGTACTGCATATGCCTTAGCCGCAGAGATACTCGTTTCCGGGTGCATAACATCAGATTCCGAGAAGGATGGAACGACTGCTGCATAACACGCCGGCATGTGATCTTGATGCATCAGTGTAATATCCCGCGCATGAGTACTTTGCCTGAAGTTGAAGTACATTCCAATGCGTTTCTCTGGAGCGTGTTCTGTGAGCTCTACAAACGATGTAGCACGTTTTATGAGCTGTTACCGCCATAGCACCAACGGCTTTGCGAAGGTTATTAGGCGATGTTCAAGGAGTGGAACGCCCATTTATTTATACTTCCAGTGTACATTAAGAAAATATGTTAAACTGAGTATGACCTTAGCAGATGGAGTAACCATTCATTTGAATCGACGTAGAAGCTTTCTATATGAGTGGTCGTGAAGGCGCCTGTGGCCAGCGAATGCCCAAATTGTGAACAAAATCCAGCACCCTTAAGGCCGTTGGAGTAGCAGACTAATAC
The DNA here is from genome assembly GCF_038994185.2 of Dermacentor albipictus. Taxonomy (NCBI): domain Eukaryota; kingdom Metazoa; phylum Arthropoda; class Arachnida; order Ixodida; family Ixodidae; genus Dermacentor; species Dermacentor albipictus. The sequence goes on along the minus strand of NW_027225574.1, from coordinate 1,073,467 downwards.
ACTGTGACATCACAGCCTTAACATGCACGTATGAGACTTTTGCACAGGTTCATGAGGAACTTCTTGTCCCCATGTTGTATGAGACTGAATTTTCAGGGTGATCATCGCTTTAAGGTGGGGTGAGATTTGAAAGGCGTTATGGAAGAATTGCAGTCAGAGGAGTCCCGAAAATGATTGCGCCTTTTAGCCTTCATATGATAAGAATTATAGTTGGGCTACCAAAAAAAATAATTCTGCGGTTTTACGTGCTCAAACCACAATATAATTATGAGGCATGCCGAACTGCATGGCGGACTGCGGAATAATTTTTACCATCTCGGTTTTGTTATAGCAAAGCTGTATACCTCTATACTCCAATGAATCTGTCGTGTCCGTGGGCCAAAAATGTGGGCCGATCCCTGAGATAGTGCAATACGGGGCCGACCAGCGGTGGAGGTGAAGTAGGCTTCAAGCACTCCGCCCCTAATAATAATAAAAATAATTATAAATGAAATAAATCAATCAACATGCACTGTTTCAAGTCGATGGGTGTACTGTGCCTGATGCCTTCGATCCAGCGTACATTTGCGGTCTGCACCACGTTTTGCTGCGTAGCGAAGATGCTCCTGATCCGCGCGACCCTTCTTTCTGGCCTGGATGTCCTCAACGCTGCGTGCACGCTTTGTAGCCCATACTAAGGAAACAGAAGACTGACGTATCCGAAAGCCCGTGGCCACCGTGTTGCAGAAATGTAAAAAAAAAGAAATGCTCAAGAAAAACATATTCAACGGAAGCTTCGTGGGAGCCGTTATCTCGGCCAGACATCTCTTCGGAAGGCATGAGGCATTGCCATATACGCAAATGACAAAATGTATGTACCACAACCATGCACCCATGGGTCACAAGAGGACAACGCCACCGACTGTGGGGATGTCAGCGCCGTATAAAAGAAAGACGAAATTGTGATATTCGCTGTGTATATATCTCCAGGCACACCCGAGTGTGATATCGAGAAGTTCATGACCACGCACTTGCATGGTTTAGCCGTGATGACACTGCCTCTGTGATCACCCATGGAGACTTCAATGTGGACGTTTCAAAACCAGACAACAAATGGTTCACTCAGTTTGGTTTGAAGTGTCACACCAATCCAAGTCACTCAACCACTGAACAACGGTCGTGTATGGATTTAACTTCGTGCATTGGGGGCACGTTAAAGAAAGAACCCCAGACAGACAGACAGACAAAGAACTTTAATAGCAAGGTCCTGAGACGCTTTGCCCTAGGGCAGAGCTGCGGGCCGCTCCCACGTGGGGACTGGTAGGCCGAGCCTAACCGCCGCATCGTGGGCTCTCTGGACAGCCCAAGTTTGATGTGCATATTCTGAGCTCCGGATGGCAGAGCTCCATTCTTGTTCTGTGATGCGATTTGGTCCCTGTAACGAGGGGCATCGCCAGAGCATGTGTTCGAGATTGCTAACAGCCCCACAGTCGGGGCAAGTAGAGCTGAAAGCCTCTGGAGTGATCATGTGGAAAAGGGCCAGGTTCGGATAGCACTGCGTCTGAAGCATGCGTAAAGTGGACGCCAGAGGCCTAGCCAGTTTGCAGTGAGGGGGAGGATAAGTCCTCCTACCCAGGTGATAGTGCATAGTAATTTCGCTGAAAGTAGTGAGAGTGTCCCGAAACTCGAGAACCCCAGAGTCTGAGCTCAATCTTACTCCCGCGCGGTGGGTTAGTGCGCGCGCTTGGGAATGGGCAATGTCATTAAGATTGGGAAACGAGTCAAGCTGGGGGTCGAGGTGAGCCGGAAACCACGTGATGGTGTGCGGAGAGATTATCTTGTTCTTGAGAATCTTGTGAGCCTCCTCAGCGATGGATCCTGAAGCGAAAGCCCTGACCGCCGATCTCGAATCAGTGAAGATTTGTGATCTGCTGTTGTCTAGGAGTGCTATAGCAACTGCGACCTGCTCCGCTCTGGTTGGTGTTGAGCACTTCAGGGAAACCGCATTCACTATCTGTCCGTTGTGATCAACGAGGGCAATGGCGAAGTTAGACGACTGTCCATATTGGGCTGCGTCGACAAAACATGCCGAGTAAGGATCGTCTTTGGTACGCTTGAGGAGGGCGAGGGCTCTTGCCCTGCGTCTGCCTACGTTGTGTCGAGGATGAACATTACGGGGAAACGGTGCAACTCGTATGTTGTTCCTTTGATTTTCTGATATTTCATATTTCCGCTCTTCCATGAGGATAGGGTTGATCCCAAGAACTGCCAGGTTCTTCTTTCCAGCCGGGGTACAGGATAGACGGGCCAGTTGGGCTGACTCCTGGGCCTCGATTATCTCGTCCAATGTGTTGTGCACTCCTAGTTGCATAAGGAGGTCCGTGCTCGCCCGTAACGGAATGCCTAGTACTTTTTTTATACTTTTTCTGATGAGAGTGTTTAATCGTTTTTTCTCGGAGTTATACCAGTTGTGCATGGCTGCCAGGTGGTCAAAATTAATCCTGAGTCCCCCACTACGCCTCGCCTCATAATCAGGTCATGATTATATATATATATATATATATATATATATATATATATATATATATATATATATATATATATATATATATAAATATATATATATATATATATATATATATATATAGATATATAGATTTAGAAACGAAGGTGCACACTTACGAAAATTGCATCTTTAATGTTTGTAACGTTTCGGCCGTGGCACGGCCGAAACGTTACAAACATTAAAGATGCAATTTTCGTAAGTGTGCACCTTCGTTTCTAAATCTACTTATGCACCGGACCTACAGAACTGCTCATTGAAATATATATATATATATATATATATATATATATATATATATATATATATATATATATATATATATATGCCCTCTGTGGCGGACTACAGCTTCGTTGGTCATCCACCTTCGTAGAGTGGAATAGCGCTCCTCAATGTTTTTTTTAAAGTGCACGGTACACCGACGCTTCTTTCATTTCACCGCGGCTGAAATGCGGAATTACGCGACCTAGGGCTCATCAGCGCAACGCCACAGCCCCTACACCACCATGGCGGATAGTTGAGCTGTCTATAAAGCACAAAGCCTTTGAAAACTCGTATTTTGTTTGTTATCTTTGTTTTTCATTTCTTACAAATCTACCTTTTTTGACATAACTAATAGTCTCAGAGCTTTTCAATTTTGCGCAATGAATGAAAGCTGTACGTGTGCCACACAGCTGGAACTAGAACTACGTGGATGCGTAAGAAAATGAGGGTAGTAATTTTTGTTTTCTGTTTTTATATAGTGTAACGGCTGCTTAGACATGCGTTTCACTTGTTAAACTCTCGACAGCTTGCGGATGTTGATGCGAAAACATCAAATGGCCCATTGAGTGAAAAAGCTGGCGTCTGTCGTCTCAACAAGCGAAAAACGGCACCTAAATTCCAATTAGCTGCGACACCACGTCACGAGCGCGCCTCTTCGGAGCAGAGCGGGCGAAAGGAACACCTGCTGCGGCGATAGCGCGCCAGGTGTTGCGTGAGGGGAGAGGGCATCGCCGCGACGCCACATCACCTCGCTCTCGGAACCCTGCGTTAACCGCGCATTTTTTGACAGCGCAAGCTGTCGCCTGTGTTCCAAGTGCGGCTTGGTAAGGCGAAATCAAAACGCATCAAGCCAACGCCTCCTAGATAGCAGGCATGTACCCTCTGCTTTACGACATCATGCTACTTGGACCGAAATTTCCACTGCAGTCAGGCAAGGTAACATGACGCCACGGATCGAAGTGCATGGGCTTTGTGCAATCTAGGAGGCGTTGGTCAAGCGTCTCAATGCGCTCACTTGCCCGCGTGGAGTTCATAACTCGACGGACCGCTCAGCGGCGTTCAACTGGACATTATTGTTTTGGCATTCACAACTCTCAAGAAGTGCTTAGGTGTCCTCGGATTTTTATTCCAATTCCAAACATATACGAGGCACTAACTGACATGTTGACAAAATTTTGTTCACATACACCCTCGAAAATAGAAGTAGTTCTAATCTGATCGTATATGGTGTCGAGGAACGAGAAAACGAGTCGACGCCAGTACTCGAAACAAGTGTAGTTAAGGAACTTTTCGAGGATGTACTTGGCGTAACGATATCGGGAGTCGAACGCATTCACCATCTTGGTAGGCCAAAGCAGGGCGATAAGCAAAAATCCAGGCCTGTCATAATGAAGCTTGTTGACTACCAAGACAAAACCAACATTATGAAAAACTGCTCAAAATTGGAAGGTTCCACAATTTCCTTCGTTGAGGATTTTTCTCAGTCTATCCGAGTAATTAGAAGAAAGCTGTGGGCTCACACCAAAGAAAATCGTGATCGACAGGAAAAAGTACGCCTTGTGTATGATAAGGTGAAAGTAGAGGGAAGGCTCTTTTCTTGGGACGAAAGCAGCAATAAAATGATAGCAGTAACAAAAAACGCCAAGCAAAAGGTAATGAAAAAAGATGTACCAAGCGAACCACGTATCACGAGAAGCCGAAGTCAGCAACAATAGTCAACATAAATGCTCGCAGTCTCGGTAATAAAGTAGATCAGCTAGAAGCAATACTCCTGGCACATGCACCTGATATCGCCAGTATCACAGAAACGTGGCTGCATTCCAGTATTTCTGATAAGGAAGTTGTACCCCCAGGATATGCGATAGTGCGCAAAGACAGGGAATCCCGTGGTGGGGGTGTCGCGCTTCTTTTTAAGGAAGGGATCCACTTTTCTACTATGCCCGACCTAAAAGATACTGAAGCTCTGTGGCGCAACGTGCATCCGCAAGATACGATAGCTAAAGTGGGCGTGTTCTACAGCCCCCGAATGCTGAGTGTGCCTTGAATCTTTACTTGACTATATGCAATCGCACGTGAACTGGGGCTCGATTATACTTGCTGGTGATTTTAACCTTCCCGAGATTGAGTGGTGTTCCCTTATCCCTGAAACAAAAGCTCAAAACATCCTACTGGACATTATGCTTGGCTTTAATCTTGATCAGCTTGTTTCCGCCCCAACTCGCGTACAGGGAACGTCATCCTCAATCTTGGACCTTGTCTTTGTCAGTAACAGTCTTCCTATAAATGAGTCGCGAGTAGACATACTTGATGGACTATCCGACCACAAAATGGTCTTATGCTCATTACCATTCACTAGCCCACCTACATTAAGTGGCCAATTAAAGCAAATACCCGCCTTTAACAAAGCCAATGATGACGCTATAATGACGCTATAATGACGCTATAATGACGCACCTTGCACACGAGTACCCTGAATTTCATTATTTTTGTACTGATGAACGTTATAGTATCGATGCGGTTGGCTAAAATTCAAGTTTCATGTGATGCATTGTACGCGTAATTTCGTCCCAACTGTGTACAAATCAACTCACAAACGCAATCCATGGATCGCGCGTGAAATAATTCATATTAAACGTAACATCAAGAGGTTACGAAAAACTAGCGAGCAACGGTATGTTTCAGACTACCGTTCTCAAGTAAATTCCCTTACTAGATTACTTAAGGAACAAGTGCTTAACGCTAAACAGAAATTCTGTGGCTCTACATTGCACGAGTTTATTAAGAATGCACCTCACAAATTCTGGCAGTATATGAATGCAAAGCCGACTAATTCAGCTTCACCAAATGCGCTAGATCAGGCCAGAGTTCATGATTTTAACGACTATTTTTGTGCGGTTTTCACAGCTGATAATGGTACTGCGAAAATAAATCCTTCCTTTTACAATCGGTATAATCGATTGCTTGCCACGCCTACTTTATCGGAGGCAGGTATCCTTTCACTCCTATTAGGCATCAATGAAAAGAAAAGTAGCGGTCCAGAAGCAATTCCCAACAGCCTTTTGAAACGGTACGTGGATCCAGTCAGCAAATACCTTTATCTCATATATTCCAAATCTCTGAAAGACTGTTGCCTTCCTGCTGAATGGAAAATCGCTAAAATTGCTCCCGTACTCAAATCGGGTTATGCAGCGTCTCCTTCTAATTACTGGCCTATTTCTATCATTTTCACTTGCAGCAAAATTCTAGAACACATTGTATTAAAATTTCTAATAAGTTTTATTGAGTCGAACAACATCCTCCACATGAATCAGCATGGCTTTAGATCTGGATTATCCACTGTTACACAGCTTGTCAAAACACTGCATGACCTCGCCCTCGGCATTAATGAGCGCATTCAAACTGACGTCATTTTTCTCGATTTCTCGAAGGCTTTTGACCGCGTCTCGCATACTAAACTACTCCTTAAACTTCATTACATATTAGGTGATGGCCCAATTTTCCAATGGATTAATAATTACTTAGCTGGCCGCTACCAATTCGTACAGTACGGCTCTCACTCCTCCGACCTTGCTCCAGTGTTATCAAGTATTCTCCAGGGATCTGTATTAGCTCCAGTTTTGTTTTTAATATTTATAAATGACATAACTAACCATGCTGACGTGAAACTCAGGCTCTTTGCTGATGACTGCATGCTCTATAATGAAGTACGACACCGTGATGACCAGGTGAAATTAAATAATGCCTTAAATAAATAGCTCAGTGGTGTGTAGATTGGCAAATGACAATAAACATTGATAAAACCGTATTCATGTCCATTACAATAAAGCGTCTAAGCTTGATTTCCCATACCATTTTAACGATGTGCCACTTCGAAGTGTAAACCAGTATAAATACCTAGGTCTCATAACATCGTCTAATCTCAGCTGGACAGAGCACGTGCGTCGTGTCAAATAAAGCATTAAACAAACTGTTCTTCATTAACCGGGCCTCAACCGCTGTGGTTGCTCAGTGGCTATGGTGTTGGGCTGCTGAGCACGAGGTCGCGGGATCGAATCCCGTTCACGGCGGCCGCATTTCGATGGGGGCGAAAACACCCGTGTTCTTAGATTTAGGTGCACGTTAAAGAACCCCAGGTGGTCGAAATTTCCGGAGTCCTCCACTACGACGTGCCTCATAATCAGAAAGTGGTTTTGGCACGTAAAACCACATAATTTAATTTTTTTAAACGTGCCTTGTCATATTCTACACATGAAACAAAGCTTCTAGCATACGTCACTTTTGTCCGCCCAGTCTTAGAATACGCCAATACTGTGTGGTTCCCTCACACTGCGAACGATATCGCCATTTTGGAAAGGGTGCAGCGGAAAGCAGTGCGTTTTATCTTTAGCAGATACGGACGCCTTGACTCGCCTACTGCTCTGTTACAGCGTGCTGGTCTAGCTACCCTTGAAAGTCGCGCAAAGCTTTTTCGGCTCTCACCCGCCGTGGTTGCTCAGTGCCTATCGTGTTGGGCTGCTGAGCACGAGGTCGCGGGATCGAATCCCGGCCACGGCGGCCGCATTTCGATGGCGGCGAAAACATCCGTTTACTTAGATTTGGGTGCACGTTAAAGAACCCCAGTTGGTCGAAATTTCCGGAGTCCTCCACTACGGCTTGCCTCATAATCAGAAAGTCGTTTTGACACATAAAACCCCATAATTGTTTTTTCGGCTCAAATTTGTACACCAACTATTGCATAAATCATTCCGTATCAACCCTGACTCTTACTTGAAATTTCGTCATACTAGACCGACCAGAAGACGGCATGCATGGGAACTTGTAGAATATCCGTTCATTAATAATACGTTTCACTATTCTTTCTTCCCAAGCTCAATTCGGGAATGGAATACACTGGATGTAGTCGCAAAACAGCAGCCAACACTAGCAAAATTTATGGATTTATTTAAGCATGCTGTTTCAGCCTAAAACTTGTCAATATAAGTAACTAAATTGCTTTCGCCATGCAATCGATTCAGTTTGTGATAGGAAAGCACTTGCCAACATTTTTTCTTCAGTGAATTTTGTGTTTGAATGATGCCTTCTACTCTGCATTTTTTTCTAGTTTTCCTGCTGGTCGATGTACATTGGCTTCGTTGTGTGTATTATGTATAAATGTACTTCTGCTATTCTTGAATAGTCTCCAATCATTATGTGCTGTTTTTCTATAGAATGTTTTACTAGTGTTCATTGATGTGACTTGTTGCTCACCCCTGTAAAAATCCCCATGGGGAATTGACAGTATTCTGTAAATAAAATAAATAAAAATTAACAAAAAGGTACAAAAGTGCCCTAACATCTCGTTTCAAGGGAAATGCAAATAAAGTGGTGATTTATCAACACATCCAAGGATTACACTCCTTTCCGTGATTAAAATGACTAGTCTTTCTCTCATTTTCTGCGATCCTTTCATTGCTGTTTTGCTGCATCTTTCCTTGGACATTCTTTTTACACGTCGTGAGTCTATAGATAACGTGCACATGAGAGAGAGAGATGCAAATGAGAGAAAGGCAGGGAGGTTAACCAGACTTAAAACCTCCGATTTGCTACCCTACACTAGGAGAAGGGAAAGGGGAAGTAAAGACGGAAAGAAGAGCGTGACAAAAAAAAAACGTGAGAAAAAATATGAAAAGGGATGAAATGGGGTCATTATAGTTTTTCTAATAAGCCACTGTCACGTAGAAAAGTCAACAAAGCCTTGACCGACTTTTGCTGCGACGACAGTTCACGTCGGCATTCCAAAACTGACTGTTCTGAAAGTGGCCTGTCGTCAAGGCGTGCCAACACGGTCGCTAGTGGCAGCCGGTGCGCGCTGTATTGAGGACAGTGGCAGAGCACGTGTTCGATGGTCGCCTCGCCGCCGCAGTGTCTGCAAACCGCGCTGTCGTCCATACCAATTCGGAAAGCGAAGGATCTTGTGTAGGCGACACCAAGCCACAGTCGGCAAAGTACTGCTGTTTCTAATCGAGATAATCCAGATGGGGGTCGAAGTCGAAGGGATGGGTCCAGTCGGTGTTGACGTGTATGCTTTAAGCTTGGTGTGTTCCATAAAGTTTTGATGGCTTCATTAGCCAGCACAGGAATTTTCGTTGCAGCGTCTGTTCTTGAGAATGGAATGGAGTCTTGCATGCCCTCCTCATGTGCAGATCGTGCTGCTGCGTCGGCAAGTTCATTGCCCATTATGCCACAGTGGCTTGGAATCCACTGCAACGTGATGTCGTGTCCTTGCTCGACGAGGTGGTGAAGCAGCAGTCTGATTTCTAGAACTAGTTGTTTGTGGAGTCCGCGGCGTAAGGCAGAAACCAAAAAATGAAGAGCAGCCTTGGAGTCAGTGAACACGCTCCATTTCTTGGGTAGTTCTTCAGAAATTACACGAAGTGCACAACGAATAGCAGCAAGCTCCGCGGCAGTCGATGTAGTCTGGTGAGAGAGTCGAATCTTTATGGTGGAAGGTTTTGCAGGAAAGATCACCGATCCTGCAGACCCATTCACCATGGTTGAAGCGTCAGTATACAGATGATGATGCTCGTTGTACGTCTCGTACAGCAAGAGCAGTGAAAGCTGCTTGAGTGCTGGAGACGAGAGTTGGGCTTTTGTTCGTATTCCTGGTACTATAAGTCGAACCTTTGCTTGAGCCAAGCACCATGGTGGAAACGGAACTTTCGCTGGAACTGTATAACCTGATGGAAGGTATGCACGATAGGGCAGGACTGTTTCACAAAAGGAAGCACGTGGTCGATCCTCTGGCAGTGAGGCTAGATGATGGGCAGGGGCTCGAGCAAGGTGTCTTACGTGTGCTCTGAGCGCTTCCATGACTATATGGGTTTTGGCTGGGAAATCGTGTGCAATCGCAATGGTTTCAGCCGTTGACGAACACCGTGGCAATCCAAGACACACTCTAAGTGCCTGGGCCTGGACGCTTTCGAGTGTACGGATATTACTTCTGCAGGTGTTGGTCAGCACAGGCAAGCTGTATCGCAAATACCCAAGAAAGAGCGTCCTGTACAGCTGCATCATTGCATGTACTGAAGTACCCCAGACATTTCCTCCAAGAAACTTAAACACATTAGAGATATCCGTCAGGTGCTTCTTAAGGTAGGCCACATGAGGACTCCAGCAAAGGTCGCGATCAATGATTACTCCTAAGAATCGGTGCGTCCTGACATATGGTATGGTTTGACCGTCGATAGAGACATCGTATGATCTCATTGGCTTCCGGCTAAACGCGACCAATGCGCATTTTTCTGGCGAGATCTTGAGGCCTTGTTCATTTAAGTAGGCCGATGTTGACGTGGAAGCTTTTTGAAGCCTGGCGCGTACTTGCGGCCGTGTCACACCAGATGCCCACACGCAGATGTCATCGGCATACATTGAAATTTTAACTGTGTTCGGAAGTCGTTCCACGAGACCAATGAGTACAAGATTGAAAAGCGTGGGACTCAAGACCACCTTGTGGAACTCCATGGTGCGTATAATATTGCGAGGTTAGGCCGGCTTCAGTGCTAAGAAATAGAGACCGTCTATGTAAATAACTGCGAGTCCAACGATATAATGGACCGCCTAGGCCCACCGATTCCAATGCTTCAAGTATGGCGTCATGAAGAACGTTGTCACCCGCCGTGGTTGCTCAGTGGCTATGGTGTTGGACTGCTGAGCACGAGGTCGCGGGATCGAATCCCGGCCACGGCGGCCGCATTTCAATGGGGGCGAAATGCGAGAACACCCATGTACTTAGATTTAGGTGCACGTTAAAGAACCCCAGGTGGTCGAAATTTCCGGAGTCTTCCACTACGGCGTGCCTCATAATCAGAAAGTGGTTTTGGCACGTAAAACCCCATAATTTAAGAACGTTGTCGTAGGCTCCCTTTATATCTAAGAACATTGCAACAGATAACCTCTTACACGTCTTTTGGTGTTGAACATAGGTTACCAGATCGATAACGTTGTCTATAGAACATTGGTGACGTCGAAAACCAGCCATGGCGTCCGAGTAGATTTCGTAATATTCAAGATACCCCTCAAGTCTGGCGAGGATCATTCGCTCCATTACCTTCCCAACGCAACTTGCCAGCGCACTTGGTCGGTATGAAGTAATCTCTAAGGGAGACTTGCCAGGCTTAAGAAGCGGTACCAGGCGGCTGATCTTCCAATCTTGAGGAACTTTGCGCTCTTGTCAGGACTCGTTATAGATATTAAGGGGCGCACTTCATGCCCGTTTACCAAGGTGACATAGCATGCGGTAAGATATGTCATCCGGACCAGGCGACGACGACCGATTACGTGCACATGGAACACAACGACATGGAACACAACGAACGACGTGCACATGGAAACACAAAAATGTCCAGGGGTGACTCCTAGAAGTGGTTTAGCCTAATTACACGGTACTGGTTGCCAGAAAACTTTTGATTTAGTGCCAGTGTTTGCGTTGTCCCCATCGAAAACATAAAAAAATTGGCGGATCCCACGGAGAGGAGGGAATCGGTAGCTTTCAATGCCACGCGTTGTTTCACTTGTCGCGTCTGGTCCTAATGTTCCCGACGCTCGTCGTCTTTCATGGCCGCCACGCGTCGTTGCCTTGCCTCATGCCTTCGAGCCAGCATACATTTGCAGCCTGCACCCCGTTTCGCTGCGTAGCGAAGAGGCTACTGATCCACGCGACGCTTCTTTCGGGCTTGGGTCTCCTCGACGCTGAGTGCACGTTTTGTAGCCCATACCCAGGAATAAGGGGCATTTCGTTCAGTTTCCTTTTTCCGCCACCACGTGACGTATCAACCTTAAATATTTAGATGATCGCGCCATGACGTATGCCATGACGCATAACTAAAGGAAACAGAATAAAAAGAAGCCCACCCTGAAGCTGTTGCTTCCCTTTGGCACATGGAAACGAGCGCGCTTGTGTATCAGCGTTATCTCGAAGACGGTCAACTACTTGCTTTGCTGGCAATGAATCGACGATTTCGTTAGGCACCTGGCCAGACAGCACGTCGGCATTCCGAAGAGATGTCTGGTCGAGATAGCGGCTCCCGCGAAGCTTCCGTTTAATATGTTTTTCTTGAGCGGTTCTTTTTTTTTATTTCTGCAACACGCTGGTCATGGGCTTGCGGCTACGTCAGCCTTCTGTTTCATGCGTTTTCTATAGAACCGGCGTGACCCATTGTTTAAGACGCTTTAGCTCGAACCTATCTCCGATGTCGGCTACTCAAATACATGTAAAATGCAGGAATACTTTTATGAGAAAACCGCCGAACCGATTTCGATCAAATTTGTTGCGTTTGAAAGAGAAAGATAAATTGCAGTGCAGCAAATAGAATTTCAATTTAGACAATAAAATTTTTCACAACTTTGCCCACCGGATGGGCGTAAAAGGCGTGATGATGACGGCATCACGACCATCACCCAATGGCCCAAGCTGCCAGACAACTTTCGCCATTGTGTCGGTGAAAGAGTCTAGACCGGCAGATACGATAGATAGACGGGCTCAAAACACCTGAAGTAGGCAAATTATGCTAATCACTTCAAAACATTAGTACTGCAAAGGTACGTCCTAAGTTTAAGTTAATGTTCCTTACGCGAGGAAACAAATGCGCGGCTTCTGAATTTAGAACACTGCACGGGCCTGGGCTGACCCGAAAGCCTGCAGGCCCATCCCGGCCGGTGGGCTGGGCTAGGTGCGGGTAAGCAATTGCTGACTCGGGCCTGGGCCGGGCTCAGACCTAGGAGCTTCGTGCTCGTGTCGGGTTCGGGTCGGGCCCGGATTAGGCCCGGACGTGCTATTTTCAATCTAAAAAACTAACGACAATAAAAACTCCACGCTCAAGGCTGAAGACTATAAAAAACATACGCTGCATAGATTAGTGCAAATTACCCACCGTGGTTGCTTAGTGGCTATGCTGTTGAGCAGCTAAGCAAGAGGTCGTGGGATCGAATCCCGGCCACGGCGGCCTGTCAGGATTGGGGGCTCAATCCCATCGTCCGTGGTCCTTTGCCAAGATTGGAGTACGGCATGAATTCGAAGGTAGCTGGCCCATGCCGTCGTCCAACTTATTTACGCTGAGATCGTTGATGAAGTGAAGAACTGTTTCTCATCGAGAACGAGGAAAAGGGTTTATTTACAGAAATTAAATCAGTCTAACATGACTGCTTGAGAAAAAGAGTATCAGTCCAACATGACTGCATGAGAGAAGTGAATCAGTCTAACATGACTGCTCAAGAGAAGTGTCCTCAGCATTCGCACAACCACAGTTTTTATACACTCGATCCGCCGGTCATACGACGCGGCGACTGTTCGTTTACTCATCACCAACTCGCCGCTGCTCTGCAGATCAGTTTACAGACACAAAGGCACACACATTCCGATGCCCAAACGACGGTGTTGGAGGGGTGCCGATCGAGGGTCGCTCGTTCTTCCGTGCCACGCCGAAGCGTGAGAAGCACAAAAATACGTCGTTCCCGCGGCAGCTTGTCCATGCGTGTCAAATCAGCTCCGCGTTGGGGAACTCCGGAATCATTGTTCACGCACCGAACTAGTTCCGTCACAATGTCGAAGGGGCTGGAGGAAGGCGGCGGATTCCAGCGCAAAGGCCGCTTCTTCGAACGCCTCCCAGCTGCAGCGACGGAGAGGGAGAGGTGCGCGTCGTGTCGCCCTGTCGTAACTGTGTGGCAATCTTGTTTCGCAGCTCGCCATTCTTAACAGGCCGCATTTCGTTGGGGGCGAAATGCGAAAGCACCCGTGTACTTAATTCAGGTGCCGGTTGAAGAACCCCCGGTAATCCAAATTTCCGGAGTCCCCCATTACGACGTGCCTCATAAGCAGATCGTGCTTTCGGCACGTAAAACCCCATACTTTAGACTACTGCTAATTAGCGGCGCTCTTCGGCCACGGAGAAAACGCTACAATGCAGTGATCAACCGCGCGTACTGTGACCCCGCTTTTGACGAATTTGACGTACCTTGACGTAATTGTTATATTCCCAGTCAGCCTACTCATGACACATACAGCATTACTAATCACATCTACTATAGCCTCGGCTACATCCCATGAAGCAAGCGCATACCCCAGTAGGTGTAAGACAGGCAGGCGTGAGGCAGGCCAAAATTCGAATAGGAATGCGCAGTACCGAATTAGTATGGAATCTTCAGCCATATAGAACAGGTGCAGTACACGCGAGTATGTACAGCATCGGACGGTAAGAGTCATTTACTCTGGCTATTAATTCATTCATCATCAAAAAGCATGCTGAGCTTCTATCGCTAGATTTGTGTCGTGAAGTCGCCGGACATTACATATGTTCTACCATTCTACCCTCAAATATTCCATCACCAAGAGTTCGGCGCTTGTCATCACGTGTAAGCCAAAAAGCAGCTCGCCTTGCTAACGTATAGTCAGCGTCGAAAGCTTACGGAGTGCGCAATCTGAAAAGCGGTCTATATTTCTGCTATATAGGCCCGCAGCGTGGTATTCGGAGCAATCGTCTACAGTAACCAACGGTTCTGCATGATTTTACTGGCTGCGGGCCTAGCTGCGTTTAGAAAATGAACTTATTCTCAGAACCTCGCCGCGTAAGCTTTTGATGGTGACTGTGCCAATGAGCACCTGCATTTTCTTTATTCTGCGCACGATTATTTTAATGAATGGCCTTCCAGCCAACATCATGCAGTGCTTGTGCCTGGATAATTTTAACGACAGCCATCACAAACATGATGTATTGAGTAAAACAACTCAACTCGCATGTATTATATCATTATTAGCACAAATGAGCTATAATAAATAAGCAAACAACTAAAGGAGAATAAAATTGCCTATGAAATTTTACTCAAATGTCAGGACCACTTCAAAACTTCGCCAGCTCATCTCGTGTACCTCCCTAAGCTTAGAACGACAGACAGCTGAGCTAGTTGGTAAGGATTCATTATGCAAAAAATTCATTATGCACGCCTAACTCCTTTTTTGCATAATGAATCCCTAAGCTTTCCGGGAAATTGAAAGGAGGAAATTTGAGAACGAAATTGACGTGTCTTGCGGGAGCATGGCAGAAGATGGAATGTTTGGCTTAGTGAGACCCTATGAAAGGCTCAACTGCTACTGTGCTACTCACAACTAACGCACAACTAACGACAATTTTATATTTTCTTTCCTGGCAGTGGAGAAATAGATAAATAGCGCTCAGTGGGTGCTCGCGTGATCATAACAAAACCGCCGTGCCGATGTGGGTCGTAAGCAATTCTAATAAAAGAACATTTCCAGCAAACCCTCAATGCCCTTTCTGATGTTCTTTCAATTGGTCAAACATGTTCGATTTAGGGTAGAAGAATATTTTCACAGAATAATGGAAAAATTGCCCCAGTAATTATATCACGGTGATCTGACCTGACTCGGCAATAGACTGAGTTAAGAGCTGAACAGGAGAATGCTATAGCATCTGTGGTGCTTGTTGCCAAGGGCAAGGCCTTCTTGCACAACTTTGCAGGCATAACTCAAAAAGGGTCTGAGATTGGAATCGTTCCTTCTTTTTACACGACAGGCTACGTATTTTTTCGCATAAAATTTCCGATTCTCCTCTGCGTGCGTCGTGGTAAAAGATATGAGGACATTCAGTATTTCTGAAATTTCGTGAAACTATTCGGGATGGTTCAAATGATAAGACACGTGCGCTGCACATTGAGGATATAAATTTTAGGTTTCGAGGTACCACTTTGTACTAGGCAAACAAACATGTGCAATAATTCGGACAGCCTTCAGTTGCACCCAAGATAAGGTACGCAAAGTCCTTGCTTTGACATAATGCGAATGTACTCCGTCAAGTATCTTCAAATATACTCTTTTTTGTACGACTACTACGTCTGCGGCTCCTGGCGGTTTCGCTACTTTTGTGTCTTTTATTTGCGTATACTGCACGCTAATTCTTTTTTTCTGGTACGTTTCAATATGCACTAGAGTCGCACAAACACGCCTTTCCCATGACGCGGCTGCAGAGGCAAAAATATTTCTTGGCAATATCTTCATAACTCTTCGCCTTAAGAAAGATATGAACTTTCAAAACACGTTATCAGGATTTATTGTCAAAAATACGTTATATCTAAAGTGCAAAGGATGTTCGGAAGCACGTTTATGAAAGCATCCAGCTTTTCTTTTTACGAAAATGTTCGTTCAGATAGAGAGAAACATAATAAGAATCGTAACTAATTGACTTGCATTTTGTAGTATGCGATCAGGCGGAAAACTGCCGGACTAAGCAGTGACAAAGAGATAAAAATAAGAAGCAGCTGGGCTTCGCACCTGCTAGCTCGCGCTCGCGGTATTACGTATACGAACAGCGGCTTGAGGCAAAAACCATCTGCCAAAATAAATTCTGCGACCTTGTTACGAAAACTACGATTTCGGAACGACTTTTTGCCATTTCAAGAGCTGCTGCTGCAATCTGCTGAAAGATGAGTCACTGAAGCTTATAAATCCCCGAGAATATACCAATCGATGCAATACTTTCATCGCAAATCGTTTTTTACCAGTTAAGAAAGCCTCCAAAATTTTAACGTTTCCATAGACTCCAATACTTCAAATTTGGCCGGAATTTGGAACGGGTTTTCGGACGTACAGTCGCGGACAGAATAAAATGGACCACGGCGAAGGCGGCCGGAGCGGCTGCGGGGGCGGCGCTGCTATCGCGCTTCGTGCGCTCCCGACGAGAGTACCCCGAGTGACGTCAAACTTCTCCTCCGCACCCTCGCTCTCGCGCTGGCGCTTGTCGCGCTTGATAAATTTCTAGTGCCACGTTCGGCTCCTCTGCTGCTGACGGTCAGGACGAAGGGGCGCGTGAATCGCCAGTAGTTCAGCACTTAGCGCTGTCGCGCAGTAGCGGACGGCCGCAGCCCATCAAAGCGCCGGCTGTGAAGGAACCAAACTCGATGTTTTTTTCTTTTGTCGGCGATTTACAGTCGCGGACGCAATGAAATGAGCCATAGCTTCGGGCGAAAAACGTGAACCAGTGCCAAAACGTGAAGGAGCCTGATACGTGTTGAGACGTCTGCTCTTGCATGCGCGTCCCTTTTAGTTCGTCGCATTATCTCCTGCGAATAAACCCTAGCAGTGCGAGATAGCATTGGCAAATATAAAGAGTGGGTCGCGCACCGTCATTCCAACAACCTATCACGCACGGATAATTTGGAGTCTAGTGGACGAGACGCCGCAGTTATCATTTGACTACGCGGTATCGTGGTCACGCGACAGAAAAAAGAAATGTATAGGGACTGTGGCTTTATGGTGGCAGACGTCAGCAACAGCGTGAGCTGGGCGCAGAGAACAGTACACCCCCGACAACCCATTCCGGCAGCGCACCAGACGTTGCAGCGCTGTAGCGGCCTCACCTCGCGCTGCGCCCTACGATTAAATAGCGCTAAGCCGATGTTAGAGGTCTGGAGAGGCTGCGAACTAAAAGGGACGCGCATGCAAGAGCAGACGTCTGAACACGTATCAGGCGCCTTCACTTGTTGGCACTGGTTCGTGTTTTTCGCTCGAAGCCATGGCTCATTTCGTTGCGTCCGCGACTGTAAATCGCCGACAAAAGAAAAACATCGAGTTTGGTTGCTTCACAGCGCGGCGCTTTGATGGGCTGGGCCGTCCGCTACTGCGCGACAGCGCTAAGTGCTGAACTGGCTGAACTACTGGCGATTCACGCGCCCCTTCGTCCCGACCGTCAGCAGCAGAGGAGCCGAACGTGGCACTAGAAATTTATCAAGCGCGACAAGCGCCAGCGCGAGGGCGAGGGTGCGGAGGAGAAGTTTGACGTCACTCGGGGTACTCTCGTCGGGAGCGCACGAAGCGCGATAGCAGCGCCACCCCCGCAGCCGCTCCGGCCGCCTTCGCCGTGGTCCATTTTATTCTGTCCGCGACTGTTACGTAAGGGTATACCGCTTCTATGGGTTGTCGGGCTAGGCGCAAAGAGCCTATTTCCATGGGAATATTTTGAAAGATGGCTTCTGTGATAAGTTATTCGCGAAAAACGACGCTCTCCCATAGAAAACGCCCACGTTTGCAGGGGCGGCCACTAGAGGTGCTGTTCGGTAACGTCCCTATTTCCTGGTCGTGATTCTGCTGACGCGTGTTTATGTGTTCCTTCTGAATACGTGACCAGCAAGCTGTTGAGACGCCAGCTCCAACGCTCTCTCCAGACTATGGATGATTGTAATGTTCACGCTATCACAGCCCAGCACACAACCTTCACAGCCCAGTACCTCATTTTTGTCGCATAGAAAACCAAGCAGAGCACATGTCATGCACAGAAGCTGTGAAACTCTGCCGTGGCGGCGCCGGCCGGGATGGACGGATGGATGTTATGAGTTCCCTTTGGAACGGGGTGGTGGGTTGCGCTACCAAGCTCTTGTTATTTTATTGGCTAATGTCCTACTAGAGTATACTAGTATATAGTACTAGAATGGGGGAGTGGGTCAGACAAGAGCTCGGCGCTGAGGCATTTTTTTTTATTGAAAATTCAGATGGCGCCACCGTCGCCTTCTTCTGGACGCCACGCACCCGCGCGCGGCGGAGGCCGCGGAGAGCGTGTCGGCATCGGTCGAGCGTGCCGAAGAGAAGCACGGCCGCGGTCGAGCGCACCGTTGCAGTTGCGTTCGAGGATGACCGTGCCTGGATTAGCCAGAGCGACGCACTCAGATGGATCGCGTTTGCAGTCTGTTTTACTCTTTAAACCTTACGTGCGTGTTTCAATGTGTCAAGAGATAACGAAATGCAGAGCTCATATTCCGAAGAAATGGAGCTCATGTGCGGTAATGGGATGGCGTACAGGAATAAATGAACTGTGTGGCATAATTAGGGGTCAAATAATAATTGGTAAACCTGCGTTCTTCCTTTCTCAAGGCGATATATTGAATGCTAACAAAATTTCCCCGATGCCCCAATAACGGCAGCAATTTGACATTTAGAGAGCATGTGGGTAACATTATTCGTTACGTGCAGCACATTTTTTTTGTAGGTTAATTGTGCGTTTTGAAAATTTTTATCGAATAGCCGTTTTCTTCCCTGTTTTTATGCATCATACGTCTGAGATGTAGTTGGTTTTCCACATCCCCTGGGTGAATAAAGAAAAACACATTGTTTATATTTGCTTGGATTAGGAAGCATGCTATCGGTTGTCTATGTCTTCGAGCTCGCGCAGGTTTCCATTGTCACATGGCTCCAATCTGAATGGCGGTTCAACTGACAGCGGGAGCGTTCTCTGTCATCACCGGCCTTCACCTCTTGCATATGAGGCCGTTCTCTCTCGCGTGGGATTCTCGGGTGTAGGCTGCTCGTAGAGATACTCTGGAAAATACGGTAAAATATTGTGGGTACCGCATCAGACCGAAACGCAGGCTTTCCACGCTGTGTAAATACTTCCTGGCCTTCGATGGTATGCACATAATGCCTCAGTATTTACTGTGCATGAAAGTGCAGCTCACAAATGGAGTCAGTGACTTCCAAAGGGCCGATCGGTGCGTTGAAGATTGAGCTCCTGCACGCGTTGCCTTTCTTCATCTTTAGGGACTCCGAAGAGCGAGAGCTTGGCCTGACCTTTCAATCTACTGTATGCGATTTTGCAACCCACTATACAGCAGTAGTTCTTTCGCCGAGGTGTGCTCATCCTCTCATTCTTCGAACACTCTGCCAAGTCGCCGAGTTACGAGACAAACCATAGACTGCAGAAGAGCGCGCATTTGGGCTGGTTGGTTCATGATTACGAGCAGTAAAACAGCGCTAAACAACAGGACGACGAGAGGGACACAGACACCAGCGCTGACTAACAACCAAGTGTCTTTATTCTTTCAGTCAGCATATATATACTCCACCGCCATCTCAAAGCCCAGAACCAACAGAATTCAGTATGCGCAGGGGGAACATGCAAGTAATGCGATAGGAAGGCAATCTCCTTCGGAAGGAGGGAAATAGAGGGAAGGCTTACACATGCTTCGCCGCTAATATGAATGTGGAAAGCTTCGGAAATAAGACGTGCGCGGTCATCGCGGTATGTTGACAGGTAGGTCACATCTTTAATAGACGGCTTGCAGCCGCATTCATTGCAATGCAGTGATAACTGGCTATCTCTGGGTCGTTTTTGAACTTTGTTTGAGTGTTCATGCATGCCGTCATTGATGCACCGCCCGTTTGACCAATATAAGTACGCTTGCATGAAAGAGGGATCTTGTAAACCACACACTCGCAACAGGCACCAACAAACCTCTGTCTGTGCTGCTTTTTACAACTTCTTTTGCTGTTCTCGGTCTCCCGATTGACTTGATGGCACGGGCTACCTAACTTATTTTTGGAAGTGAACAGCAACCTAACGCCTGCCCTGCTGACAACCTTTTTGAGATTATGCGCAACCTGGGGCCGAATCTTATAACGGTTCGGTTGGGGAACCATTCGTTTGGCCAAAATTTTGGTTACGTCACAGGTCGTAAGAGGCAGCGGGGCTGTATCGCAATTTATGAATACGTCACGCATCTGTCAATCATCTTCAAAGCGAACCGGTCGTAGGAACCGGCGAAGGGGTAGTCCGCTTTGGGTTTCGTTGCTGTAGCTTGGCTGTTGCCTTGTGACCCTGGCCGCGCGCGCCGGTCGCGCGACCCCGGAGACACGCGGGTGTCGCGCGCGCGTGCGTTGGTTGCTTCGAAGGCTATTACTTGCCTTCGTCGTCTGCTTGGCGTTGCTCTTTCGGTGTCGACCACGGCTGCAAGTGCGATACGCGTTCGAAGAAGTGACGGATAATGAGTTGCATCGCCCTTGCTGGCTTTCTAAGTAGACCTTTTGCAGGCTACGCTGTCAAATGGAGGGGACTCAGGTGCAAGCGTACGAGTGGCCATTCCACGCAGAGGAAGGAATATTGCGCGCTGCGGTTCATCGCCACCGGCCTGCAGTTCCCAGAGTTCAGTCGGACGCGAAACATTCATCGTAATGGCCTGGATCTCTGCTGCCGACACTGTCCACAAAGTTGCTCTCGCAATTACTGTGTTGGCCGGTTGAAGGGCTGGGTCAGCTTTCCCGTGACCTCAGCTTCAAAGCCAATGCCAAGGAGATATTTGCATGGTGAGATCGAATTCTCAGTGCTATCGCCAGCGTGAATAGCTCGCAGATAGCCGTTCAGCAGTGGCGCGATCGGAGATATTTTGTTCGCTGCGCGTTCTGTTCAGTTGCTGCAACGTCACAAAGTTGCAGTATGCAAAATTTGTGACAGCGGGGCGGAGAGAGCAGCCAATCAGAAAGCGGTGACCTCCCCGGAAGTTTACTTCCGTCGTTTGTCGTCTGCTTGCAAGCAGTATACTACAAAACCAAATGTTTCTCGTCTTCCAAATGAATTAAATCTTTATCTAAAAAAATCTATTTTTCTTCTCAAGCCCAAACACGTTTTCAAATAGTAGTACGTGTGACTACTGCAATTTATAACTACAAGGTTCTTTGCGTCGTCCCTAGGTGGTGTCGCGCACAGCGAGAAGGAAAAAGAAAAAAAAAAACGACGGGAAGAGTGGCGCACTTTTCAAGAGGCAGCGACAACATCCCAGTGGCTCGCTGGCACCGATGATGTTGTCGATTTCTCTGTGCAACCAACGAATTAT
Source organism: Dermacentor albipictus (assembly GCF_038994185.2). NCBI lineage: Eukaryota > Metazoa > Arthropoda > Arachnida > Ixodida > Ixodidae > Dermacentor > Dermacentor albipictus. Next base: position 1,052,022 of record NW_027225574.1, on the reverse strand, counting down.
TTGTTTCGAGAAAGAAAAACGACGCCGGAATTCACTTTCTGTCATTTCTTCAAACGCGTTTCGCAAACGTGCCATTCTGCAGCCGCAAAGGCCGCTTGTTGGATCCAATCCAATCCACCAGACGCGCCATGCGAAGCCGTATGATCGCTCCAAACTTCTCAACTCCCGTCGCGTTCGGACGAAATGCTCGGTGGGCGGATGATTGACAGGAGCGTGTCGTCATTTTGACGTCACCAAAAACGGGGCGGCGCCCCGCGGCTGGCGACGTCGGCGCGGAGTAGGCCAATCGCGCGCGCCGGTAACCGAACGAACGCGCCGAACAACCATCTCCGATCGCACCCCGATTTCGCTGTACAGCCAACGAATTATTTGTTTCGAGAAACAAAAACGACGCCGGAATTGACTTTCTGCCATTTCTTCAAACGCGTTTCGCACCGCCACCCACTCTCCTCCTTCCTCTAGAAACGCCAGCGCAGCAACCAACGGAAGCGCCATTTTCTCGAATTAAACTATGGACTGGATCCAAACGTGCCATGCCGCAGCCGCCGGTGGATCCAATCTAATCTACCAGACGCACCATGCAAAGCCGCATGATCGCTCCCAACTTCCCAGCCCCCGTCGGGTTCGGCGCCTAGCAGACGAAATGCTCGGTGGGAGGATGATTGACAGGAGCGTGTCGTCACTTTGACGTCACCAAAAATGTGGCCGCGCCCCACGGCTGGCGACGTCGGCGCGGAGTAGGCCAATCGCGCGCGCCGGTAACCGAACGAACGCGCCGAACTACCATCTCCGATCGCACCCCTGGAGCGCCTTTCTCGACACGCATGGCGGCTCCACGGCCGCCATTATACGCCATGTTTACTCTCTGAGTGGCTGTAGAGAGCTCACGTGCCTTGAAATTTATGCCGGGAAGCGGAAGTTTTGCAAAATGCAATTTTGCGTTTTCATCAATATGACGAAACGTGACGTGGAGCTGTAAATTTTATCGACTAATACATTTTTGGGTCCTTGGCAGCTATATTGCGACGTTAGCGCTTCAAAAAGAATGTGAGCGGTAGCGTACAGAAGCCAGTGCAATGTGTGTGTATAGTGACTTTTGAAGGAGAGGAAGAAGAAAGTGCAGTGCCGTAACTGTCTCTCAGAGGAGGACACCTCAACAGCACTGCACAGGGAAAGGGGAGTGGGGAGGAAAAGATGAGGGAGAGAAGGAAAAGAAGGCGGAAAAAAAATATCAAGAAGGTTGAAGAAGCAATGCGGGGCTTATAGCCGCGCTCTCAGCTGCGTTTCAATGCAATGCATCTGCGATTTCGCGAATATGTGGTGGCGATCCAAGATATGCGCCATGCCAGCTTGCTGATTGGCAGAAGGAATATCTCATGAGGAGCGTCACAGGAAGGGCTGTTTCGTAAGCGTCCTTTTGACGATGCGTGACGCTGCGCTGGGCCGCCATTGCTGCGATTTTCCGCCATAATTTGTGATGTGACGAACCGCGCGAATTATGCTAATGAGCAGCCATAAGCAATGGCAGCCGAGAGGAATGCGTATCGCCACATTTTCTCCGTCGTTTGGCGCCATGAAAATCTTTTGTTCATAACGCGTGCTCACAGTATTTGCATCGCCCTCGGGTGGTGTTGGCATTTGTGTTTGGGGCCATCATTTTTTAAAAGAACGCGTTTATACGAAATAATATTGGTTGAACATAGCAAACTTTCGGCAATGTTGTCTACTTTTCACTGCTGTTCATGTGCAGCTCACCGGGAGATACAACTTTGCAATCAACTTATTTCTGCCTGTCAAATATCTGCACTAACATAAGACTACAAATAAAAAGACCCTCTTTTTCATAAAACACCGGACTCAAAATAGAGAATCCAGTAGGAATAGCACAAATTCTCTACCCAACACAGCCAGGTTTTGTGCGCCTAGTAGGATTTACTATATAAAGGTTGCAGCAAATTCATGCTTTTAAATATTTACAACCGTGAAAATAAAGATGACATAAAAAATAATAGCATTATACATCGGCTTATACTGTAAGCCAATGTGTTTCCGACTTGACGCCAAATGCACATTTAATTTGTTCTGTTTCAGCGCTTTTAAAGGGTTGTGTCTGTTCGCTCGTGCATGCAGCCGCCTTACTGCTACGAAAATATCTGTGCTGCCACATCGCCTGACACTGCCATACAGCGTGGTAGCGTTTTTATTATTCGCGGTAATATACCTAAAGCGCTATTAAATCTTCAGAATAGACTACTGTTTTTTTCGACAACCTGTCTTCGCCAGCGAAAGTCACACTGGTCACACTGCACTTCAAGTTACGCAGTACTTGGTATTCTACGGATTTTTCGATGCGACAGGCCACTCGTCATTGAAGTCGTTAAGAACGGTGTTTATCTATGGCAGTACAGCTTTCCTATAATTTCAGATGCTATCCTGAGGCTTCCGTCTGCCAGTAGTATTTTTGCATACGTACGCCCACGCATGCCTAAGAAACGTCTGTGAACTGCCAAGAGAAACGTGGCGCAAAATGTAGCTGTGCCGGAAGGGCCGATTACGCGCCGCTTGTAAACTCGGAACAAAAGCTGATATGCTTACCTGAGAGGTTAAGAGAAATATGGCACAGGTCACTCTCCGCTGGTAGTCTTTCGTATGCATCTGGTCGTCTCTGCGTTGCGATCTCCCATATCACAAGGAAAATGCAGTGCAAAACGCAACACGGTCAGGCGAGCTGCACTTGCTCGATATCGGCAAAAGCCTATTTCACATGATGCGATTTTCGTCGCACCGGAAGTGCGATTTCCGTCGTTTGCGATGAAAATCGCAGTCGCAGTGCCGACCCCCCGATTTTCGGCTGCGACCAACCGGTTGGTCGCACAGTCGCACCGTCGCACCGATCGCTGCGATTTTCCGTCGAAATTGCGCGGAGAGCTGTCAACGGAGCTATTTCGCCGGTTTGTTTTGGAAAATGCGCGGAGACGTGGATCGTCGAATTCGGTACGTACGGGAAGGGAGAATAAAAAACTTGTATACATATATACCGCAGATTGCATTCTCCGATTGCTATGCGTTTGTTGACGCGCTACACAGCAAATTAAGTGCATTTTCACGTTTGCTTCGTACGCCTTTGCGAGTTGTCAGTGCTAGGAGGTGTTTGATCCCCAGCAGACGACGAGGCCGGCTGTCACAATTTTCTTTTGTTGAGTAGCATGCAAAAATCGCGCTTACGGAGCAGCTTGAATTATTTCAACCTCGGTAAGGGCAAATGACAAGACAGCAAAGTACCCGAAGTTTCAACGTTGCGCTGAACGCGGTACCGTTCAGTTGCAATTTCTTGTCGGTTTTCAAGCATGAATTTCCCGATGCATCATGAAAGCTTATCTTTCCTCTAATTATATTTGACAGAGCAAAAGTGTAGGCTATCGTAATGAATTTGCTACGATACCATTAAATCCGTGGCTTGAATAAATTATTACATGCACGTACGTTAAGTTGCAACTCCAGAGAAATTCTCCAGATACGAGGTGCACGCCCCTCTACTCTGGAGAATTGTTTTTTTCTTGCGCAGAAACCAAAAAACATTGACTATGTTGCGGACTTTGAATCCTTACTGCATCTGTATGAACACTTGCTCTGCAAGGTAATTAACTGTACAGCTAGTAGATTAAGTAAACTGCTTGCTATAGTGGCACAGTGACAACGTACCCTCCTGCCCAATCATGTAGAACTCGTGCAATAATGCGAAAAGCTGGCAAACGGCCTGTTCTTGTGGGGATAAAACAGTATAAAACGACACGCTCAAGAAAAGTAAATCAAAACTGCGCAATGAAGTCGGCCAGTACAAGCAGTTCTTGCACGTTCACAGCTGATCAAGTGTGCAGAAACATTCATGCCTTGCATGTTTCTAGTAAGTTTCTAATAAGTTTGTGATCACATCCCGTACAAAAATGAGTGTTGATTAACCATTGATATATTGTTGGGGAATTGTTGAAACAACTGACTTCAACAAATTTTCAAGAGCAATTGAGTTCACTCAACCCTTGCACAACAATCTTACCGTTGAGTGTTCTCAATAAACAATTTATTGGGTAATTTGTGTTGATTTTTTTAGTTGTTCTTTTGTTGTGTAGCAGTTGAGTCCATTATACAATACTTAGGACTCGCATATGAAGACATTCCAAACATGTTTTGCGATGCGTTCCAACCTCATTCCTGTCACTTTGCGGCAGGTAGGTTCTTCTTTCGCCTCGCTTTCATTAATAGAAAATTATGTGTGGCCGATGGGGTGGAATCGAACGTCGGCCGTCGAGCCCGGTACTCTAACCAATAGGCCACGAGCGCGCGCATACTCCTCTCATTCGAAAGCCAGTAAGCTCTGAAATCCTTGGCGTGTGCGCCGCGTGCTACTTCCTGGTGCTGTCGCTACAGCTGGCGCCTTGAAGCGCCTATCTCCGGGACCGCCCCACTTTCGTAGCCATTTTCGCTACGTAGAAACTGCAACGTTAGACAAGATACATGACCGCCCAAGTTCATAACGATTTATTTCTTCGCCGGTGTACAAATGCCATCGTCGTTTTAACATACACTAGATGACATAACCATTGGTACGATCCGAAATGAGCACGTTTCGGGGAGCAGAAGAATGCGAAATTCACTTGCAAACACGGTGACTACGCGCATGTGGAGTTCCCCAAAAGTAGACACGGCGGCAGCGCGGCCGGCGATAAGACAGGTGCCGACAGGCGACGACGCTACCTTCGAGCATCGGACGCACTGTGGGAACCGTAGGATGCAAGCGGGCACACGCTACAAATATACACGGGTGAGGTCTTCGAATTTCCTGCGACGTGCCCTCTGTCCGTAAAGCAAATATAGTTTTTTGTCCAATGTCCGTGGTACTAGAGATCAAAGAATGAACGCGCTTTGAGATCGCAGCGCGCAGCCGCTATAACCATTGACTTCAAAGAGCTTCAGATTCAGCAACAGCCGCAACAGTATCACAGCTAATCGCTGTATCTGCGGCTGCTCCCGTTTCTCGCCTTGCAAGCAGCACGCGATTTATTTGAGCCTCGCCGTACGGTCGTCCTCTCCCAAGCCTGCAGGTCTCGTATGTTCAGTTAAGAACACCAAAGGGAAATGAAAGAAATACAGGTAACGGGCTCTTATTGTACCTTACTTGTCACCTCGTCATCTGCAAAATCGCTGCAAACTATTTTAGAAAGTTTATTTTTGTAAAAGTAGCTAAACTAGTAGTAATTTTTGTTTCTAGGTGGCGCGACATACGTTGAGGTAGCGTTCGGATGTGTATGTGTGCGCGCAAACGGGCGCAACCGAGCTTCGTTTTGCGCACACTTTTGCAACAGTACACATGGGGATCGCTAGTTTCGTAGTAGCATTTTTTGGTCGTAGTATTTATTGTTTACGCTATAAATTAGGTAGTTCTTAATAATTTGTGAAGGTTAGTAGATGAAAAATTATTTGCTAATTAATTAGTGGTTCTTAAGTGCCATTATTTTGTGTTTGAAAGGTTTTTATAACTTAATACGATAGTGAAGCCATGTGACGCTGTGAACAGCTTTCGGAATCAGTTATTCGGTTGCAGTTGTGCGGTGGTTCGCGCCTCGTGCTTCTTGATGAAAGTATTTTCTGTTCGGACATCATGATGCACATTTTAGTGAAATGCTTTAACGACGATAAGTGGGACGTTTATCCGGTGAAGTGGTTAGCTCACCCAACAACTAGTCTTCTACTGATGTGCGAGCCTGACGGTTTTGATGAGTTGCGCGGCAGAGGCCATGATGCCTGTTGGAGAGAAGGCACCCCGAAACAGTCACAGCCGCACATCTGAAGATAGGTAAGTAATCTCCTTTTCTTGGGCACGTAGCCTTCTTTTCTATTTTGACATTGACGAGCGTGACATGTTAAGCACACCGTTCACTTTCTTGAAGCAAACCGCATGCCCCGGAGCAAATGCGCGCGATACTAACTCTCGCTGCCGCCGTCACTTCGTTTGAAACAATGGTGGGCGAAGAGGCAGCGGCGCCCCATGTGCGTAAAATTGCATTGCTTCATTTGTTCATGTCTAATAACGTTTCCTTCATTTGTATGAGAGAACACAATTGGAACATAAGGATCGGCTTCTCTGCGCAGTGATAATTTTGTACAGTGGCCACGTCATTTTTCATGGGGACTCACGTATGCCGTCTAAGCGCTTGTTATCGCGTTCCGATACGTGAGAGGTGCGCTGCCTTTCAAGGTATTTAGGCAGGCACTACGAGTTTAGGAGAACCGCGACAAATAATCGTGCAGCAGGTGTGCAGCTGTGCTACGCTTGTACCACACTCGTACCGGAAGGCAGTGTTGCACTTCACGCTTACGCATTTCGTAACTATGGCGGCCTCTGTGGCAATTTGGCGATCGAGGTCGTGGATACGATCCCTGCAGCGGCCGCATTCCAAAGGAGCGGAATGCAAAAACGCTCGTGCATTGTGCATTGTATGCACGTAAAAATTTCCAGGCAGTCAAAATTAATACGGAGTCCCCAACTACGACGTGCCTCATAATCAGATCGTTGGTTTGGCACGTGGAACATCAGAATTTTTTTTTTCCGTAGTGGCTCATCGTATACCATACGGTTAGTGTGATCACCTTTTGTGCCGTAGCGGTTAAGCGCGCCTCGATTTAGGTTGCGGCTAATGATGCGGCGCACCGCGAAATATATTTCGCCTCTCTGGGATTTTCGGAGAACGGCCACCCGATTAGTCACAGCTTCCGCGCGGTGACTGTACACGGATACACAGCGCAAATGAACAGAGGTGTGGTGACGTGGTCAAAGAACACAGCCGCCGACGGGCTCACCTTATCGTCTATCACCGCCAAAACTACCGCAGTAAGCATCTTTATCTAGCGCGGCGGTTTGCCGTTGAAGGCGTACTGTACAATTTTAATAAGCGATAACTGAAACATGCCACCGTTCTCTGCTGCCTCTTTGAGTTGGACCGCTCCGAATATGCGTTGTTTCCAGAAGCGAAAGGAGCGCCAATCGGCGCGTTGTCGCCTCGAGCTAAGCGTCGCACTCGAGCACCGTTTGCGCGGTGAAGAATGACACGTGCATGAAGCTAGCTCACTGCGCGGACGCTACCGCGCAACGCAAGGGCGTGTACGCGACGTTCTGCACACAAATCGCGCGGGATGATCGGAGCCACGCCGGAGCGCGGCTAGCTTCAAAGAAGCGGTACATGTTCTCACTCGTACAGGCACGCTCACGCTCGCATCGCTCTCGGCGTATGTTTAGGTCATCCCTTCTACTGAACTTCTACGCAAAGATTCGATATCTGTTTGGTATGGGCTATGCACTGTCGCGTGGTCTTTGGTTCTGCGAGAGAGCCGGGAATATTTTCCCCACTGTGAAATATCGCTGTGCGTGTTTTAGCTAACATTTACCGTAGCAACCCATTCCTTCCTTTTCTCGACGGCATTCGTAAAGAGTCGCAAATTTTTACTTGCCAGTATAGTGTGTACTTCTATTTCGTGCGTAGTTATGCGCAGTGTGTGGCAGGTTCTTTATCCGCGCAATCTCATTTTCTGTCCACGTTCCCTTCTCACAGGTTACGTATGCAGTAAATTCCCAGATGCTAAAGTGTTCACGCCAAAAGCACCTTGGCGTCGTGCAAGAGACACCCGTTGATATGTGGCTGATTCACTAGCGAGCTCGCATCTCTGTTGCCACTCTACATCAAGTGGGATTTTCAACTATTTTTTGTGTTGCTCTGTGGTGTACTAGCTGCCGCATGGACGCTGTGAAGGCTTACTTTCGATTTGCTCTGGCGTTTAGTAGTAAAGGATGGGCTACCTTTTGAGGGGAGGCATTTACTTTTGTTTGTGAGAATGTTTACCAGCCTAACCAAGTGGTACGTGGGTACTGTAAACAGCAGCACGAACAGAGGCGGACGACGAAATAGGTAGGAGCACAAACGAGCGCAAGCTCTACTAAAATTTTGCTTTTGATGACAAAGGTATTAAACACACTGGTCAACACTGGTCACTGGTTATTTTGCCTTCTCACAGTCAGCCGTAGCTCTTCCTGTGATGTGTTAGTGTGCGCAACATTTTAATGTAACATATTCAGATGTCTTTTGTGTATTCACATGCAAGCAGCTCCAAGTGTTCATGTGTTCAAAGTTGGTTGTTACAAGGGTATGCTTAAGCCCTGCCTTTTGAGTCGCTTTGCCTTCTAGTCATAAACTTAAGTCGAAAGTGAACAGCACAATGATCGTTTTGATTGAATTCATATGTATAGGTTTTTTCAGATGTATTTACACTGCTAGAGTGCTGTAGGTACTAGCCTGTGTCTCCAGGTTCGATGTAGTGGTGCCTTATGTACTGTAATAATGTTTCACGTGCACACATCTTTGTGTAAATAAAGGTACTTCAAGTTGATCAGTCTCTCCTTTGATTTTATTGTGTTTGGGAAAGTTATGAGCAGGCACCGGGGCATGCAAGTGTGAACAGCGAAGCAATTTCAATATATGAATAAAAATACACTAGCCCAACGAAACGTCAATCATATTTCAATGGCGACTTCTGAAATCTCAATGGCATCTCAACTGTGCCACGATATGCTTTTCAATGCTGTGGCAATAATAGCTCAACAACAGGTCAACAGAACTACCACAACGTTAGTTCAACGCAGAATCAATGGTAAGTCAACAACCATTCAACAAAACAAACACAACGGGCCGTCTAAGCACAATGGACTTTCAATGGTAAGTTAACAATTATTCAACATTGAGGTACCCAATGGTGTTTCAATTCGATTTCAGTGGCCAATATTCAAGAGTGCTCAACACTCAACCCAACAATTCTCCAACATACTCTCAATAATTCCTCAATAAAAAACTCAACATTGACCAACAATATTTCAATGCCTTCTCAATAATTTTTTTTGTACGGGATATATTAGTGTGTAAACCCATATAACGATATCCGCTGCGATTACTATCTTTATAAGTAATGAAATACCATGCTACTTGCAAGAACATATATCACCTGAGTCTATGGGAAAGCTATCTTATACAGAAATCAAGAATGACGCAACAAGCCCTTGTCACAAAAACCTTAACACCTCGCTCGCCGATCCGGCTGCCAGGCGCAAGCCGACGGAGCACAAGGGTCCGCTTTACGCTTCGCCCCGGCCTACGAGCGAAGGGCCTTTGGACAACATTTATTTATTCAGGGTTGGTCAGCCCGAGCAAGACGCCCGTGTATCGGTGCGTCGGCAATCACGAAGCAACTCGTTGAAGGGGGATATCAAGCATTTAATCATACACAAAACTGATCACGGACAATAAGGTAACAAAGAACTCCAAGTAAGAACGAACAGAATTGGCGAGAAGTACAGACAATTGGGAACACGACAAGAACACACAATAATCAGGCAGGGTTACAACAACAGTAAACAAATGAGTTTAGAGGCAAACGAGTCGCTTATAGTTAACAGAAAAGACGAAGAGGACAAGCCGGTGGACAGACCATATCGTAGCGCAGCGAAGCGAAGAACGGGGACGGCTCGTGTGGCAGTCGTTGCGGCGATGGCTCGAAGGCGGCGGGCCCGGTGCGATGAAACGCGCGCCTCGCCGTCAGGAATTCGGCCCCGCACACCGCAAAGACCCACACAACCTTCTTCACTGCCTGCTTCCGACCGACTGTGTCCCTTCCCACCGAACTGCTAACGAGCTGGCGGCGGGAAGGCGCTGGTGACAAGAAGTGCTGTGCCCAGCGGTTATTTACAGGCGTTTTTTTCTCTCGGCGCCACCGAAGACAGCATGCGCACAGTCGATTTATGGCCCGGCCGTCTCCGCGATCCCGACCAGCGGAAGCAACCGAACAGTGGAAACAGGGCGCACAACTTTCTTCACCGTGCGCTCTGCCTGCTCCACTCTTGTAATCTTACACCGCGGCCAAGCCCCCACTCCGTCGAAGGGGACAACGAAGCCGCCGCCGAAGAGCAGCCGCTTGCGCCGCTCACAAAGGCGACCGTCTCCAGATGCCCCTCGACCCTGGGCAGTCCTCTCCGCCCTCTCTCGCGGCCTCTTCCCGTAGACTCGGAACGGGATGCCCGAAAAACACACTCTAAAGAAATATATATATAACATGGTTGGCGCCGGTCTGTGACACTGCTCCCCGCTCAAGAATATTACAGCGTAATATTTTGCTAGCCACAGACCAGCGACAAATCACACACAATAAAAACAAGAAACCTGTGAGCGTCGAACGTCAGAGCAGGAATGCACTCTCAAAACTAGCGTAGAATCTACGGACGCACAGGTGGATATGCACACTTCACAGTTGCATTGTCCAAAAAAAAAAGATAGTCCAATCCCAATGGCATGAGGATCTGGACCCAGTCTCATGGGCACTGTCAGTTCTCTGGCACTGTCTGCTGACGCGCACCCACTGCACTCGCGAAGTTCACAGTATTGTCCATACTAAGAAGCACATGATAACGCACGGCACAAAGACAGCAACCACATCGTATTATGTCATAGCTGCACAAAGCTAAACCTAATGCCTTCATACAGAACACACGGACGAACATAATAAAGAATACTGCATGATATCGTCAGTGGCATGAATACATAGAGCACTGACGTTGAGAGAAAAAAAAATGCATCCTTATACAGTGATAACAACACGTCTCGGTGAATTAGTCTATCCGACTCATATAGTCTGCTCCGACGTTGTCACTGCCCTTGATGTATTCAACCCGAAAGGCATACTGTTGGAGCTTGAGGCTCCAGCGAAAGACCCTGTTGTTCCCTGACTTTGTCTCATGAATGAACTTTAGTGGCTGATGGTCGCACTGAACTAGAAATTTCCGTCCATACAAGAAAACTTGGAATTTCTCAATTCCCCACACAAGAGCCAGTGCCTCCTTTTCCACAGTTGAATAGGCTACCTCCCGCGGGAGCAGTTTGCGGCTCGCGTAAGCTACCGGGTGGAGCACCTGATCATGCTCTTGAAGTAGGACGGCTCCGAGCCCCCGGTCTGAAGCATCAGTCCTCAAAACGAACTGCCTCTCAAAATCTGGAAGTTTGAGAATGGGGGCAATTGTCAATAAGCGTTTTAGCTTGACAAATGCTTCTTCCTGGTCGGAGCTCCAGTTAACGGCCGTGGGCTGGCCCTTTCGGGTCAGGTCAGACAGCGGACATGTCAAAGTTGCATACCCCGGAATAAAATCTCGATAATATCCAGTTAGCCCAAGGAACGAACGGACCTGTTTTTTTTGTCTCTGGTCGTGGGGCGTTTTGTATCTTCTCGAATGTGGCAGTAAGGGGTGACATTTCTCCGGCCTTGATCTGGTGGCCCAGAAAAGAGACTTCGCTCACTCCAATCTCACATTTAGCAAGTTTAACGGTCAAACCTGCCTCCTTGATCCGCGTAAACACCTCGCGAAGCACTTCGCAGTGCCCTTCCCATGTCGTGCTCGCGATGAGGACGTCGTCGTAGTAGTATGCAACATCCGCTAATCCCGAAAGGATGCTGCGCATCAACTTAGTGAAGACCGCCGGGGCGGTCTTTATGCCAAATGGCATGTAGCAGAACTGAAAATGTCCGTTACCGGAGGTGAAGGCTGTCTTTGCTTTAGAGTTAGCCGACAGAGGGACTTGCCAATACCCCTTGGCAAAGTCTAACTTGGAAAAGAAATGTTTGCGCCCTACAGTAGCAAGCAGCTCGTCCGAGCGAGGAATGGGCTCGGCGTCATCTACCAAAGCCTGATTCAGCCGTCGGAAGTCGATGCATAGTCGGTGCGTGCCATCAGGCTTTCGCACCGCCACTACCGGAGAGTTATATGCCGACTCAGACCGCTCGATGATTCCAAGCTGCAGCATGCTGGAAATCTCCTTCTCTATGACCTCTCTGATTGCGAAGGGCAGAGGATACTGTTTGACGTTTACAGGTTGCTCGGTACGCAGTTCGAGCTTGCATTCAGCTAGCTTGGTTCGACCTGGACGATCTGAGAATATTTTTCCAAACTCCTGAAGAAGCTGCCGGGCCTCTCCCCTTTGTTCCTTCGTCAGCTGGTCTCCAATGTTGACGTCGTGAAAGGTCTGTGACTGATTGCTCTGTGGCACTTCCATTTCACTTGTATCTTCTTCTTCAGTGGACACCACAGCGCCCACTGCGGCCATGCTCGGGTTCTCCTCTCGACGACGATATTCTTTAAGCATATTTATATGCAAAACCTTGGTGGTGTGCCCGAGATCAACTTCATAGTCAACGTCCCCCTTTCGACTCAAGATGTTATAGGGACCCTTCCATTGCATTAAAAGTTTGTTATTTTCAGTCGGCAAGAGGATTAGAGCCTGATCACCAGGCTTCAGCGATCGCTTTCTGCTCTTCAAGTTGTAGTAGCGGCCATACCGCTCTCCTGCCCGCTGCAGCTCTTCATGCGCCAGTTTTCAGGTGTTTTCCAACCTCTCACGAAGTGTTAGGACGTACTCGTAGGTGGTCCTCAGTTCATCCGGAATGGCATCATTTGTCCATAGCTCCCGCAGTACCGCAAGCGGTCCTCTTACGCTCCGCCCGTAAAGGAGCTCGAACGGGGAAAACTGGAGGCTCTCTTGTGGAACCTCTCGATACGCAAAAAGCAGCGGAGCGAGATACCGGTCCCAGTCCCTTGGTCTCTCTTGACACATCCGTTTTAGCATCTGTTTGAGTGTCCCGTTAAACCGCTCCACCAAACCGTTTGCCATCGGATGGTAAGGGGTCGTATGGAGCTGTTTTATAGACAGCAGTCGGCTCACTTCTTTCATCACGTCCGAGGTGAAGTTCGTCCCTCGGTCGCTCAATACCTCTCTTGGCACTCCCACGCGTGAAAACATTTCGACGAGGGCCTCAGCAACGCGCTCCGTTTCAACACTGGGGAGCGCAACCGCATCGGGATATCGAGTGGCGTAATCCACCATTGTTAATATGTATCGATTTCCCTGAGCCGACTTTGGGTTCAGTGGGCCCACTATATCCACAGCCACCCTCTGAAAGGGCGTCTGAATAACTGGCACTCTGACAAGAGGCGCCTTCCGTGTGTGGCCCCTAGGAGTGGTCCGCTGGCACGAGTCGCACGACGCGACAAAACGTTTCGCGTCGGCCTGCAGTCCCGGCCAGAAAAACTCTGTTTGTACTTTGAGCACAGTCTTTTTGGTGCCCTGGTGTCCTCCCATTAGCCCGTCATGGGCGAGTTCGAGCACAGCTGTCCGAAATTTCTTTGGCACGACTACCTGCACGTATTCTCCTCCAAGCTTGGAGGTGAACTTGCGTTGCAGAACTTCTTCTTGTAGAAAGAACCGGTGACTGTCTCCCCTCTTGCTGCGCACCACCTGACCTAGTCGATCGAAGCATGCCCTCAGTGTTGGGTCCTGTTTCTGCTCCTTGATTAGGTCTTCCCGGCTTACGTTTTCTGAATTCTCAGACACCCGAAGGCCTCTTAACGGTCTTTTCTCACGGGCTTGCGATCTCGTCACTACGGCGTTTGCCTGGTCCCCATCCGAGTCTGCAATAGCCGAGCGCTCGTTTCCAGCAGTGTCGCACTCCTGCTCAGCGCTAATACTCGCTGAGGGTTGTACTTCTTTCGAGAAGGGCACAGTCGCGGCCATCGTCTCCAATCTCCAGCCGGGATCCGGATCGGCGGCATTTCTAACTCCTTCAACGTTGCCGATTACCAGGTCATAAAGCGGATCATTCATACACTTCGCCCGAAGGCGGCCCTTGAAATAAGGTGTGTCCACGCTGATCCAAGCTTCTGGAAGCAGGAGAACCGACCGATCGAGAAGGTACACAGGAGAGTTGGATCCTGTGAGATCACCATCTTTGACCAGACTCCTCCTTACTATCACTGTGTTGCACCCTGTGTCTCTAAGCACATGAACCCTTTGGTTACCAACCACTCCGGTGACTACTGGAAGTTTCTCATTGACATTTACGGGCTCACCTATCAGGCCCGCGCCAACGACCGGGACCTTTTCCCCATTCTTCAGCTCAACGTATCCGTTCTCAATGCACAACGACGCTGATTCTTCTGCCGTGCCTTTTGGCTTGTTTGGACCCTTCTGCCAACACTTCCAACTAGTGTGGCCGCTTTTTCCACACTTGAAACATTTAAGAGCTTGGTTGTTGCGCTGCGCTCTGCCCACGCGACAGTTTTCGGCTCGATGGCCGGTGCGAGAGCAAAGGAAGCATTTCTGCACTTCCTGATCCCTCGCCTTCACAACTGACTGGCTCCTGTCTTTCCTTTCAGCTCTTTGTTCCGCATCTGTTGTAGCTGACGGCTCTTTCCTTGCAGCTGGACGTCTTGCGAAATTCGGCCATCCATGCGCGTCTACGTAATGCTCCGCTCTTTCTATCATTTCGTGAAGAGTAGCATCTTTTTTCTCTTTTAGGAAGAGTTCCAGTGGTGCCGCGCAGCTTGAAAGGAACTGGTCCTTCACCATCAGCTCGAACAGATCATTGTATTCCTTCTTGGTGTTGGACAGCTCGACCCACCGGTCAAGGAAATTCGTGAGCCGAGTAACAAACTGGGAGCACGTTTCCCCGTTCATAGGGGATGCACCCTTAAACTTTTCTCTAAACCCTTCCTCGGTCATTCTAAAACGTAGCATCAATGCTTGCTTTAACTTATCATAATCCGTGCAATCTGGCGCGGACATCCTACTGAAAACGCTCAGTGCCTCACCGCTCAAACACAGGCTCAATGCAGTGGACCACTGGTCTCGTGGCCAACCTTGACCTCGAGCCACGCGCTCAAAACGCATCAAATACGCGTCGAGGTCATCACGTTGCTCATTGAACACAGGCATAACTTTGTGCGGGTTCACTTTGTTTCCCGACATAGCTGCCCTCTCTTCCGACCCGGACCTAGAGTCCGTTTCCGAGGAACTGCCAGGTTGCTGCCTCAGCAACAACACCTCCTTTTCTTTTTCAAGCAGAGCCATTCTTAAGGTGGACTCCTCTCTTTCCCTCTCGAGCCTTAATTCGGACTCCTCTCTTTCCCTCTCGAGCCTTAATTTGGACTCCTCTCTTTCCCTCTCGAGCCTTAATTTGGACTCCTCTCTTTCCCTCTCGAGCTTTAATTTGGACTCCTCCTCTCTCATAGTCTTTTCGCGTTCAGCTTCCTCCCTCCGCCAAGTGCGTTCTGCATTGCGCTCTTCTCGACGTCTAGCTCTCTCTTGCTCTATCCAAGAAAACAATTCTTTACCTTCGAAGCCGAAGCTCCGTCCCTGATCAACGAGTTTATCAAACTCGGCCTCTGCCATCGTGCTCAAAGAAACAGTGGACTTCTTGCCACTAGCACGACCCCTCACACGAGTTCCTTCGTATCCTCAGCACCGACACGCGGCTGACCAAGTCCTGTCGCGGACGCCAATTATTGTCACAAAAACCTTAACACCTCGCTCGCCGATCCGGCTGCCAGGCGCAAGCCGACGGAGCACAGGGGTCCGCTTTACGCTTCGCCCCGGCCTACAAGCGAAGGGCCTTTGGACAACATTTATTTATTCAGGGTTGGTCAGCCCGAGCAAGACGCCCGTGTATCGGTGCGTCGGCAATCACGAAGCAACTCGTTGAAGGGGGATATCAAGCATTTAATCATACACAAAACTGATCACGGACAATAAGGTAACAAAGAACTCCAAGTAAGAACGAACAGAATTGGCGAGAAGTACAGACAATTGGGAACACGACAAGAACACACAATAATCAGGCAGGGTTACAACAACAGTAAACAAATGAGTTTAGAGGCAAACGAGTCGCTTATAGTTAACAGAAAAGACGAAGAGGACAAGCCGGTGGACAGACCATATCGTAGCGCAGCGAAGAACGGGGACGGCTCGTGTGGCAGTCGTTGCGGCGATGGCTCGAAGGCGGCGGGCCCGGTGCGATGAAACGCGCGCCTCGCCGTCAGGAATTCGGCCCCGCACACCGCAAAGACCCACACAACCTTCTTCACTGCCTGCTTCCGACCGACTGTGTCCCTTCCCACCGAACTGCTAACGAGCTGGCGGCGGGAAGGCGCTGGTGACAAGAAGTGCTGTGCCCAGCGGTTATTTACAGGCGTTTTTTTCTCTCGGCGCCACCGAAGACAGCATGCGCACAGTCGATTTATGGCCCGGCCGTCTCCGCGATCCCGACCAGCGGAAGCAACCGAACAGTGGAAACAGGGCGCACAACTTTCTTCACCGTGCGCTCTGCCTGCTCCACTCTTGTAATCTTACACCGCGGCCAAGCCCCCACTCCGTCGAAGGGGACAACGAAGCCGCCGCCGAAGAGCAGCCGCTTGCGCCGCTCACAAAGGCGACCGTCTCCAGATGCCCCTCGACCCTGGGCAGTCCTCTCCGCCCTCTCTCGCGGCCTCTTCCCGTAGACTCGGAACGGGATGCCCGAAAAACACACTCTAAAGAAATATATATATAACATGGTTGGCGCCGGTCTGTGACAGCCCTCGACAACACTGCAGACTTTCTTGGCCAGTCTGGCCTCTCGCTTTCTGATAAGCCAGCTCATATCGACGTCGGAAAAAAAAGAAAGACTAGAATTAAGAACTACCCCAGATTGCACATTGTGATCCACATAGCTGGACAAATATGCCGCAAGTCAACATCCACAAATCCTCAGCTAGTGTAAGCCCATGACGGCAGAATCAGCACGTGGGTGAAACAATTATGCAATGCCTGGACGCAACTTCCACACCTGGTGAAAAGAATAATCTCGAAATAATGGGGTTGGACAAGTGGATACTATAGAAAATTGCAGATGCTGTGCTTGTGTCCAAGGTATGGTACGGTGTGAATTACCAGCAGCACATAAAGACAACTCATCGAATGCAGGCATCGGGTAGTAATAACAGGTCTTTCCAACTTTACCATACTTGCAGACCTCTATGAGAAAGAGGTAACGAAGAAGCACCTAGACAGAGTAGAGTTGCAGCCTGCAGCACAAATTCTTTGTCTCAAGAGCTCAGAACCTCGTCCCATGATACTATGCCAGCTAGCATATGAGATGCAAAGACGACTACCCCTCTCTTCACAAACACAACCTCGGGAGTACCTGAACTTGAAACACAACAGGCCCATACCGTGAAATATGGGGGCAAAGAATTAGGCCAGGAGACTATATGCAACTGCCAAACGCACAGAGGAGCTTGCTAATCATGAAGATGCAAGCAAATATAAGGCACATATAGTACACTGATCTGGCAATAGCAGTGTAACAGTAATATGACACTACATAAAACTAAACCCCATATAAGTGAGTACCATTCCAGGTCATCCTACACCTAGAAAAGCTGAAATGAAAGCAATTAAAGCAGCACTTGTAGTGCAGATTACACCCTGCACAACACCCTGCATGGATTCACCAGAAACTGTCTGGGCCTGCACATCATACAAGATTGTCAGGAAAATCAGGAGATTGACAGGCGACTTGCAAGCACATGGCCAGAAATTAAATTACAGGATACATAGCCATGCAGATATTCCAGGACACAAGCGGGCTTATAAGCCCGACATAATAACTGAAAACTAGATGAGTTTGTGTGTATTCATTATTAACTAAAGCGCAACAGATAGACAACAGACAAGAATGAAGCGCTCTGTGTGTTCACTTCGTTCCTCTCCATCGCATTTCTGTTGCACTATAGTTAATGAATCCATAAGGCTGCACAGGAGAAGAATGATACCTCAGCCCAAGGGCCCGATCTCACATCCAAATCCACGCGTGTGTGCGTGCGCACACACACACACACACACACACACACACACACACACAAATGTTGCAAGAGTGCATAGCATGAAGTAGTATCAACAGGATGACACTAGATATGGATGAGGACTAACTTTCAACTGAGGTTCATTTGTAAAATGTGGGGAGTTATATAAATTACCAGAAAAAAAAAGGACGATGAGCAAAACGAGAACAAGGTGAAAGCAGGAGCCAATGTTTCGACAAGTGGACTTGTCTTCTTCAAGGTCCACTTGTGGAAATGTTGGCTCCTACTTTCACCTTCTTCTGATGTTGCTCATCGTCTTGAATTTCCATCTCCCACCTTCCCCGAGTTTTCCCCAGAAAAAGAAAGACATCTTTGAAAGATAGATAAAAATTGGCGCTTGATGCAGCCAAACATAAATAAAAATGCTACAGAAAGAAAACAGAGAAAAATTCCAAGTGCAGGAAAAAAATAATTACAATTGCCAATCCTGCATGCCAGCACCTTTCAAGAAACACTGTTGTTATTCCAGCAGACAGACTGACAGCTTGCTTATGCAAGCACATTCTTCCAGTTCCATGCAATTGGGAAAAAAATTAGTTTCCTGGAAGGTAGCCACATGCACATTTGGTGATCACAATGTTTCTTTCCCTGGACTTGTATACCTTATATGTGTTTTCTCCCTTTCCCGCTTTTATGTTTGGTTTCATCAAGCACTAGTCTTTATCAGGTTTTATTGCTGTACTACTTTCGGGTAACCTCTACAGATCACTGCATTTTCACAATAAACCTTTTAATTAGAAGTTAGCGTACCCTGTTCTTACTGCTTCACACTATACATTCTTGCTACATTGGCCAAATAAAAGATTTTATAAGGTACACAGAAGCATCATAAGGGCTATTAAAGTGACTTGTTGAAAACTGAAAAAAAATGAATAGCCTGGCTGCAAATGGCACCAGAGAACACATAGGACAAACAAGAAAACCGAGATGATCTAACAACCAAAACATTAATGTACACACTGAGTAAATGCTCGCTGACAATAGACTGAACATACACAAAAAGGAGAAGCACAAATTCATGTGCGTTTCCTGACAGGAAATGCATCCATTTCTAATGGAGGCCGTGCTGACAAGATTAACCCAGCATTTTTAGATCTACAGCTTCCGTAATTTCTCTAGGCAGCCGATCTGCACAGAATGCTAGCTTCTTCCTCTACAATGCACGCTCAGATGTGGAGAATGCATTTTAGAGGAAGCTAGCATTCTGTGGAGATCGGCTGCCTAGAGAAATTACGGAAGCTGTAGATGCAAAGACACTGGGAGAATCTTGTGTCAGCATGGCCTCTGTTACACTTTCAGAGATGGGTACGTTTCTTGTTGGGATCTGTATGGACACCCATCAGATCTTGCTTCTGCTTTTTGTGTAAATTCGATTTATTGCCTGTCGACCAGCATTTGCTCGGCATGTTCAATAAACTTTCACTTGTTAATACACCTCATAATTGTCTTGGTCTCTAGCAGAAAGGTGTTCATTCTTTTTACAGTGAAGCTGTATATGCCTATGCGAAACACTCATGGTCCGATCACAAAAACCCTAGTGTGGGGGTGTGAGCCATTCTTTAAGGGGGTGTGAGCCATTGCATTCGTCTTGCATGACGGACGGAGAAATTTCTTGTTGGGTAGACATAGAAATGCTTATGCATTTCAAACATACATTTATTTACGTATTATTGAGGGAAGGGACACAGAGGGGGATGGGGTTAAGACAAGATCATGATGTCATTATTATCTCGCAGCAAAGGTGTGGTGGGCCATTCACTAGACCGATAGTGACGTCGTTTCTCTCTAGCAACAGAGAGCGCGTGCAACAGTCTCTCTCCGACTTCCCCATAGGTTCAAAAATGTGTCCCTGTATTTAATTAAATGAAATGTGCAGCCCGGGTACGTCACTTGGTAACTACAGTGCATAACTGAGTCACAAACATTATGATTAACGCATTACAAAACACAAGTGCGTAACATAATTCAGAAATACTTTGATGGACCCGCTGGATTAACACAATGAACCACTCATTGCACTTTCCATGATGGTGATCTTGCAAAGTGCAATGTGTGGCATTCCAAATAAACAATGTGATAAACCCAAGCCAAACATGTGCATAACCTCATTAAGAAACACAGACATAACCAATAATATAGAAAGACTTGAATAAACCATTGGAATTAACTCAGTGATAAACACCAGGGCCGCACATTTCAGCTTCGCAGGTTTACCGTCTGTACAGGGTGCATGGGCAGTAACTTTTTCTGTTATTGTTTGTTAAGTATTGTATAATGTTGTGCCAGTAAAACATGTTGGGATAGTTGGTGCAATGTATTGGTACTGCTTTTTTTCTTAATGTTGTGCCCTTCTTCCTTTTGTAACAACTTTTTTATTCCTCCTTGCATAATACTCCAACCTTGCAGCCTGCGAGGTATATAAATAAATAAGTACATAAGCACGTCATTCATTCATCTGCATACACCTCGCACCATTCCTTGCTCAACAAATGTCACTGTGTAGATGTCTCGCAGCATGCATCTACATTAACTGTCATTTGCGTTTCGGTATGGTTTGTGAACAGTGTAATGCATAAAGATTACATGACATTAAGGTTGTGACTTATGCGGTGCATAAGCAAACCTTGCAAAAGATGACATGTTGGATTGTTGAAAGTAAGACAAATAGTATATATCGCAGTTACTTTAACCGCATTTAATTGACCACTTGACAAAAACTTCACTTCGCATAGAGTCCAACACGTACACTGAATTTGCATTTTTTTTTTGGTTATTAATGTAGTTGTTACTGCATGGCCACATTGTAGATTTGAAAAGAAAGTTAAATAAATTTGTTTGTTGCAATATAACAATATGTGTAGATCACTGCGATTGTAACACCAGAACTTGATACAAACATGCACACTATAGGATGCAGGCAAATGCTCAGGACAAACTCCAGAATGTTTGGATCCTGATACTTATGAAAGTGAACGGTTTCATTCCGTGGCTGCCAAAAGAGGGAGAGAGAAAACTTAATTGTGTTCGTGGAACAAAAACGCATTGATAAGCTTAGACATATAGTCATTGCTTAAAACTTTCGAAATGAATAATTATAGCTTGCTATCGACATTGAAGCAGCCTTTCGACAGCAAGAAAAGGAATCAGTTTTTTCAGCTCTGAACATTGAATTGCAGGAAATGCAAGCAGGCATTAAATTCTGCCAATATAATCTGTTTAGGAATACCAAATTCGAATAAACATTGAGACTTGCATTTGTACTTTCTCTGGCTGAGCAATCTAGTTTGAAATGACTTCCATAAGCATGTCGTAACAATGTTTATCTAATACAGGTTAAATGCATGACTAGCTTAAGAAATCTGGAAGATTGCTATATATTACAGTGAAGAAACTATAATATCTAAAAACATTAATAATATAAGAATATTTATTTCCACAAAACAGGCTAACCGTGAGAGAAGTGCGAGGCTGAGCAGAAAGCTGAAAAATTCTACGGCAAGTGCGCCTGCCGCAGGCCTACGATCCTGCTTAATGAATAGCGCGTATTGATATAGTCTTCTTGTTAGAAATTCCGAGTATACTGCCAGCGCGAGACAAAGGACAACAAAGTGTACGAGAAGCGTGTCCTTTAGAATGATATGTTACAACGTACAGGTTTCTACAAAAGTGACGGTAACTGCTCGAAATAATAGATGCGTCGGCTTTTGCGCCTTTAGATATATTTAGAGAGGGCTCCCATATATATATTCGTAGCGCAAGCACGGCGATGGACGAACCAGAATAGCGCTAAGGTTGAATTTCACAACACAATTTTCATTCCACGTCGTAATCACACAGATCATTTGAGGCTTCGTTCAGTGGCACACGCGTGCTTTCGGGTTGGTGCTTCTTGTTGCGTTTGGCGTAAGAATATGGCTAGTAGCAGGCACCACATATGCGCAATCACGGGCAATATACACGCATCATTTCTTCAGAAGCTGGCGCTGAGCACGGGTAGCGCGAGGATCTTGTTGGGCTGACACGACGACTTCGTGGCAGCCGAATTCCGAATACTGCATATGCGGTGAGGGTAGCACTATGAACTGGTCGATAGGTCATCTTGGAGATTGTTGTAGCGCAGGCAGAACGAAACGGTCATAGAAGGCAGATGAGACAACACACGGCGCAGAACCACCTGCGAACAGCTGTTTACGTGCGCCATGTCGCACTGAACTACCGACACCGCCGTCGCGCACTCCAAGACAAATCTTAACTAACGTTTTTAAATTAGTAAACGTACATATTATTTGCTTCTAATCAAGAAAAGCCAAGAGTATTATACTGTAAACGTTTTATTCATTACAATAAAAGAATTATGCAGCGTGTGCCACGAAATCTGGCAGTAAGCAACCCTGGGCGTCGCACCAGCCACATTGTTGAAATCGCAATCATGTGAAATGAGCCCTCTAAAAATCGCATTGCGACGCGTGCGACAGCACGGATTTTCGTCGTTGCAGTCGCAGCATGTGAAATGTGCCAAAGACGAAATCGGCGACAGGCCGCTGCTGGCGGCAGTCGTACTCGTCGCAGTCACACAGCACGGACAGAAGTTCCCACCGTAACTTGCCACAACGCCTGGTTGCAGTCGCCCCTAACGCAGCGCTTTCAGAACCACTCCATAGAATAAAGAACCACCACTCGACGACAACGTACTCGCGCGAAATGCAACACAACTGAAAAATGGCGTCATACTACGGTGGTCATACTATTGACGGCTTCGGCTTTGGATCATTTGAATCCGCACAACTAGTTTCGGTTTTCTTTCCTTGCGTTGCAACAAAAACTGTTTTGCTCACTGATAATTTTACGTCACGTAAGTAATGCTCACGAATGAAACAGCCGTGAATTTAACACGCGTCTTGAAATACCCGCTACGTTCACTTCGCAGAAGCAAAATTTGCTCGTCCGAGTGCGGTTACGTTTGAAATATCTATCGTTGGGCTGTCGGAGCGTGCTCGAAGTGGGAAGACGCGGCGTAATTGTTCTTAATTTGCTTAGCTATAATGGTGCGACTGCCCTTGATCTCTGTCGAGTGCAGTTTGCTCTGATGTAAGGTATAACTACAAAGCCGCCGACGTTACTGAATAATCTAGTGCACCTGAAGCTGCCAGAACTCCGGTATTTCCTCAACAATTTCTTGCGACTGCGTTCCGCTGTCACCAAATGCGAGCGTAGTGGTTGACGGAGATTTAGCAACACATTTTCCCGAAATGTCGTTCACCGCTGTATCACGACGTGGAGAAGCAGCGTTGTTGGTCCTCAGTAAAATTTTCTGTTTATTGCGAATTTTGCGATAGCAGTTATATGGGCACAACCGTCGAAATATATCTGTCGGTTTTACTGCGAGCTTACGTATAAAGTCAAGTGCGATAAGATCCCATCCCGCGCCGTTGACTGTGCGCGTTAAAGGAAGTGTTCGAGGCTGAGCCGGGCTGGATGGGCGCCCCAAGTCAAGTATCTAAGGAGGTCACGTGATAAAACGCGCGCAAGCCGGGAGAGGGAGGCGGTAGTTTAGGGCCCGTAGGGCCCGTACATGGTCGCTCCGCCCGTCCGTTCCGACCTCGTCCGGCCGCGTGCGGAAGCCCGAAAGGCGGAAGGTGTCGCAAAATTCGATGCACGCTCAATCCGCACGAGCGGAACGCACGCGCACTCCTATTGGGCGACGCGGCCTGTTGACAGCTGGCAACCGTTCGGCGGAACAAAGGTGTTCAAGGTTGGCAACGACCTTTGACAGCAGACGACACTGGCATATTTTTGCAGATCTGGGGCCCTATAACGTAAAACTATTCCAATATGTTTCTATTCCAATTTCCTGACGTCAAATTTGCGTAACCACCGACGCATGCACCGGGCGGTCACCCATAGGGCTGTCTGAACAAACCAATCAAACGCCCTCTTCGTTCATAGGAGGTCCCTTTTGTTTGCTTGAAAAACGAATAACATCGCCTACACTGAGCGGCTTGTTGTATCTAATTGGCTGACAAGAGGCGAGGAGAACGCTCAACTGGAGAGGGATTCACTAGGGCAGAGCCAATGCACTGAAAACCGATAACCGGATGAAGAGGGTGGTGCCGGCGTCTGCGATTGGTCGGCTTTCCCTTACTTAGCTTGTGGTGGCTGGTCGAAAATCGCGGCGGCATGCAACGGAAGCTTAAGAATGACGCTAAAATTGACCCTCAGCAAAGAAGAGTTGACAGAATGAGGTAGTAAACGTGTCGAAAGTGCTTAACAACGTTACACGGTCGCGGAAGAAGTTTTATTATACGCAAATACACCCATGCTCTCCGGCAGGTGCGAGTAGCCAGCGTCTCAGCGATCGGCGGCAGCTATCTTTTATTCCTTTCGGAACGGGGCAGCCTGCGGCTATTCCGAAAAAAATTCAGTTTTGTTCGGCATATTAATGCATCTTTATCGCGTACACGTCACTTTGACGCGGTGAGTTCGTGCGGTTTTTTGACGTCGCGTGACAGGCAGGTGAAGTGGGTGCAGCCCGAAAACTTTTTACCAATAGCCGAGGGCTCGTGGCGAAAAGGGGTCGAATCAGAAATAACTGTTTTTCTTTTTTCTGTCAAATCATGCATAATCAGTGTGCACACATCATATCAGATCGGGAGGTATTGTGGTTTTTGTAACGTCGCGTGACAGAAAGGTGAAGTGGGGGGTGGTCGAAAAAAGTTTTTGACCAATCGCGGAGGGCTGATAGCAGAATTGGAATAGAAAAGTTTGGAATAGTTTTACGTTATAGCACCCCTGATTTCAAGTTTCCGCGTTCCGGTGAAAATGCGACTCTAGGCTGCCACATTCTGTTCTGCAGCCGTATGTGTTGCATTGGCACCGTCATCCTTCTTCGAAACATTGCACAGTCGTCTTATCTGCGCCACCTTTCACAGATGTATTGCAATCGCATAACGTCGCAGCATGCGACGTATTCCCGGATGATTACTTTCAGTGCGCGCTGTGTTGGCTGGTTGAACAAAACCTCTCTAATTATCCAACGTGATGCGTTCTGCGTCACGCGAAACAGATAGTGTCGCCGGAAGCGCGGTGGCGCGGTTTCTGTAGTGCTAGTGACAGCTTGCAAGAATACGGAACATACGCACATATGTCGCGGAATGCATTTGCGTAGGTCGCCAAGACGCACCTTTTTACCACTGAGCACGCGTGTGAGGCTCCGAGTGCAGCTTGCTGATACGCTTGCTCGTGCTTTTTTTTTCGCTCTGCCAATTTTAAGAGAGTGCTTAAAGCAGTTGGATTCACGGAATGCCTTTTCCTTAAATTATTTGCTCAGCGATGACTGAAGTTCTCACCGTGTGCAAAAAAAGTTGTGCATAAGTGGTTAACTTCATGCAGCAAGGAATTGAAGGTTAAGCAGTGATTGTGCAATTCATTATGACTGGCTTAAAGCAATATGTATGTATTGCGGTGACATTATGCAGATATATGCATACTCATAAGATATGTTTCCAATGGGAGTATTTATTTGAAAGCATACAATTTACATTGCTGATAAGAAAACTTATTTTGAGTGAAATCAAACAATTGCATTCTTTCTTGCCAGCCTGGGTGGCCAATATGTTGCCACCTTACTACTTAACATACCTAATCTAACATTTCAACAATGTACAAACATTACCAAAGCGCGCAAAATTAAGCAGTACCTTGACAGGCATGCTCCCTCTCTCACCCATGGCACCAAACAAGGATGTTCGACTTGAGACTGTTTGATACTGTCGGCATCATACATGCTTGTTCTATTTTGATTGCGCTGCATATAAAAAATAAGCTCTACTCAGGTTATACGAGTTAGTTGGGCAAGGGCTGCATGTTGTTTATGTATTTATATAGTAACAACCTTGCTAGCTCATGCACAGCCATATTTTAGGAATATGAAAAATGCATAGCATAACATAAACAGCTGGCCAAGGCCTGTATTCACTTTCACGTTTCTTAGGTGACACGGGCCTGGACTCACGCCTGTGATACCAGTTGTGTAATGTGTCATTCACCTCGTTCCTGCCATTATCATCCCCCATTGTGACCCTTTTTCTTCCCCTCTTCCCCTTCCCTTACGTAGAGTAGCAGGCCAGATGCTCCATTATCCGGCCGACCTCTCTACATTTTCCATTCATTAAAATACTTCTTCTTCTTGAAAGCAAACCGATATTATCAAGTGTAGCTTAGCAGTGAGTTCAGTGACGTTATGCGATTGCAATACATCTGTGAAAGGTGGCGCAGATAAGACGACTGTGCAATGTTTCGAAGAAGGATGACGGTGCCAATGCAACACATACGGCTGCAGAACAGAATGTGGCAGCCTAGAATCGCATTTTCACCGGAACGCGGAAACTTGAAATCAGATCTGCAAAAATATGCCAGTGTCGTCTGCTGTCAAAGGTCGTTGCCAACCTTGAACACCTTTGCTCCGCCGAACGGTTGCCAGCTGTCAACAGGCCGCGTCGCCCAATAGGAGTGCGCGTGCGTTCCGCTCGTGCGGATTGAGCGTGCATCGAATTTTGCGACACCTTCCGCCTTTCGGGCTTCCGCACGCGGCCGGACGAGGGCGGAACGGACGGGCGGAGCGACCATGTACGGGCCCTTCCTCTAGCCGTTGCTCTAGCCCGGTCTTGCGCCACCCTCGCTCTGTTTTGGAGATAATTTCCGATGGATGCAAAGCTGGGAGTGGGGGGGGGGGGGGGGGGGAGGTAAGGGTGTGCTCAGATAGCGCAAATTTTCGGAGACGCTTTGAAGGAAGAGGCAGCAGAAGCGTTCGGTCCGCTCTGCTCGCGCCCTTCATCACGCCAACGCTGTGACAGCGAGTGTTCGCCGTCATTGAGTGAGATCTGTTGATGTTTGCAGGTGCGCGCGTGACCCAGTGCTTGCTAATTTCAGGAGTAAGCGAATGTTTACTGCAGTTTATTCAGCCGATGAAACTACGAACCTTGGCTCGTGCAATAGTTCGTGCAGTGGTTCATGCAGCATTGGGGTGAAACTGCTGTGTTATTGTTTTTTATATTTCTAGGGGGTTCCAAAGCAGTGTTGCGTACACTAATATTTGTTTCTGGTCGCGGAACCCAACGCACTGCGGTAGCCCAGTGGCTTTGGTGTTGCTCTGCTGAGCTCGAGGTGACGGGTCCAACCACAACCGCGGCAGTCACATTCCAACGGGGTCAGAATGCGAAAAGGCGCGTATACCGTGGATTCCGTACACGTTAAATAACCCGAGCTGCTGAAAATAAATCTGCAGCTTTCCATTACCGTGCGCCTCATAACAAGATCTTGATTTTTGAACTTAAATCTTCAAAATTTAATTTTAAGTCGCGGAATTACACTTACAATCGACACTGTTGAGGGCGCCTACTGAACTTGTTATCTCGTTGCTGTGCTCTCTTCAGTAGCCAATACTTTTTTTTAGATTTACTTATGGTCAGACTCCAGTGTGGCAAATCCAGGTCTTCCTTAGCATAGGAAACCAGCTATCGCTTAAGCGTGCGAGGTATCAACAAACATGGTCAAGGAAAATCAATATATAGAGTTCGAAGTAATTGCAGAACATGACAAGGATGAAAGAATGACACACCGCATTACAACAAGGACAGGAACCCGAGGGCCTGCCTAAAACAGAAGAGTTTATCTGGTATTTCTTCTCCTGCATTGAAATCTTTCTCTCGCCAGACTCATCTCAAATATCAGAGGAATGGCGATTTTCCACGACGACTCTTCGCGTGCTATTGAGAGTCAAACGACCCATGCGCAAATGTTGACTCTTGTTTTCTGACTGTACTCGCGTAAAAGTGGGTCTTCGGAAGAAAAAAGAGAGTCAAGTTGCCGTGACTCACTTTTTACTCTCTTTTTTCTTAGAGTGCTCCTTTGTTTGTCGTTTCCCTACTTTTCTTCCATCAATCTTCCGATCGCCTCTTATTACTAATCTCTGTTGCGGAGACGTTTACTCTCCCCCTGTTCTCGCTGAACCCAAGGGCTTCAAGGAGGCCAGTGATTTCTAAATCGACCGCTGGGCAGATATCTTCACATTGTAATAAAACATGCTGCATCGTTTCTCTATAGCTTTACCGCATCAAGCACATGCTTCTTCTTCCTTCTTATATCTCGCTTTATAAGTGCTTGTTCTAAGGCATCCTGATCTCGCTTCAAAAAGTAATGAGCTTCCTTTTGAGTTATCATAAATCGTTTCTTTCCTGATTTCGCTTTTTTCCTCTTAAGTAGTTACTCATGGCATGTTTCTTTTCCATTGCCGCCACCCACGAGATTATCTCAGCCTCTCCGACTTTCCGCTTGACGTTCTTTGTTACTGTGTTGCTCACAATATACAGGGCAGCATGCTTTCTGGTAAGCTTCCTAGTTATTTTCCTCCGCTGTGAATCAATGTTATTCCTGTACAAGTACCTCAACGGGAAGGTACAGTTTCCCTCCTCTAAATCTGGTTGTTTATTCTAGGCCCTCGGAAGCTCTCACTCGCACGGCACACGGCTACGGTGTTGTCACACTTGCAATTTATACGGAACGTCACGGCGGAAATGCGCCTGCAGTGTCCATATATTTGCTGTCGCAATAGTACGAGAGCGTGCACATGCGTCGGTGAAAGCCGGACAACTCGTCCGCTCTGCCGCCACGGCTGCCGCTGTGTTCCATTGGAAAGTTTCCAAATCATGCTTCGTATAAGGTCTCAGACTCTGCCCAGGCAGCGCTGCGGAAAAACCAGTCACCAGCCTTGACGCTAACTGAGTAGTGCAAGGAGAGCCATTCTATGTCCGGTGGCTGTCCGCAAGCGAAGGTGCATAGGGCACAATGGACCCTTCTCTTTCGTTTGTGTTGAGGCACGGTTTCCTAAAAATCAAGGACCTGGAAAGCTTCTTTCGCCCATCCACGCTTCGGAAAGGAAGCTCAGCAGGGCGAAGTACGTGTACAATATAAAATAAAGTCTCAAGTGTTACTTCGGCGTGCTGCAACTCGCAAGTACAGAGAGCACCAGGTTTGTCTATAGGCATATAAGCATAAAAATCTAAGCATTTCAAATTGGTCCATATTGAATATGTCCTGAACACAAGACTTAAGTAACGAAAGTAAGCTTCCTACAGTGCCTACGCGCTGCATATCTTTCTTTCTCGCAGGAGCTACAGCATCGCTCCAGTACCTCAATTTGAACTTTTCGCAGATCGCTTAGAGCAACAAGCGCGCATAAATAAATGTAAATATACGCGACATTTTTTTTTTTCTTTACACACGTGCGTTGTTCCTGCAGCAACTTTATTGCTCACATTTGAAAAACGCAGTCGAGCAGGCTCAGCACATTGCGAAGCGTGCTTGTTGTATCGGCGCAGGACATACAAAATACCAAAAGTAGAAATGAGCTGGCGATACAACAATGCTCTAGAACAGGATTTTGAATTCATAAACGAACTAAAATGTTTGGTTAAGCTGACATGCCGAATCTCTCCGTTCCACTTGTTGAGTCAAGCGGAGCTAGGCGGACGTTTGTTAAAAGGTGGAGATATCGATGGCACATAAGCAGGATGGTTCGCAACGTTGTTTTTTCTGTTACCAACAAAGTGGCAGCTGCAGATTCTTGACTTTTCGCTTGGTTACCACGGCCTCCGTCAGGGCTACGCAACACAATCACAGAAGAACAAAATTGTCGCACTTTCTCATGCGAGGAATGCAAGTAATCCGATTAGCCAATAGGTTGAACGGCCCGTATCCAGCGCTCTCGCATTTCCCCTTCATACGATCGCGATAGAAATCGGTAAAGCTGAACGTTGTTAATCCGTCCTTCAGTTCATGGCAATTTACAACACAACAGTAGCGTCGATTGCGGCGTTTCTATGTAGCGCGCGGAGCTATTGCGGTTGCCGTCGTTTCCGCCATCAATCTGAAGAGTGAGCCAGCAAGCGGTTTATGACAGTTCCGTGGTGCGTCCGACTAGTGTGGAAATTCATAGCTCTCTGTCCGATGGACCAAAATATAAAATCGGTGTTTCGCAGTCGCTAGCTGCATAGAATACTTAGCAAGGGAGTCGGGCTTCGCACTATTCAATTACTGCCTCTTCGCAACGGCAGGTGGCGCTACGCGCCTTGCAAAAAAAAAATACTATGCAAAACTCCAGTCTGACGTCCATAAATCGCGCGAGAGCCGGGATTCTTTCACCACATTAAAAAAAATAAAAAGCAATGTTGCAGTGTGGCATTGTCTTGAGCTTTTTGTTGGAAGCGGCGGCGTACACCAAAACACAAATTTGTTAGTGCGGAGTTATGCCACATTCTCGCCATGTACAGTCTCGTCCACTCTGTTAGGGTAAACTAAAGGGTGAACACGGCTCACCGTGGCTGCGCTCCGCGGGGCGGAGGACCGCTAGGTGGCGTCGACTAGAGCGGTCAGCTCAGGATGGGCTCCCATCTCTTTTTGCCTTTTGAGAGTTATCTTTTGCTGTAACCTGAACTTCGAGGACTTCACGAGGTTCAGCAAGCTGTGAGGACACTGTGGACATCAAACTTTCCAGTGAGCACCTCGCCAAACCTTTGTGACGGGCCAAAACGTGTGTGAAGTGTGAACGCTAACGGCGGCGGTGAGGCGGCGGCCGCTGGTACGCGGAACGCGTCGGCGACGCGGCCGCGACATATAGCGACGCCTACGCCGACTCCAGCTACGGAAGCGCCGAAAACGCCGACGACAACGTTTAATGAGGCAGCAGGCCCCGAGAAAACACCCAACGCGCAACTCACCTCCTCGGACGTGGACCGAGATGAGATGGAATACCAAGAAACCGTTAATGAGGATTGCATCGTCCTCCAGAGTACCGAAGAAACTGGCGGACCCCATGGATGCCAAGACGACGACGGAGATTGGCAAACGGTTTTGACCATGCGCCAAAAGAAGGCGCTCGCACGAGCGGGCAAAAGGGCCACTTTTTCCGAGGGTGGCTACGAATCATCGGGCCCATCGTTCAAGCCCCCGGTACAACCAGCGAATAAAAAGAAATTCAAGACAAGGCGGCTTCCACCACTGCCTAAGGATGACTTTAAAGTGATCGTGCGCCCTCACCAAGGTCTCCCTATCAGGGAACTCACGGCGCCACAGATTGCAGAAGCAGTTATAAACGCCTGCCAAGGAAAAGTGAATGGAAACCAGTTCCTGCTGAGATTGAAACCAGGATCAAACATCTTTATTATCTCAACCCCTACAGAAGAGGTGGCGAATATTGCAAGAAGAATTACAGGCCTCGCCTTAAACGGTCGACTGCACGCAGTGAGTGCGTACGCAGCAGTAGGCGAAGACACAAAGAAAGGAGTGATACACGGCATCGCTCCTCACACAAGCCCTGAAACCCTGCTAGCCAACCTACGTCTTCGTACGCAAGGCGTCGACATACTAAGAGCTAGGATGTTGGGTGAAACGAAAACAGCGGTAATTACCTTCTTTGGCCCCATCATACCGCGATGCGTCTATTATATGGGAGGGGAGCTTCCCTGCTTCCCATACAAGAAAACCATACAATTCTGCAAGACTTGCAAGCAAACGGGTCACAGAACGGACGTCTGCCCGAACCCCCACCTGCCGGTATGTCACAACTGCGGCACTCGGGAGCCACAACCAGACCACGACTGCAACCCTGTTTGCGCCACCTGCGGAGAAAAGCATCTCACGGGATCCAAGGAGTGTAAACGTCGTTTCAAGCTGCCACCACAGCGACCGCAGCCAAAATCACCAAACCTGATGGCCGTCAAAACGCCGGGCAAGACGATCAAGTCATCGTCGCCAAAACGGAGATGGTCTGACACAGACGATACGGACGATCACGATTGGCCTCCACTGCGGACTCAAGGGGACATTCCAACGTCGCAACCCCAAATTCGAAAATCAAGATCACAAGAACGACAGAAGAATCGAGACCAAAGGCTATCTGACCACTCCGCCTCCAGACACCACCGAATGTCCTCCAGATCCCCTACCCCATCCAGGACTTCAGTGGCAGTGGGGGACTCGACCAACATAAGGTGAGCTGGGCGGGGATGGCACGTAAAGGGGCTCCAATAACCGCCAACCCTGAGTACCAAAGAATCCTTTCTGAGAATCGTCAGCTTAAAAAAACAGTAGAAGAACTTAAAATAGAGATGGCAACGCTGAAGGCACAATTTCAGAATACCAAAATTGGGCAAGCTAAACCAGCACAAGGGGATAAACCTGCCGCCCAACAGACAACAATTAGCAACATTGAAAAATGATGAATCAGGTAGTAGAACAAATTCAGGCTCTGCAAACGTTTCAACAGCAGTTATTTGCTGAGGTGCAGAACCACAAAGTTTATGTAGACGAACAAATGTCTAAACTGCAGCAAACATCACGCAAAAGAGCCAGCAGTAACCCCGGAACACCGACGGCGAGGAAGGTAAAAAACGGGGCTGTTTCCGATTCGACGGATACCGAAATCGTAGCTAACCATGGCCAGTAAAACAACCCGAACCACGGACACCGCTGAGATATGGCAATGGAACTGCCGCTCTTTTCAGAAAAGAGCGGCAGCGCTACAAGCTTTTTTAGACGCCGCCATTATTCAACCGGACGTCACCTGTCTTCAGGAAGTTGGAAAGGGAGTAGTTAAGCTTAGAAACTACAACACCTTTCAAAATACCATGTGTCCTAGAGTGGCGACGCTGGTGCACAAGAATATCGCGGCCAGTGAACACTATTATCCCCAATGCTCAACGGAGCGCCAATTGATCGAATTACACACTACAAAAAGGAGTAAAACCAAAACGTTTATTGGCAACGTGTACAGCCCACCGAAAGAACGGCAGACTGCGTTTCCCGAGATGCTTGAATGGGCGCTTGGACATCTGGAAAAAAAAGACAGGTTTATTTCAGTCGGGGATTTTAATGCTCCCCACACCAATTGGGGTTATAGGACAAATACAAAAAAGGGCAGAAACCTAGTAGAAGCAGTAGAGAAATATAACATGCAACTAGAGACCTTACCCCTCGCCCCCTCGAGACTTGGAAATAGCGTCTGTGGAGACACGTACCCAGACCTCACCTTTACATTTAACGTAAAAGAGGGACAGTGGAGGAACCTGGATGAAAATCTGGGAAGTGACCATTATATTATTCGTTACTCCACTACGATTCCCAAATTAGAAAAGCCTTTCATAAACGCGAAACTTACAGACTGGACTGCATATAGACATTACCCGACCCCTCAGCATCCAATAGATTCAATAGAAGAATGGGTAGACGAAATGATGCAGGCATGCCAAACTAACACAAAGCACGTCGCGCTAAGCGAAAAAACACCGGTAGTGGATCCCCACCTCGTCCATATGTGGGAAGGCAGGCGAAGTCTTACTAAACGATGGAAGAGACAGCGCTTAAACAGAAAGCTCAGAGCTAGAATAGAACAACTGACAGAACAAGCAAATGAGTATGCTAGGCAACTACAAGCGAACAACTGGATACAATTTGAACAAGGTGAATGCAGGAGCCAACGTTTCGACAAGTGGACTTGTCTTCTTCCGCCTTGAAGAAGACAAGTCCACTTGTCGAAACGTTGGCTCCTGCATTCACCTTGTTCACGTTTTGCTCATCGTCTTGAATTGCCATCTCCCGCATTCCCCGTCTTTTCTCTAGATACAATTTTGTGACTCGTTACGAGGAACGCTCTCAACAACCAAAACATGGGCAATTTTACGGAGC
Source organism: Dermacentor albipictus (assembly GCF_038994185.2). NCBI lineage: Eukaryota > Metazoa > Arthropoda > Arachnida > Ixodida > Ixodidae > Dermacentor > Dermacentor albipictus. The sequence goes on along the minus strand of NW_027225574.1, from coordinate 1,018,466 downwards.
ATGCTTGATCCATACAATACAAAAACAGTCACTGCTAGAGCATTACGCACATTGGTAGGAGAATTTAAGGGGATGACGCATCCTTGATCCAAACCCGGCTGGCAGACAGATACATCGGGACAGGAGGAGATAACATCGATAAGAGAGAGTACAAAGGCATGGACAATCCCAAGCTTGATGCACCCATAACGAAACAAGAAGTATATGCCGCCGCTCTAGCATTAAAACGTAACTCAGCCCCAGGCGAGGACGGCATCACGAATGCTATGTTAAGAAATATGAGTGATCAGCAACTGGAACGCCTAACCCGGTACTTCAATGAGAAAATCTGGGAAACGGGAGAGCTTCCTAATCAATGGAAAGAAGCGACCATCATATTAATACCTAAACCGGGGAAAGCAAGAACATTGCAGAATCTCAGGCCAGTATCTCTAACCTCCTGCTTAGGCAAACTTTTCGAAAAGGTCCTCCATATCAGGCTTACCAGCTATATTGAAGGGCACGAACTTTTCTCGCACAACATGTACGGCTTCAGACAACATCTTTCTACACAAGACATATTCGTAAGGCTACGAGATCACGTGGTGCAAAATGTCCCTACAGGGGGAGAGAACATCATAGCAGCGCTTGACTTAAAAAGCGCTTTTGATACGATCTCCCATACCCTCATACTTGAAGAGCTCGAAAGAATGGACTGTGGAATTAAGATCCACAATTACATCCGCTCTTTCCTTACTGAATGTAAAGCCACAATAGGTATGGAAAATATTCGATCTTCCAAACTCCCAATGCCTAACAGAGGCACACCACAGGGTGCCATCCTCTCACCACTTCTATTTAATGTCGCAATGAACCGCTTGGCACGACAACTAGAGAAAATTAACGACCTCAACTTCGCGTTTTACGCAGGCGACATCACGTTATGGGCCTGCAAAGGCTCGTTAGGGCAAAAAGAACAAACTATCCAGGAGGCTATCGACTCGGTGAAGGACTTCGCAGAACAAAACGGTATGCAATGCGCTCCGGAAAAATCTGAGTTTATCCGGATCCACGGGCGTAACTACAGAAACAAACCGAGCATCCACCTAACTATGGGTGACCAGACGTTACGAGAAAGAAATATGATCAGAATACTAGGACTATGGTTACAAAGCAACAAAAGAGCCACTCACACCATTGCGACTCTAAAATCAAGCACGAGGAGCATCGCTAGACTAATAAGCCGAATTACAAAGAAAGGTAAAGGGCTCCACGAAAACGAAACCATACCACTAGTCCAGGCTTTTATTCTTAGAAAAATAACATACGGACTACCATATCAAGAGCTAACCCCGTCGGAAATCAAAGAAATCGACCTACTAATACATGGCGCGTATAAGGCAGCGCTTGGGCTTCCTAAGAATGCGGCAAACGAGAGGGTGCAAGCTCTAGGTATATAAAACACATTTGAAGAGTTAAGAGCAGCCGTTCTCATGACACAAAGAGAACGACTATGCCTCACAAGCACAGGTAGAAACGTTTTGTCGCGTTTAGGCTACCCATTGCGACCGCAGTACCCCAAGGAACAAACGACCGCAATGCCGGATCCAATACGCGAGCGCATAGTGGTCTCCCCAATCCCACGCAACATGAACAAAACTTATCACACAGCGAGAAGACAAGCGAGAGCTAAACATCTTCAGAAAACCTTCGGCAGTAATCAAGACGTATTGTATACTCATGCAGCTAGATTTAGCAAAGGACATGTAATAGTGGCAGTTCAACCCACACGCCACGGAACGCTTCACACATCAGCCTCGATATGCACTAGGTGCACTGCAACAGCGGAAGCAGCGGCGATTGCTCTCGCTATCGCATACAAGGAAAAGCAAAACAGCTCAGCTTTAATAATGTCCGACTCACAAGTGGCATGCAGAATGTATCTACAAGGCAACATACCACAAGTCGCCCTTAAGATCATAGGCGACACATTTTGAAAGAAGATCATGCAATTTTATAGTGTCCTGGCCACGAGGGTATCTCGGGAAACGAACAGGCACACACTCTAGCTCGAGGCTGTACTAACCGAGCTGGAGATACGCACAACGATGAAAAAGACGCTCGCCTACTGGTACGCGATATACTGGAGCACCAGCTAAGAACCCGGCAACAGTACGCCCCACCCCACAAACTACTCAATGTAGAGGAGGCGCAGAAATATAGAAGAATACAGAAGGATACCTACCCACATTTGGGTAGATACCATAAAATAAACCCAACCTTGTACACTAACTCTTGCCCGTGGTGCGGATCATGGCCTTCATTGCCTCACGTAACATGGGAGTGCGCCAAAAGACCTCATGCCATTAATTCACCTTTGGTACTCACCTTGCTAAGAGAGCCCTGGGAGGCCATCGTCGCTATCTCGAGGCCCAGAAGGGCCTCTTGGACCAAGCTGGGCGGGTCGCGATGGCCACTAGAGTCTTGGAATAGGGACCCACCTTGCACCGCTCCCTTCCGCCATTTTTTTTTTTTGCCTCATCAATAAATGTTTATTCCTCCTCCTCCTCCGCGGGGCGCCAGTGCGTCCGGCGCAGCGGCGCATTGAAGTGAAGCGGCGCAGGCGCACACGGACCCAGGGGAGGCGCTTCGCGTCGTCAGCTACAGCGCTGGAGCGCGCCGCTCTTGCTTTGCTGTACACTTCGCTAGACCCCGGTGACTAATACCCGTGTCACACGGGCACATTTGGAAGGCCTTCCAGTCGACGGCCGTCGAAACGCCAGAATTCTATCGACTCAAAGGAGTTGTCGCGCTGCTACACGGCACTTTTGAAAGGCCGTTGAGTGGTTCCGGCGTTTCTCGCCAAATTGTGTGGCGCTGCGTATCTTTATTTTCGTTTTCATGTCACAAAAAGTTAAACAGCATTAAAACCACTTAAAAAGCACTATAATTTTTTTATGTTTTCTTATACAATAAAACAATTGTTTATACCTTATCTTACATGTATATTTAGTTTTTAAGTTGTTGAGTAGCGAAACTGCGGCAACGTTTGCGTCGCTGCACGTCGCTGTTGTCGAGAGTGTGTGTAGTTCGCGCATATCAAGTGGCAAAAGTACTTTATTGAATAATTGATCACTCCTATATAGTATTTTTAGAGCATTTTGGTTTGATTTGTTATTTCTAACCGTGAGTTGGAGCACACTGTGAACGAGAGGGCATGTTCGCGCTGTTTCCGTTTCCGTTGCTCAAAGGCCATCGAGATCTCGATAGAGTTGTAAGGTGCTCCGTTGACTCGATAGACTATTGACTCGGCGGCCGTCGAAATCGCCCGTGTAGCAGCTCGAACTTGACCTTTGAGTCAACTCACTATCGGTTGGAAGGCCTTCCAAACGCCCGTGTGACACGGGTATAAGTGCCCGAGGCGGCATTGCGGGAAGGCGCACTTCACTAACTCGAGCATTTTCCAGCTGGTTCCGTCTACAGCTTGTGTACAGCCTGCTTAATCAATATACATTAACAGAAACAAGCTTCTCACCACATAAATCACTTAGGATGTTTTTTTATAAGTGATGAGGGTAAAAATACAGTAATTTTTTCGCGCTCTTTATTAGGCTGGGGCCCTTTTATTTTACTCTCACAGCACTGCGTGTAGTGCATAGAGAGAAACCTATTAGGCGCGCTCTTGGTTGGAGTCATCACGTGATGAGCCTAGCGCGCCGTTTCGCGCATGTCTTGATGCTAGACCGAATGTGCTTAATTGACTTAAGAAAACGACCGAAACCCGTGATAAATTTCGCAGAAAGTTAGAGAGCGATTGTTCAGTCACGCATCATCATGTTTGCCATGGATTTTACCATTAGGGAGGGCAATACTATTACTTCGACAGCAACTAAGAAGTGATATCCGCTGCTTCGCCCTCTCTTATTGACGCGTTAATGTCGCTGGTAGGAGAGCATGGAGCGCTTTACGCGATGTAGGAAAGTGCTCTCCCCGGCATAGCAACTGATTTGGCGGCAATTTTACTCTCCCTTTTCATCTTTCTAGATCCTATAAAAAAACTAAATTCATTTTTGTTGTCACAGTTTGAGTAAAGTCACCGAAGCGGTGCCGGTCATCTGACGGTTACCTGACGCGAGAAGTCGCATTCTCATTTAGAGGAATCGTCGGTCAATTATTTGATTACATTGATTAGGTGGAGTGAAACATGTGGCGCCGACGTTTTTCTTGGTTGTTTGTTTTTTTCTCCTTGGAGTCAATGCACGCCGCATGCGAATGCTGTTTCCGTCCGTTTCGAATAGGTAATTGGAGTGGAAAGTATATAATCTACATGTCTGTTTTTTAGCTTAAATTACGTTTTGCGGGGTAATTAAGTCGTTATTCGCTTCTGTTTCGTTTCAGTACTTCCTCGGAACGGGCCATATGCATATTCTCACTAGCATATAATAATTTAATTGTGCGGTATACGTCCCGAAGCGACACATGGCCTCTGAGTTACGCCATAGACGTGGGCATCGGATAAATTTGGAGATTAGGAAGAATTGATATATATATATATATATATATATATATATATATATATATATATATATATATATATATATATATATATATATATATATATATATTTTAGGGTGTAGGCGGGGGTGGACTGTGTGGGTAAAACTGTAATATGAATACCGCACAGGAACCCTTGCCGCGGACAAGCGATGCTGTTGCCGTCGTGGGGAAGTGGCCGGTCCGTGTGTTGGACGAACGCGGCCGGGATATTTAAACCGGCGGTCATGAGGCCGGCCCGGTGTCGTCTGCCCACAGCATGCCGGTGGTCTGCAAACGGGCTCGCCATTTGTAAAAGCTAAGCCCGGCCCAAGCCAGATTGCTGTGGTCGGGCCAGTCTGCTTTTTAACTGACCATGGACGTCAGCCCGATCAACCGCCGAGCCCCCCCCCTCCCTCCTTGATTTTTTTTCTTAGTTCATGCTACCACATCTTAGCTTAATATGATGATGCGGTGCAGCCATCGACTACTCAACTGAGTGACTGGCCGCTCAGGAGTTAAAGATTCTGGGATGACTCGCCAAATCGAAAGACACCAGAGGTGTTTCCATTAAACGCATTTCCGACGACTTGCATAAACGACTTGCATGATGAATTGCATTTTGTTCGGTTCCTGGTTGCCATGGCACTTCGGCGATAAAAACGCTGTAACTGTGCAGGATAATTTCATTTCCCCGGTGCACTTCGGAAACTAGCCATGTCGCGGGTACTGGAAAAAGAAAGACGACGCATTGTAGATCTGTGCCTACAAAACTATTCTCCACGCGTTATATCGGAGATTACAAAAAGGCCACTGAAAACTGCAAATAGAATCGTCCAGGCTTACAAGAAAGATGGAAGAATTGCGGATACTCCCCGTAAAGCCCGGCAAAGAGTGACCATTGTTGCGGCGGCTGCTGCAAACCCGACCTCCACCGTTCGAGAAATTAAGAACAGCCTCAGGCTGGGTGACGTCCCTCACACGACTATCAAGCGTCGCCTCTACGCCCCAGCCTAATAAAGAGCGTAAAAAATTACTGTATTTTTACCCTCATCACTTATAAAAACATGCTAAGTGATTTGTGTAGTGAGAAGCTTGTTTCTGTTTATGTATGTTGCTTAAGCAAGCTGTACACAAGCTGTAGACGGAACCAGCTGGAAAATGCTCCAGTTAGTGAAGTGCGACTTCCCGCAATGCCGCCTCAAGCACTCAGTCACCTGGGTCCACGACCGACAAGCCGGTCGTGCCTGGGTCTAGCCAAGTGCACAGCAAAGCAAGAGGCGACGCGCTCCAGCGCTGTAGCAGACGACGCGAAGCACCTCCCCTGGGTCCGCGTGCGCCTGCGCCGCTTCGCTTCGATGCACCGCCGCGCCGGACGCACTGGCGCCCCGCGGAGCGCGGCCACGGTGAGCCGTGTTCACCCTGGGCTCTATTCTGGACACGCATGGCGGCTGCACGGCCGCCATTAGCCGCCATGTTTACTCTCTGATTGGCTGTCGAAAGGTCACGTGTTTTGAAATTTGTGCCGGGAAGCGGAAGTATTGCAAAATGCAATTTTGCGTTTTCATCAAGATGACGAAACGTGACGTGGAGCTGCAAATGTTATGGACTAATACATTTTTTTGGTCCTTGGCAGATATATTGTGATGTAAGCGCTTCAAAAAGAATGTGAGCGGTAGCGTGCAGAAGCCAGTGCAATGCATCTGCAATTGCGCGAATATGTGGTGGCGATTCAAGATATGCGCCATGCCAGCTTGCTGATTGGCTGAAGGGATATCTCATGAGGAGCGTCACAGGAAGGGCTGTTTCGTAAACGTCATTTTGACGATGCGTGACGTTGCGCAGGGCCGCCATTGCTGAGATTTTCCGCCATAATTTTTGCTGCGACGAGCCGCGCGAATTATGCTAATGGGCAGCCATATGCAATGGCAGCCGAGAGGAATGCGTATCGCCACATTTTCCCCGTCGTTTGGCGCCACGAAAATATTTTGTTCATAACGCGTGCTCATAGTATTTGCATCGCTCTCGGGTGGTGTTGGCATTTGTGTTTGGGGCCATTGTTTTTTAAAAGAACGCGTTTATACGAAATAATATTGGTTGAATATAGCAAACTTTCAGCAATGTTGTCCACTTTTCACTGCTGCATTTCTATTGTAATCGAGATTAATGCCTTTTCGCACAATCAGACGTTATGACAACGGCCTCTTTCTAATTTATAAAAAGAAATGTACGCAAGGTGGCGCCTTGAAGTTTCCTCCCGCGGTGCGAGTAACTAGCGAAATGAACAAGAGATGGCAGCGCCGGCGCTTGCGTCGCGCTAGTGGTTATCTCTGGCGCCCGCAACGCTATCGGTGATATTCGGCCGTTTCTGAGCCAGCCGAGTCGGGCTGAGTCACTTGCGTTTCACGAAATAGCGATAACGTGGCCTAGAACGTGCGCGCATCACCACTGGTAGGTCGCGTATGTTGTCTCAAGCAAGGAAACAAGGGCATTGGCGCCAACATGCGATGACTCATTGCATTTTCCGGGGACACGCATCCTAGCTATTGAAGCAGACGACGGCTTGTACGCAGCAGACGACGGAAGCGCGAAGCGTTTTCGACGGAACAATCATACGCTTTGAGATAGCTGCTTTATTTTTACTGCGGAGGAAAACTGTTTTGCTTTACCGATAACGCTACATTCAGTGCCTTCATTTCAGTTTCTTAGGCGAAACGTCAAGTTGGCGTCACGCTACGTAAGCAAAACTGGGCCACCGGCGCCATTTTGTTTGCGTCGCGCCTACGTCACGCACCGAAGAAAATGGCGGAATGTCCAGAATAGCGCCCCCTAATGGCGTTTTAACGCGATAGCGTTAAGGAGCTCGTGTCGCAGAAAACCCGGTGTCGTCGGCGTCGGTGTCGGCGTCGGGTGTCGGCGTCGGTGTCGGCGTCGGCGTCAGCGTTTTTGCGGCGTTGACCGTGAGCGATAAATCACGGCAGGCACTCCATAAATAAAAAGCAACTTCCAAGATGGTCTGGGTGGGAATCGAACCAGGGTCTCCGGAGTGTGAGACGGAGACGCTACCACTCAGCCACGATTTCGATGCTTCCAAAAGGTACAAACGCGCCTCTAGTGAATGCGGTGTTGCCTTCGAAACGAGCCGTGGAAAGTTATACTGTGGTGTATATAGGTAATTATGAACATGTAACTTACAGAAGTCGCAATTACACGAGTAGCGAAGTGCGTTTCGCTGCATTTCTTCTGCGCTTTCCGCACACGGAGAGCCATCTTGCGGCAAACACAGAAGAGCCCCTCCTCTCCATGTACGGCGCTGCCCCGACAGATGGCGCGCCACGCGCGCATTGGAGCTGTCGCGGTTCGGACTCTCTCCCCTGACAACGCTTCGCCTCGCTCCCTCCGCAGAATCAAGCGTCCTTCCTTTCTTTAGATCACTATCTCTCTATCTCTCTGCCCGTGCCGATCACGGCGTTTGGCTGGCGTGCATCATTTCCCCCTCCGGGATACCGAGTTCTTTGGTTCGCTCCGCTTGCTCAGGCGCACGTTTCATTGCTGCGCCGAACGCCGCGTTGCTCGACCATATGGCTCGACGCTCACCGCGTCTGATGCGGGGCGCCTCGTAAGTGATGGCTGCCCTGTAGCCCATTGTCTTACACCCATTGGCGGGTCGACGGGAACGCTATCGCGTTCCACTCTTGAAGGCGAAGCTTAAGCGTCCTCCAATTTTTTCTGGTCGATCTGGAGCGGCCGCCGAAATCCTCGAGCGAGCGCTCGGGTTTCACAAATCCGAATCGACCAGCAAAGCGCAAAACGCTCCGCGGCGGATCACACAGGAAATCTGCGTACACGTCGCACGAGCCGGTTCCTAAAACCATGACCTACTTCCGTTCTGTACGTTTCCACGGCAACGAAACTCGCCGTCCCCCGTGTGTAATTTGACCATGGCAGTCGCATAGTTCATCATTTCCATGTCGCGCCCGCAAGGATTTTGCATGGACAACGTGCATAGAAGTCTTCCTACAGCACCTGCGTCACTTCGTAATCGCGGTCGTCCGAGCTCTCATCGCTAAACGCGAGCGCTGCAGCAGCACCGAACGTAGCCATTTTCCGAAGCAACACATGTTGTGCGCATGGCGCCGGCGCGCGACGACAGATTGTAGGCGTGCATCTCTACCAGCCACTACCAAACGCTTGTCGATACGTTTCTTGGCAAAGGTCCAGCTGAATCTCCTCTGTTGGGAGTAGGGGGGACTCACGTTTATGAAAACTGCCAAGGAAAGCAGTTGCCCTGATGAAGGCACGCTCCCCTATCGAAACATTTGCACCAGCCTTTTCGACCACGGTTGTCACCGCAACATATTTGTATGTTGCGGTGAAGCATGCCGATATTGGGACAGATTCACGTGAATCTGGAATGTATGGTTTTTGTCAGCGACGAACCTATTGTTCAGCAAAGCAGATTTTCGCGGCAGGATGCATGATGCTTTGAGAACTTTTGTTGGCTAAGGCCATACATGCCAGGTTAGCTCTTGTCACAATACCTACGCTTTACCGCAATACACAGGAGGCCTCGCTGCAGGACACGCCCGCCGTAGTTAGCCAAAACCTTACGTGACCGTTCACTGCAAAACACCTCCTGTATTGCGGTGAATCGTAATAAAGCACATTTGTCAGTTTAGAATGTAAAGGCCCTTGCCCTTCGCTTTTGTAATATTATGACTCAGTTTAATGAGAACATGTATTCACTGCTAAAAACATCCACATTGAAATAGAGATATGAACACTGATGGCAGCCTGTGTGATGTTTTATCCCTTTACTTTTTGTGCACCTGTCACGCTGCCATTATTAAATTTTCCTGTACTTTGTAAGGTGCTGAGGTACATAACATTACATCACAAGGAGCCACTGTGTAATTAGTGTTCAAGGACCAGTGTGATGGCTTTTCTCAAGAAAGGTTTGGGTTATGTTGTCGTGAAGGTTTTTTTAGAGAAGTAGCTTTCTGAGAAGAAATCAGATGTCAGGAAATAGACCTCAATGGCACAATAATCTTGGCTGCCTTTTGCTCAAACGTACCCTAGACATAATTGAGTAATTTGCACTTGCAACTGGACAGCAGCCTTAGCTTGGGAGACCAGTGATATGGCATATTTTATCAAACTAGGTGACACATAGCATTACCAGTCCAAATAGAGACCTGTTTAAATGTTTTTCACATTTAACACCTAGATTTTCGACCATGAATTTAGAAAAATCTGTAGCACATTTAGAACCTAGATTTTAAATGCTGTATAAGTTGGCTTCTTGTTCACTGCAGCTGTGCTCGGCTTCTGTCCAAACGGGAGAGCACTTCTGCACAGCTTATTAGGGAACATTCTTATTTACATACCTTCTTTTTATTTATCTTGCCTACAATAACAATCAAATGTTTATAGCACATGAATGTGCTGTGCATGAATCTTAACTTACAATGCCATGTTCAACAGCACAGTGCATGTAGCTTGTGTTGGTTCACTCAAGCTAAGCATTGCTACAGCCTTTAACTGTAGGTATCATGGTATGAGAGTAGAGAAATGGATATGCAAAGACAGTTGGGCACATTGAGACAACATCTTTGTTGTGTGTGAAAAGGTGACAGATACACAATATGGGGAGAACGCATGCACTTTCATATTTTCTCGCACACAAAAAAAGCCGGAGGAATAAGGTTTCTTCACTGAGCCAGAGAAACTATATGTTTGCTCTCAAAGGTAATTCTGATTCATTGGATATGTTCCTGTGCTGTGTTTATTTTCTTGAGTGTGCTTTAGTTTTTGCACGTTAATGTTTCAAACTCGTTTTTATTTTCACAGACTGAACATCCCACGTCTTGGTTTGACTTCCTAATACAGGATACTTGCACTTAGCATGGAGTGATGAAGCAGAGCAGTGTACTTTTATTAAATGTGCAGATTTAAGCAGTATAACAGCCGTTCATTAAAGAACGCGTGCTGAAAATAAAGTGTTCTTAACCACATTCCTCATTGTCTATTTATTTATTTATTGATACTGTCAACCCTCATAGAGGGTCATAACAGAGAGGACAATACAATTACATAAATCAAATATGGACAATGTCAATGTACGTAAAGTTGCTTAACACTTGTCAATTCACAGTGAATAAGATGTTCACTTGAATGCTGTTCAGCACACTTCTGACATTTATCAAAATACATACAATGAATATCAAGTCGCACATATCACTTGGTACTTCAAAACTAAATCGAAAACTCCCATAAATATGCCTCAGCAGCATTTTCAAAGTTGATGACATCTTTTAGGCTAACAATAGCGTTTGGCAATTGGTTCCACATTTCTATCACATCCAAGAAAAATGAGTATCGATATGTATCACTGTTGGTACGGTCCGGCTTTATGACGTAGTCGTGGTTAGTTCGCGGGTATCTTTTGCCTGGAGCATGTAGATATTTGAACTTATCAATCTAAAGTTGATCCTGCATTATTTGATAAACACCTTCAGCCTATATTTTTTTCTACGTACCTCAAGAAGATAGAAGTTGCAACGCTGTAACATAAGCGTGACCGATTGCTTCCTTCGGTATGTCGAACAAATAAAACGTGCCGCCAGACTCTGTATCCTTTCTAACTTCCTCTTAAGCGTCACTTGATGGGGACTCCAAACAACGGCTGAATATTCTAGTATCATCCTAATGAAGGCGGTGTATGCAATAAGTTTTACATTACGCGGTGCATGTTCCAGTTTTTTCTCTCAGAAAATATAACTTTTGATAGGCAGTCATGCAGACTTTATCTATATGTTGGTTCCATGTCAATTTTGCTCGTATTCCTGTATTCTCATCAGCAAAACCACTTGTATGGGGAACTGATCATGATAAGTGCTCATGAGCATTTTAAAGAACAGCCTTGAACCCTGCTCATGCACTGGTAAAATGTATAGATGCAGTGAAATTGAAACAGAAGGCAAAATAGCAAACATGATGCAGTATTTGTCAGACAATTATGTCAGCAATTTTTCCATAAAACAATTTACTTAGAGCATACTACCACTACAAAGTACCCATCTTTCTTGTTAGGCATACATTACCACAAGCTCTTTAAATGTGGTCGCAAGAGAGATGCTGGCTTTAATGAGGAACTATAGAGGTTAAAGGCAGCCATGAAAACGTATTAAGAAATAATGCAATGCATAGCATTTACTCAGTTCAGAGAGCTTCCAAAGTTGCCTTAAGGCCTTGATAGCTGTGGATGAGGGAAAAGTTGTAGTCCAATTGGAGCATGAGAAATGAACATTAATATCGGAACAAGTAACAACTCGTAATGCAATTAAAAAATCTTCCTATACCTTTAAAAAGACAGTTTAATGAAATTAGTGTGACAATTTCCTTTTCCTTTTACTTCATTTAGGTTCAACATACTTATTTTACTAACACAAAAAAGCAGAGGCGTGAAGCACATAAGAAAGATGCTAGTCTGTTTTTACATTCTGCCTTCTCTAAATTCAAAGTTCAGTAAAGTTATCTTGGAAAGCTACAGTGAAGCCATTGCGTCTGCCGGTATGGTGCATAACAGCAGCAATCGCCAACCCTAACTGCTTGGGTTTACAGTTCCTTATTTGTATTGTATACCTTTTAAGTGCTGAGCTATTTGAAGATTGATTAATTAAGGTGGCCAACATGGTGAACCACTAGTTTACTGAGTAAAATACACGGAGAAGGGTGGAAAGATAGGACAGAGCACAGGGGTGTATTCCATGTCCACCTAGTGGAAATCTCCATTTCATCCGCTGCTGAAGTTCTGATTGGCTGGGCTGGGGTATGCATGAGAAGGAGACATGCTCCCCCAGCTAATTCAGAAGAAGAGGATATGGAAATGTCCACAAGATGAATACTTACAAAGCTATTTAATAAACTACTTCTGTAACCAACATGCCTGCCATGCCACCCTTGCTTTCAATGTCTGTCGTAGTAAAAGTGTGAAAGAACCAGGTTCGTTCATGAAAAGTCTTCCTGAGGGTGTGTGCCTTGAAGCCCGTAGTGGTATTCACAGGAAACTTGTCAGCTCACATGTTTGCCAAGACCAAGTGATGTCAGAAGTTGATGAAGCCTACATGGTTAATGTATGACCACTTAGGCCAAATTTATTTAGATACTTTTTATGAGGACTACGTATTTACTGGAAATCTCAAAATAATTATGCTAGTGCAGAATACCTTCCACTAGTTGTGACGTCCTCGAAAGAATGAAAATGTTTGAGTTGTACTTGTGTGGTGCATGAAGGTACTTTAAGAAAAGAAACTCAGCAATGAAAACAAAATGCAAAGAGTAGTATTCGAAAAAAATTGCCACCTCTTTAGGGCTAGGTGAATTCAAATAATAATAAAAATAATAAGCAAATGAAGATCGGGCATACAAGATAGATGCTTCGGCTCCCACTTGAAAGCCTTGTTCGCAAAGATTGTGAACAAAGCTCCAGTTGAACCTGTTCTTATTTATCATTTTTATGGTTAGCATCTAATTTTAAACTACTTACCGTGCCTCTTTTGGCCAAACCAGACAGGCTGCCGTCAAACTCTTCACTACTTCAATGCAAATAATTGGAGGTTGGCAAATACATTTTTCTAATAGGAATAGTAGGTAACGAATAGTCAAACACTGATGCATACAGTTACAGCAGGCATATTTATCTTGGAATTAAGCACCATGCTTATATTGTCTAGTAAAAAAAGGACAGCTATCAAGGAAGATTAGGATTATTTTTAAGCAAAAGCAATTATACCTCATATACTTGAAGCAGATGTAGTGCTTCTCAAGAATCACGTCCAAACTGCACACACTAAAACATTAAGCTGGGATATTCAAAAAGACAAGTACATGTTTTGCTTGCCAAGTGACTTTTTGTGCTCAATTATGTAAAGTGTGCTATTATATGATATAGGGGTATTACTCAGGCTCGCGCGTGCGCACCTGACCCTTCTCTGGATCGCACAGCGCCGGCGGAGCGGCAGTCGCTCCCTAGCACTTTCGCAGCAGCCCTAGCAGTCAGAGCTGTGACCCCTAACCCGCGGTTCGCAGTGAGTTGCGACCACGGCGGGTTCAGGCCAGTGGGGACAGGGTGAGTCTCGACCTAAGGTGTTTATTCACCTTAGAGTACAGAGATTCCAACAGACAACAACAGCCACAACACACACAAATACAACACAAAGCACAACCGCAGCGGCGGAGCATTCCGCACGTCTGGGGTGAAACACAAACCGCACAATGTGGGAACCACAAAAGAGGCTGATAAGAGTTCAGCTCACCCAAAAGTGGATCCGCGCTCGGGCCCTGGGGCGGTGAGTCGCACACAAAGGCCGGGCTAGGGGTATTACTCAGGCTCGCGCGTGCGCACCTGACCCTTCTCTGGATCGCACAGCGCCGGCGGAGCGGCAGTCGCTCCCTAGCACTTTCGCAGCAGCCCTAGCAGTCAGAGCTGTGACCCCTAACCCGCGGTTCGCAGTGAGTTGCGACCACGGCGGGTTCAGGCCAGTGGGGACAGGGTGAGTCTCGACCTAAGGTGTTTATTCACCTTAGAGTACAGAGATTCCAACAGACAACAACAGCCACAACACACACAAATACAACACAAAGCACAACCGCAGCGGCGGAGCATTCCGCACGTCTGGGGTGAAACACAAACCGCACAATGTGGGAACCACAAAAGAGGCTGATAAGAGTTCAGCTCACCCAAAAGTGGATCCGCGCTCGGGCCCTGGGGCGGTGAGTCGCACACAAAGGCCGGGCGCAACACAGGGGGACGGCGTGCGGCGGTCTCAGCGGCTGATTTGAGATGCGGCCTTTCGCTAGCTCTTCCGCCGTGAGACAAAGATGCGTCGGGGGAATAGCGCTTCTCCCGAGCGGCGGAGAGGGGGTCTCCCCGGTTCCAAGAAAGGGAAAGGAGGGAACGGGGTGCCTTGGCTGCAGCGTCACGGCCAGGCGCGAAGAGCAGCGGGAGCGACGAAGGTGCCCTCTCCCCGCTACCCTCCGCGAGCGAGCACGTGATTATCGCGTGATAACCGCGTGGCCGCTCCGGAGATATCGGGATGCGCGTGCGATCCCCACATCCCCCCCTCCTTAAAATAACCCTTTAGCCGCTAAGAGGCCGCCGTCACCTGAGGCTTTCCTGCGAGAGGGGGCATGCTACTCCGACAGCAACACGGTTTGAATCCATGTTGGTGAGGGAGCAGCTCTAGCTGCAGACCGTCGTTGTCGCCGTGTAGGTGGTCGCGAGCCAGGCCGGAACATGGAATGATGATACGGAGCAGCTTGACAGCAGCGGGATGCAGTGGGAGGCAAGAAGGGCGCTGGGTCCGGGTCACCTTGCGTCTCGGCGGCGTCACCTGCCCAGTCGGACGTGCCGGGTCCGTGGTGGCGAAAGGGTCCCTGGATTTTTCTTGGCTGCCTCGATTACGCTGACGCGATCCCCGAACCAGCCTCGAGATGGCGCAGGGCAGCTCTTTTGATGTTCTCGGAGGTCGTTGCCCTCTGGTATTGGCGCACCCTCGCGGGTTTCGGCAGGCAAGATCGGCAAAGGCGCGCCGACCCACCCCTGACGATGGCTTGCACCTCGCTGCGCAGCAGGGGTCCACTCTGTCCTTGCGGGCGAAGTCTTTCGTTCGACCTTGAGGCTGGGTGCTTGGTTGCGGGGCTCGCAACTCGGTCGCGGAGCTGTGCGGCGCGGTTCGGCGAATTCTGCGCCGCCGCGACCATTCCGGACCGGAAGTCGCCCGCTGCACCTCTCACCTCGCTGTTAGCCGCCGGAGGATGTTTTCTCGCCGCCTGTTGCCTGCACTGCGCTGCTGACTGCTTGCGGCCTGCTCGTCCCCACCGGCAGTGGAGATGGTCTTTCCTTTTTGCTTGGTGGTTGTTTCACGGCTCCCGACGGGCGGTCTGCTGCTGCGACAATTGTGTTAGCCCCTCTCGCTTCTTCCAAAGAGAAAGCGCGTGCTCGCTCTGGAAGCCTGCATGCTAGACATCGGAGGAGCATTCCGTCCGATATCGTGCACAATAAAATAGCCTCCGCGAACCGGACAGAGTTAGTTCTGCCGAGATCGCAAGTTATAATGCCGCACCGGGCTCGAACGTCGAGCCGTGCCACCCGATGCCGCTGCCTGCGGGCGCGGGAGAGCATTCTCCTCGGGCCACTCGTTCCCCCTGTCATAGTAGGGTTTGAGATCGCAGACATGCACCGGTCGGCTGATCGGTCTTAGCTTCAAGTCCGCCAGCCTGTACACGAGCGAAGAGACAGTCTCTCGCACCCGGTACGGTCCTGTCCATTTCGGCGCCAGAGAAGCTGAGAATTTCTTACTGGCGTCGCTCAGGACGTGATTCCGTCTCAACACCAGGTCGCCCACTTTGTACTGAACTTCCCGATGAGAGCGGTCGTACTGCGCTTTCTGCTCGGCACGTGCAGTGCTCAGGTTCCGTCGCGCTTTTCGTAAAGCCTCCGTTACCTTCGCGCGCAGCCCAGTCGCATAATCGGCGCGTGCCGACGAAACAACCAGTTCCGTGCTGCATCGTTCCTGTAGAGTAAGTTCTACCGGATTCAACAGCTCCCTCCCAAGGTTGAGGGTGGCGGGGGTATACCCAGTCGATCGATTCACTGTCGACCTGATAGCAAATCCAATTTCAGGAAGACAAGCGTCCCACTCATTGTGCGTCCCCGCAAATGCAACTAGCATGTGCTTGATGTTGCGGTTCACACGCTCAGTGGGATTCGCCTGGGCATGGTACGTGGTTGTTCTCCTGTGCTTAATGCCGAGAGCTGCACAAGAGTCCACGAAGAGTTTGGCAGTGAAGTAGGACGCATTGTCCGTTATCAGCTGCTCAGGATAGCCGAATCGTGTAAACACCTCGATCAGCTTTCCCATGATAACGCGTGCCGTCAGCTTCCGTAGTGGGAACAGTTCCACCCACTTGCTGAAATGGTCTGTGACTACGAGAAGGAATCGGTTCCCGCTCGGTGTCCTGGGGTAAGGCCCCATGACGTCACATGCCGCAATTTGCCACGGTGTTCGGCTATTGATCGGCTGCATGAGCCCGGGTGGGCGTCCACCACGCGGCTTCACGCGTTGGCACACGTTACACGAGCGGGCGTAGCGCATCACCTCCCGCTTCATTCCAGGCCAGGTAGCAAAGCGGCACAACTTTAGATAAGTCTTAGGGCCACTTGCATGCCCGGCGATGCACGTATCGTGAAAGTAGCGTAAAAGTGCTCCTCTCAGCGTGCGTGGAATCACCGCTTTGAAGGACTCGTGTGTATCCTTCTCCGCGGGAATATATCTCAGCAGGACGCCGTCAGAGTCTAGCAGGTAGGAATCCAACGCGCTCACAGCATTACCAGCTGTTTCAGAGCGCCGCGCACCCACAGCAATACCAGCTGCGTCCATGTGCGCCGCGGCCGCGCCGCCGGGCTCCCGGAGCCCCTCAAACACTTTCTTACAAAATGGATCCTCCCGCTGTGCCTCTAACAGCTCCTTTCTGCCGAACACGCTCCCCACAGAACTGACGCAGTCCAAGTGGTTCACGCTTTCGTCCTGAGAAGGGGGTTCATCCGCCCTTCCTTCGGGACCAGCGCCGTCGAGCATTGTAGCAGTTACTCTGCTCTTAGGCTGAGTCACTGAGGGGTCACGATGGGTATTAATATTACCCCTCCTGACAACCTCAGTCGTCGCAGCGGTTAGTCCGCTCACAAGCTCAGTTTCGGGCGAGGTGAGTTGAGTAGTAATATCACTCTTCTCACAGTCAACGGGCGCGCGCGAAAGTGCGTCCGCCACAACGTTGTTCTTTCCTCTCCTGTAGCGAACGGTAATATCGTATCGCTGCAGGAGAAGTGCCCATCGCGCGAGCCGGCCGCTCGGCTCTCCTAAGCGCCTAAGCCAAGTTAATGCCATATGATCGGTCTCAATTATGAATGGGACTCCATCAATATAGTAATCAAACTTTTTGAGAGCGAAAATGATCGCCAGACATTCCTTTTCGGTCACGGAGTAATTTTTCTCTGCGGCAGTCAAAGAGCGGCTGGCAAAAGCTACCGGGCGCAAGCTACCTTCGTGCTGTTGGAGCAAAACCGCTCCTAGGCCAAGGTCGCTGGCGTCCGTATGAATGACAAATTCTTTGTTCAAATCAGGTAGCCTTAACTCGGTGGTTTCCACGAGCGCGTTTACGAGGTTGCGCAGTGCCTCCTCTTGCTCGGGACCCCACCTCCACTGCTCACCTTTCCTCAACAGCATTGTCAAGGGGGCTTGCAGTGCAGCGCAGTTTGGGATGAACTGTCGATAGAAATTCGCCAGCCCCAAAAAGCGTCTCAGTCCGCCTATGTCTTCCGGTGACGGGTAGTTCAATAATGCCTGAACCTTATCATCACATGGTAGAAGGCGTCCGTTATCCAGTTTGAACCC
Organism: Dermacentor albipictus; assembly: GCF_038994185.2. Lineage (NCBI taxonomy): Eukaryota > Metazoa > Arthropoda > Arachnida > Ixodida > Ixodidae > Dermacentor > Dermacentor albipictus. Next base: position 1,000,500 of record NW_027225574.1, on the reverse strand, counting down.
CAGTAGCGTTACTCGGGTTGCTGCAATCTGGGTCTTGGTCGGGTTTAGCGTTATCCCCGCAGACCTCAGACGCTCCAACACGTCCCTGAGATGGCGTAAGTGCCCATCAAAGGTACGCGAGTATACCACAACATCGTCCAGGTAAGCAAGAGCGTGGTGCCACCTTGCGTCACCCAAGACACGGTCCATCAGGCGCTGGTAAGTCGCAGGCGCACCGACAAGTCCGAATGGCATACGGGTAAACTGGAAAAGTCCCCTGTGACACGTGAAGGCAGTCTTCTCTCGGTCACAGGGATCTACCTCCACCTGAAAGTATCCTCTGCTTGCATCGAGCGTAGTGAAGTACTTCGCTCCGCCAACGTTGGATACGATCGAGGGAATGCTAGGAAGCGGATATGCGTCCTTGCGTGTCACCTCGTTCAGGCGGCGATAGTCAACACAAAGGCGGGGCGTCCCATCCTTTTTAGGAACCAACACCACAGGAAAACCCCATGGGCTGTCCGATCTTTCAACAACGCCTGTATCGAGCAGTTCGTCCAGAGCGCTGTCTAGTGCTTTCCTCTTAGCCAAACTCACCGGCCGAGGATTACACTTCCACGGAGAGGCGTCGCCTGTCTCAATTTTGTGCCTGTATAGCGTAGTGCAACCAGGCCGCTCTGTGAATACGGCATCATATTCAGTCAGAAGCGCTGAGAGGCGAGCCTTTTCTTCCCCCGACAAACTGCTTGAGTCGTCCAGCAGCGGGTGGTATCGTTCGCCCCTCACTGCGGCACAGTCTGCCACCGCAGCGGGGGTTATGGGCTGTGCGGGAGGGGAGCAGTTCCCCTCCGCGCCTCTTTTCTCAGCGCGGTTGGCCGGACGGCATTTCGACCCGGCCGCAACCGTTCTGAGGGACCTTTTCGGGCAATCGTTTGTTCGGTCTGCGCGCGAAGCATCATCGAACGAAGTTGTCTCTGACGCTTTTTGAAATGAAACGAAAGGTTTCAGGGTGCCACATGCTCGCTCCCTATATCCTCCGTTGCAGACGTCAATAACAATGCCCGTCTTGGCGAGGAAATCTCTACCAAGAATTATAGGAACCGACAGGCCGGGAAGGTGAGCTAGGCGCTGTCGCCTCACTCATTTCTCCCACCGCACCACAAGCCTAGCAGCACAGCTCGCGTGTGCCGTGCCGCTGGCCAGTCGGAAGGTCACATTACTCTCTCTCAGTCGGATAGTGCTCCGACGGAGATGTTCACACACCTCGTCGCCAAATAGTGAAGCGCTTGCTCCTGTGTCTAACAGCGCAAAAAACCTGCGCCGGGCGACTGTAACCTCTATGAGCGGGACTGGCGTGTCGCTGGGCAATCCAAAACGACAAGCCAGCGGGGCAAGGAGTTCGTGTGTCTCACTTCGCACCGCTGTAACCGCCGCCGGCCATGCAGCACTGCTCAGCGGCGGCCCCGCTCGTTTCCCGAAAGCGCGTGCTCTCGGTTCGCAGGCTGTCTGCAATCCCGGGCGTAGTGCCCCGGCTGGTTGCACCGATAACAGAGGAGAGCCGGCCTTTGACGGGCTTGGCGTCCAGTGCCTCGCGCCGTTTGACCGTTGTTCCTCTCTATCGTCTGCTCCCTTGCAGGCACGCTCTGCTCTCGCATCATCGAGCCGGCATATCGACCACGATTCTGCATACCTCGGCCATCGGCAGCGCATGCTGCACGCATGGCATAAGTGTACGGATCGAGAGCCCGGTCAGATAAGCCCCAACCGTTTCTCAGTTGTCCGTCACTGAAAGCAACCGCACCACCTCCACCGGAACGAGTGCGAAAAGTGTCCCCGTTCCACGCGCATCGCGGCTCGAGTGCCCTCGACGCTGGGGGTGGAGGTCGGTATGAGCGCAAGGCGAGTATGTCCGCCTGTATGCGCTTTGCCTCCGAGGCCAGCTCATCCAAATCCCTGAACTTGCTGCCTCTTAGGTACGCTGCGAAGGTGGGATGAGCTTGTCGCGTGACTCTCTCCACCTTATCGCAGTTCGGAGCAGTAGGGTCAGCGGTACGATAAAGTTCGTCCATCGCCCTGACGTACTCGAGCAAGGATTCGTCCGGATGCTGAGTACGTAGCTCCAACTCGCGCCGCAGACGACGCTCGTAATCTGCGGGCAGGAATTCCTCGCGTAATCCCGCTCGGAACTCAGCCAGCGTGCTAGACCGGTAGCCAGTAAGCCGGAACCAGCGGGCAGCGTGATCAGTTAACGACACTGGTACGACGCGTTCCAGCATCTCGTCATCGGACAGCCCCGTTGCGCGCTGGTAAGTCAGCACGCGATCGAGGTATTCGTTGACGCTAACTGAATCATGATACCCGCTGTAGGTGGGTAAGTCCACCCTCACTCTCGGTCTAGCAGCGGCGGCAGATGTCAGCAGAGTGTTCTGCACGGCACCTGTCAACCTCTCAATCAAGCGCATCGCGTCCTGCAACAGCGCCTGTTGAGGATCGCTCTGGCCAGTAATGCCTGGCACAGGAGCAGAACGCGTCGAGCAAGTATGCCGCAGTGGCTCCATGCTCTCCGCAAACACTGGCGAAGGGTTCGGCGTAATGTGCCTCCCGCCTTCAAGGGTACGAGGCTCGCTCTGGCCAGTAATGCCTGGCACAGGAGCAGAACGCGTCGAGCAAGTATGCCGCAGTGGCTCCATGCTCTCCGCAAACACTGGCGAAGGGTTCGGCGTAATGTGCCTCACGCCTTCAAGGGTACGAGGCTCGCTCTGGCCAGTAATGCCTGGCACAGGAGCAGAACGCGTCGAGCAAGTATGCCGCAGTGGCTCCATGCTCTCCGCAAACACTGGCGAAGGGTTCGGCGTAATGTGCCTCGCGCCTTCAAGGGTACATCCTGCCGGAGAGAGCGCCTCGTGTGTAGCGCTACCCTCTTCGAAGCTTATCAAATTCCCAGGGCTAATGTTCGCCGCAGGGCATGACTGAGCGGTAGCAGTTACCGCCGCTTCGAATTGTTGCCTGTTGGTAGCAACCTGCGACAGCGTATACAACGGCTGTAAATCAGCCCCGTATGCTGCCATGGTTCGTTCGTGTCGTGGCAATCACTTACACAAACAGACTCAACCTGTCACACCTCTGGCCCCACGTTGGGCGCCAAATATAGGGGTATTACTCAGGCTCGCGCGTGCGCACCTGACCCTTCTCTGGATCGCACAGCGCCGGCGGAGCGGCAGTCGCTCCCTAGCACTTTCGCAGCAGCCCTAGCAGTCAGAGCTGTGACCCCTAACCCGCGGTTCGCAGTGAGTTGCGACCACGGCGGGTTCAGGCCAGTGGGGACAGGGTGAGTCTCGACCTAAGGTGTTTATTCACCTTAGAGTACAGAGATTCCAACAGACAACAACAGCCACAACACACACAAATACAACACAAAGCACAACCGCAGCGGCGGAGCATTCCGCACGTCTGGGGTGAAACACAAACCGCACAATGTGGGAACCACAAAAGAGGCTGATAAGAGTTCAGCTCACCCAAAAGTGGATCCGCGCTCGGGCCCTGGGGCGGTGAGTCGCACACAAAGGCCGGGCGCAACACAGGGGGACGGCGTGCGGCGGTCTCAGCGGCTGATTTGAGATGCGGCCTTTCGCTAGCTCTTCCGCCGTGAGACAAAGATGCGTCGGGGGAATAGCGCTTCTCCCGAGCGGCGGAGAGGGGGTCTCCCCGGTTCCAAGAAAGGGAAAGGAGGGAACGGGGTGCCTTGGCTGCAGCGTCACGGCCAGGCGCGAAGAGCAGCGGGAGCGACGAAGGTGCCCTCTCCCCGCTACCCTCCGCGAGCGAGCACGTGACTATCGCGTGATAACCGCGTGGCCGCTCCGGAGATATCGGGATGCGCGTGCGATCCCCACATCGATTAATGTAATTTGCTAATGTAAAGAAAGAACATGCCAAGATCTCTTGCTTCATATATACACGCTGCATCAAGAAGGTAATTAAGGAAGAAGAACACCAGAATGAAACACAAATATTTGTGTGCTTTCTGGCATAAAATAATTCTCATGTAAGCCACATAACATGCTTTCCAAAGCAACCCCTACCTTAACTTACAGCTGCATCACATGAAGGCACTTTCTAAGAACACACATGCTTCGTGATCATTCACTGTGTTAGTGACTCCCACTGAAGTAGATTGAAAACATATTTGGGCATTACATTCAATAGCTGATGTAAAGTGAAAAGACTGCAGCTTGTAGGTATGAATGAACCAAGTGAATAAGAAATATAAGTTCTCAAACTTCTAGTAGTAAGTGTGGCAGCACTTAAGAAGAACATATTGCAACTAAAAATTGCAACACATGATGAAATAACTGAAATAGCTAGGGAGAGTTTAATAGACCAATAAACAGGAAACTGCAAATTCCCAACATTTCTGAATACTTTTCTTTACATGTACTCACCTCATAAGTATGACTTGCCTTAATACTCGAACCTCTGCCTTAATTTCATAATTCCCCATTCTCGCTGCTTCGCTCATGCTGATTGACATCTAGCACAAAGGTTGGCAAAAGTAGCTGAGCATTTGGATGTGTTGTGAGGCAAGCTGCCCACATCTGGTAGCCGCATGCCAATTTCTCAGAGTAGATGAAAGGGAAGCCTTGAGGGTAAACCATAGAGAAGACGGATACCTTGGTTCAATTATAACTGAAAACACCAAGATGGAAAATTTGGACAGCCCACAGAATCAGCAGAATTAACATAGTTTGGAAAAACTGAAAAGATGCATTATGATATTTATGTTACACAGGTTCCAGTCAAGTTGAAGATTTTCACTGTCTAATAAACTTATAAGACAATACATGACTAGCAATACTGTATGGAACCTAAACAACTTTAATAAAGTCACCTAGAAATCAGGATGGAGAAGTGACTGAATTGAGGATGCTAAAATGGATGAGGTGGAGGCAGATTGTGAAGACAGGTCTTAAAAAATTAACATTCAACCCACACTTAAGTTGGCTAAGATTGGACTCAATGTTCAAGAAGAAATTGACTAAGATAATTGATTGGTATACATACATGAGAGAGCAGCAACAATACAGCAGAGATAACTGTCATGCAACAGGAAAGGACGTCAGTCTAAAAATTAACATTTGATCAGAAGAATGGTTACGCATGGGCTCAGGCTCATATACAATTCTGTATGGTACGCATGATGTCAGAGCTGCATCGCATAAGGAATTGTGGCCTTACATGCCTCGATTATAAAATGATGTGGGCCAAGAGTGGAACAAGGATAGCATCAAGAGGGGCCTCCTCCAAAAGGAGAATGGTGGGGAAACGGGGCGAGAGAGATTTTCTACGCAACAGATACAGAGTTATACGAGTCATAGTCATAGAAACCATGACCCAAGGAGCTGAACAACAAGGTATATAAATTCAAATCTCTATACAGTTAAGCCTCAGTGTAACGAAATTATCGATATAACGAAGTATTTAACTTTTCATAACCTCTTCTCCATAGAACACCATGCATTTAGAGCCTTAATATAAAGAAGTGTGTTTGTGTGCAATTTCAATATAACGAAATTTCGCTTCTGCCGCAGAGGAGTGCCAAGACAATCAATGGTAACTTCCGCGGACGCAGATAGTCAAATGATTGAATTACAAGCGGCTGCTTGCAAACGCACCTCTCAAACTGCGTGCAGCGCGACAAGAACAACAGCTTGGAGCCGCATCATGTTCCGCATAAATTAAGTCCAAGTGCGATAAGATCCTATCGCGCCCCGCGCACTTGTGCTTTAGGTGCGAGTGAAAGAGTGCGAGGGTGAGACAAGAAAGATGGTGGCTTCGTAAGTGCGGCCTTCCCACGCGAGCAATGGCAAAGTGGGGAAGGAAAGCGAGCTCGTGGTAACGCGATCAAACGCGCGCGAGGGGGCGGAGTGGGGGGGTAAGTTGGCGCGCGTCTCGGCCATGACTGCGCGTGGCTGTAAGCGCGGCTGAGCGCATATAAAGCCGCGCACCCTGCTCTAGAGGTAATCTGCTGCATGTGGAAAGAGCGGGCATACCAAGACGGCGTGGCATCATGTAAGCTGTTTTCCAGCACGTTTAGTATTGAAGGTTGCGCAATCTCGAGTTTTGATGACCCGTTGCAACGAGAAGCAGACGAAGCATTCGCTCCCAGCTGCCGGCACTTTTCATGATGGCGTCGTCGCAGTGCGACCGGGCGACGCTTTGGGGGCGGAGTGCACGCGAAAGCATATGGCGTCACTTAATTCGTACGCACCGCTGATGTAAAGATATCAACGTGGCATGAAACCGTATCATTCATCGCCGACTCCTATATTCGTCAAAATAAAATGTTTTCTCATTCAAACTTGCTTTATTTTATTGCCCAATAATTCGGAAAATTGCATGGCCCCTTTCCGTGCAACAAAAATCGATCGGCGACTGTACTCATTTGCATAACGGATCGAATTTCAATGCAACGAGATTTTACCGATTTTACCTACTTTGTAATATCAAAGTTTTAGTGTATAACGAAATTTCCTGTTCTCTACACGGGGGCGGCAATGTGTGCTTGTTCGTTGATCATCATGGAACAGCATGTAGTGTAGCGCAGCAAAAACAAGAACGCAAGAAGAAATGAAACACAGACACAAGCGCCTAATTATGTCTTAGTTTTGCTTTTTCTTGTGTCCTTGTTTTCGTTGCATTACACTACATGACATTCAATACTTTCACTGTCACATTCATGAGCACTGAAAACCTAGAATCAACTAATATCTTGCCTGATTTTTTACCACAATTAAAAAGAAAAATGTGGGTATAGTAGGTCTAATTGAGTTCTGGTGATTTTAGTATCACTGACATATAGCTCTTAAGAATGTTTAATTGTTTCTTCCGTTAAGGCAGCTAGAGTACATGCTACAATAAGTGTGAATGTAGGCAAAAACGACATTTTTGGCTCTTGCATCAATTTTATGGCATGTTGCGTGATCTAATCAACTGGTTTCAATTTGACGAAGTTCTCGATTTAACAAAATAAAACCTCACATCCCAATAAAATTTATTAACTAGACTTACTGTACTTTATAACCAAAGTACTGCATAACTATAAGCAGCTACAGCCGCCATGAGTGGCGAGCAGAATTGAAATGAAATTGCTTTAGTCGAAACACGCCGAGAGCTGCTGCTAAAGTACGCGCCACATGCATTGGGCAACTGCGGGAGCCGCGGTACTACACGCAGTTATTCAAAGCAGCACATAAAGTGCCGCGGACTCAAATTGGTTAGTAAATGCATTCGGAACCAGTCTTTCGATTACTCAATTGATATATCAGCCACACGCTTGCATAGCACGGCCACGTGGCAAACGCGGCCATGCGGACGCTTCACTACGGATCGGCTGGTTGCTATATTGGCCGGGGCACTCTATGGGTGCATGTTTAAAGCATAGCGTTTTTTGCCTATCGCGTGATCGTTGCGGGTGCTCTATTGCTGAGTGTATTGCATGGTAAAGAATTGGCCCCAGTACCAAAAGTACACAGGTAGGGTGGTCCGTGTAGACGAAGCGTGAACGCGAGCTCAACATAACCACGTCGTCATTATTCTGTAGCGTTTATTTATGCGAAAGCGTCAAATGGCCCATTGAGAAAAAAAGCCGGCGTCTGTCGTCTCAGCGAAACAGCACCTCAAATCCCACTGGCTGCGACCACGTCACGAGCGCACCTCGACGAAACAGAGCGGGTGAAAGGGTACACCTGCTGTCGCTATAGTGCACCAGGTGTTGTGTGAGGGGAGAGGGCGTCGCCGCGACGCCACGTCATCCTTGCTCTCGCAAGCCGCTGCCCGGTCCGTATCTCCCCCCTCCACTGGGCTTAACTGGTGCACGTGCCTGCCGGCCTTGGTGGCCTCTGCTGTTTCCTGGTCTCTGGTCATGCAGCACATCGGTGGCATGCGGTGTTGGCACCGCAGGCTGCTGCTGCTTGCTAGCGCGGGCCCAATGTAGCTCTAGGGTACATCACTTGCAGCGTAAAACTCGAAGGACTGCTCAGCGGCATTCAATTGGGCATTTTTGCTTTCGCAATCACAACTCAGATAAGACATGCTTAACATTCCTCATATGTTTTTCTTTAGTTGCCAAGTGGACGCATCATTGTTCACCATTCACAGTCTTCAATCTGTCATCATCATTGCATTGTCATTTCAAATTAGTTGTAATATCACGCCGTCGGATGCTGCCGCCTTCACGCTGTGTAGTAAATATGCAGTCATTGCCATGCATGCTCTCATCATCCCAAAGTCGTTATGCCTCAATCGTGATGACTCTAGAATCGTCATCCCATCGTCGATCATGCCATCATCGTCACCGCATCAGCATCATACTGTTGTCGGCATTTGACAGATGCATTAAACAGATTAGCATTACCTTTTCAGATTCTAGAACAGAATGCAAGGGGTGATCTACTGCAGTAATATTATGAGAGACACTTGGGCGGAACAATTGCTGGCCTCAATTGCCAAGCCTCCCTGTAACATCATTTATTTCAATCTCCATAATAATCCTAAATTGTGTCACAAAACTTCTACAACAAATGTCAACATGGTTTACCTAAGACCTTGTCTCTCATGAAAAACACAACAATATTGTCATGTTCACTAACTTGATCTCCTCCATTGAACTTAGTTCTTGCGTTGAATGGATGCTTTTAGCGTTTTAAATTCTGCTACTTTGTGCCACTGCCTCCTTCTCCTGAATAAGCTAACTTAATATTGATCCACATGCAATTACTAAAATTCACTGAATGCTTTCTTCATGACTAAACACAATTTGTATGTTAACAACTCCAATTCACAAATCTGTCTTTTGTCACTTCTGGCATGCCACAATGCTGAGTGTTTAGGCCCTTGATTTTTCTCATTTTAGATCTCGCAATGAACTTAACGTAGAAAACTAAACTTTCTGTTGATGACTGTGTGTTGTGTCGTGAAACAACCAAACTCTGGCAGGTCCGTATTTGTTCAAACAGACTAAACAAATGGCCCACCGAATAAAAAAGGCAGCGTCTGTCGTCTCAGCGAAATGGAACCTCAAATCCCAATGGTTGTGACCACATTGCGAGTGTGCCTCTACGGAGCAGAGTGGGTGAAAGGGTACATCTGCCGTCGCTTTAGCGCACCAGGTGTTGCGTGAGGGGAGAGGGCGCTGCCGCAATGCCACGTCATCCTTGCTCTCGCAAGCTGGCGCCCAGTCCATATCACCCCCCCCCCCCCACTGGGCTTAGCTGCTGCACGTGCCCAGTGGGGCAACGTCTCCACTAATGTCTCTCCAGAGTGCCATCATTAGTTAAAAACCTAACATCAGTACCCTTGCAAAAAAACTGATAGAAATTTCTATAGTCTCTTAGGAGTATGTATAGGTTGTACGGGTCCTTCTAAGAGTGACATATATTCCTACCTGACCCATAGAACTCTTTACCAGACTGGCAGGCAGCAGATAGATCTCACTGTGCTGCCTACAAGACCAAATAGCATGATGTACGTATCAGTCTTTTAAACCCAGATAGAGATCATGTGATATACAGAAATCTGATTGAGGCACTGATAAAGCATGTTAGAAATAGCACACATGCCGGTGCCCACACGCCTGAAGAGACGTTTTTAAAATGAACTGAATATACAACCCTGAATGCATTGCCTGCCACGTGAACAGATTAACAAACACAGCTGGGATATTGGAGTATCAAATAAAAATGAAGTGTGTAAACTCTGCAATTATCAAAACTTTTTACAGCTTGTATGCAGATATATTCTCCTAAATGTTTCAACATAAATTAAAGCACACGTTTTCAAAGCACAGCAGCGTTACTTAGTCTGTGAAACTACAGTGGGGAAGTTGCATGAGAAAAGTATCAGTCCATCTTCGTAGCAGGTGTGCTCCAGTTCTTTTAATACAAAATTACATTTACAAATTTTGCGAGACGGACGTGCAACATTTAATGCACATCCAAAACAGGATTACTGTCATCATCATCATCATCATTATATTTAAGCCCACTGCAGGACGAAAGCCTCTCCCTGCAATCTCTAATTACCCCTGTCCTGCGCCAACCGATTCCAACTAGCACCCGCAAATTTCCTAATTTTGGCGCACCACCTAGTCTTCTGCCATCCTCTACTGCGCTTCCCTTCTCTTGGTACCCATTCTGTCACCCTAATGGTCCAAAGGTTATCTAATCTGCGCATTACATGACCTGCCCAGCGCCATTTTTTTCTCTTCATGTCTATTAGAATATCATCTATACCCGTTTGCTCTCTTGTCCAAACTGCTCTCTTTCTAACAGGGATAAGCGGGCTAGTTGGTGGTCGTTATTGGAATGCATCATGTAACCGCACAAAAACAAGGGACAAAGAAGGAACACACCTTCCGTGCCGGTCTTGTGTGTTCCTTCTTTGTCCCTTGTTTTTGTGTGGTTACATGATGCTCTCTTTCTGTCTCTTAAAGTTATACTTAGCATTCTTCGTTCCATCCCTCTTTGCACAGTCCTTAACTTGTTCTCAAGCTTCTTTGTCAGTCTCCAAGTCTCTGCGCCATATGTCAGCACCCATAACATGCACTGATTGTATACTTTCCTTTTCAATGATAATGGTAAGCTCCCAGTCAGGAGCTCACAATGTCTGCCGTATGCGATCCAGCCCATTTTTATTCTTCTGTGAATTTCCTTCTCATGGTCAGGGTTTCCTGTGATTAGTTGACCTGGGTAGACGTACACCTTCACAGACTCTAGAGGCTGACTAGCGATCTTGAACTCTTGTTCCTTTGCCCGGTTATTTATCATTATCTTTGTCTTCTGCATATTAATCTTCAGCCCCACTCTTACACTCTCCCTGTTAAGGCCCTCAATCATTTGTCAATTGTAACTCATCCGCAGTGTTCCTGAATAGAACAATGTCATCGGCAAACCGAATGTTGCTGAGGTGTTCGCCGTCGATCCCTACTCCTAAACCTTCCCAGTTTAATTGCTTGAATACTTCTTCCAGGCACGCAGTGAATAGCACTGCAGAGATTGTGTCTACTTCTCTGACTCCTCTCTTCATAGGTATCTTCCTACTGTTGCAATAAAGTTTATTTACAAAAGCAAAACAAAGCACTTTCAAGACTGTGGATACTAACTGTAGCTCTAACATGTCCGGCTGAGTTTGTGAATGCCATAAATTAGACACTACCAATGTGATTTCATTAAAGATACTTTCTGGGCTAGCTGGTGCATACTTTATTTGAAAATCATAACAATGCTAATGCATCCATCCACAAAGGAACAACGACAAGACACAAGCAACATGACTACAAACATGACTAGGGTTTATTTTACACTCCACTATCTAAAGAATAAGCAAGCAACTTTAGCCACATTTAAACAAGCACAATAGGGGAAGAACACAGACTGAAGTACAAAGTTCACCATGCCCATTTGCGCTCACAGATGCTGTATAGAACACCAGGTCTAATTGGAATATGCTTTCATAATATTACAACTTCATATGAAGCTATTTTCTCTAGACTATGCATTTTGCATTCACCCCAAAAGTGTTGTGATATGTGACAGAACACAAGTGAGCTTGTGCAAAAAGAACAAACTAGCATGGCACACTGACAGGAAGCAAGGAAACAGGACAAGCATAGCTACTGGTACAAGAGTTACAGCAATATATCAGAACATGACAATACAGCAATATTATTTAAGCAAAAGTGAGTACAGATCTGGGAACTTATTCAAGTAAGAACATGGATTTACCATCTTTAAAACCACATAATCATGAACAAAAACAGCTAAACATCAGTGCACATATTGCAAAATCAGAAGACACAATTCTTTACTGGGTGCTAGTTCAACCACCGCACGTTGAAATGTGTAAAAGTAGTTTAACCTGTGTAGCCTTCAGCATGCGAAATCAAAGAAGACTATCAGAACAGGGTTCATATATAGTGTTTGGGGTCTTTGATTCAAACCATAATACACAGTTCAAATGAAATTTCAGAGTTTGCTTGTTTTCATTCAGAAAAAAGATAGTGTCTTAGTCATGCTGCCACAGTTAACGGATAAACTTGCACCAGCTACATTGAGTCAAAGGAGTAAATAAAGTCAGGCAGACAGATGCATGGTGTGAAAATGATGCTGTTGTATCAAGTAGCATAACTGCTCACTTAGCATTCAGCTGCTTTCCATGCCTCTGCATACAGACTGAGAAGCTTTACCTCTTCACCATCTGCTAGTGAAGCACTGTTTGTTCACTGTGTTCACCCACTCAAGGCAGTCACGTGGTTAAATAGGGCCCTTCGCTACATGTAAGGACACCGACCCGAAACTGTGCATAAGTCCTGTAAAATATTGTCAATTTTTGGCTACTGCAGCGGTTCATCAGCAGCTGCATCACTACTGCCAAAATGCAGACCATGCAATTCCCCAAGCACTTAATCAACAAGAGTACAATAATGAAGAGTGGCAAATTGGGCTAACTGGTTCATTAGGAAAACAAGAAGCTAACGCAAGAAAAAATAAACACTCTAGAATTTTGATGGCTCTGACTTCGTTAATATATTCAAACATCAAAAAGCTGATTACTACAGAACGCCATAAAGTGTGGTGCACTGTTGCCAACTGTTTTTTTTTAAAGCTATAACCTGTTATTACCAGACATTTATGTACCATGGCTGAAGACATACTGTTCATCGTTGCCATGTCTTGAGCATGGGAATTAGTCTCTTTCATAAAGGTTTCGTATTGTCCATTCAAAAATATTGTTGTCTATTTCTGTAAACACATAAAGGCGCATAACTTCGCTGGGTGTTAAGTAAACTATAGTGGCTGACGCAGACTAAAAGGTGCTTTGCATGGAGAATTTCAACAGGAAATAGTTTCTTGCATTTCAGAATTTTACAAGAATTCGCTCCTGTAAGAATTCTACAAATGAGAGAAAACGCACCTGAGAATCGACAAATCCACTGTTTTTAGTCTTTATAGTTCAAGTGCACTGGAGAGAGTGGAATGTTTGTTGGTTGATGATCATTTGGTAATATTCAGTGACACTTGTTGAGTCACAGCCACGGTTGTGGACTACAGCCTGTTTTTCACTTTCATCCAAGTTCAGGCACAGCTTTCCAGTGCCTAACAAAACTGTCTGCTGACCAGCTCTCCCCTCCTGTACACCAAATAAACTCACTGCTTCTGGTGAAAGCTTTAAACTAGCTTTAGCTGCCTGTAACTTTCGAGCAAGTACATAACGTTCCAATATCTGTAAAGAAACATCATTAGCTCCACTGACCAATTTCACAAGAAGTTCATTTCCGCCTTCAAATACAAATGAAGAATGCGACCAATGAGGTCCTAGTTTAGCCGCACCTTTAGGAAGACACAGAATTTGGTGTACATTGTATGTCATTGCACCCAATCCGTACAAAGACTGTTCTCACAACAAACTCCGAGAGAAGATCGGATGATCTCATTATGGTCATCTGAAGTGACGGTGTCCAGTAGAAGTATATAGACACCCTTCGCAAGCAAACTGGAATGTCTGACATACTTACCCGGCAAAAAGCTATGAAGGCATGGTAATGAATAATGAAGAACCCACCACTCCCATTCACTAGCTTTCCAGATTGTGAAGTCTGATAATCTTCGTGGTGTACGTGTTAACCAATTCAGTGGCTTGATTGCCAATAATCTCCTGTTTAAAGAGGCTAAACTTTGTTGTGAACCAATGTAAACATCTTTTCTCTTTTAAATGTGATCACATTTTTATTCTTATTAAGCTGTTGTATGGTGTACATTTGTTCCAAGAATCTTTCTATTCAAATCCTGGGCTTCATATTTGATTTATATGTATTGTCTTTTGTTATAAAATAAATGCATTATTTCTGACTCATTTTTTGGGCAAATGAGGAAGCTTGTTTCTCCTTGAAGCACATTACACCTATACAACACACATAGACACTGACAGACTATAGATCAGGCAAACTAATACGAATACACTATTACACTAATAAAAAGAATACACTAGTAGACTTGTACAAGCCGAATAGCACAGATACGTCCAGACTAGAACTGAAAGGAATTTTATCAGTGTATCAATTGTATCGTTTCATAATGCACTAGAAAAAAACTGATAGAATTTTTATTAGATTGTCCTATCACAATTTTTGCTAGAGATCTTTCAGTGCAAATGCATATCAACCTTTTGACTAATGCTAATAACTGAACACATGGCTTTTTGTGCTGCAAGTTTTCTTGGACTCCTGCTTCCCTTAAACTTATACTGTATAATATGCTTGAAAGATCAAAACTGGACTATGCTTCATCAATCCAGGATACACCTACAAAAACACAACTCTCATATTTAGTTGAAGCCATACAAAGCCAACCTGTAAATTTTTATTGTAGCTTATCAACAATTAAAACTTGCCTTGATTGGCCAGGCTTGTCAACAAAAAAACTTACCCATTTATTTCACAAATTCTCAATTTAAACATATGTTATTACTTCCTTGCATCTCATTGAGAATGAACCACAACCTCAAGGTACAGGTGCCAACTTGCCAAACCAATCTTTACTATTCCTGTAAAAGGCAGCCTCGGGACACACACACACATGCACGCACACACATATATATCAATGAGCTACAAGGAGGTAATAAAATCATGTTTCAATTGAGAATTTGTGAAATAAATGGGTAATTTATTTACCACCATTTTACCTTTACACACACACACACACACATACACACACGCGCGCGCACGTGTGTGTGTATATATATATATATATATATATATATATATATATATATATATATATATATATATATATATATATATATATTATAAATTATATATATTATATGTATATATGTAATAAATATATATATATATATATATATATATATATATATATATATATATATATATATATATATATATATATATATATATATTGCCACGACAAACTTGGTGACATTCAAGTTGCGCGCCCTTTGCACTGGGCACTGTGCACGCCGTACAGTGGCGTTGTTCAACAACAGGCAGCGATATTCATGGCACGGGCAGCCAGTTGGACCCGGCTCGCATGCGCCACGCGCACGAGGTGTCACGCGAGGAGAAGAGAAAGACGGTTCGAGCCCAGCTTGAGAACACGACTGCCGCGGATTTCTGCACGATCTCAGTGACTTTTACTAGTGGGCACAAGTTCGCCTTTAATAAATATCCTTGTTTTACTAACATCGTTACATTTCTGGTGGAGGTGCGGGGTATGAGTCGAAGCCCCACGAACGAAAGTTAGCGTAGCCCCGACAACCCGCGAGTCCATCCCGTGGAACTGACACCTGTACACCAGCGGACCAGCCGCCGTCTTCGTGGTGACTCGCCCGAATTTGGCCCTCTTCTCTTCTTGCCAAGAGAAACTCCCACAACGGACGCCGCCACAATGAATACCCAGGTAACACCGGCACAGCTAGTCGTAAGCCAACCTCGCAAGCCGCCAACATTCCATGGTGACTCGTTCGAAGACGTGGAAGATTGGTTGGAACTGTTCGAGAGAGTGGCGAGCTTTAATGAATGGAATGAAAGACAGAAGCTCCGTAACGTGTATTTCGCGTTGGAAGACTTCGCAAAAACGTGGTATGAAAACCACGAACCCTCTTTGACCTCTTGGGAGGAATTTCGACGACAACTGCTAGCAACGTACGCCAGCACGGATCGTAAAGAAAAGGCGGAAATCGCACTTCAAGCCAGGAACCAGCTCACGAACGAGAACGTGGCGATGTACATCGAGGACATGTCCCGCCTGTTCAAGCGTGCTGATCCCACCATGAGTGAAGAGAAGAAGCTGCGCCATCTCATGCGTGGAGTAAAGCAGGAACTCTTCGCAGTTCTCGTCCGCAACCCACCGCGCACGGTCGCCGAGTTCAGATGTGAAGCAACGACCATCGAAAAGAAGCTGGAACAGCGGGCTCGGCAATACAACCGTGAGGCAAGCTGCGCACCTGTCCATGTCGTCCCTGGAGGCCTGCCAAACGACCTGGAAACCCTGCGGGAGCTTGTCCGGTCAGTTATCAGGGAAGAGCTCAACAACTTGCAGATACCTCAGGCTCCAGCTGCGCTATCTATTGTCGACGTTGTCCGGGACGAACTCAGGAACGTCATACGGGTTCCAGAGCGTGAGCCACAGCCGACGCGGCGCACCCCAACGTACGCCGACGTACTCAGGCAACCCGCGGTACACAGTAGTGGAGCAGTTGCGACGACCATTGCCTACCCATCGACAGCACGCCGCTCTCGTCTACTGGAACCACCGGCTGCCTATCAGCCTTTAGCACGTAGTGCACCTCGTTTTGTGGAACAAAGGCCCCGGAAAAGTGACGTCTGGCGTGACCACGAGCGCAGGCCTCTGTGTTTCCACTGCGGAGAAGCGGGTCACCTGTATAGGTTCTGCCCGTACCGTCAAGTTGGGTTAAGGGGTTTTCCCTTAAGCGCACCATGGCCCCGAAATGGTGAACGGCCAGCGGAGATAGAAGAATACTTGTCGACGCGCCAAAGCCCCGTTACTCCTCGCCAACATCAACCACGGGCACCGTCGCCCATGCGCTATCGATCGCTTAGCCCACGCGCGTCTCCAAGATCGCCTAGGCGTCGTTCACCAAGCCCACACCAGGAAAACTGAAGCAAGCGACCTGTGGAGGTGAGGCCGCTGATAACCAGAGTTATGAAGATCCTCCAACGCGATTCCAGTGCGGTGACGAGATAATTCCAGTCTACAGGTGCAGGAACGAAACGATTACGTCAGATTTGCGGTTGATAATAGACGGATGCCAGCTGAATGCCTTAGTCGACACCGGCGCTGATTATTCAGTAGTAAGCTTCAAGATGGCGAAGCACCTTAAAAAAGTTGTGACGAAGTGGACTGGTCCGCAGATACGCACGGCAGGCGGCCATCTTATTACGCCCCTTGGCCGATGCACCGCATGAATTACGATAAAAGGCTTCACATACGTTTCTGACTTTATTTCACTGCCAGAATGTTCACGGGAACTTATATTGGGAATGGATTTTCTACAAGCTAACGGCGCCATAATTAACCTAGGTAGGTACAGTGTATCTTTCTCGATAAAACAAGCTATACCTGTGGAAGAATCGGAGGAGCGACGTCTCGCTGCACTGCGCGTCGTCGACGATGACGTAACTGTGCCGCCACGCTGCAGTATAATGGTTCTTGAGGAGAATGAAAGATTTTCTGACCGCGAAGGCATAGCAGATGGAAACATAGAGCTCCTTTTCAACAAAGGCATTTGCGTGGCTCGGGGCCTTGTTCAGTTAAGCGATGGCCGTGCAAATGTCGCACTTACAAATTTCGGTAATGAATTCCAACATATCGCACAAGGAACAGCTATTGCCTATTTCCACGAGTTCTGTGAAGCGACCGAATTATGCAGCCTAACTACGTCAACTGCCCTACCAGGAACCTGCAGTGTCGACAGATCAATTACCGTCAACCCGAGACTCCCTGAAGCCCGAAAGAAACAGATATATGCCCTGACAAAGGATTTTTCTGACTGCTTCTCCACGTCCTCGAAGGTACGGCGCACGTCTGTTACGAAGCACAGAATCATAACAGAGGACGCCACAAGACCGGTATGCCAGCACCCGTATCGAGTGTCACCAAAAGAAAGGGAGGTCATCAAGAAGCAAGTAGAGGAGATGCTTTCAGATGACGTTATTCAGCCTTCCAGCAGTCCATGGGCGTCTCCGGTAGTGCTGGTTAAGAAAAAAGATAACACGCTTCGATTCTGCGTCGATTACCGT
Organism: Dermacentor albipictus; assembly: GCF_038994185.2. NCBI lineage: Eukaryota > Metazoa > Arthropoda > Arachnida > Ixodida > Ixodidae > Dermacentor > Dermacentor albipictus. The sequence continues at coordinate 982,691 of NW_027225574.1, read as the reverse complement.
AAACTGAACAGCGTAACCAAGCGGGATGTGTACCCCCTTCCGCGGATCGACGATACGTTAGATCGGCTCCGATGTGCAAAGTTTTTCTCCTCCCTGGATCTCAAGAGTGGATATTGGCAAATAGAGGTGGATGAACGGGACCGTGAAAAGACAGCATTCGTAACCCCTGATGGCCTCTACGAATTTAAAGCACTTCCATTCGGCCTCTGTTCCGCACCCGCAACGTTCCAGCGAATGATGGACTCTGTGCTTGCAGGATTGAAATGGCAGTCATGCTTAGTGTATTTGGATGATGTGGTCGTATTTTCCACCACATTTGACCAACATCTAGAGCGCCTGCGACTAGTGTTAGAAGCTATTCGAGCAGCAGACTTGACAATTAAGCCGGAAAAATGTCAATTCGGCTTCGATGAACTTCGGTTTCTCGGACACGTTATCAGTGCTGAAGGCGTTCGGCCAGATCCCGAAAAGACAGCAGCTGTTGCGAGGTTCACGACGCCCACAGACAAAAAGTCGGTGCGCCGTTTCTTGGGTTTATGCGCATACTACAGAAGATTTGTGGAAAACTTTTCAAACATTGCTGAGCCTCTTACAATACTGACAAGAGAAGATCAACCTTTCATGTGGAAAAGCGAACAACAAGACGCCTTTGACGAGTTAAAGAAACGCCTGCAAGCTTCTCCAATCCTTGCCCATTTTGATGAGACAGCCGACACTGAAGTTCATACCGATGCGAGTAACGTCGGCCTCGGTGCCATACTTGTGCAGTGGAATAACGGCCAGGAGAAAGTAATTGCTTATGCCAGCCGTAAGCTCTCGAAAGCAGAGGCTAACTACTCCGCAACCGAGAAAGAGTGCCTTGCAGTCATTTGGGCAATATGTAAATTTCGGCCCTACCTCTATGGTAGACCATTCCGAGCAGTCAGCGATCACCATTCGCTTTGCTGGCTGGCGAATCTCAAGGATCCATCCGGACGACTAGCAAGATGGAGCCTTAGGCTTCAAGAGTATGACATTACTGTCGTATACCGATCCGGGAGGAAACACAGTGATGCCGACTGCTTGTCACGCGCAGCCGTCGAGACACCTGTGTCAGAAGAAGAGGATTTCCCGTTCCTTGGCATTGTTGACGCGTCACAAATTGCTCAACAACAACGAGATGACCCGGAATTGCTTCCACTTATACAGCGCCTGGAGGGACTCGGCGTTCAACTGCCGCGTATTTTCTCTAGGGGGCTATCCTCGTTCTGTCTGCGAGGACGTGTACTCTACAAGAGAAACTTCGAGAACAGCGAGACAAAGTTTTTACTTGTCGTACCCACCTCTATGCGAGAAGAAATTTTGCATGCCTGTCACGATGAGCCGACGTCTGGACACATGGGTGTGAGCCGTACAGTCGCCAGGATTCGTCTGAAATACTACTGGCCCAAGTTATTAGCATCAGTGCAGCACTACGTCAAGACTTGTCGCGAGTGCCAAAGGCGGAAGACCCCATCCGTAAAACCGGCCGGCCTCCTCCAGCCAATAGAGCCACCAAAAGCCCCATTCCAACAAGTCGGTATGGACCTCCTTGGACCCTTCCCAACATCATCTTTAGGCAAAAAGTGGATAGTTGTGGCCACGGACTATCTGACCCGTTACGCAGAAACTGATTCCCTGTACAATGCAACGGCTGTCGAAGTTGCAAAATTCTTTCTCCACAATATCGTGCTCAGGCATGGCGCTCCCACAGTTGTTATTACCGATCGTGGAACGGCCTTTACTGCGGACCTAATGAAATGCTTGTTGCGAATGACACATACTGATCATAGGAAAACTACGGCGTACCACCCTCAGACAAACGGTTTAACTGAACGCCTAAACAGAACACTGACCGACATGCTTTCGATGTATGTCGACGTTGAACATAGGCTGTGGGACGAAATTTTGCCATACATCACCTTCGCATATAATACGGCCTTTCAGGAAACAACACGAGTCACCCTGTTTGAACTTGTATTCGGCCGAGCCGTATCCACAACTTTGGATGCTATGTTGCCGTTAGATGAAGAAACCCATAATTCATCTGACCTGGATGATTTCTTGCAACGAGCCGAGGAGGCACGACAGCTGCCAAGGTACCGAATACGCCGCCAACAACGCATCGACTCCAGCCGGTACAACCAGCGCCGTCGTGAAGCTCATTACCAGCCCGGTGACAAGGTGTGGGTATGGACCCCAGTGCGCCACCGTGGACTGTCTGAAAACCTTCTATGCAGATACTTCGGCCCTTACGAAATACTTCGTCGTATAAGCGACGTTACTTACGAAGTGAAATCCACTGGCCACGAGAGCCCAAGACGGCGCAACTCCACGGAAGTTGTCCATGTTGTCCGCATGAAACCCTACCAGGAGAGGTCATGAACAACAGCAACAACAACAAAAAAAGTGAGCGCCCACAGGAACCCCTACATCCTCTCACGCATCGGGCCGATGCGGTAAGGAGGGAGATAATGCCACGACAAACTTGGTGACATTCAAGTTGCGCGCCCTTTGCACTGGGCACTGTGCACGCCGTACAGTGGCGTTGTTCAACAACAGGCAGCGATATTCGTGGCACGGGCAGCCAGTTGGACCCGGCTCGCATGCGCCACGCGCACGAGGTGTCACGCGAGGAGAAGAGAAAGACGGTTCGAGCCCAGCTTGAGAACACGACTGCCGCGGATTTCTGCACGATCTCAGTGACTTTTACTAGTGGGCACAAGTTCGCCTTTAATAAATATCCTTGTTTTACTAACATCGTTACAATATATATATATATATATATATATATATATATATATATATATATATATATATATATATATATATATACCGTGGCACCCATTCCGTAGCTCTAATGCTCCATTGGTGATAGAAAATTGGGCAAGTTGTTGAAGCTTCATGATAGCTACTGCCTGACAGATGCCGACAAAAGTAATAGAACGGGACAGGATACATCACTATCAAATTAAGTTTATTGAAAGAAAACAACCGACATATGACACACATCACGTGACTAACACCCGGCCCCCTAGCATATGCAGATACATACCAAAACAACCTTCACATCGCCGAATGCACATGTTTTGATGGCAACACACATGTCACGGCTGATTAATCAATGTACAAAAACAATCGGCACAACGCAACTCAGTGAAATTTACTTAAGATCTAACACGGCAACGAGCTATCTTGAAGCGAGATGGATGGCTGGCTAACACATAGTGAGCCTTTCTTTCTAATGTGAAAAGCCTCCATTAATTCATGTGAGAGCTTTTCATCATGTGTGAACAGCAGAGTAGTATTTTCAAAAAATGGATGACGCCCGCTGCTGCAACAATGCACAGAAAGGCGTACGTGAATGCGCAAAAACCCTTAAAAGAACTATGGTACTTCCTTAGTCGAATGTTTAAGCACCTTCCAGTCTGACTGGTATATATTTTGTAGGCTGCATGAAAAAGGAATCGAATAAACAACATTTCGTGTGCGAGACAAACTGTATGCTATATTTCACTTTGCAGTCCTCCCTGTTCAGACACCCCGTGTGAAGAACGTGCTTGTTTATTGCTTCACATGTTCCCTTTAGCTTATTTTTAAATGAAAACCCAATCCTGACCTGAAACTTAGAAGCCACTTTTTTCTGCCTGTGCGACAATTAATAGAGGGGATAATGGCAACTTTGTTCCGCTTTTGCTCCTTAAGCTTCTTCCACGCTGGTTGCACTTTAAGCTCCTTAATTAATGTGTTTCAAGATAAAGAAACCACTGAAACTGAATAACCTGCCTCATTAAGGCTTGTCACCAGATTTCTTATACTTTCAAGGATAAGGTGAGGATAGCTCTTGATTGGGGAATTTCTAATTGCGTGAATGGCAATACTGTACCTAATACATTTTGAACGGCTAGACCTATAATCAAGATGGGACTTAGAAGTTTTCGACTGATATCCCCAGCATACGTCATCCCACATAAAAGTAAGCCTGATATAAGAAGTTGCAGCACATTTTTTTCCTGGAACTTCTAATGTGAAGTTGAAATGTTGCTCTTGTTCTCTAAATAGCTTCATTATTTCGATGACAGCTCTGCAAAAGTTATCATTTGCTCATGAAAAACAAATAATCATCCACGTATCTGAAAATTTTAAGAGCAAGCCCACTCAGGTTTTGATTATTTTCTGAACAACATAACTTAAAGTATTACTGAGCACTGGTGCAACACCGGAACCTATGCAGATGCCAGCACTCTGAACACATATTTTACCTTCCCACCAGACCGAAGTTGACCTTAAATAGAAATCAAGAAGCTCAGAAACGCAAAGTTCAACATATCCGGCCGGACATTGCAAACAACTGGAATTTGCACCACGATAATGTGCTGGCCCACAGTGCCTTTGTCACCGAATAACTAGTTAAAGCAGGGGTGCCAACGATCCCCCAGCCCCCATGCAGCCCGGGCTTGGCTCCCCCCGACTTTTTTCTGTTTCCACGCCTCAAAACACCTCTGAAAGGCAATCATTTTGGGACAGTGGACGTGATCAAAGCCGCTAGCACCACAGCATTAAAGGCCATTCCGGAGGAGGACTACTGCAACGCATTCAAGAGCTGGGAGTATCGCTGGAGCCGATGTATTGACGCAAAAGGAGATTATTTTGAAGATTTTAAAACTTTTTGTAACAACAACTTCAATAAATGATTTTTAATCGCCTTACTGACATTACTTTCAGGATAGACCCTGTACATGTACCTTGAAGGCATGTATGTGGAAAGCATTTCAACCTCTGCTTGCTTTTCTGGCATGGAATAAAACGGCCTTTTGTCCCTAAACCACTTACTTTTAAACTATTCCGTTTCGTTCATTTTTCTAACTTCAGCAGAGTTGCATTCACAACTTTCATAGTTAACCGGCTCCCTTTCCATTCTTGCTTCCTGAAATATGCCCTCCTGTCATGCTAATTTGGAAGGCCTTCAGTTAGCAATGGGTATTGTATTTCAAGACTATCAGTGCAATGTTCCACGAAGGAAACTATTGTTGGAGTAAATTATTGTTCAGCTTGATATCATGATACTGCTGCATGGTTGTTATTTAGCTCTGCAAGAGAATGGTCTTGCCATCCTACCAAGAGTGCATTTCATGGGTATTATTCTCTTTCTTTTGACATTAGTTTATGAGGCTCACAGATATGTATCTGTGTCAACAATAACACCTGACATCTAATTTTGTGCAACATACACTACATTTAATCACATAAAAGTTGCATGTTTTGTCTCTTGGACCAGTCTGCTTAGTGGTAGGAGGTCGAGACCGCAAATGAGAATGGCTGGCTGAGATCTGTGGTGTATGTCCCGTGTTATGCATCTGACAAGATTTCATGGTGGCAAGAAGACATGTCAGGCATGATGTGATCTTTCTAATTATTGTGCACAGAGTTATCAGCATGATAATATCCTTAATGCTGTAAAGAGTACCTCCAGCAAGCAGTCTATATGCTTATGCCTTTTTGTTGCTTATGGCAACAAAATCCAACATCCTTTGAAACATGCTTACTTGCTGTCTGATGCACAAAATGAAGAACGCTGCCTTCTCTAAATTTATTAGCAACAAGAAAGCCACTCTGAAAGGAATTACATACATATACAGCAACACACACAAAAACCTACAAATGGGAGAAAAAACAGAAACTAAGCTAACAATAAAAGAAACCAGACACCCAACAAGTGTTACATGTTACTCATGTAGGCACATTCAACCCGAGTTAGAGAGATAGATGGTCGACTCCCGCACTCCTGTGCATGCATCTGGATATATTAAGCCTCAGCTACTCTTTCTGTATCATAACTATCCCCATGTTTGTGAAATCTGGTGTACAACAGCAAGAACAATGATGGCTTGACAGGTGGTTCACCTTTCAATGAGTTCTATAAGGAGGATGCATCAACTCTTCCACCAATGTACACATTACCACATGAAAGCAGCAGCTTATAAACAGCACAACACCATACAGCACAAATTATATATTTCCCACGTGTTATTAAACTTACATCATTAAAGTACATTAGAATTGGTGCTAACGCTGGTGCACAATATATGCATATACTTTAAACAATCATAAATAAGGCAGGAGCTTGGAATATGATTGAATATTCTCGGAACTGCTTTAATAATACAAAAGTCAAGGCTTTGTTTTTGGCATCACCCACTCCGATTCGTTTTGTTTTTCCAATTGAAAAATTGGCAAGGTTTGTGCCATGCGCTTCGATCGTGATGTTTTCTTGTTCGCGCATGGCCATGACCGTAATACAAGAAAATCGCCCCAGTAACGCAGCAGTCCCTTCCTACTTTTCATATACTTTACCACGATACATTACATATGCTTCACCGCATAACATGATTCTATTGCGGCAAAGCTGATTTTGAGGAACTGACATTATGTAACGGACCTTTCGTCCTTCTGCTGCTCGCATGAGCATAAGCTCGCAAAACCACAAAATACAGACTTGGCTTGCTGCTGGTTGATTTTCTAGCTAACATTTCGAGACGTCCACGTTGTTTACACAAAAATCGGTGAAGTTTCGCGCGCTTGTACGCGCTTCAAAAGGCAGCGTGACCACCTATAATTAAGGCAGTCATATATATATATATATATATATATATATATATATATATATATATATATATATATATATATATATATATATATATATATATATATATATATATATATAGTCACATATTTTTCCAATTGTAGAAGCGCTGCGATACGCTTATCGCACGTAAGGATAATACATGAACGTGCATTTTCGGAAAATAAATCGTTTAAAAGAGATTTGGAGCTCTCAAAGTCCATATTTGTCAACATCGTTCATTATAACAATTACACTTGACACTTCATGTGTGAAAAAGAGAAGCACTGTGAATAAGTGCTGTTAAAATCAACACCCCAACTGCGTCTCTCTCTTGCTGACAAATGCCAATCTCAAAGGCCATGCTTCTGCTAACTGCAAGAGCCGAAAGTTATTTGAGCAAACTCTGTGGACAAGTATACCGAACGTATGGGACAATAAAATCTAATCTCTATGCGAAATTCGAGCTAAGAAAGCCCTGCAAAGTGCAAGAGAGAGAAAAAATTGGCAGTTGCTTAGCTCGGCTATGCCAGGATATACGCAGCGAAAGATAATTCATAGCATGGTTAGCCTTGGTTAATCTTGATTGCAAGTCCAGGTTAGTCTGGTTGTCTAGCTATGTTGCGGCGTTTAGCCAGTCGTTCGGCGCGCTGTTCGTCTGTTTCCTGGGCGATTCGTTTCCTCTTCATCTCGTTCCGATGTCGATTCCAGGCCTCCTCCTGCTTATCAGAATTGTCGCCGTCCATACTGCCGCCTCAACTGTGGTTGCGGCGCACGCGTGCTCTCCTTTTCAATCCTCCGACATGTTATCAGGCATACGACGCAGCTGGCGAAGCGAGCGGAGGCGAGCGCAACGACGAGGAACGCGGTGTGACGTCACACCAAACGGCGGCGGAACACCTGTGGCGCATGCGCAGTAGTGACTAGGGAGCGAGAGAGAGAAATATCCGCGGCGAGCGCGCGTTGTGACGTCATCTGCCTCCTCCCCAGGTAGCACAAAAGAGATACGTAACGTTTTCGTAGCGTTTATCCAAGACGATAAAAACGGGTTAAACAAGACAAGAATGAGAGAACTTCAGCGGGAAAACGTCGTATATCTCTGCTAATGTCCGGCTTAATTACTTTATTGAGACGATCTAGAACAGGTCTGCAAGACGTATTCGAAAAGCTGGTCTAGAAATAGGATTGGGAAAGACACAAGTAATCCATTTGGCAAAACTATTCGTAACCAATTACTAAACGTTTTTAGGACGTTATCAAAAAGCTGGTCTAGAAGCGGTCTTGAAAGGTTTACGATCATCTGAAGCTAATTTTCGCAGGTGAGGGGCGCGATCAGACATCGTTGTTCAAAACACGCGTTTAGTTTCGCCTCACGCGACTGGCCTATGCCGCGCAGACGTCGTCAGCCGCACCCGTTGGCACGGCCTAGGCCAATCACGTCAGGTGAAACTGATCGGGCATTTCGAACAACGATCTCCAATCGCGCCCCAGATGAGTAGAAGCGTAGGTGTTGACTGTAAGAGCCATGGCGCAGTGCCAAGCACTGTTCCCCGCATGGCCGGCGCATCCTCTACCAAGTCGCACGAAAATGAGCCTGTTAGGAATAATAAATCCTTAATACCGCCTTTAGTAAGCTACGATGCTTACAACCACAATGGGAATGACATCCTGCAAAGAATAAATGGCCACGTCTTGGCAGGTGGCCAGACCAAGCCCTTCATGCCAAGAGTGCATGAAATGAGAACATTGTGACAAAGCAGAAACACTTTATTAAAATGTAATGTTTATGCAAGGTTCGAACAAACTGTGTGAGAAATGCAAATAGAAGTAAAGGTACATCAACAATGACAAACGTCGCAGATAGGATTCGTAATGAACTCGAAAGTGAACATTCACTAGCACATAAACAAAATTCCAAGTACACATACAAAAATGAACAGAAAAACCTGGAGTGTACTAAAGTGTCTAATTTATCATAGTAAAGTGCACGTGCTATTAGATGGACTAGAGTTATGCAGAGGTGACATCGGAGCGAATGGAAGAAGTAGACTGAAAAATGCAAGAGTATGAATCGGATGGCAACTGCCTCCAAGCAATGTTACCAATCAGCTAGAAGCTTGAAAAGAGCACAAAAAGAAATACCACCGCATACCATCATAAAACAATCCTGTGACCGAAATAAAAAAAATGGGAACAATGCAAAATTGGAAATATTGCCTTTAGGGTATATCAAAGAAGGTAATGGCGAGAAAAAATAACCATATAAAAAAAGCAAAAAGTGAAATTAGTACAGAATACTTAAACGGGGGATTCAGTGTAACAAGTGAACACTACTGTAGTACAGCGAACGATGAGACAGTAATGCTGCGTCTTGCCACTCCAGAGCGTGAGAAATGAATATGCAAGCCTCATATTAGAAACTTGCATAAACATGGAAATAAACTGGAATGCACTGGAAGCTGCATTTGTGTAACAAAGGAAGCAATGGTCATAATAAATAGTAAGTGTTTTATCTAAAAAGCCCTTTACAAGAGGCAAAGTTGTACCTCTCTGGCAAAAACAAAGTTGCTACGAATAATTTGCGAACCAGCAAATACATTAATTAGAACACAGACATGTCACACTTTGCGCACATCTCCAGTCTCCTAAAGTAAAAAAAAAGCACTCTGAATGAGAAAAACGTTTAACACATGTAGCCCAGAGCAAATTGTTTGCCATTTCACTCACACTTTCAAATCCAAAAACATTTGCCACGAAGTCCAGGCAGAGTTCCACTGATGTTTACCAATTCACCCACACTTTCACGTCCAAAAATATTTGGCACACAGTCCAGGCAGAGCTTGATAGATAAACAGCTTGCGAGCACCCTACTGATTATTGCGCAGTCCCGCTGCTGGAAATAGAACTGCCGCACATGCTGGTAGTGGTTTCAATGTAGACACACTTGCTGCCCTGGACAGGTATGCTCAGATATCTGCACTGATGCTCCATTTTGTCGAAGTAGACACATTGATGCGCTACGCTGGTAATTGAAATGTTTTGAATGCACAAGTATTGGCTTCACCAGAAAGACTTGCCCACATACCACCACTGACATATATATGCACTTGCTCTTCACTCAGTAGCATTGAACTTAAAGTGTTCCCTATGTGAGAGCCATGTGTAAAACCGGTGTCACACAACCACTCTTGATCGCGATCACGCCCGATCCGGATCGAAATTATCGATGCGACTGGCTCACTCTCGTAGCTTGCACAGAGGAGCCAATCACGACCGAGAAATTCGATTTGTAACGGCCTGTAGAGCGGCTAAAAGAGCCCCGTGTGAAACCGGTATCAAATAATGCACAGACGTAAGCTAGCAAAATGTGTTGCACAAGGACAAAGAACTGCGACATGCCCTGTTGTGCGAAGTGCACTTGTATATATGTATATATATATATATATATATATATATATATATATATATATATATATATATATATATATATATATATATATATATATATATATATATATATATATATATATATAAAACTGCGAGAGCGCTTCGCGAACTCCATGCGCACACATGGCACCCGCACGAACTCGGCAGGCCGCCGTAAAGCGCGAAGGGCGCACAGCGTGCATTCCGACACATGTCCCAAACTGCAAACAATCGTACTACCTAAAGCATACAAGTTATTTTATACCAAGGGCATACTCAACTCACGTATGTAGTATCCACAAGCGAGTTATGCAGCGTACATGCTGTATCCATTCGCCAAATAGTAAAATTGATAACAAGCACAAAGCTACAAGGGACTCAATACATTACTACCATCTGAAGCATCAAATAAAATGGAATTTGGCCGTTTCATATATTGGACACAATATATGGACACATGCGGTACCCGGTAATACCATGAAATACCCATCATGTGGGTAAAGGGGGCGAAAACACAATCGAGAACCTGAAGCGCAAACGATAAAAGCACGGTATGGTGCACGCAAAATTCTGTCAGTGCGCTGTAGCGCGACCGAAGAAAATAGGGCGAGCACTTGACCTCACCTTTTGGGATACCGCACTAGTACTGAATCATTTAAAAAAAGCCTGTTTGAACCAGTTCCCTTGTCTGCAACACTCTTGCTAAACGGGAGACTAAAATACCACGATGACGGCTATATTGCGGAGATCGGCAAGGTGCGCACAGACAGAAATTTTGCCGCCTTTCTTCGCATTCTGCAAAATGATTTCGTGTTAGGATCACGCATAGCGGCCGATCCCGACACTAGGGACACACAGGCACGATTTCGTCCCTCTAACTTTCGTCCTTATACTGCCCTCAACGCCTTAATTACAGCGTTAGTGAAAAGGCGCCTGACATAACATGACAATGAACTTGAAGAGCTGATTAGTGCCCTCCACTCCGCGCCCTCCTATTGAAAACACTACTGATTTCCAAATTAAACTACACAAACAGATCGCACAACCCAAACTAATCACAGAACGTCGTTTTCTTGACGGCAAAACCCTGCAACACTTACATGACAAAGGGCAGCGGCAGCACATTCAGAGCAGCCGCTATCATACCACAGCGCAATGCAAGTGCGATAACGCTATTATGCCCGGCTCAAACAGATCGCACAACCCAAACTAATCACAGAATGTCGTTTTCTTGACAGCAAAGCACTGCAACACTTACATGACAAAGGGCAGCGGCAGCACATTCAGAACAGTCGCAAACAGACCATAGTGCCATGCGAGTGCGATAACGCAACTATGCCTGGTTTCACGAATAACGTGGTCGCCTTGGTCACATAACAATTGAAAACACTACTGATTTCCAAATTAAAAGCACACAAACATATCGCACAACCCAAACTGATCACAGAATATCGTTTTCTTGACAGCAAAAAACTGCAACACTTACATAGCAAAGGGCAGCGGCAGCACATTCAGAACAGCCGCAAAAACCACAGCACAATGCGAGTGCAGTGACGCGACGACGCCATGACGACGCGACTATGCCCGGCTCGCCCGGCTGCCCGAATCACATGGCCACCTTGGTCACATGATTTGACGACGGTATCACCACCTTGCGCAAGTTTGGATCGCGTTGATGGGTTGTTGAATATTGTAGAAGCCGCTAAAGAGGCTGACGCGCCATGGCGTGGCGGTCGCGCCTTGAGTCGTTTTCAAAACGTATTCACCCCTCGTTTTTAAGCTGCCTGGCTTCCAACGTTATCAAAACGTATTCACCCCTCGTTTTTAAGCTATCTTGTTTGGAACGTCTTTGATGCGTCCATTTTGGTCAAAAATCCGTTTCAGACGTTGAATCCCTTAATACGACGTTTTCAAGACTTTGTGTGCTACCTGGGTCGGAGCACCGCCACGGCGAAATCGCAAGTTCGCGACCAGTAAAGCTTTCGCTTTAAAGTAACTTTTATTTATGTAGCCGGCAAATTGGTGGCAGGGGCTACCCCGCCTAGGTGGCGGCCAGAAGCCCTTGAGCACTGGTGGCATCCTCGGCCTGCTGGACGGCCAAAAGTTGGTCTTCGGGGGCCGAGCTGCTCACTGCTTCCGATCCTTAACTTCTCGGTCCTGTCGGAGCGCCCGAGGGCAGTCCCAGATAATGTGATCCAGGTCCGCCCTTTCCTGACAAAATTTGGCCGAATATTGTTCTGGACGATAGTGATCATAAATCACTGGATTTAGATACGTATATATTGGTTTGAAGGAGGCGCCATGCCACCGCCTGCTGCTTATTACGTGATGGGTGTGAGGGAGGAAAACGCACCCTCCCCAATCTGTAATAGATATATCTCCCTGCAGCCAACCATCCGGTCCCCTGTCAGCCGCGGCGCCCCGGTGGCTCGGCTTGCGAGTCCTCGAGCCACGGTGTCGGCCGCCTCGTCGCCGGGGAGGGGAGGTGTGCGCCGGCGCCCAGATGATATGGACAACCCGCTGACCGCGGAAGTTTGCCCGGATTAGTTCTGACTCCGGCGAAAAGCGCCCCTTTGCGTAACTTAAAATTGCAGTTAGAATCGCTGACTATTATCGAGGCCATTGCGAGAGCAATGGCCGATTCTTCAGCCACCTCGGCTCTGAATGCTTTAATAGATCCGCTGACCTTAAGATCACCCTCCGAGTTCACTGCAACGACAGACATATGCTGATTAGTCGTGTGTACAGCCGCGTCAACGTACACCACGTCCTGAGAGCGTTGGAATATCCTCTCTATAGCCCTTGCCCTTTCCTCCCGCCTTTCCCTGTGGTGATCGGGATTCCTGTTTTTGGGTAGCGGTGGGATAATAAGCTGCTTCCTTATGTCGTGAGAAATGTCTACTTTAGTGCCATAGTGTGATTCGTATGTGTGTCCTTTTTTCTGCCATTTTAAGAGACAAACCCGTTTTCCGGGCCCCTGCACGTTATTTGAAAGAAGAAAAAAATGTTCTCACGCATACCACGTTGTTCTTGCTCAAATTTCACACCAAGACAGCATTTTGTTGTTCGGGTCGTTGAATATGTAACTTTTGGCATGCGTGTGCGCGCGTCATATCTACATTACCAACCTCCACAGAGTAGTAAAAATGTTGAAGGTGACGTCATAACCGCCATGTTTCGAACAATAATTACGTGAGACCCTCTCTATAAACAAGGTAACATATAGGAAGGAAATAAGATGTCTTTTCTTCCTCCATGCAAGGCACGTAAAAAAATGAGGTCTTGCTGCAAAAGTCACGCAAGGACCAAGTCTCTCACGCACGTAGATACAACGCTGTGACATGTGCCTGTATTTTACTAGTGTTTAGAGGGTTTGGACCTTCTCTTAACAAGAAAAAAATGAAATGATTCATAAATATTGTCACCACTCCTTTGACTAGTGTGCACCTTGTTTGCTACCCTACACCGGGGGACATGTCGATCGAACAGGCGTCAAATTATGGTGTACTAGATTAGGGGTAGTGGGCTGTGGGAACTCCGTGGTGAAGCAGTTTGCCCAGAAACGCACAGGCGGCGCAGCTGCGCCTTTCACCTGGGCCCCTTCATGTACGCACACGTGTCGGATGTCTCCTCGCCCGGGTGAACATCGAGAACCTCAGGCCGATTTCTCTAACATCCTGCGTCGGCAAGGTCATGGAGCGCGTCGTCCTCAACAGGGTCAACGGGTACCTCGAAGACAACGAGGTTTACACGTACAACATGATCGGCTTCCGCGCCGGACTCTCGACGCAGGATGCAATTAAGCTAATAAAGCATCAGATTATGGATGGCCGTTCCAGAGACGTCAAGGCTTTGCTTGGTCTGGACCTCGAGAAAGCTTTTGACAACGTGCTCCACAGCTTCATCGTGAAGACCATTTCAGACCGGGGTCTCGGTTCCAGATTCCATAACTACGTCAGCTCTTTCCTAACGGACAGGAAGGCCAAGCTTCGCATTGGGGACTTCCACTCCAACGATGTGCCCCTCGGAGGGCGGGGCACTCCTCAGGGCGCCGTCATCTCACCCACCCTCTTCAACATCTGTATGATTGGTCTTTCCGAGAGGTTGGCACGCGTAGAGAGCGTCAAGCACACCATATACGCCGACGACATCACCTTATGGTGCTCCGGCGGCTGCGAGGGCAGAGTCGAAGAATCCATGCAGGAGGCGATCGACGTGATCGGGGAGTATCTCCACCCCACCGGACTTCGATGCTCCCCCGCCAAGTCGGAGCTTCTGCTTTACAGAAAAGAGAAGGGAGGCAGACCCAAAGATTGGAAGCCAGTCTCCGAAAGCTGCATCAATCTTCGCACTTGTGACGGGGGGGTGATACCCAGGATCGACGTTATTCGGGTCCTGGGCATGTTTGTCGAATTCAACCGCGGGAACGGAACGGCTCTGCGCAAGATCATCGCAAAGACGGACAACGCTTTCCGCCTCGTTCGCTGAATAGCAAACCGACACCGAGGAATGAAGGAAAACAATCTCCTCAGGCTTATCAATGCCTTCGTACTATGTCACTTTACGTACACAATTTCTATGCACAACTGGCTCAGAGCGGAGCGAGACAAGCTCAACGCTCTCATCCGCAAAGTGGTCAAGAGGGCTCTCGGGCTGCCCATCAGGACCCATACCGAGGATCTCCTCAAGCTGGGGGTGCATAACACGGCCGAGGAGATTGCCGAAGCCCAAGAACGCGCGCAACTCACTCGCCTGAGCACCACAGCGGCAGGTAAACACATCCTCGAAGAGCTGGGCTACCAACCTGCGGGATTCCCGATGGTCAGTACCCCGATCCCTAGGTGCATTCGAAACAAGTTCGAAGTGGCGCCTGTGCCCTGAAACGTCCATCCCGTCCATAACGAGGGCAGACGCAAGGCCAGAGCAGCAGCCATCCTCAAACAGATCAAGCAACGAGACATTAGAGCAAGCTTCGTCGATGCCGCGGAGTACAGCGATGGGAAGACTTTTGCCATCGTTGTGGTCGACTCCAGCGGCAAGATTTCCAATTGCGCCTCCATTCGCACTTCAGACCCCGGTGTCGCCGAGCAAGCCGCCATCGCCCTCGCCCTGCTAGATGGTCGTGGGTCCGAGATATATAGCGATTCCATAACGGCAGTTAGGGCTTTTCAGAAGGGTTGCATCGCCAAGCAAGCTGCTCGTCTTCTGAGCAGTTCGAGTCGATATGCTCTCACGCATCATTCAATCCACTGGTTTCCAGCTCACGTAGGGTCGGTCGAGGGTGCTCCCCCGAACCTAAATGAGTCTACTCACGAGGCTGCGCGTGACCTCACCGACCGCGCTTCCTCTGCAAGAAGCACCGACTCCCCTCCTCCCTACGCACACAGGGACGCTCTCGCTACTCACAACGAGATTATTAAATTCTTCTACATGTCTAGAAGGGTATTTCCACCCCATCACCCCAAGTTGAATAGGGCGCAAGCCGTTTCACTTAGGCTTCTGCAGACCAGTACGTATCCGTGTCTGTCCGTTCTCCATGAGGCTTACCCGGACGTGTATCGCAACGACGCCTGCCCCTCCTGCGGGAAGACCTCCACTCTAGCGCAAATTCTGTGGGAGTGCGGGTCGACATACCCCAAGTTCATCAAGGAGGTGTGGGACTCGCTTCTGCGTAGCCCCGCTCTAGAAAAGCAAGTCCTGGCTGTCCGGCGTGCCCGCGACCAGGCCGGTGGGCTAGACCTGCCGGTCCCGACGTGGGACTAGCCGGGTGCGCGATGAGTTCGCGTCCTCGCCGGACCTGCAATAAAAGTTTCTTCACTCACTCATAACCACGTGTCAATACGCTCCGCCGCGTTTTTTTTTAATCTACAGAAGAGAGAGAAAGAAGGGAAAGAAACAGAGTGGCTTCGTTTTCTTTTCTTGCGAGGACGCAAGTTAAAAAAATTTCGTTGGTACATGCGAGTCCAGGCACGCGCCGGTGGCACGACTGGCTTATCGGAACTCGCACAGAAAAGAGAACATTCAGTGCACACGCAGATTTAGTTCTGCAGTGAGCGCTTTATTTACGCACAAAGAATGGGCTCCAATCCATGCTATAAAGATGGTTGGACAGCGAAGCTGTAAACGACAACTAGAGCAATTACCCATTGCGACGCAGGTTGAAATTATTCATGTGGCGACATTCGCATGCACTTTACCTAGTATGTTTCGACGGCTTGCGACTTGGCTTGCGCCGCTACTTTGCGCACCTATGCAAAGAGTGGACCAGAGAGAAGAGAAATTCGCCGCGCCTCGTATATGCACTGCCCTTCAGGAGTCCTTATTATGCTTACGTGACACAAGACAAATCAGTTGCTAGGTGGGTTCTTCTTTCACGTACGAAAATGTAGTTACGTCACTAAGCTGCCGTCGCCGCGGCAGTTAGCACAACGGCAATCTTTACCGGGAAACGTATATATGCAGAGAGAGCTACGTGCTTCGCATTGCATGTAGGCGCAGGAGTGCCTTATCATCAATTATGCACGTGGTTCGGATGTTTGTTTTGAGCTTCTTCTTTATTGAAGCGTATGCTGTTCTGTATATGTAGTGACTACATAGAATGCATGCACTGTTCGCTTCACTTTACTGAGTGCTTGTAGCCTCTGCCTTACGGAGGTAGGAGGCATAGATGATCGTTTTCTGTCGACGTTACACCACGAAGAAATCTTGGGATCCTAGTCATAGACAGCTCCGCTTTAAAATGGCACGAGAAGAGTCACGCAGCACCTGTTTCGCTTCATCCATTGCGTGTGACAGTGGTTCTAAAATTAATGTATGGCAAACATACGTCCGGCAGACGTCACCTTGTGTACTTCCTTAGTTGATGAAGCCAGCCTTATTTTTTCAATTATGATAGCGTGACACTCACTGTTATAAGAGACCAGAACATCAGCAGCACCACCATAGCTGGGAAGTTTGTTAGCGGCCCACTGCTCTGTCCGTTGAGCCACATTCCATAAGACAAACGGCATATCTATTGCACGTCGACAGCAGGCCCATTCGTTTGAAGCTCATCAATTTGCAAGCAAGGTTTTTTTTAGGTGAGCCACGCTCTGTAGGTTCTGTGCACACCTTTCACCTCTTGGAAATTTTTCGCGTACTAGCTGGCACCTTCTACAAGTACTTGGGAACATTCGGCAGCATGGTGCACGGCCGGGTACTGCGTCCGGTGAAAGCGAGGGCTTTCCACGCGATATCCGCACTTCCTTATTTCCATCAATGATGTGAACGTAGTCTCGAAGCACGTATATTCTTTCGAACTGCAACTCACACACAGCGCCAGTCAGTTCCAGGGGCTTATCAGCACGGTGAACGTTCCGATGTCAAACATAGCGCCTTTCGTCGTCCTCGGGTGTTAAACTTCGACGCGCTCACTTCTGCAACCGTGAGCGAAGCAGTAGCTCCTCCGACGAGGCTTCGTCATGTCACCTCATCAGTCAGAGAACAACTGCACACGAAATAACAAATGCGAGCACAAAACACAGAACTTCACATATAGGTAGACAAGAGCAGGCGAGATAGACGGCCAACGCGTGAGTGCGGCGGTGGCACCACAGAACACCCATAAATGCCTAAAATGCCCATAAGATCTAATAAATAATCTAAAAGTAACGTCATCTCTCTCCTCCGCTTGTTCCGGTGCTCCTTCTCTCGGCTCCTCCCGGGCGCCGACGGTGGCGGCACCTAGGCCGTGTACAGCTAGCAGGTGCTGCCAAAGTTCGCTCCTTTGACGTTTCATGACAGGAGAAGTTCTTAAATGAGTCACTCCAATAACTGCCGGGATCCACGTCGCACTGCTTTATCGAAGCTCTTTGCACAGCGATCCCTTTGATTGCGGTGTCAATGGCGGAGATGGTGTGCGCAAGCGAGCTAACGGAGTTTTTTCTCGAATGGCGCCTTTTGATCAGCTTTTGATCAACGGCGCCTTCTCATCAGAAATTGGAATAGCATACACTTTGTATGTGGATATTTACCTTTTACTTTTTAAATGACAGACGTGGGGTCTAGGCTTTATATGAGCCGACGGTGGTGTACTACTTCCATAATCTGTCAAAGGCGCGTTTGCTCGTACTACACGAAGGCTTGGTAATGCATGCCGTAATGCCGAATGATTTGGCTTTCAAATTGGTCTTCGGTGAAGTGATCCTAAGATGAATAAACTAAGATTTGGTATGGCACAACTTTTTGAGAAATGATACAAGGCACAAAAGAAAATATACACCGTGACATTTCAGGAATAATTTCGAAAATGAGAACTGTTGATATGTCAGCCCGCCGTGTGCGTGGCTATAACAATTTTATCAATGTTGAACGTTGAAAACGGTCTGGGTCATTGCGTGCCCCTTCGTTAGAGGTTTCTTTTACGTGACCTATCCGCGTTAAAAATACTTCAACCAGCTTAGATTTGCACGACATATTTTAACTCAATTTAATTTAGGCTGCGTTTAGCGGATGTCTGCGTTCTGATTTATTATGCGGGCAGATATGGTGCACACAAGATATAGCTGCCGTTATTGTGCCCAGGAACAGTAACTGCCGATTTTGGTAACAACCCCGCAAACACAAATAAGTGCACCAATGCGCGCTACATAAAAGCTAGACCTGCACCGCGAGTAGCATGAACAGTGTGGGCTCAAATGATGAGAACCGCCGTTTTAGCTTCGAGTTCGTCAGCGGAGTCCAACTAAAAGAAAAAAAAAACTCTAGAAATGCGTGTCACTTCAGTATGCAATACGCGTTACTGAACAGCGAGTTCAACTAACATATGAAGCGCAACTTAAAGGGCCCCTGAAACGGTTCGGACAGATTTTGTAGACGCGTAGGGTACAGCTTAAGTAGAACATTCGCACCACAATTTAAGTGAAGCGTTACGTTTTAATGGAGCTACAAGCGATTAGAAGTTACCCTCCTCCCCAGCCATGCTTTTCCTCCTCAACTCGTTCGCCGAGCGAGCGGGGCTAAGCTCCGCCTTCACTGGTCCTGCGTCACGATGCGACGTCACATCGTCCACTTCCGGTTGTTTTCGAGCCCGCCCCCGCCCGCGCGAAACCGCTCCGCTAGCCCGCTTGGCTGTCGACCCCAAGCGAGAGCTATCGAAGCATCGTGCGTTGCGAGCATTCTGTCGTAGCGCCGAACGTGTCTGGTATTCCGTTCACCACAGGCAAGCTGGTCATATCGGCAAATGACTGGAGGCATAAACTCAAGCTGATGAAGGAACTTTGGCGTAGACGTACATGTATGTGAGCGGCCTGATCGGTCTGCACGGTCCAGACACTTGTTGGCGCAGCGCTTAACCAGCCAAACAATACGCTAATATTGCTCTAACCAAGTGTAAAACATTTTAAACATTTATAAAAACAACGTGTTGATGATTACATTCCTGCGAAAAATACGCACCAGCAGCAAAGAAGAATACGCTTCGTTGCTGCTACTGTGTATGGTTCAGCTGCCACCAGGTGGCTGCACCATGCAGCCCATTCACATTTGCCCTTCTGCTCATCTCGGCTCATCCCATTAAGGCACAGTCAAGCGGCCAGACCCTGTCCCCTTGCGATGTTGTGCCATTACCACAAGCCCGGATTCCGAATCTGCAAGATGCGGAATCTATCCTGCGAGCGCCCTGATTCTCCCTTCACAAGTCAAGATGCTGAGCCGTCAGGCAGTGGTGCTCTGCGGAGACGCGTCGGCGAGCAGCGTGTTGATCCGCAAGTACCATGCACACCCGCGGTCCACCAAGCGCCAGAACGAGAAGTCGCGGGAGCAGAGGTCCCACGTAACCAACTCATTGCGGACCTGTGAGCATCTGCCACGGCCATAAATTCTCTATGCCATGGCGATGAAGTGTTCAGCGAAAAAAAGCTCTGCTGGAGAGGATGCCCAGGGGCCACCACTCAGGAGGCCAATCAAGGCGCGGCTCAGTGACGCTTGTTCATGCAGTGGCTCAGCCCCGAGAGGAGGAAGCACGGTTTCCACGGGAAATTAGCTCCAGTGCACTAGCCGTGCCCACCATGTTGCTGTTACAGCAGCGGTTCCTGGAGATCGAGCTAAGCCCATCGCTCCAGTTGGAGGACGAATTTTAACCTAAGCCATAGGTAGCTTGAGGTGAAGCCACTTGCATTTCTCTGTCTGGTGTTTTCCCCCTATTGATAAAAGAGTTCTGGCAAATATTTTTTTATTTTCCTTGATTATGCTTATTCTCAATGCGTTTTATCGACTTAGGTAAAAAAACATTTTTGGGGGGCATTCATATGCATCATCACTGAAGGGTAAAGCGAACATGTTATGATGTACACAGTACACCAGCACTCTTCAGGCACTTTCTGGGGGCTAACTGCCTACCCATTTATGCTTGTCTCCAATCGTTCTCATGACCTGGGTCACTGGGTAGTCCATGGTTGAATGGTTAGCGCATAGGGCGGCTGTGCTGAGGTAACAGGGTTCGAAACCAACCGTTGCACCAACTTGGGTCACTGAGTATGTGCCATTGTGTACATACGTGCCGCTATTCAACAAACCACACCGACACGGGTCACTGTGGATGCGGAACTTGGGAGGCATCGCTGTTAAAAAGAAACTCTGCATTCGTTGAACACTGGTCAACTCCTGCTAAAGTACAGCCTGCCCCAGGAAGATTTTAAAGTGAAAATACCTTACAGTGAATTATTACAGTATTAACCTGATAGTATTCAGCACCTTTTAAATTCAATATAACTATTTTAAGGTGCCAAAGAACAACACACAGCACACAAGAGAAGGCCATGAGACAGTGTGCCACTGTCCCGTTGCCTTCTCTTAGGTGCTGTGTGTTGTTCTTTGGCACCTTAAGATAGTTATAATGAATCGATACCAACTTGCCCACCAAGGTCTCTTAAGCCAAAGTTCTCTTGCACCTTTTAAAGCTATCTTTGTGTACTTTTACAGGTTTGGTATGGCCGCCTGGTCGTTGGGTTAGTTGCTATCTCGCCAGATATTGGCCTCGAGCTCCACCACTGGAAAAGCTGGCGCCACTGTCAGCGTGACGTGCTACGAGGGATCACGTGGACATAGCGGCCGCGTCGGCTGCTTCGGGCGCGCCGAAGCGAGCTGAAAACGAGTTAAAATTCCCTCGTACGCTGCGGTCCTCATTTAGTGGCGAAATTTTCCCGCTTCGAGTGTCTCTTTTACAACGATTCAAAGCACTACAATAGGTTGTGGCTGCCTTTGAAGGCGCGCAACATGGTAGGCTACTGCTCGGTGCCGCAGGGCCGGTCGCACGTAACGGACCTAGGCCGGTGGCAGCCTTATTCACACGTAGCTGCAGGACAAGAAGCTTCGTGAAGCTTGGCTCGCGAAGCATAAAACCGGCAAACAGTCATCGGCTACAACTCGGGTATGCAGCAAGCACAAACGCGAGGAAGATTTCTTCTACGGCGCCCGGTCTGCGATATGTTCTGAAAACGCGCACTGAAACGCTCGCCCGAGTCCGCTGCCCGACTAATGTCATGACGGTTTGGTCTATGAACTTGTCGATGCTATAGATACTAGAAAGGTCAGTGGAGTGGAAAGGCAGCGGTAAGAAGCACATTTTAAAAAACCATGGTATATGGTCATGTTTGTGTTATGAATTAATGCACTGGATTACAAAAAAAGGAGCAGCGGGAAGTTGCACGCTGAGGACACCGATAAACATACAGTGCGACGCAACTCGAGAAATAGTATTGGAAGGTCAAAAAATTTAGAAGAAAAGAAAGATTGAATCGTCGCAACGGCACATCACAGTCCCCGTAGGCGTCGAAGTCTCTACAATGAAATTATTTTTGAACAGCTCTGATAGCGCCCACGCAACAATGGTTGCTTGTATGCTGTCAAATGATCATATTCTGCGGCCTAAAGCTCATGGCACGGTGCGAAAACGCGCGCGCGGAGAAAGCGAAACAGTGCGTGGACAAGCATGCAGGCGCGCAGTCGGTCGCTGCGAATCTGCGCCATCGCTGCATTGAGGCTTCGTTCTATTACGCTCCATTTAGTTATACAAACGCTGTAAGAACATATTTCACATAGTTTGCTCTCAGCGTTTACCTACCTTTCACGCAAGAAGCTGGCTCGGGAGACTCCATCGCGGCGACCGCGCGCAGTGGCGTTCACTGTACGTATTCGGTAAAGAGATGGCATCTGTAAACGATTGTGTGCTTTCAGTTTGCCCAAGATTATTATTTAGACAATAAACGCTTCTCTCGTTTCGAAAGCACGTACAGAAATGTCCGGGAGAGCTCGTGCGTGGTGTTTTCAGTGAGCGCTGACAGCAAAACCTATGAGTAGCGCGCCACGTGATCCATCATACACGCCAGCGAGGCGCTTCCAATAGATGGCGACTCCGTAACTCCTCGCCGCCAATATTTGTGGATGTATATACAAAAGTTACATGAAAGTAACCGCCAAGTGGCTTATATAACCCTGCTATGCTTACGATGTATGGCCACCTGTACGTTAAAAAAAAAGGAGTCCTTTATAAAACCTGAACCTATAATAATGCCACTTACAGGCACTTCAATCTGTAAATGAAATGAATCATATTTAATGGATCCCTCAATTAATTTTATTTTGATTTAGCCACTCAGTGTGTCACTGGATCTGCGCCCGGTCTTGGACAAACCTCTAAAATGGGTATTTCCCATTACAACGCAAGAAGTACCGAATCCCTAAACCTTACCTGATATGTGTCACAGCTTTTCGTTCATACACCTGTCATCCCCATGCTTCCCTTGAGAAGTCTCATACCCTTATGACATCGCTGCATAAGTGTTTCACACTGTGCAGCGATATGGTGCAATAACGTGCCAACTTGGGTCGGTTGGTACATGTCTGAAGAAAAAGAGTAACAGTGCTGTACAACGGGACGTGACTGAGACAGACAGACAGATGAAGCGCTGACTTTCAACCAATATATTATTGCGCACGCAGCAATATATCCCCTTCAGTAACGAATTATGTTCGACTGTCAATAAATGTGTAAAATTTACATAATTTTATGCCAAGGTGCTGGAGGCTCCACAGAAAGCAAGTCAAGGTGGGACGAGAATGATTGTGCATTTTATAGAGAGCTACCATAATTACATGGTAATTACATATTCATTTATTGTACAGTCAGTAAAGCTGTGTCTCTTCATTAAAAATATTGAATCACCCGCTCGAATTACATGCACGTTAATTATTTGGCACAGGCATTGCAACAATGGAGAAACATCGTTCGAAATGACTACCGAAACGCCCCACTTCAAACGTCCCGTCAAACACGGTAGTGCCTTCACTAAAGGAGTCGTCTAAAGTGACACATTTCTCTCAGAAGCAAAGTGGGTGTGCTTTAGGAAAGCACAATTTTCAATTTACTCAATGCTTAATGTTCGTTGTCTATTCCTTGCAACCACAGCACAGTAATGCAAAAGTAAATCGCGCCCACAAACGTGTACTCCGTGACTGAAGGCAATATACAGGGGCTTGAATAGGCACGAGGGAGAGGAGAACATATCACAGGAGAAATACATTGTCAGGAAGATCGAGATGATGGAGAACGTGAAAACAGCACAACAAAATGGTCGTCATCATCCATGAGTAAGATACGCGAGTTCCTTCGCGAGATAAGGAAAAAAAAAGCCTGTTGATTGCTCCCACGAGGTAGTGTACGAGATCCCCCTTTCATGCGGTCTTTGCTACATCAGCCAAACTGGCCGTTGGAATACTGACCGCCTCAGAGAACATTCAAATTTAATGAAGAGGTCAACCACCTAGCCATGCATAGGTCCCGTTGTGGTTGTCAAGCACTGTTTGACAAATGCAAAATACTCGGGTGCTATGGTGACCAGTGTGCACAAGAGGTGTACGAGGCCTTTTGCGTCGACAAGGAGATACGTACATGTGTGTGCCTTCGGTATCACTCCTCACGGAGAAACTTTTGTATCTTACACATGGATGATGGCGAATGTTTAGTTGTACGGTTTTCATGTTCTCCATCGTCGCTGTCTTTCTCGCAATGTATTCCTACTATTATATGTTCTCTCCCTCCTGCCTATTCAAGCCCCTGTATATATTGCTGCGTGCGCAATAAAATATTGGTTGAAAGTCAGCGCTTCGTCTGTCTCAATCATGTCCTGTTGTCCAGCGCTGTTACTCATTTTCTCCTGACATGGCGCTTGCATTTGGCACAGCTTGCGAGCGAAGCATAAAAATTGTATGCCAATAAAGTGTTGACCTTTGTGGTGAATAAACAAACGTATGACATTACATGCTGCATAACATGAAAGTAAATAAAATCCTACAGTTTAACAAAACTTGTGAGCTAGTTGGTTCATGACTTAAAAACAAAGGTTATGGTGCCATGCAGACAAGGACGAAGTGAGACACAAACGACACATTAGGGCACCAACTTCGAACTGTTCATTCAATCACTAGCATTACCTGACAAAAAAATGGCATTCATAAATTATAGCCGGTGATCACCGCTAGGATTAGAACGTGCAACTGCCACACTTGGTTGGATGCTCAGATTATGCCTGTAATGCACACGTGCTCATATGTACCTGCCGTAATTCAGTACAGATCACTTGCCTATGAGCAGTATTAATTCATATCACCCCTGCCTATCTCTACAGCAATTACTTTTCACTTAAGTTTCTTGTATAAATTTGTGTGGATTCTGGGGAATAAACAGTAGGAAGTTGGCGCCCGCATGTGTCGTGCGTCTCACTTCGTCCTTGCCTGCTTAGTGCTGCAACTTTTGTTTTTTAAATTGTACACATTGCCGTTAGTTGTAAAGCATTTACTTACCCAGTTCACTAAAGGTTCGCTTCACATATATTTACATAGTTTGTTTGTTTTCCAAGAAAGTTTGCCAGAGAATTGCTTAGGTGGTGCAATCCGATATGAAACCAAAACCACATTTGCAAAACCCTGCCATCGGAGCAAGCCCAGCCAGTATCATCGCCACTGCCACCACAAGATGGTGACTATGGATGACGATCGAATGAGTTCTTGCATAGCATGATGAAGATGCACAGCTTTGAGCCCCATTACAAAAGCATATCAAACTACGTACACATTATTTTACACATGTCGAGTTGAGTGTTCTTGGTGTTCTGGAGAATTGCATGTATTGCAGAAAGACCTAGCAAAGTGGTTAGCCTAGGTGTGAGCCATGATCCTGTTTGTAAAAGCTGCGAAGTAGTTTGATAAATGCAGAATATCAAATGCACTATGGGCTGTACAGAAGACATTCAATTTTTTATAGACAGCGGCAAATGCGATACGAGAGTCGATTATTTATGCAAACTGTCATACGCTCGCCTCGCCATCCAAGAGGTAACCTGCCACAGTGATGTGGACTAAGGAAGTTCATACCAAGTAGACAAGCAGAAATGTGAAGTGTTTTGCTGAACAAAGCAAGCAAGCAAAAAAAAATCTTGTTGCAAAATTTGTGATGACAAGGTGGTAGTAAATGCAACACCTTTTACTTCGAGTAAAAATGCAGGTCAGGGCATACAAATGTGCTTCGTCATCATATCTGTTAACCCTTCGGCTTTAAAGGGTCAGGACTGCCTACACCATTTAGTCGGAGACTCTCTTGAATTTCTGAACACATTTATTCATTTGTACATCCACATATTAATCACTAAAAAAGAAGCACCACGAAGACGCCATCCAAGACATAAAAGGACAATGTGCCCACACATATTTTTGGCAGGTTTCTGTAACTTGTGTTTTCGAAGTACCTCCACGTAAGCCAACATTGGTCACTCTCCACACACACACGCACATGCATGCACGGCACACAAGACGAATGTTAGATGGTTTACTTGTCCCAGCTCCTGCCTTCCTTTGAAAAACGGGGAACTAACTGCAGGTCATCCAACCTAATCCATGCAGCTGAATGAATTATGGAAGGGACATAAGATGCCAACAGTTCCTGCGCAGGCTTCAACCACTGTAGTGCA
The DNA here is from genome assembly GCF_038994185.2 of Dermacentor albipictus. Classification (NCBI taxonomy): domain Eukaryota; kingdom Metazoa; phylum Arthropoda; class Arachnida; order Ixodida; family Ixodidae; genus Dermacentor; species Dermacentor albipictus. The sequence continues at coordinate 956,624 of NW_027225574.1, read as the reverse complement.
TCTCAGTTCTACATTAAAGTTACCTTCTGGATGCCACTGCCATGCTGTCTTGGTGGCTGTTGAATGTTTGTCACAAAACACAGCATAGAGTTGAGTTGTCAGACAAAGAGCGATGTGATGAATGAAATAGAAAGTGACAATAATAATGAAATTAAAACAGACTCAAGATAAGTGGAGACACTGAAATGGTCAAAATTAAAAGTAGCGAGTTCATTACGAGAGAGCGCTAGCTGTGTTCCTTCAAAGAGGCGGTAAAAGAAAGATGTAGAGCACCAACACAAATTTACGTCATCCAATTCGTGAAACGTTCGTACAGATGCATATAAATACATAATATGTACACAATGTGTCACGTCACTGTTTGCTTCTAAGAGAGAGCTGCTTTTCTGGCAAGCTTTCGGTCAACGTGTCCTCTGGAATGGCCAAATCGGACTCCTGAAAGAAGAATGCAGGACAAAAATAAAGAAATATAGTGAGAAGGCTAAGCTACTTTCAATAACTACAAACAACTTGTTTGTATTATTTTTTAAATGAGCACCTTTGGATAAGCCCCTGCAACACCTTTATAAAGGGGCCATAAGCCACTCAGGAAAAAAAGAATGTAAATTTTGGGGGTATTCATGCCAAAACCACGATCTGATTATGAGGCACGCCATAGTGGGTGGGATTCGGGATTAGTTTTGACCACCTGGGGTTCTTTAGTATACCTAAGTACAGGAGCATTTTTGCCCCCCATCGAAATTCGGCCACCGCGGCTGCGATGAACCACTAAACTTAATAGCACAATGCCCTAGCCGCTAGCTAAGCTACAACAGCGGGTACCACTCAGGAACACTTAAGAGCCAGACCACTTCGGCCAGTTTTGTGAACATTCCCCTACAATATGTATTTTAATAGACAAGATAACAGAGGAGTTCTGCCATTCTGAAGTGTACAGTGTCACAGGGTGTTTTGCAGTTGCTTTCTAAATTATGGGGTTTTACGTGCCAAAACCACTTTCTGATTATGAGGCACGCCGTAGTGGAGGACTCCGGAAATTTCGACCACCTGGGGTTCTTTAACGTGCACCTAAATCTAAGTACACGGGTGTTTTCGCATTTCGCCCCCATCGAAATGCGGCCGCCGTGGCCGGGATTTGATCCCGCGACCTCGTGCTCAGCAGCCTAACACCATAGCCACTGAGCAACCACGGCGGGTTGCAGTTGCTTTCTCATAGCATTGCTTAGCATTATACCATGTGGCTGCCAATGAAGCCTCATGGGGATGGATACGGGCTCCTGCAAGCACTTGAGCAGTCCTTGTCAAGTAGTAAAGCGGAGATTTCTTTGGCTCTTTCCCGCACAGTGCATGGATGGCTGTCTGGCTGAGTGGACGGTGCTGATCCCAGAGACAGCTTGAAGAGCCACTAAAGAGAAACGCTGAACTAGTTTAAGCTGGTGAATTTTCGCGGGAACAGGTTGATTATTAGAAGAACGTGAATGTCAAAATTGAATTTCTTGAATTTTGAGCCAATACCAACGTGTCTTTAACACCGTCTGTGTGGAGTCAGATTTCAAAGTACTGAATTCATATTTTGTGCTGTTTTGGCCCAGTAAAAGATCCTGAATTTTGGCAAGGTCAGTTTATGGCTTTTTTTTTAGAATGCAATGCAGTCTACGTTTCACCAATAACTTAACTAGGCCCAAGCAGGTGACATCACTGCGAGCTGGTGTCACCACCCACATTTCGTTTTGGTGTTTTTTTCTCGCTTACGAGCTTACAAAGGCTCTTCTCATGTAAGATCGACCAATTTTTCGGTATTGTAGAAGCAGTAATTTGCTAATGCAGCTCGAGTAATTTTTCTTTTTAATGTTCCTTTACTCTGAGGTGGTTACTTGTTGTGGCCATTCTGATACCAGTTCAAAATGTGCGTCCTCGCAAAGTTTTAAATGTGGTTTGCAGCACTGGCTGATCCTGGAGGCAGTGCAATGTACCCACGCACTCATAGCAATCACCAATAAAGCACCCACGCACCTCGTAGCAATGACCAATAAAGCTGGTGAATAAGTGTTTCCAGCTGAAATTTCAAGCAGAAGCCTGTCCACCCTTCCTTTCAAGGGAGCCCTGCTTCCAGCCAGCGAGTCAGTCACACACGCGAATGCCTCCGCACAAGATGCACTGTCCACAACATCACTTATTACGGCACGTGAACTTGGTAAATCATCCAATGCAGAACATGCCACACCACCATTGCGAGTGAGCCACGCAGCAAAAGAGGAAGGAAAAAACAAAAAGAGGTGGGGCTCGTGACGTAAACGTGATGTGGTCTTACATCTTCGGTATGGGAGAATGCGGGGAAGCTTGCCATCTGGCAGCGTGGCAACGCAACATTTAAATTTCTCCCGTTTCCACTAATAACGAAGCAAACTGAAAAATTCTTGTGGTAAAATACATAACCAAAATTTCCAATGGGGCCCGGTGCGGGGGCCCAGTGGGGGGCGTGGGGGCCTTTAAGGCAACTGCTGCTACCACTGTGGCTCTTGCAACAAACTGTATATTACTACTTACGGAGTGCTGCGCCACGGGACACTCCCCCTTGCAGGAGCAGAGGGAGGAGCAGCTCCTCTGCTTCCTGGAACATCCACAGCGTCCCGAGCGGCACAGTCCTCGGCACTTGCAGGCAGCCGCCGATGTAGAGCGCTTCAGTAAGCGATAGCAAGACAAGCACTTGAAAGCCAACCGCAACAACATTCAGGACATCCAGAACAAGCATTTCTAATCGTGTATATATAGCCCGAAACAACCTAAAAATGCAGTAGCAAGTACATTACTGTCACACTCAAACAGTATAAGCATAGATGTGCCAACCAATTCACTATCATCATTTGACTATTTGTATTGCAGGATACAGGCCTCTCTCGAAGATCTTCAATTACCCACATCCGCTGCCAGTGAGCCCCTCTTGTGCCTGAGCATTTCCAAATTTCATCGCATGAACTAATTCCCTGCCGTCCTTGACTGCAGCTCCCTTTCTTCTGGCACCCATTGTGTTACTCAACAGACTGGTGGTTATCTACGCTACGCATTACATGGCCTACCCAGCTCCATTTCTTTCCTCTATATTGTCAACCAGAATATTGGCTAACTTTGTTGCTCTCTAATCTGCACTGTTTTCTTGTTTATCAATGTTGCGCCTAACATTTTTCGTTCCATCAGTCATTGCACGGTACTCAACTTCATCTTTCCATTGGTAAAATGCAATGATTGTGCACTTTTAAAGGATAGCAGTAAGCTGACTTGGTTGGAATGCATATGGCGGGCATTACCCATTTCTGCTCTTCCAAACAATTACATTGATTCATTTCTGTAATGTCACACTGGCGACAAACTTCCTTCAACATTGCTCTCTCCTGGCAACTAGGTTTTCCAGTACAAAGGGAAAGTTGCGTGCAGTTTTGCAGGCGGAGCCTGTGCCAAATTATAGAATACAGATTTTTGGTATAGACGCGAAGCAGCCTTCGTGCTAATTTGACATATGGGTGGACACACCACATAAAGCTTGCAAAACTTAATGGTTTTGATACCACAACTCACTATGCTAAACCATGCATTGTTGAGAACCAGTGCCTGCCTGGACAGCCAGGTGTCCACAGTGGGACAGCAGAATCAGCATGGGTGCATGCAGTTGTGCAATGCCCACTTACTACCAGTTGTCCGTGTCATCTGCTAAAATACTATTCAAAGGCCGTTGTGCCAAGGTTATTTAGATTGTTTATATTACTAACTTGTAAGCAATTTAAGCAAAGCAACATTTTGTTGCAGTTGCCCATCTAAGGCCCTTGGAGCAAGCCTTCACCTCCAGTTTAGAGCCCTAAGTCTGTGAACCGCAAACAATATTTTTGTACAGCTCTATTAATTTCTTATTGACTGTACTTACTGGCTTATCTTAGCAATAATAGCATCACAATGTCATGCAAGTCATTAATGAAGGATAAACAGAATGGAAAAATTGATTGTTATAAAATATAGCTTTGAGAGACATTTCAAAGCGATGCCATCTTTATTTTGCTTCATTGTATGCGGTACTGCTGTCCACAACATTCAGATGAACTCCTCACTTTGATAAATTTTGCCACTTTTAAGAAACCACATGTCAATATAACGAATGGCAGGAAGTGAATTATACTTCTGGAACCGAACAAACCATAAGATTGTCTTTATCACATTAATAGAGTTCATTAAGCCAAAGTATACTTTATTTGGTGTGGCCTTACATCTAAAGATCTACACAGGGAAGGACTTCATGCGTATTTTGAGCACCCGAGGCAGATGTGTTTCTAAAGATCACACACGGCCATTTCTGGAATCTGCTTCTTCAAAATGCAGTTGTGACAGCTTGAAATCAAATCCACAACCTTTCTATCTTAAAATATCTGCACGTTCACGTGGCCAATAAAATGACTTGCGCCCATTTATGAGATAAGTTCTTGATTGTGGGTGCTCCTAAGCTTAACAGGAAATGTGTTACCACATCTGCTAACACCGGGACAGAGAGCCCAGAAAACAAAGTAGTTTGAAATTCACACAGCCATTTTCTAGCCATTTCTTAGCCACAAATTGTAGTTGCTTGAAGGACAAACAAAGCAGGGACAGCTGATATGAACGAACATGTTCGATCAAAAACATGAATACCTAATTTTGTGGTTTCTAGACAGTGTAGCAATCTTGCCCATTACAATACTGCAGTAGACTTTGTGAGGAACCTTGTATGTCAATTTGTTTTTTCATCACTGCTGTTCAGCCTAACCAAAGTTCTAGATGTATAGGAAATGAGAAAGGCTTCAAAAATGTTTAGCTCAACATTAAGATGGCTTTTCTTAGAGTTAATCTACTGCGTTAGTAACTTACGTATCAGTCTGTTGCATTAGTAACACTGATGGTGTGCATGGAAACACCACCACTGGCCAATCCGGCATTCACAGTGCAAAAGCTTATGCCATTTTGTGAAAGTCTCTTCAAGCAAACACAATGCAGGCTTATTTTATTTTGCTTGAAACAAAACCAGTAGAATAATTAACAGAAAGAAAAGTGCACTACTTACAGCCTGCCCATTCTGCACAAAAGAAAGTAGCATTTGACGTTAGGGTATGGCAGCAATTCAAGATGGACATGTGCATGTTTCTGGACACTGATGCTACTGATAAACATTTTCTCCTGCATTGCATTGCCTGAAGTTCTTAAATGAGCAATACATACAGTCCAATTGAATTCTGGGGTCTTACCTGCCAAAAACATGATTTGGTTATGAGGCACGCCATAGTGAGGGACTCCCAATTAATTTTAACCACCCGAGGATTTTTTAACATGCCCCCAATGCATGGGGCACAGGCGTTTTTGCATTTCACCCCCATCGAAATGCGGTTGCCACGGCTGGGATTTGATCTGGTGACCTCGTGATTAGCAGTGCAACACCCCAGCTGCTAAGCAATCGCGGCCGGTATGCAGTGAAACCTTCTTCTAACAAGGACACATCCAATAAAAAATCTTTTTAATCTAATATTCGATTTAAATTTACGCACTAGTATCAGCAATATATATATATATATATATATATATATATATATATATATATATATATATATATATATATATATATATATATATATATATATATATATATATATATATTGTAATCAAGTGTATGCAGAAAAGAAACAAAAGTGTGATGTCTCTGATGGGCCAATTGTGATGGCTCATCAGTGGCTTGTCAAGTAAATGCATGGCAAGTGAGCAATACTAACCCTTTGCACGGTTGTTAATAAGCAACCATGTGATCACTCAGGATTGGCATATGGGCTTTCCCGCTAAGGGGCCAGCCAAGTCAAGCTGCTGGACAGGCGTCCGGAATGTGTAGTCTTAAGTTGCACTTACTACATACTTCACATTCTTATCACCAAAATACATATTTTGAGCTGTCGACTAACAAATATTCATTTCAATGTACCCACTACTGCCTTGGATCTTGAATTTTGATTTTATATACAGTAGTAGAATATTCCTTGCAATAAAGCATGGCCAAGGAAATCTTAAACTTACTCCGTTACATCCAAGTATTATATCTGTGTTCTTCATATAAGAGTTTTACTATCTAAAGAACTGTCTTTTACACACAGCTGACTGCTGTCTAAACCACGCTCTCCGGATATACAATAGGCTTCCTTTGATTCGACTCCAGTTAACTTGAATTCTTGGTTAATTCGATCCTGACCAAAAGTCCCAGCTGGCGCCTATGCATATTTATGGGCCCAAATTTTTATTTCGATCCTAAACTTGGCTTTTGCCAAATAATTCGAAATAATTCTAACTTGGCCAGTACGTATGCCTAACCTCTTTGGTGACCCCTATAGTGACTCCCTTACTGGCAGCCTCTCTTGGCAGAGCTTAGGCGACAGTGAATGTGTTGAATGAATGTCATCCTCCCATACAAAACACTCACTTTTTACGTGCTATAGGAAAACTTTTCATGCAATAATGGTAGCTCAATGTCTGATTACAGTATTTGCCTTCTTTTCTTTCCCAGGAAAATTGGGCCAGGAATTGTGTTAGCGATGTTCGTGTGCTTTGCTGCATAAAGGCCAACCTTCCTGGAGGGATCTTTAGCACCAAATTTCGTGCAGCGAAAAATTCAGTGCGAAGTGCCGCCGCATATTCATCACCCCACACGGCATGCAAGCAAAAGCGGGCTAATGCTGCCGACCATTCAGCTGACACAGCCCGCGAGGAGTTATTGTGGCCAGACTAAGTCTATTTAGGCGTCAAATGGAAGCAAATGGCTGTGCTACTTTCTCATTGGTCCACACATTGGTCCAAGTGAATCAGCGACGTTTCTTTGACGTTTTTTTCTGCATGTTGTTTAACTCGACTCGCTGGATAATTGGATCAATTTCCTTGGACCTGGCAGTGTCCAATTAACTGAAGTCAACCGTAGTCGCTGCACATAAACAATAGGAGGTGAAAGAAACAGCATAACATCCATACCACAAAGAAAATTGGAAAATCAAGAAGAACAGCGATTTCATAAAAAAATGAAATCATAATTTACAAATTTTTGCCAGTCCTCTTCTGCCAAGCGTTGTGCAGGAGTTACCCTATACACATATGCACATATGCATGCCAAAAGCGATTTCCTTAACTCCATTAATGAAGTCCACCTTCCAAGGCACAGAAGAGCAATAACATACCTTCATGGATTTAGGCTTCTCCTCCTCCTGCAACTTCCGCTTGCGGCTGGCCTAAAGGGAATAAAAGAAGAGTGATTCAATTCAACATCACAAACCAACACAAAGGCTATGAGAGGTGCTGAAGCGAAGGGCTGTGAATTAATTTTCACGACTTTAGGTCGCTTAATTTGCACCCAAAACATGATACACAAGCTTTATCTTTTTCCCATCTTGTCCTCACCGAAATGTTGAAATTAGAATTAAATTCCGAAGTTTTACATGCCAAAACCATGATACGACTATGAAGCACGCAGTAGTGGGGGGCTCCAGATTAATTTTGACCACCTGGGATTCTTTAATGTGCACCCAATGCACGGTACCAATCAAAATGTTGCCAGCGGGAATTGAACATGCGACTTCAGGTTAAGCGACAGAATGTCACACCCACTTTCCAACTGCAGTGGCAACACCAATAGGCCTCGTCCATGCTCAACCATCACAGCATTCCAGATTTCAATAAGAAAGCGCAATGCAAAGAGGCGGTGCAGTTTAGTTCAATCTGCGGAGACTACCATTGAAGGAGACCGCAGCCGCATTTAGTGGGGCAGTGCCGGTGGTCCGGCATACCACTCGCCCTTGGCCGCCGACTAGCTGGTATTCTCCCTCGAGATTTCATCTTTCTTGTTCTCTTGGGGTGCGGCTGATAGTAGCCCTCATCGTAGGTGGCCTCCCCCTAATGCAACATGCAAAGTCCTTACATTATGTACAGTGTGCACAGAGGCATAACATGTGCATGCCAATGGTGAGGTGCATAGAGAGAATGAAGTTGGCATGAAGAAAGAAGTGGGAATTGATGGACTGCTTACATGCAGTTGCGATGATTGGATTTTAGCCTTCATCTCATCAGAAGGTGCACATTCGGAGTAAAGGAAGATGGATTCAGCCAGGAGGTTATAACTGTAACTCGCACTTTCGTATTTACATCTGAAGTACTGCAATGCTCTTGTTAGACAACTGCTGAACCAGTATGAATGAAATTTGCTGCACATAAGAGAGCAGAATTCTACCAACCATAGCAAGCAAAATTTCACCCTAGGGCCTAAACCGAAATTTCAAACAAGGGCCTCAATTTTTTTAATAGAAATTACAGAAAATTGATAAGTTGAGAAAGAATTGCATCTGTCATAGCATCTAAAGCGGACAATATTGGCCTCGAGCTCCACCACTGGAAAAGCTGGCGCCACCGTCGGCGTGACGTGCTAGGAGGGATCACGTGGACATAGCGGCCGCGTCGGCTGCTTCGGGCGCGCCGAAGCGAGCTGAAAACGAGCTTAAATTCCCTCGTACGCGGCGGTTTTCATTTAGTGGCGAAATTTTCCCGCTTCGAGTGTCTCCTTTACAACGCTTGAAAGCACTACAATAGGTATGGGCTGCCTTTGAAGGCGCGCGACATGGTAGGCTACTGCTCAGTGCCGCAGGGCCGGACGCACGTAACGGAGGCCGGTGTCAGCCTTATTCGCACGTAGCCGCAGGACAAGAAGCTGTGTGAAGCTTGGCTCGCAAAACATAAAACCGGCAAACAGTCATCGGCTACAACTCGGGTATGCAGCAAGCACAGACGCGAGGAAGATTTCTGCTACGGCGCCCTGTCTGCGATGTTCTGAAAACGCGCACTGAGACGCTCGCCCGAGTCCGCTGCCCGACTAATGTCATGACGGTATAGTCTATGAACTTGTCGATACTATAGATACTGGCAAGTTCAGTGGAGTGGAAAGGCAGCGGTAAGAAGCACATTTAAAGAAAGCATGGCATATGGTCATGTTTGTGTTATGAATTAATGCACTGGATTACAAAAAAGGAGCAGCGGGAAATTGCACGCTGAGAACGTCCATTAACATACAGTGCGACGCAACTCGAGAAATAGTATTGAAAGGTCAAATAATTTAGAAAAAAAAGATTGAATCGTCGCGACGGCACATCACAGTCCCGTAGGCGTCGAAGTCTGTACAATAAAATTATTCTTGAACAGCTCTGATAGCGCCCACGCAACAATGGTTGCTTGTATACTGTCAAATGCTCGTATTCTGCGGCCTTAAGCTCATGGCACGGTGCGAAAATGCACGCGCGGAGTAAGCGAAACAGTGCGCGGACAAGCATGCAGACGCGCAGTCAGTCACTGCGAATCTGCGCAATCGCTGCATTGAGGCTTCGTTCTATTACGCTCCATTTAGTTATACAAATACTATAAGAACATATTTCACATAGTTTGCTCTCAGCGTTTACCTACCTTTCACGCAAGAAGCCAGTTCGGGAGACTCCATCGCGGCGACCGCGCGCAGTGGCGTTCACTGTACGTTTTCGGTAAAGAGATAGCGGCTGTAAATGATTGTGTGCTTTCAGTTTGCCCAAGATTATTATTTAGACAGTAAGAAACTTCTCTCGTTTCGAAAGTACTTCCAGAAATGTCCGGGAGAGCTCGCGCGTGGTGTTTTCAGTGAGCGCTGACAGCAAAACCTATGAGGAGCGCGCCACGTGATCCCTCATACTACGCCAGCGAGGCGCTTCCGATAGAGGGCGACTCCGTAACTCCTCGCCGTCAATATAGCAGCTTACGTGAAACTGTTAATGTTTACGATGGTTTTGCGAAAGTACTAGTGAATTAGTGGAGTTTTCACAGTGCTGTACAATACACCAATTTTGTCCATTTAAGATGTCTGACAAGTACAAGTTACGTAAGTGATGCTTCATTATTCCCGAGTTAGACTTGCAAGCACAATGCTACAGTTATTAAATTAGGCAATTTTCAACAATATTTGAAAAAAAATTGTGTAAGAATATCTAGTCCTTACAGTTGGCAGATTTTAACTTTTTTTTAAATGCAAATCACATTAAATGTGGTGCAATGGATGCTTAGCAACATGATTTATTCATTCCCATGTACCAGGATAGGAGCTTCTTGGGAAGAGCTTCCCCTTAAATCATGCACACAATGCTTTGAACAACTTCTTACATGGCAGCTTACCATTTCAAAGGCCATTCACAGAGGTGAAAAAAATTCACTCACGATTACGATACTCCTCAATGCAAAATTTGAGCGCAGCTCTATACACAGAACACAATAGTCTCGAACGGGACGGGCTGAGCGCATACTCCGGAACCCAGCGACCGGCCGCCATCTTCCCTGAGCTGCCAAGACGCGTTCGCATGCATGTAGCGTGTGTGTGTTACGGGGTGTTCAATGTGTAAATATGTCTGTGCCCGCAACATCCAAGTACAGAACATCATCGGGGCGTCACTGCGTCATATATGGATGTGCAAATAACCAGCGAAAACGAAGCAGATTGCAGAGCATCATTTGCGACGAACACGATGTATGTCTAGAGCTGTGCCGCTGTGGCATATTCAGCCGTGCATGTCCTTTTGTCCTGTATGTGTGTATCTGTGCGTGTCTTTCTATGTGTATGTGTCTGCCTACGGGCCTCGATTACACAGAGGCCTGAGGTGGGCTTCGTACAGCGGCTCTCGCTATAGAAATCCTCACCTGATTCACAAGTAAATGCAGCGAAAGTGTTCGCACCGCTACAAAGTTCTGACGCTCATGGCAATCGAACTCATGCGTAACATACTGAATTCCGTGCACTAGCGTCAGTGGCCACAAAATTTTCCAATACCTTTCAGCAACTATTCGAAACCTTTACGTGTGAAAGCTGGTTTGTGTTGCTTATCGTAACTACTGGCCAGAGGGCAAGGGTGGCGATGTTTGTTAAAAAAAGTATGCATACATTGCAGAGTAGATCCGACACGGTTGAACTAATGTGAAGTCATCTTCCCACCGTCCCGAGACAAAAAATGGACACATCTGAGCACCCGTGCACGTGCGCTGCGCTTACTCGAACCTATGGCATGCCGCCTGTTTTCAAGGTGCAGGCCGCGAGATTTTTCCAGGCACTACAACGCGGAGGTAAGGTATATCGCGTACTGCAAGGCTTTTACTAGTTCGTGACGTATTGTCAGACGTGCAAATCACAGTGGAATAGTTGCAGAAGCAATGTTTCCACATGCAAAGGCAACGTGGACATACTCGAATGATCCGCTCTGTCTGCGAACGTTGCGCTTGCCACAGCCATTCCAATTTGCAGCATTAGCTAAAATTCATCAGCTAAAATTCAACATCCCGTCCTTCGTGAGAACTTCAAAGAAATGTCAAAGCGCAAGCACTACGTCTACCTGCGGACGCCTCGCTTGGCAGCTCGGAGCCGTTGCAGCAGCAGGTGGTGCCACCATGCTTTGAAAATGGTGCCACTCAATTTTTTTCTGTGTTCTTGTCTATATGCATTTTCATTTCGCGATATATTGAGGCAAAGAATTTGAGGGAGACGTGTAGCAGAGTCGGCAGTCATCAAAGATCTGATCTGTGGGTCAACGTTGGAGGCTCCTGGCACGGACAGCGTTGGTCGTCATGAGCCGTTCCCCTACCCCTCCCAAGTCTCTTTCTTTTATAAGAAACTTGCTGCCATACGATACGATGGATGAAAAAAGTAGTGGTGTGGTTGACTATGATTCTCGTATTTCATTCCTGTATCTGCGACCCAATGGAAGCTGGTGCACTCATACATGGTATACGACGTGACTCATGTGCCAATTGTCTCAAATGGTTTGTTTGCTCTGTGCTGTGCGTCACAGGAATCCAATACTCTAGTTGAGAGAAACTGATCCCGTGGCTATCACCAGCTCCAATTTTTTTTAGTCCTTTCTCAAGTGTGAATCCTCAGGTCAAAGTAAGGCCCAAGCTATGAGCAATTCCATGTGAGGGCACCTTGGGCAAGGGTAATGGGAAGGACTGTGCATGCTAGTTGAGTAGGAAACTAATGGAGGTGAGACAGAAGTCTTGTGTGTGCAGCTAGGAATGCACATGCGTGAACGCGATAATGTGGAACAACAATGTTTGGACTTGGCGACGAATTTCCTTGGTCCATGGTGTCACGAATGGTAAACTAGGCAAGTGATCCTAACTAACATCCGTAAATATAAACCAGCAATCTAGCCTCACCTACTTCTTTTTAGCAACCCTGTAGTTGTGGTAAAAGAGCCTCTTAATTCTGTTGCACAACAGCTGCTGCAAACATCTGAATGTTGCATTTGTTGAGCACAGGGCAGATTACTGTGAACTGGCCCAGAGTAATGAAGGTGAAACGTGCGGTTACCTGGCTCAGTTCACTGCTGAGGCACCAGTCCGGGTCATTTTCAGCATCACCGTAGTGTTCACTCTCGGTGCTTGACTCCTCGTCTTCAAAAGTGGGGGCTCGTGGCTCGACGCGAGTTTTCGTCTGCAACAATGCACATGCCGCACAAGGTATCAAAACAAAACATGGTGCTGTGCTAGTGACATGGTGCGGTTTCATAAATGTGTGGATATTGTTGCTGGGTTAGTCGATCAGCAAGTTGGCCTTAAAACTGCGTAAATGTACACATCATATAAGGAAGATTGCTTTGTTATATCAAAATTTTGTTATACTGACATTCAATATTTTATGCAAAATGAGTAGTCACAGATGGACTTCTCTTACACGGAAGGGGCTGCAAAATTTTCCAAATTACGACGAAATAGGCAAGAATAGGTTTGAATGAAAAAAAAATTGTTTTGTTCAACTTGAGAGTCGGCAACGAAACATACGGTTTCATGCCGTGTTGACGGTATCATCACATTGGCGGTACGAAGTGAAGCCAGCCATGCTTTTATGTACACTCTGCCCCCGCGGCTGATAGTGTTGTTCACAGTGGGGCGATGCCATCATGAAAAGTGCCAGCAGACGGGAGACAAATGCTTCGTCTGCTTGTTGCTTAGATACATCTTCAAAACTCGAGATTGCGCAACCTCCATCACTTACAAGAGCAAAGAGAGTGCACAGGGCCACACCATCCCAGCTCGCTCACTCTTTGCACGCGCGGCAGGTCACCTCAAAAGCAGGGCACACAGGCTGTGTATGCGGTCAAGCCATACTGATGGCCACGCACAGCCACAGTTGTGCTAGAAAAAGAGACACACGTTAACCTCTGCCCCAATCAGTCACGCATTACTGGAAGCTCGCTCCTTTCTCCTTCCTCACGTGGGAAGACAGTGCTCATCAAGTGAGCATCCTTCTTGGCTCACCCTTCCATCCTTTCACTTGTACCTAGGGCACACAGTGCATGGGGCGCGATAGAATCTTATTACATTTTCACTTTATACGGAAAATGACACTGCTCCACTTTGGTAGTCGCTCTGGGTTGCACGATTTTAGAGGCAAGTTCCTAAGCAGCTACATGTATTTCAACCATTTGACCAACCGAGTCCTCAGAAATTTCTATTTACTGCCTCGGTATACCTTCGCAGCAGCAGTGAAAAAACCCTTTCTTCACGTTGATTACATAACGAGGGTCTCGAATCCGGCAACATTGATGCCTTCAGGTAGCACATGTGGGTTTATTGACCAGTTGCCTTCACCCAAAAACATCATGTTCTCGTGACACCTGCGGCAAAAAGGACGTTCCACGTCCGCCGCCAAGGTCTGCGAATGGTGGCGCTGTCTAACACTCCCAGGGTTCTACTATGACACTTGAATACCCAAGAAAGTGGATGGGAAAACGGCACCGCAGTAGCTCAATTGGTAGAGCATCGCATGCGAAATGCGAAGGTTGTGGGTTCAGTTCCCACCTGCGGCAAGTTGTTTTTTCATCCACTTTAATTTCCATTAATTTATCGTTTCTTTATTTCATTTATTAAGCACAAGCAATTCCCCTATGTTGTCCTCGGCGTCAGTGTTTGTTCGCCTCTTATGGTATGACTAATAAAAATCGGGCCCCTCGGTTAAACCCCCTTTCTTCTCGTTGGATATAACAAAGCAACTCTATCTAGAATGTTGTCGATATCAGCATGTACCGTGTGTGTGTGTGTGTGTGTGTGTGTGTGTGTGTGTGTGTGAACAAATATTGGATACAGGGTTTGTAATAGCTCTTGCATAAAAAATTAATAGGTTTTCATAGCCTTTAGGGACCACAACAGTACATTTATAAGAAATAAAGCACCACATATTGCATGAAATCTTCAAAGCAAGACATTGTCTAAACAATAAGCAAACTTTTTTTATTGCTCACAAATGCTCAAAGTCCTTTTGCGCATAAACCAGCATCAGCCACCATAAAGATGCTAATCAGGTTCAATTGCCTCAATTACAGCTCTTCTGGTCAAATACACAAATAAAATCTAATAAACTTTGATTACCTTTGACAACAACACAGGCGGTCGAAAGGTTTCGTTTTCGCTCAACTCTGCATTATAATAAATACTTTGAGCACTAAAAACACACAGGAACTACAAAACGCTAAAAGCACGCACCAACTAGCCCACTTAGCCATCCTTTTGCTCGACTCTGCGCCGCCCGTGCTTTCGTGTTTCAGTAGTTTCGTTATAGCGTAGTGCTGCACTGGTTTCGCTGTTTCACAAAACTGGCACAAACTGCAAGTAGCAGAGAGCTCCCCTTCCATGCGATGTATCGGGAAGCTTGAGCTGTCCACACCACTTGACGAAAAGCAGTTGCAGTGGCAGCGAATCCACTGCTCTGTCTTGGCTCGGTTTCTCCATGGCCGTGCATTTGCGTTCCATGCAAAAGTTTGTACCGCCGTCTGTCGCGCGCCGTTTTACTCACTGAAGGCAGCAAAGGACGGTGATGGCGCATGCAACATCACCACTCCCCGGTCGGGTGGCGGGATACTTGAATTGAGATAGAGGTATTCGGACCCTTCAGATGCAATTTTCTCGTAAACTAAGTCTTTTCTTGGCATGAAACAAGCGTTGCGAGGTGTCTCGAATAGTATTTAAACAGTCCACGTCGACTTAGTTTTTACCTTTAGTGTCCTTTTAAGGGCTTTGGAAGACTTAAACATCAGTCTCATTTCCTTTTTTTTTTAATTCTAGGGTTTCATTTGCCAAAACCACAATCTTATTACGAGGAACAGTGTACTAAGGGACTCTTGATTAATGTTGGCCACCTAAAGAGCTTTATCGGCCACCCAATGCATGGCACCATGGGTGTTTTTGCATATCACCTCTATCATAATGTGGCTGCCATGGGATGAATTTGATCCCACGACTTAATGTTTAGCAGTGCAACATCATAGCTGCTAAGTCACTACGCCGGGTAAAACAGTTTTACTTTCAAGGAACACTACGAAACCTGCAGATAAACTATGAAATTTTTCTATCAGATGAAACTGTTATTAGATGTTGTCTTCTTGGATTAGTAATAAAGCACTATTGAACAGTGCAACAAGGTGCATTATAAAAAAGCGATGCTGCATTATGCCTTTCCCTGTCTTTTTGCACCGTTTACCCGCAATGAGCAGAAAAGCAATGCAAGGGAGGAAGGGGGTGTACCAAATAAAACACCAACAGGATCACGAAACAACCCTTACGGCTAGAGGCTTCTGCTTGTTGATCTTTTTGGCAGAACTGATGTCTTCGAAGAACTCGATGCGGCTGCCTTTGACGTTTGCGAGTGCCTGCAAGCAATGAACAATGCCTTCACTGTACCACATCGGTAGTGGGTGAATTACCTCACTCTTCTCACTGCTACACCACTCTCAGCCTCACCCTAGTGATTCATGATCATTACGCTCTGTGACCCCTTATGAAAAAGGCTGAGCTTCAATTTCGCTTGCCCCCACAAGACCTTGAAGTATGCGAGCTTTACACCAACGCAATAGCTCTTCTAAACTTTTCTCAGGCTCAAATTGGCATGCGACATTGAATGTAACCAATGTAAATAGCAGATTTAAATACAGAAGGGAAAAAAGAAAAATCATATCTCAGGATTCCATTGATTGTGGGCTTATTATGTGCCAGCCAAGCATGCTACTATGATTTAGAGCTACATTAGCTGCTACACAAATGCCACATAAAACCATATAAAACCGTTCCAATTTCTCAAAAGGTGCAAAAATAAGATGCTACCAATACAGTTACTGTATAGTACAATGAGCGAAAATGCACATGGGCGAAGAACTGGAGCTACTGCAGACTCGCCAAGCTTAAAATTTGAACAATGCGACAGCCAATGCCAAGAAATACTAAATTTTCGTACAAACAAACACTAAAAGTTATATTACTGTATCAGTTCAGTTTTCTTTTTTTAAACCACAGATTGCTTCATAAGGACTTTGAACAGGTTCTCTGCATTACAGCTGATGCTAGAACAGCAACAGAGACAAACAAAAGGACAATTTATAATGTATACTCATGAAACATTCGTGTAATGGCAGCCGCAATTTAGGTTTCTGTTAAAGAATTGGTTCTATAGGTCATCCAGCGAAGTTTCTAGCATATCCCAATGGAGATATTACAACCTTTCTTGTATGGAAGGAAAGGAAACGCAGTTACTGTATTTAGTGTTCATGCTTTTTTTTATATGTCCAACTGTAATGCACACCAAATTCCTTACGGCTAGAAACGAAATAGGCAGTTGCCCTCGATAAATGCACACCCAAATTTTCATACTTCAGAAAATTCGTAACCCAATACCCTCGATCGTTCCCTCATCAGACTTTCACAATAAGAGACAGAAATAGCATTTAGCATTTCCAAGCCATCTCTCACTTGGAAAAATAGAATGTATTGCATCCAAGCCACAGCAGACCGAACGTCACTAGTGATCACTGTCCGAGCCTTTATCACTATTGACTGCCCTGAGCCTGTTATCTACAGTGCCATACATGGCATTTGAGATCCATTATTTCTTTAACTGTGTTGCACACCATAGTAGACGGGATCCAAAAACGGGGGATGGGATGTGGACAGCACCTATTGTAGTTTTGGTTTCGTACTCGAATCTAATGAGTATGTCATATTTTATAGACCTTTTCCGGAGAGAAAAAAAAAGGTGCCCTTCGAATAAACAGTCAAAGTGGGAGGACAAATATAGCCGGGTTAGTAAGGCTGCAGCTATTGGTACAAATGTACTGCGACTTGCTCAGGAATGGTATATATCCCCTTCAGGTGCTGCGTACTTAATTGTGCATGTCCACAAAGTGCATGAACATTTTGATAATGTATTTCAGAGGTGTCCATGCATTTCGAACCAATTCTGATTGCACGTGTGCTGCAAATACGTCAGCAAAACAAGTTGAAAAAGTAAACTGCTGGATGCTATCTCTTGGTGTCAGTGTGTGATCACGTAGTGGGTTCACTTGTTTCATCATATTTCTCAATGGTCTACATCAGGAATATCTTTCAAGTGGCTCTACAGGTATTTTTCATGTACGTTCGACATGATATGGTTAATGAACGTAATACTCAGCATTCCTGTAGAGTTTTTGCATCGAATCCAGATTTTGTAAACTTGACGGAACTCTAAGCATTAAAAATTCTTAATTCACTTAGCAGCTGTACACCTTTGATGGTTATGAAGATGCAAGAAATGTGGTAAAGCTAAATTCTTATGGGACAGAATTGGCACCTGAAGGGGATATACTTGAAAGTAACAGTAGCACATAAAAAACGTGCACGGAGCGAGAGCAATGTGAACAAAAATTTAGCTTACGTCCCCAAAGGGTATGGACAGAACAGCAATGAAATCAATTCAACATTCTTTCACCTGTGCCAATAGGTTAATTGCCATTGTATGTGATCCGTGTCATGCACTCATATTCCTATCATGATTTATGTGCC
Organism: Dermacentor albipictus; assembly: GCF_038994185.2. Classification (NCBI taxonomy): domain Eukaryota; kingdom Metazoa; phylum Arthropoda; class Arachnida; order Ixodida; family Ixodidae; genus Dermacentor; species Dermacentor albipictus. The sequence continues at coordinate 938,723 of NW_027225574.1, read as the reverse complement.
ACATCAATAAAGCAAACCTTTCTTTCCAGAGTGGAGCGAGTTTTCATGCTTCAGTGGTTGGGCTGTGAAGAGGAGGAGGAAAGCGTGGAGAGGAAGACAACAAAATGCTGAGATATGGAGAGGAGGAGAGTAGGCACAGGGCACGAAGCCCGTTTGGTTGCAGCAGTAACAACGTCATTTCCCTTGCAGTGAATGCACACCTGTGCTCGTTCGTGGAAGAAGGGTTACAAAACTCAGTGACACAGGTTACACCAGTTCTCTGTGTTGGCATGCATGGCAAAATACTAGAGAGATGGCTGTAAATGAAGTAGTATCCCATTGGTTAGTGGAGAGTGACGCACCACATGAAGCTGCTTAAATCCAAAAGACTAGATGCTCGACGGCAGTGACAGATTGCACAGACAGTCAAACTACGAGAAGCCTTGCATAAATAAATCAGCTTCGTAGGTTTCTGCTCGATTTCTTTAAACTTGCGTACGGCGCCCTGTGCTACACAGGACTCGGACAGCTGGCAGTCAGCATACAAAGTGATAAATGAAAGTGGCATCCTACCCTTTCCAAGGTCTCCACTTCTTCAGCCTTTTTTTTCAGCTCGTCGTGGACATGCTGCAACCTAGATAGTTCCAGGACCTGCATCAGATGCACCAGAAAATACCATTCTCTTTTCCTTGCAACTGTACTTGTTTATCTCATGCAGAAATGCTGCATTCAAATGCCCGCTAGTCTTTATGTGGTAAAACTATTACCATGGGTTGCACAAATGTATGTGTGAACATTAGCAGAGGTCAACTCATCCAACACCTGCTCTCTTTTAGGAACAAAACAATGGAAGGTTCAGCTTATGTATGAATGCCATTGCTTGTTACAAGGGTCTTCAGTAAAGGCCAAATGAAGCGAAAAATTGAATTAACCAATGTGCGATGAACTAAAATTCCCCCAGATAACATGCTTGTTGCTTCTATTAAAACAGGCATATTTGCGTGCCTTCTGGCGGCTAATTGGTTCGATCTTGGCACATGCTTTCCCGCTTTCCATTCACACTAGGGCAGCATTCTTGGTTGATGGCTTTCCGAGACCATTTCCTTTCCGCATTATGCCTGGCACTCTCTGCATGCTTTGTGGGGACCCCTAAGCAAGCTGTGAGCAGGTGAGTTGGTCTGTGACAGTCGAAAGTGCAATAAACTTCACTAACAGAGTTGTTTCTTTGCTTTTCATGGTTGCTACTACGCTTCCAAATTAAAATTCAGTTATCACCATCATCATTCTATGAATATTCCCCTAAAGGTCCCCAATTGTAAAATTTAATGTTTTGGAATTGCAGTGGTTTACTAGGGATGCCTCAGTGGAGGGCTTCGGATTAATTGTTGCTTCCTTGTGTGGACCATGTGGAATTCTTTACATTGTGCACTTAAATCTAACTAAATGAGCATTTTCGCATTTCACCCCCATCGAAGTGCAGCCGCTGTGGCAGGGACTGAAGCCTGCAACCTTGTGCTCGGAAGCAGAACGCCACAGCCACTGAGCGAATGCGGCTGGTACTGTGCTTCAGCTGCCTTCGTGCAGACAAGGTGAGCAGTTCAATGCTCTCTGCTGAATATTTCTGTAGCTTTTGCATCTAGATAAATAACAAACACAGGGATCCTGGCAAAAGACCCAAGCAAAACCGACTGCAGGCCTTATTAGTGCCATCACATTCACTTCAAGTTTACTTTCCCCAGATAACATGGAGGGAGCAGCCACACAAAAGCTACCAAACTGAGCACCTTGACAGAGGTGGTGAGCCACTTCTTTGGTGGCAATGGGCCACTTAACTGCAAATATGCTTCAGAGAGGCATCGAATGATTAACAAAAAGGTAAATACTATTACCTTCTTACACAAACGCATGTACCTATGCATACAAAGTAGGCGTATGCAGACACTTATGTTCAAAACAAACAACAGCTTCAGTAAGCACGAAGACAGGTTTGAAAATTAATATGTTTAGTTTACTTTAGCACCAGACCACTGTAGCACCACTAGTAATATTTTTCCATTTTCTCTCTCTCTCTCTCTTTTTTTGTAGGCAGCATAATCAAAGCAGACCAAAGCAGTACCTGGCTTTGCAGTTTCTCCACGAGAGAAGCATTCATATCTGGATTCGACTGGAGCGTTGTGTTGGCAGAGTGCTTGAGCAGGACGAGTTTCTGGAATGAGTGCAGTAAGTTCTTAGTCTTTTTTGTTTAGTCTAACACGCAATATGCTTTTCTTATACCTTGTTCTCAAGTTGGCCTTAGTACATAACAGAATACGGTTTGCTGAATAGTGTAAGCTAATGCTACGAAAAGTATCATGAGCTGCCGCCGCCCATGTGCACCTGGCATACTGGCTATTGGTATTGGAACATGCGCGCTGAGACATGCACCCGCATAAAAGTCAATGCCTGCATGCCCAGGGGGTTGTTGTCTGGTCGCGCTATGCGCTAACTCGGGGGTTGTTCACCCCACGGTATGTGCTGACTGACAGTCTGTTTCTCGACCTTTCCATTATAGAGTTCATTTCATGATTGGAAACCATTATTGTCACACGCTTATATGACAACTTCAAAGATATCTTACAATTAGCGGAACTGAAGTGTTCTTAAGTGCATAAGAAGGACTTGTATAATCTAACTTTAATTGGTCTCCCTAATTCGATTAATCTGTTTCCTTGTATATACCAACCATTTTGTTCAAATATTGTTTCTTTCGTGATTATATATTCACAAAATATTGTGCATGATACAGTGGAACTCCGATTAGACGACTTTCTTGGACCACGCGAAAATGTCGTTTGATCTAACCAACTACAATTATGTCCATAATACAAGACTTTGCGCGAGAGAGTAGCAAGGGGCTTCAGTTTAAGCTATATAGGTAAATACTTTGCAAGATTCAGAAACCAAAACCACTTTTTTAGCATACTCTGTAGTATGATCCATGCCTGCCGGCATGCTAAAACATTCTTTTCTCATTTACAGACCTTTGAAATTCAGTAAATTTCTTATAGACTGTCTTTGAGTTACACAGCAAAAGTTGTTTTTCAAGAGCACTAACATCCACAAGAGGGTCAATTACGGTGTCGTCACATGCAGATGAATTTCCGAATGTTGCCAATGATATTTCTGCAAACTATCTGCAAATGCTATCTGCAAACTTAGGCAGAAGCATGGCAGCATCTGTGGTGTTCTCGTCATTCGAGGTCGCAGCCAGAAGTGTTGGCAGAAACCCAATGACAGATGCATGGGAAATCTTGTGTTGTCGTGTAAACAAAGCTCTGAACTGCATACATAGGCACAGATGCACATCCGATACGATCTGCGTGTCTTCCGGTGGCTAATCGGTTCGATCTTCACACACGTTTTCGTGCTTTCCCTACATGCTAGGGCAGTATTTTCTGGTGATCACTTTGGAGATTGTTTCACTTGCGCAAGACTCGTCAATGGATGCGTCGAAGTATGCAGCCAACAGTGTTCTTAGCATTGTATGAAGATAGCAAGCACGGCACAACACCAGAAACACTGTGGGTTCTATACCTGAATGCGTCCAGTGACTGGTGCACACACTGCTGAGAGAAAGAGCAAGAAGACAGCAACAAAAGGGATGAAGGTGGGCACCAGTTAAGTGACGTGAGGAGGGGGAAGGGAAAGGGAGTCTAGGAGGAAGCCAAAAAATCAGTCGGAGCGATCCGCATGCAAAGGGATGCCGTCTCCTTCCGGATGGTGGCGTGAGGGAGCTGCCGAAAGCTGGAAGCACTTCTCACGTGTCTGCCATTGAGTTCACAGTTTCGTGCGGGTTGACATACGAGACAGGACATGCACAATCTCACGTCGCATAATCGAGGTTTTTTTTTAATGCATTGTCTCTACAGGGAGTTCGTAGGGACTGTGTTAATCCATTGTAAAATCTGGGACGTTACAGAATAGGGGGACATATAACCAGGGTTCATTGTACTTCCAGTGTTGTTGTTTTTCTTGCCATTCATACGTAGCCAAAAATTGCACATCCATAGACTGCAGAGATGAAGAAAGAACAATAAATGTCAGGAGAAGCCAACCTCTTCCTGGTGTTGCTTTTTGAGGTCGGTTAGCCTCATGTCGAAGTCCCTCTCCATCTGCTGCAACTTCGCCTCCAGTCGCTCGATCTGCTTTTGGCGCTCGTCCAGTGCCCGCTCCTTCTCGCTAAACTTTGAGGTCACCATGTAAGCAGTCATGTTCTCGGACACAAGCTGCAGGGAAGTTAAGAGTCGCAGATCCGCAGACTCATTTTATTGAGCCTTTGGAGCCTCTGCGGTTTTCTCAGAACTAGAAGAAAATAGTGTGCAGGATACAGAAAGAACAGGACACGACAGCTCGCATGAGAAACATGATGTCGAGCAGAATGTCCTATTTCCAGGTGCTTAATAAACATGGGGAAAAAATTTGCTGATCTAATGAATCTTTTGTCTATTTAATCATCCTTATTCACCCCCATCCCATACTCCTGTATGCCCTGAGGCATTTAACCTCGCATTAAAAAAAAAGAAACATCGACAGGTGTGTACACACATGCACATGCACCTCTGATTGATTCAATTAATTATTTCGATTCAATTCAATTATTTTGTGTACTTTGCTCTTATGTTTGTTGCTGCTTTTTACTACTAGCCCTGTGCAATGCTTTCCCTTTCCCTTTTTGACCTGTATATTTTGCACTTTTTATAACATCCTTGTTCGTCCCCCTTACTCAATGGCCTATGGGCCCTGTAAGGCATTGTAAATAACAGCATCCGTATGGTCCCCATATCAAAACTACTTAATAAACTTGCTAGAATCCATACAAAATAGAGCCGCTCGCTTTATTACACGTAACTACAGTCCCCTTTTGAGCGCAACACAGATCAAACTTGACATATCTCTTGAACCATTACATATTCGTCGTTCAATCACTCTTTTCTGCTTACTTCATAAATATCGCCACTGCACCAGGTAATCTGCGTTACCTCTTGAAGCGCCGTCACGCATTTTGAGCCGTTTACATAATCAGTACAGCATCAAGCGCATATACAGAACACAAGCCTTCAATTCATCAGCCCTTCCACGTGCCATCGTTCTTTGGAATGACCTTCCCGATAATATTGCATCCATATGCAACCATCAATCATTCCATGAACAGCTGCACGAATACTTTCAAGTGACATTGTGACGTTAAAACTTGCATAAAATATCGCGCTTTTTGGATATTGTGTTTTTGTTAACCCCTGCTTCATTCTTTTCTTTAGTCATGTGTCAGACAGTTGTGCTGTATTTATGTACTTCAATGAAAGCAAACAAACTGGAGATTCTGCGAGAAAGATGTTTTTCTTCTCTGCCTGTGAAAATGTAACATAAAGGCAAGCACTGCAGTCCAAACATGGTGCTGTGAACTTTCCAATGCACTCGTCTGTCTGAGTTTGTGCGTCTGAATTATGGAAGAACAGTTTTCTTAGCAAGCCTGCAACCTGTATACTTTTACTCATGGGTGTACAGGCCACACACACATGCACATAATGGTAATGCAATACAATACAAACAGGATACAACAAAGTGGAATTCCCCTTGAAATCCTCTTAGAGCTTCATAGTGCCGCACATACAATAATGGATACCAAAGAGTAATGGATACACTAGTAATTCTGGTTCCCCCTTCAACTTCGTCATAATGGCCTTTTACTGTAATTACCAAGACAGGATGAAATCGCGCACCATAATATTAACTGGAAAATAGGCCACCATTAATAAGAACAGGGGTCCAGTATGCTAGAACAAGCAACCTTTTGCTGAGACATCAAATATTACGGCAAAGAGTGGCTACAACAAGGTACTGTTCATTATTTCTTTTTAAATTGTTATAAGTTCAAGTGAGAACATTTTGCGGACTCTCTTATAAAGATCAGAACCAACATTTTTTAGTGAGCATTTCACAATGCCGAGGAGCGCTGAAAAAAAACAAGCCAAACAAAGTGATGAGAGTGCAGGAACTGATATTTTCTTACTCCACAACAGCACAATATATAACAAACAAAAGTTATCTGCTGGTGAAAGTTTGAAAGCAGGACAGTAACTATCAAGAACGACCCTGAAGAGTAAATTCCAATCAGCTGCATAATTATTCACAGTGACCAAGGGCAGCCTCACCATTTCGAAGAGGCTCGTTGCAATGACCCTGCTCTCGACGATGTCCGTCACATTTGAGGCGAGGTTCTTTATATGTCGCTCTGTCAAGGAAAAAGAAAAACTTTCAACTTACTGGTGAATTCATGGAGGTTGATGGTCTAAGAAACTCCAGGGTAATGAGAGATGCCATAGTCGAGGGCTCTGGATTAACTGATGACCAACTCAAGGTTTGTTAAAAGGACATCTACTTAGTTTAGACTGACAAAGTATTCATTTAAGACTCTTTGTTAATTTTGCAGTAAAAGGTCAATTATTGAAGAGAAAATGTAGGTCAAACTTCTGTTCATTTGCATTTTGCACCAAAACCCCAGTGCCGGTATGTCAGTGTGATGTCACAGATATCAGAGCGCATTTTCGTACTTGGGCCACTGTGGCACAGTAAAAAGTTTTGAAACTTGATGCCAAATTAAATCTTTGGCTGCCAAGTTTGGTGTAGTCATTTCAACTGATAAAAAATTACCTATGCCTAGCAGATGGTGTCAAAACACATGGAGTCACGGTGAGCTGGCACTGGAATTTCAAGGTGGCATTGCCACTTGCATTGTTTTTACCTTTCTTGATTTATACTGAGCTCCTTCCCATGACAACAATGAATCCTTGGTATTGTGAATGGGCAACTTACTAACACCGCTCAAATTACTGTATATACGCTTGACTAAGGTGTTCACTCTTTTTGCACTAAGAAACCAGGAATACTACATGGGGAAAGAAAAATTAGACTGCCATGACACAGCCACATTTAAGGGCTGCACCTCATGAAGGTTGTGAAAAAAAAAGTGCTGCTCATACATATGTATGTATGTACACACACGCACGCACGTGCAGGCACACGCACACGCACACACACACACACACACACAATATTTTCACTCTAGTGTTACATTGCCTGCATCGAAACATGGCTGCAGTGGCCGGGAAATAAATCTGTGACCTCAGCTCGGCAGGGGAATGCCACAGCCACCGAACCAGCAAAGTGGCCGGCATCATTCATCACTGCAACACATATGTGCTCTTGTGAAGCTCTGCGAGGTCACTCAACAATGGCTAAAGACCATCGGGACATTTTTCTACTATGTATTTCGATGCCAATCTTGTTCTACGTCTGAATCGCTTTCTTGCTTATGAAAGCTGTTTCCCAGCCAAAGTGATGCCTCGGAGATCTTGCTAGACTCATCTATCACGAACTTTGATTTCAAAATCTTTGATGTCCCTGTAAGGCCGTACAAGAAGTTGAAGAGGACTTGTGTCGTGTAACCTGAATTTGCAGATCTCTTTTCAACACTGCGCATGTAAAACTGTGGTATGCTGGACATGTCTTTTGAACAGAGTGATTCATGTGAGCAATGTGAGGAAATTTCACAGAATACCTTGTAATGATGTAAATGTTCGAATGCAGCTGGGTTGGGAAGATGCAAGGCATGAGACAGGCTAAATGTACGCTGACCTGCATTTTTATCTTAAAAGCATTTTGTCTGCGAAATCTGAGCAATATCAGATCAGTTGTCAGGGCCGACCATTCAATATAACACTCGGCACTGATCCCCACTTGATTTGCCACAAAGTAAAACGTTATGTTGCCCTTGTCAAGCCTCTCGCCATAAGTTGTGTCCAAAACATGGTAGCTAAGTCGCCCGGTTGCTTCAGTTATCCGAAGTACAGCAAACAAAAGTCTTCAATATTGCTTCACATTATTCGCTGAAAGGTGCGATGTGGACACCATGAAGGGAGCAGACGAATGCAAATTCACACTGGTTTCTTGAGCAACCAAGCAAGTAACCAGTTCCAAGTGTTATACAGTAGAGTTCATTAACCCTTTGAGGGTCAAAGACGCAAATATGTGGCACCGCGAACAAGACTCAAATGGTCAATGCCCTATATTTACTATGCCGTTCAAAAACGCAGCAGTGTTTAAACTCTGTTGGCGAGTAAGCGCTGACCCTCTGTGTAGATACAGGATTTCTTTTTTCTTGAGCCATAGTCTTGTTTTTCATTCCATAGCTTGTTCATACCGGTACAGTGACCCAACTGCTTGTGCATCCGCACCTGAGCGTGCACATGGCGGTTAGTTTTGGTTTCCTCTCGCGGGCTGTTTTTGTTGTTGCGCTCCCAGAAACTGATGTTCATGTGGTTTCAAATCTCTCAACAGGTCACCGCTAGATGCTTACTCACCTCTTGCTCACAGGGGCGTCATTACATTTGTTCACAGATGGGCGCTGGTACTACATACAAACGATGCCGCCATATGTGAACGATGTCGTCATGACTGCGTTTCCTTTCCCGAGACTGGTGCAAACTGAATCCCCACACGTTGGCAATGGGACGAAGAATTACTGCAAGTTTCTCACTCGTTTTCTTTTTATGACAGGGCACAACCATCAAGTTTTCTTGTGTGCCCTCGCATATACAGTGATAATGCTATGGACGTGTGCTCCAGTTGCCCAGCTGCAAGTGAGCTGAATGGCAAATCCTCCAGTGCGGACCACTACCCAAGTCTCAAATGTGAATCAGAATCGTTGGTTACAGCTCTTAAGACTAGGAACTGCAAACGAGACGAGGTCTCTATATGCAAGTCCATCAGAATTCATGAATAAATGCACGTACAGTTAAACGTTGATATAACGAAGTCAGTAAAATTGGCAGTTTGCTTCGTTATATAGAAATTTCGTTATACAGTTACACGTCAATATAACAAAATTCTCGGTATAATGAAGTATTTAACTGCATAAGCTCTCGTCCATAGAACACCATGTATTTAGAACCTCAATATAACAAAATTTCACTGCTGCCACAAAAAAATGCCGAGAGAATAAATGGAAATTTCCGTGGACATAGATGGCCAAATGATTGTGAATTAAATGCGGTTGCTCGCAAACACACCTCAAATCATGCGGCACCCGACCACCGAAGTGGAGCCGTATCATGTTCCGCATAAAGTCCAAGTGCGATAAGATCTTATCGCGCCCCGCACACTGTGTACTTTAGGTGCGAGTGATAGTGTGCGACGGTAAGAGAAGAAAGACAGTGGCTTCACGAGTGCCACCTTCCCGCGTGAGCAAAGGGAAAGTGCGGGAAGGGAGCTTGCTCATGGCAGCGCGATCAAGCGCGCGCGAGGGGGCAGGGAGGGCGCAGTGGCGGGGTAAGTTGGCGTAAGTCTCTCGCCACGCTTTAGCGCACACTCGTCCCCGCGGCTGATAGCATCACCCGCACTGGGACGACGCTATCATGAAAAGTGCTGTCAGCGGGGAGCAATTGCTTCGTTTGCCCATTGCTCCAACAGGTCACCGAAACTTGAGATTACGCAAGCTCCAATACTACACGGACGGGAAGGAAGCTTACATGATGCCATGCCGTCACGGCACGCCCACTCTGCACACGCGGCAAGTCTCCTCCAAAGCACGGTGCACGGCTGTGTATGCGCTCAGCCACACTTGGTGGTTTTCTATGGACAATACATAGTATTCTATGGACAAAAGGTTATGAAAAGTAAATACTTTGTTATACTGAGAATTTCGTTATATTGAAGTTCATTATATTGAGGTTTAACTGGATATATACGCAAAAAATCTTTGTCACTTTATGGTCAATTAAAAATAACGGCAAATGTTTTTCGACACAGGTAATCTGAAGCTTTTAAACTTTCAAAAGAAGAAATCAACCCTGGTGTGACACATTTGATGAAAAAAATTGACCCTTAAAGGTTAGTTTGACATTTAAGATGATGAAAATAAGGTTACTATTGCGGTCACCAAGGAGGGCCAATTTCAGCATCAAAATTTTCAGGCCACAAACACATATTGGCACAGGTGCGTGAATTCAGCAGGGATTCAATTAACCAAAAATCTAGCTAACCAAAGTTGAATTAATGCAAGTCTACTCAACAATTAGGATCATAGCCCCTTCCGTCGACCCCTTCCGTCGACTTCCATTAAATTGAGGTGCTGTGTACACAATTGTACAAGCCAAGGTAGTGCCATCAAAAGTGCTGAATAATGGTATTTAATACGTGTCACGTACATCTTAAACGCACTTCTGGTTTGACGTGCTGCAAGTTTGAAAAATATGTGTAAGGTGTTTCAATAAAATGAGTTGAACGGCAGATGGCTACGTGTTTGCTTATGATGTCAGCATGCCGTCATGTAGCGGGTTCATATTTTTGTTTTTCACAATGTTAAACCATCAGGCTTATTTTTCAAGAGTCTGGATTAGTAGTTCTTTCCAAGTACTGGACATGACATAGTTGATGTTCTCATATCTGATATTCCTCTAGAGAGTTCTCGCATGGCATCCATATTTTGTAAACATCACAAAACTTACGGAAGAAAATACTGAACTCTTTCTGCAGTTCTTTGCCTTTCATGATTAAGAAGATGCAAGAAGTGCACTGAAACTAAATTTTGAATGGACAAAAAATATTGGCACCTGAATAGGATAAAACAATTCCTGTAAGATTTCAGCAAGATGAAAGCAGTGTAAGGCACAATCTTTTAAAAGGTTTGTATGGTTATTGTTACGTAAGAAGACGCAAATGAAAAGCTATATACAAGTATATTTACAACGTAATACGCCGCACTTGGCCAAGAGGCAACAGCCCGCGCTAGCCTCCAATCGTTGTCGTCGTCTTCTTACTGCTCGCCTCTTCGTCATCGGTAATACTATTCCGTAGCACTACCCCCGGCGGCAAAAGCGCCGTCCCGGAGCGACTAAAGGCCGGACTTGGAAACAGTGTAGTAGGCCTTGAGCCTACTGACGTGCACGACATCACTAGGTGCCACAGTAGATGACGAGGTTGAGCTCACAGGGGCAATTTCGTACGTCACAGGCGTCACCTGGCGCAGCACGCGGTAGGGCCCTGTGTATCGCGAAAGGAGCTTTTGTGAAAGTCCGACGTGACGAGAGGGCGACCACAAGAGCACGAGCGCACCAGGCGAAAACTGTACGTCACGGTGGCGGGCGTTGTACTGACGCTGCTGAGTGGTTTGCGAGTCCGTCAGTCGAGCACGGGCAAGCTGGCGTGCATGGTCGGCGAGAGCGATGGCGTCGCGCGCATACTCGCTTGTTGAGATCGAAGCAGGAGGAAGTGCCGTGTCAAGGGGCAAGGTCGGTTCGCGACCGTAGAGCAGATAAAAGGGAGAAAATCCGGCGGTGTCGTGCCGGGAAGAATTATAAGCGAATGTGACGTAAGGAAGGGCAATGTCCCAGTCGCGGTGGTCCTTGGAAACGTACTTTGACAGCATATCGGTAAGAGTACGGTTTAACCGCTCTGTCAGGCCATTGGTTTGAGGATGGTATGAGGTAGTCAGCTTGTGTTGAGTGGAGCAGGAACGTACAATGTCAGCGATAACTTTCGAGAGGAAGTTACGACCACGGTCAGTGAGCAGCTGTCGCGGGGCGCCATGAAGTAAGATAATGTCACGCAAGAGAAAGTCCGCGACATCAGTGGCGCAACTGGTAGGGAGAGCCCGCGTGATAGCGTATCGGGTGGCGTAATCAGTTGCGACGGCTACCCATTTGTTCCCAGAGGATGACGTGGGAAAGGGACCGAGGAGGTCTAATCCAACACGAAAGAACGGTTCCACAGGGACAGTGATCGGCTGGAGATGACCGGCAGGTAGCACCTGAGGTGTTTTCCGACGCTGGCAGGTATCACAGGCAGCAACATAGTGTCGGACGGAGCGAGCGAGACCAGGCCAATAGAAGCGGCGGCGGACGCGGTCGTACGTGCGGGTTACGCCAAGATGTCCTGCTGTAGGTGCGTCATGCATCTCAAAGAGCACAGTCTGTCGTAGATGTTTTGGCACGACGAGAAGAAGATCAGATCCGTCAGGGAGGAAGTTCCTTCGGTACAGAATGCCGCCCTGGAGGACATATCGGCGAACGGATGCGTCGGTAGGTGTAGAGCGCAGACGCTCGATGAGTACTCGCAGCGATAGGTCTCGGTACTGCTCATCGGCGATGTTAGCGAAGGCAGACACAGAGAAAATGCCGTCGGCGGTACTACTGTCGGCGTCGTCAGGCTCGTCTACCGGGCAGCGAGACAGGCAGTCAGCGTCCTTGTGTAGTCGGCCAGATTTGTAGGTGACAGAGAACGAATATTCTTGGAGGCGTAACGCCCAGCGACCAAGTCTTCCTGAAGGGTCTTTCAGTGAGCATAACCAACAAAGCGCGTGATGGTCTGTGATAACGGAAAAGGGTCGGCCATATAAGTATGGGCGGAACTTCGCAACCGCCCAAACTAGGGCCAGATACTCACGCTCAGTGATGGAATAGTTGGGCTCCGCGGGTGAGAGGAGCCTGCTGGCGTAAGCGATAACACGGTCATTGCCGCGCTGGCGTTGTGCCAGTACTGCGCCAATTCCGTGACCGCTGGCATCAGTACGAACTTCGGTAGGCGCAGAAGGATCGAAATGGGCCAGAACGGGAGGCGTTGTGAGAACGTCGATTAGATGCGAGAATGCAGAGGCCTCGTTATCGCCCCACTGGAAAGGGGCGTCTTTTTTCAAAAGCTCGGTTAGTGGTCGTGCTATGGCCGCGAAATTTTTCACGAAACGGCGGAAGTAGGAACAAAGGCCGATGAAGCTGCGCACATCCTTGACACACTTCGGAACAGGGAAGTGCGTAACAGCATGGATCTTGCCTGGGTCCGGTTGCACTCCGTTCGCGTCAACGAGATGCCCAAGGACGGTAATCTGGCGACGGCCGAATTGGCACTTCGATGCGTTCAGTTGCAGACCGGCGCGACGAAAAACGTCCAGGACTGCCGAGAGGCGCTCGAGGTGAGTAGCGAACGTTGGGGAAAATACTATGACGTCGTCCAAGTAGCACAGGCATGTGGACCATTTGAAACCGTGAAGAAGGGAGTCCATCATGCGTTCCAAAGTGGCAGGAGCGTTACATAGACCAAACGGCATCACTTTGAATTGATAAAGACCGTCCGGAGTTACAAAAGCAGTCTTCTCGCGGTCGAGATCGTCCACAGCAATCTGCCAGTAGCCGGAGCGGAGGTCAATAGAAGAGAAGTAGCGAGCACCATGGAGGCAGTCAAGGGCGTCATCGATCCGAGCTAGGGGATACACGTCCTTTTTCGTAACCCTGTTAAGGTGCCGATAATCCACGCAAAAGCGCCATGAGCCATCCTTCTTTTTTACCAGTACAACCGGTGACGCCCATGGACTACATGACGGTTCTATGATGTTATTGGCAAGCATTTTGCGAACTTCAGCGTGAATAACTTGACGCTCAACCGGTGACACTCGATACGGGCGGCGATGAATAGGAGGGGCATCGCCGGTATTAATGCGATGTTTAACAGTTGTAGTTTGGGCCAAAGGACGATCGTTAAAGTCAAAAATATCGTTGTAGGAAAACAGAACGCGGTAGAGCTCACGAGCGTGCTCGGACGGCATGTCGGGCGCAATCATTTTCTGTAAGTCGGCGATGGTGCAAGTTGTCGACTGAGATGGTAGAGGGAGATCGGCTGAATTGCTGTCTACCTCAATAGATGCTATTGAGTGATCTTCGAATGAGCAAAGCTGGGCCAGAGACATCCCGCGTGGCAGCACTTGTGTCGTCAAGCCAAAATTGACCACTGGCAGGCAGACGCAATTAGCCGTAATAGATAAAACGGTATGAGGTACCGTGATCCCGTGTGTAAGGAGGACGTCTTGTATAGGAGCCGCGATATAGTGACCGTCGGGCACTGGTGGGGATGACACTAGGTCAACGTAAGTCAGTGCCGTAGGTGGCAAGCGAACAAAGTCGACGGAACTGAGGCGACTGGGGTGTGGTTCAGCGGGATCCAGAACAGGCAGGTCAAGGCGGAGAGTACTGGCGGAACAATCAATGAGAGCAGAATGTGCGGAGAGGAAGTCTAAGCCGAGGATGATGTCGTGGGGACAGTGGGCGATGACTGTGAATAGCACGACTGTTGAGCGATCGGCGAAGGAGACGCGGGCGGCACACATACCAATTACGGGGGCTGTTCCGCCATCGGCGACACGGACAACAAGCGTCGTGGCGGGCGTGATTATTTTTTTCAGGCGGGTACGAAAGTCCGCGCTCATTACCGACAAATGCGCCCCAGTGTCTATAAGAGCAGATACAGGAACACCGTCGACTTGCACGTCAAGAAGGTTCAGATGAGTGGGCAACGTCAGTGGAGGATTTGGCGGCGTAGGGAGCAATGCAGCGTCACCTCGAGGCGCTGCATCATTCAGTTTTCCGGCTGGGAGCGGCGTCCGAAGGGAGTCGGCGAAAAGGAGCGACGGGGCTGGGGAGAGCGAGATTGTCGTCCTTGGGGCGAAGGTGAACGAGAATAGGGGCGGTTAGGCGCCGGAGAGTCAGTGGCGGCATTATCGGAGCGTGCGGCATAAGGACGAGAAGGGCCACCCGAGGGGCGAGAATAGGCAGTATAAGCAGACCGGGTCGGGGAAGTCCAGCGACTTCGACAGTGCCGAGAAATGTGCCCGATGCGACGGCAGTGAAAACAAATGGGCTTGTCGTCAGCAGTGCGCCATTCAGCTGGGTTGCGGAAACGTGGTGGGTAAGACGATGCGGGACGGGGCGGAATCGAAGAAGCCGGATGGGTATCAGGGTGATGGGCCGAGCAGATGGTGTGAAGGCCCATGTTTTTGAACTCCTGGCGGACAACTGCCTGGATCAGGGAAACCGTGACTGCCGGTGCGTTGGTGGGGCTGGAGTCGAAGGCAGCCGGATAGGCGGCCTCAATCTCACGCCGAACGATCTTGGTAATATCGCCGGTGTTGTTGGGACGAGGAGCGTCGGCACAGGAAGAAGTCGCTGGGGTGTTGGGCAAACGGGCAAACTGCTGATCGATACGTCTCCTTTTAGCGAGTTCCAGGCGGCGGCACTCTTTGATAACAGCATCCACCGTCGCGACGTTGTTGAATACGAGCAAGTTGAAGGCGTCATCGGCAATGCCTTTGAGGATGTGGGATACCTTGTCTGACTCAGGCATGTGTGCATCAACTTTGCGGCACAGAGCCAGGACGTACGTGACATAGGGCTCTGTTGACGTCTGCACACGGCCGGAAAGCGCCTTCTGCGCGGCAAGTTTGTGACCGTAGGGGTTGCCGAACAAGTCTCGGAGCTTTTGCTTGAACGAATCCCAACTGGTGAGCTCCTCTTCGTGCGTCCGAAACCAAACTCGAGGTGTGCCACTGAGGTAAAAGACTACGTTGGCGAGCATGATAGTAGGGTCCCACCGGTTATTGCGGCTGACGTGTTCGTACAGGCTGATCCAGTCGTCGACGTCGTCCCCATCTTTGCCCGAGAATACGCCTGGATCACGAGGAGCAGGGAGAGTGATGTAGGTCGCCGAAGTGGCAGGAGGGGTCGGAGGCGGCTGAGTCGAATTGTCATCGCCGGGAGCCATGAAGCTAGGCTCGACGTACCGTCCACTGCGAAGCTCCGTGACGAGGTAAAGGGAACGTCCACCTCCACCAGATATGTTACGTAAGAAGACGCAAATGAAAAGCTATATACAAGTACATTTACAACGTAATACGCCGCACTTGGCCAAGAGGCAACAGCCCGCGCTAGCCTCCAATCGTTGTCGTCGTCTTCTTACTGCTCGCCTCTTCGTCATCGGTAATACTATTCCGTAGCATTATGCATCAAGATGTTATGTACCTTTGAATAAGCATACCATAACATACCATCACATACTATTTTCAGTGTTCAAGTATACTACAGATTTGGCATAAAAAGCTACGGGACTGTGCCCGACTCACCAGGCTCCACATCCAGGATTTTTCGCTGGATTTCAGCAATCTTGTCACTGTGCTCTTGCAGCGAGCGCTTGAGCTCTTGGAGACGTGCATTGCACTCGGCCTTGTCTTCAGCCTGAAGTGCAACAAAAGTATCTGACTGGCAAGCATGATGTGTTAAATAAGCAGTCAAGAGATCAGATCAAGAGAGATCAGAGGTCAAGAGAACTAGAGCAGCGAGATTACGAAATTTGTAGGCATAGGATTTGTTGACAAGATCTGGGTAGCGGATGATCCCTAGGATGCACCTCCGCCCTGTAGCGGACTTTGTGGAATAGCTTCCTTTAGAAAAAACTTTTAGCATAAATAAGATTTTTCAGAAATATACATCAATGAACAGTGAAGTCGTCAGACTTCCTTGTCAAAGAGGATCATGCCCATACAATAAACTATGCTCTGTATGCTATTTCATTCCTGTTGATTGATTGATTCATGGAATTCACTGTCCCAAAGCGACACTGGAACTTCGAGCGATGCCATAGTGGGAATAGCCTCAAAATAATTTTGACCTCGTGTACACCTTATTTTAGGCATATCAGTGTTATTGCATTTTCGCATTATCAGAATGCGGCTGTAGCAGCATGGAATTGGATCTACAACTTCGTGTTCAGCAGCAGAATGCCGCTGCCACTGAGCCAACACGGTGACCATATTTCAATACTGTGACATGTGCTGCATACATGATGACATCTCTGGTGTGCCATTAACACAGTTAAACATGTTCTCAATATTGTAAAGCAAGTTTTGTATCTATGTTGGCTCATAGAAGGATTACACTACAGCCAACTCTCCTTACGGAAGGTCAAGGGACCAGAGAAATTCATTCTGTTGATCAGTAGTTCCATTTAATGAGAGACATTGCAGAGGGAATCGCATGAATACAAAACCAACCAAACATTAGGGTGGTTTAAGTGGCAGTTACGTGGCATTAAGTGGCCATTTAAGTGGCAGTTACGTTTAAGCAATTTCCGTTTATTGAGATTCCACTCTATATCTGTGCAAAGCTTCTATACCTTCGTTTCCTTGCTATTGTGTCACTGGTCCCATAGACAGTGTATAAGGGCACTAGAAATTTCAGACGCCTTACAGCACTCCATTCGATAATTCATGCCTGTACGAAAAACTTTAAACATTGCCAAAGCGTGCTATCGGCCATGTTGCAGGCATCTCCTCGAAACCAAAACTAGCGAAGTCTAGTTTATCCAGCACTGACGGCGCCCAAAGTACAGGACAAGTCAAGCCCAGCAAGCTTAATTGTAAAGCTGCATTGTTGTGCGAGTTCCACCGATGTTGGTTCCGCACGCCCAGCGTTTGTTCATTCACATGTTAAAGTTGGAGCCTTGTTAACCGCTTGTAAGCGTTTCATTATTCTGACAAAAAGTGGCCGTGCATTTAGGAATGGGCGAATGTTGGCACTTTCAAATACGAATAGTTAGTGCGTAGCATCTGATTTGGATTCTAAAATCATCTACTTGGTATTTTCGAATACTGCAAACTGACCAGAACAGTCGGAACAGCAGACTGTTTAAGCCTCGTTTCTGTTCTCCATATGCTAAGCAAAATACAGTCGACTTCTGTTAATTTGACTTACATGGGACCGACAAAACTTATCGAATTATCCGGCGGGTCAAATTACACAAGATACAGAAAAAACTCCAAAACACAACACTGATTTATTTGCCCAATGTTAACACACCGCCGAATCAAATGAGCACCCATTTTCTGCGTGTCCAAAGTAGAGAACAGAAATGACATTAATGCTCCTAAACACAGAATAAATATAATGAGCACCGGATTTTCTAGCAATAAAAATATGTGTTGCACAATGGCGACCGGTTTCTTATCAGCTTTGCAGCAATACGTCATTGTTATGCGATAAAGCATATACACTCCGTGAAGGCGGTTTTGGTTTCGTATGCAATTGCACCGCGCAGGCAGTTTTCGGCTCGATATTATTTTAGGAAAAAAAAAAGGCACGCATTAGAATCTGGTAAATACGATTATAAGATGTTGTGAACTACTGTTATTGCTTGACGATCTCCCCAGGGCAACTCAAAAATGGCCATTTTCGACGGAAGATAACATGTGTTCAATGGGTTTACTGTCTCCTAAACTCAGCCAAAACGGACGCTGCCACTAAAGCGGTCAATATTTGGGTTAATACAGGAGTCAGGCATATGCATGCTGAGTGGTAAAGTTCCCGTGAAGGCCAATTTTAGGAACAAGATAACAAATGTTTGGGCCCATAGAAATGCAAGGGCGCCGGCTGAGACTTTCGGTCAGGATCGAATCAACCAAAAGATCAACTTAACTAGCGTCGAATAAATGTAACTCAATTGTGTCACTAATCATAAGTGTAACGACAAAAGTTTTCAAAGCAATGCTGAAACGAAAAGGGTATTGCAAGTTTTGTATTCGGTTTTGCGGCAGAATTCTACATCACAATCTACAGCCTTTGCTTGCAGTCTACCATTTAATGTCAGTCTAGCTATGTAGCAGTTTCATCTTGTTCGTTACAGCCAGTGATGTCTTTTGTGCTGTTTGGTGGTGTTTTATGTGTCTATTGCCCACAAGTCCTCCAATAACTTTTCTTTCTGCACAACTTGTCTTTTTTTCTTGGTAACAATTTTTTTCAGCGCTTTTGTAAAGCTAGTCAAACAGCAGTCATTCTTCCTTGGAGAGATTGTTTGCAACCAGGCTCTAATATTGTTGAGAGGCTATTCATGCAGTGCTTTTTTTATTAAATGACAATTGGTGATCTTGTGTTTAAAACTGGTCATTTGTCATTGATAGTTGTTTATTTTTGCACTAGTAAGTTAGGCATTGTACCTAAATATACTGAAAAATAAATATTTTGCAACCACAGAACAGAGCGCAAGGCTAGGCCTTTTCGCACTTGGACGTTATGTGGAACCTAGGCTTCTTTTGGCACAAGTCGCGTGCTAATGAAGGAAAGATAAGGCTTTTTCAACGTCAGCCCAGTGTCTGTTTTCAATCAGCTCGATCAGCCGCTATATTTAAAGAGGCTCTCCTTAGTTCGAACTCCATTTATTCGAATAAACTTCCGGTCCTCCTGGAGCTCGAATTGATGAGATTTCACTGTACAGCTCAACTTACCTTTCTCTTTAAACAGCAGATTGTGTACTTTACATCCCGAGTGGCTTGCATGCCGGCTGGTGAAGTATATCGACAACTCCTTACCATGTCGGGGTCCTTCAGCTGCTTCTCGACCATGTGGGTTTCGATGGCAATGGCCTTGCGCTCCTCGATGAGCGAAGTCAGGTGTTGCTCTAGCTTCTTGCTCTCGGACACAACGAGAAGCTCGCTTCGCAGCCAGCTCTGCAGCGAAAGAGAGAAGAGAGCTTAGGAGCTGAACAGAAACAGCCAGAAGCTAAGCTGAACAGAACAACAAAGTGGCTATTGCTGGAGAAAACCTAGGAATTATTTCTCTCTCGCTCTCTCTCTCTCTCTCTACACACACACAGAGAGAGAGAGCGAGAGAGAGCAATTACAGAGCAACTCCACCACTGTCCAACTTGTATAAATGCGCCAGCCAATTTGCTCGTTTTCATGACATCACGGTGCAGGAGAACTACTTGCAAGATGGTGTTGTTAACGACAATGGGGCACCAAGAGTCTTCCTATTCTTGTGCCCACTAAGCATTGTTACTTCGTGCAGTTGTTAGAATGTACCTCAGTTTTCAGTATTGGAAGTTGTCTTGATGCAGTAAAAATTTGCAGTTGTGTGTTGCCTTGCCAGTATATGCATGTGCTTGCTCAATGTTTTCACCTATAGTCGTTTTGCCAATGGCAACTTGTTTTTCTTGTCATCACTTGGGCACTGCTTACAGATTCACCTAAATGTCGCGGCGGTCATCAAATCTTCTTGTGCTCATTAGCGTGCAGTGACGCAATGATCCTGTCCTCATCAAAGCGTTGAACATAGTTGGCACAATGTCACATGCTAAAGTACAGTAAGGAAATGCAAGATTCAGGCAGGAGCAGTACATGCATGTGCTTCAACTTTGTCTAGTGCGTTATCTTTTTGCAATTACTGTATGCTCTGTGCCAATATTAAAGAACACTTTATTCCAGTTCGAACAGCAATTCTTGCAAAAATGTAAGTGAGAACCTCACCCACTGCTATTTGCTATATAGGTCTCATGCTGAAGAATCACCTTCAGTAAACTATATATCGGCACACACCAAAGGAAAATTACCAGCTTTAAGCGCAAGTGTGGTATAGCTTAGTGTGCTAAGCACTATTCTAGTTATTGATGTTCCGATGCTAAGCTGCGGCATTTGATTTCCCTCTGGGAATATTGCATACCGACTATAGGGGCTAGCAAATACAGTGAAAGCTCGTTAATTCGAACTTCAATAATTCGAATTTATGGATAATTCGAACTGTACGATTTGGTCCGGCCAAGCTCCGCAGAAGTCTATGTATAAAAAAGTCCGTTAATTCGAACGCGAGAAGGTTCCCTCACGGATAAACTAACGAAAGTGAAGGAGAGCAACAGTACACTGCGATTTGGAAGCAGTAGGGCATGTCAGAAATTTGGCGTGTCAGAAAGTGATGGCGTGTGCCGCGGGCACACGCCATCTTCAAGTCGAAGCTCTGGGTCCGACTGTGCCACACCACCGATGTCCACCGAAACGAACGTTAGCCGAGGCTTAACACTATCACAATGATTCGCGACGGCCGATACCTCCTAAGCTGAAAACAGAGGTGCACAACCGATGAAGACTGCCGAGACAAAGACGCTGAACATGTGAAGGTGGCGAAGGCCCCGATTCGTTGGTTCTTGATTGCAAGCGCAGCTGCGACGTACTTGATTCGCTGTGTTTTGGCGCTTGCCGTGCCATCTCCGCACAACATTAGCAGCTGTACAAGATTTGCAAAGCCTCCGAGATTCACAACGGGCAAGAAGTCTTGGAGGTTACGTAGAACGGAGAGGCGGCAGCCGCCACTGCCTTCTGGCTGACCCCGCGTCGGTTAGATTCTTTTCCGATTTTGCCTTCTCTCGCCGTTATCTCCGTTTCGGAGGCAATACAGCCTTGTGTGTAGGCAGTAGGCGCTTTTCTCTGGCCGTGTGCCAGGTGAGCGTAGTTCGAATTATCCGTGAGGGAACCTTCTCGCGTTCGAATTAACGGACTTTTTTATACATAGAGTTCTGTGGAGCTTGGCCGGACCAAATCGTACAGTTCGAATTATCCATAAATTTGAATTACTGAAGTTCGAATTAACGAGCTTTCACTGCATTATGAATTGAATATTGTGTGATGCTACATGTCCTGTACAGCCTTCAGTGAAATAGTGTCCCTTTGATAGAAAGATGTTAGGCAAGAAAAAGTAGTTTTGGCACTTCATATATTAGTGTGTTTCGCACTAGTACCACAATGCTGATTATCTTCACTTTAGAGCTCAAAGAACAAGGGAGAGCATATAAATTCCACATGAACCGCTAACGCAAACGTGCAGCAACTAATCTTTTAGTGTTTTGCTGGCTTGATAGCATGGCAGAGAGGTCATCACGTTCTTTCTTGAGAACAGCTACCTCACGCTCAAGTTCACGATTGTTTGCCTGTGTAAAACAAAGAAATGGACAAGAAATGTTATGCGATACACACAACTGACGAAGCACAGCTACACTTGCCAGCTTTTGCTTCAATGCACAACGGGGGCCACTAGTATTGCAGGGTACTTGCAACTCTCCACGCTATTTTATAAGCTTGAAAGCGCGAACACAATGGGGTAATGAATATATAACATGAGAGGGAGTGCCGATGGCTCTAAAAATAAAATGCAGTTAAACCTTGAGTCCGTAAAATCGGAACTTCACTTCATTATAATGAATTTTGATATTTGAAAATGGAAGGAGCCACAAAACTTTCCGTATTATTGGAAAATCTGAAAAATCAACTTTTACTGAGGGGAAAAAAACATTTTGTAGAATTTGAGAGTCGACGACAAAAGATACGGTTTCGTGTCATGTCTGCGATATCTTCATGTCGGCGGCATGAAGCAAGACCAGCCACGCTTTCCCGTCCACTCCGTCCCCTGTGGCTGATAGTATCGCCGGCAGTGCGGGGAGCGAATGCTTCGGCTGCTTCTCGCTTCAACGCGTCTCTAAACTGAAGATTACGCAACCTCCAGCATTAAATGCACAGGAAGACAACGCATGATGCCATGCCGTCTCAGCGAGCTTGCCTACTCTCTGCACGCGTCGCACATTACCTCTAAAACAGGGCATGGAGGCTGCACGCAGAGCCTGCAGCTATGCTAGTAAAGGAGACGTGCACCAACCTCGTACGACATTGTACCGCCGACGTGGAGATGTCATTGACATAGCTTGAAACCGTAGCGTATTTGCACGATTGTAAGTCGACCTATTCTTTTTTTTTAATTTCAAAAGCTGATGTCGGGGGTCAACTTACAATCGAAACCAAAACATGGCACCGAAAAAAAAAAGCGAGACCAACGAGATATCAAGGGAGCTACAACATAGTTACAATTTTATGTTTGCTCTACGGCCCTACATGTAGCTTTCCGCTATCCTATGCATTTGTTCGCTTTTTAGAAGGGTCTTTTAACATTTTTTATAGTTTTACAGCACACACAGCGCTCATGGGGGGTTGTTGATAGTTCGTGGAAGTGCCGCAGTTCCATTTATGGTGACACCCTAAGTCAGCGGCACTTGCGGGAAGTATCTAAAGTTCATGGAAGAGCAGACACCGCTCACATGTTTCTATTTCCATGCAGCTCTAGTTTCATGCGGTCTATTTGACTGCCGGCCACGTGCTACTTCTGTGCTTCCTCAGTCGTCATGAGTGCTCCGAGTCCAGTAAACATTCGGGGCTCGTCCACAGCAGCGTTCAAGAGGGCTGCCATCCTTTACACTGAAGAAACAAATAACTGCGCAGCGGGCCACAAGTTTGATGTTTCTTAATTGTTGGTGTGAGAGTGGCGACTGCAGTGAAGCAAAATTTTCACCTGTGACGGCAAGCTAAGAGGTTTCCGTGGGCCGAAGTCGGGATGTTTTCCGAAGCTGGAGGCCAAGCTTGTGGCGTACATCGCTGAAATGCGTGATCGGTCCCTGCCAGTGACGTACGACATGGTCATGATGTTCGATCAGGATCTTCGCCTTTTAAGGACTTGCTCTGCCATGAGTATGAGTGGCAGGCAGGAGAAGACCGCGAACTTACGGCAACCAGACATGTCAAAAGAGCCTCCCTGATGGCTGTGTGTGGTTGGGTCTTTCGGCATGGACTTATGTATGTATGCAAATGCACCTAAATATGGAAACGCGGAATTTCGCTGGACAACGGCGTGCACGTGGGACCGTAGCAGCAATGACCATGGCAGCACTAGTGAGGACGATGGCACAAGTGAAGACGAGTAGTCCAGTGACCATGCCAGCGACTAATAAATTTTCACTATGGAATGCACCCGCGGGTATGCCCTTTATTTCCCCTGTCACATGCGATATAGGGAGGTCGACTTACATTCGAGTCGACTTACAATCGTGTAAATATGTTATCTTTCATTTCAAATTAAACAAAAATGAATTTTTTTTTTCTCATCCAAACCTGTTTTTTCTGACTGCTCGATATTGCAGACAATTTTGTGATCCCTTCAGTGTAAGAAAAATCTATCGGCAACTGTACTTATTTGTAAAAACAGTTGAGAAGGACGAAATGTAGGCCATAGCAACAAAAATCTGTTCGAAATTAACTACAATAGACATTAGCGTAAATAAACTTCCATTATGAGAGCATAAACAGCGGACATATTTCCTATTGCCAGAATCAAAGGCTTTCTACAAAAAAACACAAACACTGCGGGCCCACTAGAATTAGGGGCACATTAAAGCTCGGTAGTTACCACTAAAAAAAAGAAGGAAAAGCAGTATGTTCAAATGTTTTTTCCTGCGTCTTCTTATAGCTTGACTTGCTGGATAATTTTACTAATTCCGCCGGTCCCATCAGGGTTTAATTAACAGAAGTCGACTGTGCTAGTATTTAAACACAAACTACCAATGAGCAATGCAACCATGTTCGTGGGTTTAGAATAGAGCTCTTTTGCACAGCGCAATAAATTATCTACTACTGTGACTTGCTTATACGCTGCGATGCTAGATGTACTATGTTCAATAAATCATTCCCTCATTCCTGCGTCCTTGGCAGATTGCCGACTGAGTAAGCTGACAAGGTTTTGTGTGCACAATCGCTTCTTTAAAGCAAACATCTGAGTATGGTGACAAGAAAGCTTGATTTGTTTTAGTATGCTTATTTTGCCATAACTCGATGATATAAGGGAGACAAACTTTAGAACAAACTGGCCTGTATAACAAGGGATATTCCTGGTTCTCTGATTTCATTATAAAACGGTCTGACTGAAGTACAAATCCAGTTGAACCTCAACATTTCGCAGGAGGGCCACCACTGGAAGCGCTGAAGCTGTCATCGTTTTTGCATGAAAATTTGGATCACATGTCATCACTTCAGTGCAGCGAGACTGAGTGAAACAGTAAAAGGGCCATCGTTTTATCCAACAATTTAGGAGGTTTATTTTAATTTCATTGTCCCGTACACGACCATATGTTGATTAATATCTTTGATTCCCATAGTATTAGCCGCAAGAAAAGTTGCTCGGTGCCTTCTAGATGCTCGACACACTCATCACAGCATGAATTTAAGAAAAAACGGGATTTGCATCTTTTGTTTGTTCCGATTGTTTAGAATGCAAGCGCAAGCCCTTTTCTGCGCAAAAGATGTTCAGAGCTTTTCTGGCCATACTGAGTGGGTAAAAGATACCTCCTTGAAAGTTGTTATTGGTAAGTTAAGAAAGTGGCGAAAATTGCTGCGCGGCACTTTTTCATGTATCACGGGCTTTCTTTCAGGCTGGCAAGAATTTTATACAGCCCATACTGAGCAACAGAAAGCTGAATCAGGAATTTTTCAGAATGGTTAACAATTTTCTCGCCGACACTTTAATGCTCCAATTATAATATTTGACAAGTTGATTAACAATAACTGATGATGTAATTAGATTAAATACAAAAAAACAGTCTCACTTTCTCCAAGCAAAGGCAAACAAGATCACCTTCTTTTCTGTCCAGCTATGTGGCACTTCAACGTTTAAAAATTTTGGCACAAATTATGTAGGACATATGGTACATTTAATAAGAAATGACATACAACAAAGTGTGTCCCTGTCAGATGTGACTTTTACAACATACAATCACTCATAGCAAAAGCCCTCGAGCTCCTGGGATCCAGTTATTCTTTTTGCTCATTCTGAAAATTTAACACCATGGGTATTTTACGATATTTTTAGATTACGCAGATCTCACGCACTGTGGGAATCATTGTAAGTGAAGTTTTCTGTGCTGTTTGCTTTAATTGACGATAATTAGCAGTGATGTTGATGACAAATGTTTAATTTTTTTAATGTTTTTTCCAACACGACAGTGGTAAGTTGGCAAGATATACACGCTCTGAACCACCCCACGACGCAGTATGCCGAACAGCAGCAGCAGCAGCAGTGGGAAAGTCGCAGGAAAAGGCAAAGAAAGATTTTGCTGTAATAAAGCACGCGCACAGGTGAACACACTAACCTCATACTGCAACTTCACGACCTCAAGGTGCTGGTCATTCATGGACATCTTGCTGGCGAGCTCCTCCTTGGCTTGTAGCACTCGGTTGAGATCTTCAAGCTCTTTGCTCAGTGCGGCACGTCGCATAGTCGCCTCCAGACGAGACTGATTGAGCAGAAACGTTTTCTGCATCTGTTCGGCAGAGCCCTTCACAGTGCTCTCGCCGAGGGATGTGTCTGAACTTTCCTCCTCGATGGTCGTCATCTCCCTGTCATCTTCTGCAGGTGGCTTGTCAACCTGAACAAGATAAAAAAGGGACTGGCTCGTTAAACGGCTCCCCAGTTCGCTCGCCACCGAAACACCACGAGCTAAACGGTAGAGGCAGTCACACATGTACAGTCACCCACAGGAGTTTACAGGGCACAGTAGGTGCGAAGAA
This sequence comes from Dermacentor albipictus, assembly GCF_038994185.2. Lineage (NCBI taxonomy): Eukaryota > Metazoa > Arthropoda > Arachnida > Ixodida > Ixodidae > Dermacentor > Dermacentor albipictus. Next base: position 912,688 of record NW_027225574.1, on the reverse strand, counting down.
GCCTAATTCCAGCAACAAATTTGAAATTTCAACCTGAAGCAGTTTGAGACTTGCACAATGATCCATTAAAAGTACAGGAATTGACATTTCAATTCACATTTGTTGTGGAACCACTGTCACGTAAAATCTGCATGGCCGTCACACTGTGTGTGAAGGACCACTCATTATACTCACTAAAATGGCTATAGTATACTTCATTTCAGATGCAGCAAGCAAAACTTAACGATTGCATTACTTTTCAGTGTGCCTGAATTTTCAACTAAAATTGTGGATGAGGTGCAATAATGGCTTTATCAATTATAGTTACTATTTTACTAATTATTATGTCTAAGACTTTGCTTATTAAAACTTATTCACTATGAAACAAGTGGAGTGACAATTTTACAACCTCTCTCTATAGTTTACACTGCGCATCATCCACATTCCTGATGAAATCATACTGCGCTACATATTGGAAGAAATATACAAAGATATTATACAACATTAGTTGCACAATATCCATGCAACAACTAAATATGCAAAATTAGTTGCACACTTCAGTTATAATGCATGGAAGTGATCCTTTATAAGACTTTACAGTTATTTACAGAATTAATGGCAACAGGTACCTGTGACTACATAACCAGCATAGGCATTGTGGCAATGCCTGCAATGTAGGAAAAGGAGCTAGAGTCAATTACTGAATTTTCGGACATGCCCGATAATTTGAGCGCCTTCATGGCATTACTATGCACACTATAGAACCAATGCATAAGAACGCTTAAAATTTCAGAACTTGAAAACTTTCGTTATCAGATTTTTCAGACCTTTTGCTGTGACCGCAGGTCCAAAACAGCATTAACAAAAGCCATCACTGCTGCCATTTTTATTGTCTTGCAGCCTAGAACCAGTGCTCTTGTCCGCCGATTCGCTGGCAGCTGCAGTCACTGCTGCGGCGCAATATTGAGGCCTATCTGCTTTTAACATTAGCTACCAAGCTCCTTGTTCAGTTCCGTATTTTTCATAGAAAGTATTCGGCGCTGTCAAAAATGGTGCTGACTGTCATTCTCGCTGATAAGCTTCGAAGAGCTGAAAGCACGACAAGATTAAATGTTGCACAATGCCAGTGTCAAAAAGTCAGCTTCGCCGCAATATATAGGTGTTTCGCGATGAAGCTTACGCACTGTATTGCAGTGAAGCATACCAAGACTGGAAAGGGGCCACCGTTACGGGACACAACATGCAGTCCTTAATTAAAGACGCATTCACCCCCCACCTTCTGTCACATTACGAGCACTAATACACCTAATATGTGTACTGACAGGCCTTCAGAGCAATTTCACATGTGCCTCTAGTGATTTGAGCTCTTGGGAACAGTAAAAGGCATGCATTCATTTTTTTCGGATTGCAGGATTTTTCTGACGCATTCCGACCCCTAGGGGGTCCAAAATATCAGACAGACTGTATGTGTGAAAGGGGGAACAACAACAGCCCACACACGAGTGGATGCGGTACAAGCTGCTTACTTTAAGCAGAGATTCAATTCATCACTGAGGTTTAACTAATGACTATCCGCAGCAGAATTGCAGTTCTAGACTTTCGTTGACCTCTCAAGTGCGAGCATCAAATTTGACTGCAACATAAAAGACAAGGTATTTCAGTTCCAACTCTGCCTTGCTACTGCAGTCGCACAAGTATACAACTGCCAGTAAAGTGGGCAGTTGTATACTTGTGCTTGGATTATACTTGGATTGCGTGATTTTTCTGACGCATTCCGACCCCTAGGGGGTCCAAAATATCAGACAGACTGTATGTGCGAAAGGGGGAACAACAACAGCCCACACACGAGTGGATGCGGTACAAGCTGCTTACTTTAAGCAGAGATTCAATTCATCACTGAGGTTTAACTAATGACTATCCGCAGCAGAATTGCAGTTCTAGACTTTCGTTGACCTCTCAAGTGCGAGCATCAAATTTGACTGCAACATAAAAGACAAGGTATTTCAGTTCCTACTCTGCCTTGCTACTGCAGTCGCACAAGTATACAACTGCCAGTAAAGTGGGCCGTCAATCACACACACTTCAGACAGACTAGTTCTGGTGATATCGATGACCTGACCGCAGGAACTCTTGCATACATTTCTGGGCTGTCTAAAAAGACATTGCGTGTGCACTCAGTGTCAGAGCCTACATTTCGTACACTGCCATTGAGCGGAGTACCTTCCGCATTGTTTGGTTGACATTCTCTGTCCTACAAGAAGGACAAGACGATGCCATGAGATTAGATTAGATTCTGCAGTTTTATGCACCAAAACCACCGTCTGATAATGAGGCACGCCATAGAGGGGGTGGGGGGGAGTGCTCTGGATAAATTTTGACAACCTGTGGTTCTTTAACATGCTCCCAATGCAAGAGACACTGATGTTTTTGCATTTCACTTCCATAAACAAAAATAATACAGTAAAACCTCGATATAACAGCATAACATCAGCAATTTGCTTCTTCTAGAATGAAATTTCATTTTAGTGAAATTCTACCTTTTATGCAATAAGCACAATCGCCGATCGTTTTTTCTTGCACAGAAGGGGCCGAAAATTTTTACCAATTGTCGGGCAATTGGAAAAATTAGGAAATTTTAATGAGAAAAAAATTTTGTTAAGTTTGAGTCTTTGATGAAAGATATGGTTTCGTGCCCTGTCGACGATATTTTCACATCCGTGATATGAAGTGAAGCCAGCCATGCTTTCACGACCACTCCGCCCCCGCGGCTAATAGCGTCACTTGTCGTGGGACAATGCTACTGTGAAAACTCCTCGCAGAGGGGCGAAAATGCTTCGTCTGCCTCATGCTTCAACGTATCTCCGAAACTTGAGATTATGCAACCTCCAATACTAAATGCGCAAGAATACAGGGCACATGATGTCACACCAACTCGGCACACCCCCTCTTTGCACACGGCAGATTACCTCTAAAACAGTGCTCATGGGCTGACAGCCAAGCGTAGTCATGGCCGCACTACAAAACGAAATGCACCCCAACCTCACACGCCCTGCCCTTGGCAGATTTTCGAACAAAAACAGCACCTCACCATGAATTATTACCGTAGTTACCCAATCCTACCACATCCCTTATACTTCCGAGAAATTTGGTTTGAAAATCGCCTGCACATCACAACTAAACACAAAACAAAACCACGTTTATGGCATTACAAACAGCCTACCATCAAAGCCAGCATTGCTGCCATCCCAAGATCCGTCTCACCCCACTACAAAGGGTACGACCACCATGGCGGGAGAACAAGTTTGTGTGTTGGACAGTGACGGCTGTCTGTGATTTTGAGGCCTCAATCACAAAGACTGAATCAAAAAATAAGTTATTTTACATGCTAAGCTCGTTGCAGCAGTTTCACCACGTGGTTACAGTGTTTCTGAGACTAAGCGTCGCAGGACAAATTGGCCGCATGGCAAATTGTCTAGGTGTTGGCTGTTATCCTGCTTGTGATCGTAGCAGAGTGTTTAGAGGAACGTGGGATGTCAAACACTATGCACCAGAAGTGCGATATGTGTTCCATAGACAAGAATAAAACGTCATCTGAAACTGACGATGATGGACATTAATTGTAAATAAATTTCCATTCGGCTAAGGTAAGCTTCGACGGTTTCATTTTTTCCCAATTCCAGTACAGCAAAAGCTTGTTAATTCACAACTCGTTAATTTGAAATTTCGGATCATTCTAAGGAGCCGCTGCGGTTCGTCCAGCAATGTATGGAAAGCAATATGTAACACATCCAGCTAAATCACACTGAAATCCGCACGACCGCCAATAATTCGAACTCCGCGCCATGGTGTATGGGGAGAGTGCTAGTGCGCAGGAGCACGTTGGCGACACAGGCGTCGCCGCGCGGGCCGAACAGCTTTGCTTTTTCCATCTGCAGCCCTTTGTTTAGGCCTGACCGGAGAGAGATGCATTTGCCAAGCTGGCCAGGCATGGCCATGCCACGCTGGCCAGGCATGGTCAACACCTCTGTTGCAGGTCGCTTCTCTCTTGTGAGGTTCCGTATAAAGCTCAAGGGCGATAAAATCATCGCCATATGCCGCATGCTGTATGTGCGAGCGAAAGCGTGCTAGGGTGAGCCGGCGAACGTGGCTCAGTCACGTGTGCGCGAGCAAGGAAGGCGGTGTGGAAGCGCGCCTCCTCCTGTTGCGCACGAGGCATAGGCATGAGGCGAAGGGAGGGAGGGAAGGAGGGAAGGGGAGGACGTTTTCCGCCGGCTCCTGCTTCACGACCATGCGGGAGCCGTATCTTGAAAGTGATGTGCGTCGTGGCCAAAGTGCGCGCCCGCGTGGGCCTCATCTTCAACGTGATCTGCGATGTTTGCAGAGTGCACGTAAGCCGGCAGCTTCGTCTGCGATGTGCTTTCTGCGTCTCGTTCGCGTTGAAGTGAGAGCTGTACGAAGGTCAATTCGCTCGCTGCTGCTGCCGCGGTTCCTCGCTCTAGCATTTTTCAGCGAGTTTCAGCAGTCATCGAGTGAGATGTGTTCGTGTTTACTAGTGCACGCGTGGCACCATACTAGTTCATTTGGTTAGGAAGCAAATGTGTACAAGTTTACACGGCCGGTAAAACTACTATACTTACTTCGTATAGCTATCTACTAATTTGCTATCGCAATCGATGCCTTGCTTTTCAGGCAAAACTGCTGTTATATTTTTCACCGTGCCAATTGGCGCGATGAACGCGCAGATGGAGCAAGAGCCATCTCGACGTCAGGCACGTCGGACCGCATCAGCCGCGTCTGGTTATGTCGGTTGCGCCAGTTCTTCAAAGTACAGACGTTCACGCCAACGTGATGTAGCGCATGTAACGTGATGTAAGTAAAGAAACTGCAAACATTAAGAGTTTCTGGTAAATTGAACTTCCCCTGTACTCAATGTGTCTTCATTCCACATCTATGTACTGAGTGTTCCTCAAGCGACCACTTTATTGAAGTACGGTAGCTAGCTGGGCGAGTCGGTACAACTGTATGTTTACTTACAGCGCGAACGAGTTTATTTCTTACAAACACCGCTTAAATGAGGGTGTTTGTAAACACCCCTATTTATGTGGCGTTTATAAGAAATAAACTTTCACTCGTGAGTAAGCTCACGGTACGTCTTTCTTCTTTGTCCTTACTGGTTCGTTTGCGCTGTAAGTAAAAAATGCATTCCAATAAAGCCAGTGCCACATTTGACAGGATGTTCGATGTAACCCATTTCATCGGCAATGGTGACAGAATCGTTTTTGCTTTCTCATAATGAATGCGGCCAGTAGATAAAATGTGCATGTGCTCGCAGAAAGCGATTCAAGCTTTTTTTTTTAGTACAGAAATGAAGCATGACTGACTGTCCTGTATATATCTAGATTTAATTATACTATGTAATTTTGAGGACTCATTAGAAAATGCAGAAAGCTTCATTCCACCACTTTCAATTTCTTTCAATGAAGCCTGCGTTACCTTTTGATGAAATGGTGCCAATGACATTTATCAACTGTGCACATATATAATGCACAACTGAGGGACACAAATATAGTCAGTCTGTTACGGGTTAGTCGGTCCATATTTTTGAAACAGAAGTTAGCGAATACGATGTGTACACAGAGAGAAGGCAGATGGGCCGCACCTTGGGCTCCAAACTACAATTAGTCGGTCGAAGTACAGCACTTGTCCCATTTACTTTGCTCGGTGTATTTTTCATTTGCTTTAACCACTGCTTCTCATCAAATGTGCTGAAAGCGGGGCAATAGAACACAGAAATAGCGAAAGTCAAGCCAAGTTTGATCTCACCTTGAAAAGTGACTCATTCAGCTTGCGCCTTTTCTGTTCACCAGCCTAGAAAAAAAAAGAAGAAGAAAAACCAGACAGAAGTGCTTCCTTTACGCAAAGGTAACATAATTACTATTTATCTTCGCTGCAAGATAAATACTAGATAAATGGAGATGGCCTATTCTAGCAGTCTCCATTTAGTACAGTGTTTATTATTCACTTGCACTACAAGTCTTTTCCAGGCTTTTAAGGGGACACTAAAGGCAAATATTAAGTCAAGCTAAAGTGATAGATTAGTGCTCTAGAATCTCTAAGGTGCAAATATTATCGTGAACAGAGCCTTAATAATCGAGAAATTTAGGTAAATGCAGGACACGATTAGAGACTTCCCTTGGACATTCAAGTACTTGCCCGATGACGAAAGCACTCCTCAGTTAAATTCTAGCCCCAGTACTAAACCATTCGTTGCAGAAAACAACCTTGTATTGTACTATAAGATGAAATAAAATGCTACTTGTCTAATCCTATTTATTTTTAGAAAAGAGGACTAATTGAATTTACCCCGGACAACGACGCGGGCGGTCGAAACGTTTCGTTGACGCTCGACTCTGCGCCGTCCACGCTTTCGCATTTCAGTAGTTCCGTTATTGCGTAGTCCTGCGCTGGTTTTGCTGGCTTGCAAAACTAGCACGAACTGGGAGTAGCAGAGAATTCAACTTCCATGTGATGTCGCGAGATGTCGGAACGGTGTACGCCACTTGACCAAAAAGCAGCTACAGCGGTGAATCCACCGTTCTGATTTGGCTCGGTACCGCTGTCTGTCAGGCGCCGTTTTACTCACCGACAGCAGCAAAGGGCAGTGGTGGTGTATGCAACGTCACCACTCCCCCGGTCAGATGGCGGGAGATTTGAATTTTGAAAAAGGTATTCGGATTCTGCAGATGCAATCTTCCTGTATTGTATGTATTTTCTTGGCACAAAACAAGCGTTGTGAGGTTTCTGGAGTGGTATTTAAACAGTCCACGCCGACTTAGTATTTGTCTTTAGTGTCCCTTTAAAGGCAGCAGGTAGGGACACACAAAGCAATAATCATAACATGAATTGTAAAAAAAGAGGCAAGCGAAACAAATTACCAAGCCCATGCTATGCCCGAATCTTTTCTAGTCTCAACACCCCATTTTATCCACTGCCACCGTCTACCATGTCTGTCCCTTGCATTCATTGTTTGAACTCCGGTATTGAAAACTCTATTCATATCAAAGATGCGAATGCAGATGCCAAATACATTGTTGAGAATTTGGCCAGAATGTGAAAATTGGCGCTCAAGGACAAGGAGTGCACACAAACTCATTAGTCACTGTGTCAGTGCGACGGAAACAAGGAACAAACGCAGGACTCACCGAGAACTCCATTATGGAGTTTTGAAGTTCCTTCAGGAGGCTGGTTGCGTGATCACCATCAGCTTCACCAAGGTGACTGCCGCTGTCATGAAAAATAGAAATTGCACAACACAATCATCTCTGTGATGCAGACGGCAATGATAAAGTTTTATGAAAAGCCAAGCAAATTGAGATATTATTGCTACGCTAATCAAGATAAAACAACCGTTTCACGATTGTTGCCAAGCGCCAACAATGGGTAATTTGAAAACAAAAAATCATGGATACATGGCAGTGGCAGAAATGATAACGTGCGCGAGGATTGCCATAGGAGTACTACACATTCTCTAACTTGCTCGCATGGGTTAGAGTCCCACGCTTGCCACCACTGCAGTAACTGAACATAACCGGCGGGTCGTGGCAAAACAAGAATGTTTATTCCTCTGTGTCAGTAGCTTAGGTAATGGACTGAAACAGTCGCATGACTGGCATTGATAAGCAGCAATGTGGCACATGTCAGCGGTACTGCACGTGTCTTGATCATTCACAAGAAATTCAACAGACCTGTGGCGTTTTGTTGCTATGTACAATCGAGTGCAAAAGTTCAAGGACCACACAGTTGAGCTTAAATTGCTTTTTTTTCTCCTCAGCGGAGGCATAAAGGCTGAAATCGAGTGTACTGCCCACGTGCGCCTGCTTGACCAGCACGATGCTTTTATAGAATCTTACGTTGATGGGCTGTGCTAGAATTTTTTTTTTTTGCATATCCCCTGGTCTCTAGACTTTTGTACTCGACTGTACACATCACGCCTTCACCTCCACCGTCATCAATGTGCACGCCTGCCTTGTAGTGACAACAAATGCCTGCCAACTAGCTCAACTTTCAGTCGTTATAAATATTCTTTCAGTACAGTGTCGATCAGACTTGTCTAGAGTGGCCCGAAGGCTGATCCGCACTGCGCCTGCGACGCCTAGCGACAAGCACCGGGTTCGAGATGTGTTGGCCGATAGCGCCACGCGCGTGGACGCTGCGGCATTCGCGGGCGGCCAAGATACAGGCCTGCGTGATTTGCGGGTCGCGAGCACCGGCTTTTTATCACTAGACGAGCACTGCCAGCTGAGCTGCGAGCGTGACACGGCTAGAATGCTGCGGCCTGTATCTTGGCTACCCGCGAATGCCGCAGCGTCCACGCGCGTGGCGCTATCGGCCAACCCATCTCGAACCCAGGGCTTGTCGCTAGGCGTCGCAGGCGCAGTGCGGAGCAGCCTTCGGGCCACTCTAGACAAGTGTGATCGACTCTGTACTATATCTTTTATGGCACTGCAAAACTTAACTAGATAGAAGATAGAAGCAGAGGAACGACAGTACCATATAATAAATACAGACAGAGCATGTTTCACAGATCGCTATATCATAACAGCAAACATCCTGCTGAAGTGGAATTTATGTTGCCTTACAAACACTAATGGAGAAACCACATAAACAGGAGTCAGCGTTACAGCTCTTCCTTTTTAACCAAGAAAGTAGCTAAAGTAAACTATACTTACTCTATTTTTTCGGACAGTTGAGTAACAAGCTCCTTCAGCTTCTGGACCTCAAGCTCAGTCTGAAAGACGAAACAATATATAAGCATGAATTGATTTAAAAAGTTCAAGGACGATAACAAATCTAGGCTTGCAAGACTCTTGGGAGGAGGGGGGGGTGGTTTAATTAAAGGAAGCACTAATAGGCAAATGTTGAGAGGTTTACCTACTTGCAATTCTTTTTTCACATCTCGTTTAAAAAATTTGGTCAAGTTCGGCATGTGTATGGCTACGACGACTATAAGTACGTTAACCATGTCTTTTTATTCAAGAACAAACATAAGCATGTCAGCTTAGTTATCTATGTACTCATGGATAACTATAACTGCTTTCTTTCTACTACAGTTATACAATGTGTGTTCACAACTCAATCATTGTGGTGTTACAAGTTTACTTTACATCACTGCCTCTCCTCACAGCAACACTTCGTTTCTTTGTACTGTAAAGTTGAGTAGGCTCACAGCTATTTGCTACAGACATGCTGTTTCATGTCATTGCTCTTGTTCAAAAGGCAACATGACTTAGTTAAACATACTTCTCAACATAGAATTTTAACACTGCGCTCACAATGATGAGACGTTCAGAGTTCTCGCCAAGCTGGTCAAGTGCACGGTGAAGCTCCCCGCTCAAACGCTGATTTTCATTATCGAGTTCTGCGTTGCGTGACAGCACCAATGCCAGGTCTTTCTTCGATTCACCACCATCTCCCCCAGACTCGTCGCCTCCGGGCTAGTCTCCTCCTTCACCTTGCAGAGTCCGGCATCTCATCAGCTCAATCCTTGCTTCCTGGAGCTGCAGGTCAGCATAAGCAAGAAAATACCTTACAAGGGAGACAATAAAACGGAAGGTTTTGACGACGTATCCGTTCACGTTCTAGGCTAGAGATTTCAGTGTTGCAACAGTAGTTGAGGATGGTTGGTGTGGGAGTTTGGGGGAGGGCAGTGTCATTTAGAATAGCTAAGGCAAAGGAAAGCTGCCTCCAAATTATGATCGACAAATGCTGTTAGGCTTATCTTGCGAAGGTTGAGATAATATGAAACTTCCACACCTGTAGCATCCCTAGAATGTCCCTACACGAGCGATAACACAGCTCTTGGCCCGTCCATAAATGGAAAACTCCAAAAAATGCATAAGAAGACTGGCCGACCCGTGTGCCAGACTTATTAACTTATTTATGCTGAAATGTGATGAACAGACATCTCTTGCTTTTTCACATTTATACAATTTTCCCTAATTATGTCAGCAACCTCAAGATGTGTAGTCTTGTTTTTCATACGTCTGCTTTTGTCCATTTATTGTTTATTGTTAAGAACGTTAACTCCTCTAAGTTTTGGAAGAGCTCTGCTGCTCCAAGCCCTCATATCTCCAAGGTGGTTAGGACGAGTGCTGCTCGTCCTTGCAGTAATTGTTCTCTCCGTGAGTGTTTTGCAGGAGAGACACTTGTCCGCAGCTTGATTTGTGTTGAGGTTGGCATTTCGCAGCACGTGCCTGGTTATTTCTTCTACATCTGGAGCATGTTTATCATGCAGCAACCGGTATTTCCAAATGGCGTCCGACGGAGGCAACGCGTGTGTCGCCAGCCCGTCTTCCTGAAAAAGGGGGCATTTCTTCATCGTCTTCCTATGATGATGGTTCAGACACCAAGGTCTACATCGCTGTAGGAAGCGAAGACAAAAGCGATGATGACTGAGGTTAGCAGCTCCTTGGACGAAGAAGACAAAGGCAAGCTCGCAGGACGACATCACAAGTTCGTGTCTGGACTAGAATTGATGCGAACAGGGTTTCACTGAAGCCTCCACTGTATCTTTCTTTTCTGTACTCTGCAAGAGGTTTACCGTAAGCTCGCCAGCTGAATTATACCGAGTGTTTTCTAGAAGAGCTGATTTTCATGATAGTCGATGAAATCAATCAAAATACTCATATGCTCAAGACTACATAATCCCTAGTTTTGAGCTGCCAAAGCTCCCTTAGCCAAACAACATTCTGTTAGCATGAGCAGCTAATGTGATAAAGACAAAAAAATTCCCTTCCATAATTTTTGTTGATTACTAGAAGGTGGTTGGTGCACTTGTACTATGGCATACAATAAATTTCAGTAACCAACTTTTATTCATTCTATGGGTCAATTATGTTTTGCTGCCTCAAAAACCTACTCTTTATGACAAGGTTTTTGCAAGCAGCAATTAAAAAATAAGAATTCCAGGTAAGAAATGTTTGGATAAAACAAAACAGTTAAGGGTTAAACATTGCACACATAGAAGGGTGACTTGCCTGCTGACGAAGCAGAGCAACTTCAGCCTGCACTGGATCGATGTTCACAATAGGCTTATTCTTTATCTTCCTTCCCGGTCTGCATACCGCAGGGTATTCAAGGTTTCCTCCAAGTTACTATTTGCTGGGCTAACACAGGCAATCATCACAGTGTGGCTGTTGCCTCCCAAGGAATCTATGTGAAAGACAAATGGATTGGAAGAAACATAACTCCAAGAAATCATGTGTTGTCATGGTGTAGTTATGGCACACAAGCAGCAATGCTATCCCAAACAATGAATTAGATAAGTAGGATTGTTTTAGAAGGTAGGTAAACTTAGGCCCACGAAGCAAGGAGAGAATTGCATGTTAATCACAGCAGTGAGCGCGATCAGCCGTTGTCAAACATAAACTGTGAAGTCCAGCCGCTATGTACACATCTGTCATTGTACTTCTACTTTCAAAAGCCGATAGTGGCGCTCAGGTTAGTCGAAGTATGTACTACGGCACCTGCGACTAGTGTACGACCTGATTAGGATAAGCCCATCCAGCAATTTAAATGACAACGTTCACATTCTGGTAGAGCAAGAACATTTTTTCCCAAGAGCAATAGAATGACGTTGATGCTTTAGTGAAAGTGACTGTCAGCCAAAAGTATAACAGTGCAAGCAGAGTAGTAATATTTAAACACTTAAATGGGAATGCAGCGCAGTGCTGTTGGCACCAAAGTGCTGCACACATACTCGCGTCACAATACACACTCTCAGAAACAATAAATTAGTCTCTTTAGCATAGTTGCACTGTGCAAAACATGGCAGCAAGGTTCATTAGAAAATGAGCACGCACTGGTGATTGCATACAAAACTTAACAAAGTTGTACGCTTGCAGTGAATGCAGAAAATCAATCGCTGTTTCAATAATAGGATTCAACAAAGAAGGCAGTGTGGGAAACCCATACTGTGGTTTGCAGGTAAACTGCAGGGAATATTTTTAACACTGTTAAGGGCCCCGTATCACAGATATTCCGGCGTTGGTGTCCGGCGTCCTGCATCGGCGTCCAGCAAAAAAGATTTTCTAGCCAGCCATGCCCAGGCTCTCCATGTGGCGCAAGGAAGCTACTTAACTAATTAAATTTCTCAAGATAAAATACGTAGAAAAATTGTAAAGTACGACTTACACACAACGTATATACTGACATGACAGCATCGGATTGTAATTTGACTATACAATAAAACAATTCTGTTAACTGAAAACTCAAAGAAACCACTTATCCAGCATTTCACCATTCATAGACCAGCCACGGTGTCCGGCATTTGCGCACGCTGGCGCACGAGCGTCTCGGGGGCCACGGAGTGGTGTGCCCGATTCCTTGCGATACCTCTAGATGGCACTCACCTCCACCGCATCGTGGCCCACACAAGAAGCCGGGTTTCTGCCAGAAAGCCCACTTTCGTGCATAGCATTCGCAGCCAGCATTTCCCGATAAACATTACAGTTGCAAACGCTCCAGTTGCCCGGATGCGTGAGAAGCAGTCAGGAATCTTTGAATGCTATCGCATTCCACTCTTAAAGGTGAAGCTTAAGCATCCTACATCTTTTTAAAGGAACACAAAAGGCAAATACTAAGTTGATGTGGATTGTTAAAATACCCTTCTAGAAACCTTGCAGCACTTGTGCCACGAAAAGACTTACTATATTTACACTATTCTAACGCACCCTCGATTATAACAAGCACCCCTTTGCCATGAAAAAAAGGAAAAGTTCTTTACAGTACCGCGCACCTCATTCTTTCATACAGAAATACAACTTTCTCTCATTTGGAAAAACAAAGACTTACTCCCAATACACTAAAGTTGCGATAAATAAAAAAAGTTGCAGTTTCGCCCGAAAGGCGAAGCATAGATTGCGATAGCAAATTAGTAGACAGCTATACGAAAAGCAAGGATGGTTGTCTTATAAGCCATATAAACTTTTAAACATTCACTTACTATGGTGGTAACGCATGCGTAAGCAAACATGAACATCTCTCGCACAATGAAAGCGGAAACTCTTTATCAGCGGTAGCAGCGAGCATCATGGAGCAAATCGACCTTTGTGCGACCTCTCGCTTCAACGCAAACTAAGTGACGAGAGCACAATGCGGTGTGCCTAGATGCGCAGACACTGCCTCCATCGCATATTGCTTTCACGATAGGCGCCATGCGGCCGCGCCGTATGTAGCAGCCTCCGTAGTAGAATGCATCTCCCGCACGCAAGTTTCGGTAACTCCGAACACCCATGATGCGGCCCGATTTCCATCCGTCTCCGCACACGTGATCACTTTCCTTTTAATTATGGCATTGTGATGAAGTCGGCATGTCTTTGCAGTCAGCACTTCCATGCTGATAACCCAAATGCAGAAAACAGGAAGACAAGACGGTGCAACACATACTATAGCACATTGAGGAAGCTACGGCAGCTAAAGTCAGATGCAACTTAAGTCTGCAGTGAAGCCCTGCCCACGTCCTCATAACCGCCAGCCACTTTACCACCGCGAGGCTGCAAATGGTTCGTACTTCAAACATTCCCTATTACCTAAATAACGTGGTCACCACAAAAATAAAGTTATAAGGGTGTAATTTTATACGTTTTCATTCGTCTATTATAGTGGAACGCTGAAAGCCTAATTCTTTATTGAACTGAAATAAAAGGCTTACTTCACTGCAATTATTTACTGTCAAGTTTCACTTCAGTTGGTAGTGAAGTTTCACAAGTAAAACAGGCTTGGCAATGAAGTAAACTGTGCCGAGGACTTTTGAAGAGTGAAATGCCCAGACTCCATACACTTTGTCCATGTCTGTTGCACACCTCATCGTTTCCGCTGATGAAAAGGCTCAACAACAGCAGATGCTCTGAAGGTATCAAGTGCAACGCCATTTTAAAAACGTTGCATGACGATGACTTTGTTTGCTTCTGTGATTGGCTATCGGAGAAACAATGCCTTGCAGTCCGTGTGCCTTGGTTGCCAACTGCTGTTTCTTTAAGCTGTATCCTACTATAGGCTCGAAGCGCGTACAAGGGAGCCATTTTCAAATGGCGATGGCGATGTGGTAACACAGATTTAGGGCCGTACTTGGTTCTAACGCACACGCAATTTTTGGAACTGCTTTATCGGAAAAAACCAGTGCACGATATATTCAAGTAAATACGGTAGTTTAAGGGAAAACTGCTTCTTAATAGTCCACATAATTTTCGTTAAGTTATAAGTGGGTTTGACCGTATCCTGAAATTGCGCACTGAGCTTAACTCTGGATAAACCCTGCACCACTTATTGTACAGGCCTGCATATAATACAAGAATTTTTCCCAATTATTAGCATTCCAAATTTCCCCGTCGTACTATATGCAGAACCAAAGCAATAATTCAGTCAAAATCTTTGCTGCTGCATTGATAGCATCCTCATCGTCTTCTAGCATGCAGGAGGCGCCATATAGAGACCGCGTGAGTTTGGCCACGATAACCTCCTTGAACGCATGGGCGAGCATCCCGGAGGGCCTTGTGTGTCATGCTTTTAGGAAGTGTGGCATTTCAAACACGCTCAAAGGAAGTGTCCTAAAACAGTTCAAGCAGGGCTAAAGATGCTTTAACTGCGAAGTGCAACGTTGTTCTAGAATGAAACATAAGTTAAAAATTATGGGGTTTTACGTGCCAAAACCACTTTCTGATTATGAGGCACGCCGTAGTGAGGGACTCTGGAAATTTCGACCGCCTGCTGTCCTTTAATGTGCACCTAAATCTAAGTACACGGGTGTTTTCGCATTTCGCCCTAATTGGAAACAAAACTGATACATCATCATCTTCAGCAGCAGCAGCCTATTTTATGTCCACTGCAGGCCGAAGGCCTCTCCCCGCAATCTCCAGTTACACCTGTCCCGCGCCAACCGACTTCAACCAGCAACCGCAATTTCTTACTGATACTAAATAAATGTTTTCACTGAGTTTGCCTCTCTCGCATTATGTGCGAATGAAACTTTCGTTTTGCTATCCCCAAATATTGCCTCGCATTATATGCAGGTCCGCATTATATGCGGACTTTCACGGCATATGTCTCTGGTAATGCAGTATTTTCATAAATGGTAATGCGCATACAAACAGGCCATAACTAGTCACTTTGGAATGGATAAATAAAATTTGACCAATTGAGCTTTCCATTTTCTGCAACATAAAAAAACTCCTGAAAGAACTCCCTACCAGTCATTGAGTACATGTTATACATGAGCACAGCAGGTTACGTACCCTGCAGCAGACGTGTCAGCTTTGAATTCCGATACGGCACATGAGAATTGCCATCGCACAGGGCACTGATGACATTCCCAAGTGACAGTAGGCCTTGATTGATGGTGATGCCTGCACAATGACAAAGAAATAACAGTAAACAAACTTTTCCATTTCACATATAAAAAGAAAGCAGGAAAGAATAGGTATTTTGAGAGTGACGGTGTCGAAAAACAGCAATATTTTAAAAATGCAGTTACCTAGGACAAGACATTCCGAATTATGCCTGAGCTTACTGTACGCACAAACGATTGCCTAGTTGCGATTTTAGATTACAATAAGCACAAAGATAAAAAGGTGAATGGGGGTAACGATAAGCAGTACGAGAAGCATTTGCCAGATGTTCACATGAGGTGGCATCAACAAAAGCCACACAGAAACAAATTTATTAAAAGGTTACATATAAGCGTTAGCATCGTCACTAATGTGGTAAGCTTGACTTATCTTTCAAGGCTGCCTTCCCTTTTCATCGAACTTGCAAGTTTTTTATGGGCAGTGCACAAGAAAAAACAGCGCTAAAAATTGAGAAAACCTCAATGTTCCATGAAACATGCCAATCCACAAAACTATTTCTCCTTTACAGGCACTGTGGGCACAATGAACGGAAAGGTGCATCAAAAGCAAAAGCCCTGATCAAAATTAATGATATTTAAAACATTTTGCATTGCATACATCTTGAAACACTTCCGACTTGACCAGTAGTGCAAGTTTGAATAATATATGTAAGGTTTTCAGTAAAATAAGTTGGAAGGTAGACTGTCAGCTGGGTGTTTGCTCTCAGCATCCATATGTTGTCATATAAGAGGTTCACTTCGTCCACTGTCTTTTTCGATGTGTTACATCTGGCATATTTTCAATGGCTGGACAGGTGCTTTCCCAGTATGCCAGACATCAAGTATTTGAAGCTGTCATATGCGACATTCCTGTAGAAAGTTATTGCATGTAGTCTACATCAGCTAAACTTGAGAATGCTCACTGAAGAGTTGAACATTTTTGTTTCATTCTACTGCCATATGCTCTTGTTTATGAATATGCAAGAAATGTGCCAAATCTAAATTTTTATAGGGCAGAATTAGCTGGCACTTGAAAAGGTTATGTTAGGTCTATGTCTTCTGCTGGCGCTCTTATGCCACAGCTTGGGCGAGAGAAGTGCATAAAATCAAAAAGATCAACATAAAAACAAAAAAATTTGTAAAGTCAGTGAACCTTCTTTGAGCCTTTCGCCAACTGCTTTGGTCTTTCCAGCCCTTTCCGAGCCAGCGAGATCAACCAGATGGAATTTCGCCACCATTATGGCACCACCACTGGACTTCTCCTGCTGCTCCACAGTCAGTGTGAAGATGGCGTGCGAACGAGACGAGCGCGCGTTCATGTTGGTCGAGGCGGTGCTTCGACTTGCAGAGCCGACCTCCAGAAGACGGATTGTCTCCTCGAGGGTGGTCACGTTCAGCTCCGTCAAGTTGAAAATCTGTGAAGCAAGAACATTTTGCAACAAGATGCTTGAGAATGACCACCTGTCAACACACTGCAGGTTGACAAACATGCACAGTGATATCTGCTTCAGCCATGGTGTACAGATTTGTGTATGTGACTTGTTTTTGCTGGTTCTGTCCACTGGTGCGAAGGAAAAAGAAACCATGAGCATAGAGCTTTGGGTAAAATAATTTTTTTTCGTACTCTGTGGGTCCGTTTCTACCTTACTGTGCTATGTGTCGCTTACGCGGACGACCTTGTTGAAGGCATTATCATAGTGGACATGATGTTCAACGTGTCGCGCTCTGTCAGCAGCGGTGAAAGAATAACTTTTCCTTTCTTGTAATGCTTGCAGCCAATAACCAACTCTTGCATGTGCCGCGAAAGCCTGTGATGCAATTCTTCTAATGCAATTGGCATTGGAATACTTCACCTACTTTCTAGTCTGTGTGCAACTTCAACTAAAAAAGAATATATATATATCTACGTTACTGGAGAGAACCCGCGCCACACAGGTTTCCTGAAGCACAGGAATCCGATGCTTCAGCGCACTACGAATGCTTGCGGGGAGGGAGGGATTAGTGGTATCTTTCTGGCCTCTACGTGTTGATGGAAGCACACTCCACAGATGCATATTTGACTGACAAAAGCGAGAAGACTCGCTATTCTAGCTGACAATGAATAAATGTTTTACGCTTGAAACATACAGATATGCAATCATGTTGTAGTTAATTCCAAGTCAGATATGCTGAACACTACCTCTGTACTGCCAGGTGGATGAAAAAAAAACTGGCTGCAGTTTGAAAACGACATTCATGGAAGCTTTCTTTGTAGCACCTGAACACATACATACTGAGTTCTGTGGTGGCCCTGTGGTGCATGCATGCATGTTGTATTAATGCAATTAACATTATTAGCCTACTTACCCCTACTACAGATTCTAAATAAATGTCTTCAACACGGCTTGATGCTACACATTGTTTCAAAGATAATGGCATTAACATCGACAGACATTGTAAGATGCATTTTGTGGAATTTTTTATGGAAAGAATGTAACATCACTGAGTGCACAAAAACTATTCAATACGTAAAATTGAGGGCTCACTGTAAGATGCACCCATTATCCTAGCACAGACTTTCTTTCACTGCAGAGACAACATCCCATGCAAGTATAAGCATAACATTTCAGGGTATACCCTATTTGCTCACGTAAGGCCCAGCCTTGTGTAAGGCCCGCACCCCCACTTCGCAGTGCGACGAGTTGAAGAAAAAAAAACGTTTCACTAACAGCAAATTGCACTGGCCAATCTAGAGCAGTGTGCCGAATCCAGGAGATTGCAACAACACCTAGCAGGGGTGACCCAGTCCAGATCGACTGACAAAAAATAGACATGCTCCAGCAGAAAGTACAACGAAAGCTGGGCCCCACATCTACTTGCCATATCAGACAACACCTCAAAAAGCTGAAAACAGCCGAGCCACCTGGCCAATCGAGAAGTTACGGCAACGCATCGTTGAAGTTCCGGTGAAATCTCTCTTCTCAGTGGATTCACCAGAAGTTTCTCATGCATACTCGCATGCTGGTGAATTCCCGCAAACCGCTGCAAAATGGCGCTAACCTGCATCTCAAAACCGGTCAGTGACTGTAAATGTGTTCACAGTCAGCTGCCAGTAGTTGTATTTATTTGTATAGCAGTCTGGACACAGTTGTAGGTTTTAACGAGTATCCATAAGCCTGCCTCGTGTAAGGCTTGTACCTCGTAAAAATTCACAAAAAGAAGTGCGGACTTTATCACAGTAATTATGGTATGTTCCGCTTAGTTGGGGGAACCTTTGTGGAACAACGTTAAAATGTTCTACTCAAGAAACACATAAAACGAAATTAACAGTGATATGCAGTAGCAGTGGCAAGAAGCTCCACTGATTTTTGAGCGCCACGCGTCCCACAGCAAACTGACAAAGTTTCAGTGCATTCGGTGCGATGGAAAAATTTTATTCCAATTTGTTTTTATAACGAAGTTGAACTGTAGAGTAGTCTGGCAACGCTAAGTGGAAACGAAACGAATCACACCCCAGGAAATGGCTTTTTTTAAGTAACAGAATGCAATCTCGAAGGCCATGCCTTTGTGTACTGCAAGTACAGAAGCAATTGCAGAAGCACAAAATACGTCACGTTTGCCATGCATTGTTTTGTCTGCGTGCGAGCCTCGGCAGTCTGCTGCTGCTTTCTTTCACACGAGTGAAGGGTCTCTGGTACAATCCAATTGCATCGACCGTGCTGCGCATTGAGTGCCAGAATGTGTGGAGCAAAACATCCAATGTGGTTACCAACTGTTTCAAAACAGACGACACAGCGATCGCCCCTCATTTCC
Source organism: Dermacentor albipictus (assembly GCF_038994185.2). Taxonomy (NCBI): domain Eukaryota; kingdom Metazoa; phylum Arthropoda; class Arachnida; order Ixodida; family Ixodidae; genus Dermacentor; species Dermacentor albipictus. The sequence continues at coordinate 893,535 of NW_027225574.1, read as the reverse complement.
TGACATCCCACAATCGATACCAAAATGGCTGTTGCTATTGGTGGGACGTATTCAGAGGTAGCGATTCCAAATAGAAATTTCAAATTAAGATATGTGCTGAGAGCCCAGTTTTTCTGTGTGTGGAACCATATTGTGCCCTGTACTCTCTGTTACAGTGATAAAACTGAGAGTATTCAGACGACCATGTCATGGCCCTACATCCGTTTAACATGGGTTCAACTTAGAACATTTTGCAGACATGTTACACTTAGTGGAACCTATGTGGAATGAGACAGTGTATAACTGACAGAAAGCCCTATTAGATATCAAGCATAAATTCAAGCTGGGTGAATTGTGTGATCCTTTGGCCCAAAATAAGTTTGCCAGATCTTCACTGCAGGCAGCAGTGAGTTCCACTTGCTCGGTGGAGTTTGAGGTAAGATGGCAAGATTGACAGTTTTACACAGCTAACAGTTGTTCTGTCAAAGCTACAAAACTTATTGCCCACATAAATTTGACTTCGCAGGGCTAGAGCTCAGTGACAGCTTTCTTAAGATGTGCAATTCAAGTGCACATAGAGCCTGTTCACAGTCTGGCTAGTACAACATGGCTACACAAACAGTCACCAAATTTCAGGCAAACCAAACTTAAGCTCTATCTTGTGACACTCTGGTGTCAGTTATTAGTGGGACGTTGGCTCCTTTGCAGACTGTGCGACAAGAGCCCAGAGAGACAGTTGTGTTCTTTCTTTTTCTTCTCATGTTTCGCACCCCTTTCACCATTACAGTGTAGCAAATTGGAGCTATCATTTGGTTAACCTCCCTGTCTTTACTTGGCTTTTATGTCTCTCTCTCTCTGGTGTCAGTGTAGCATATAGTGCTGTTCACAGAACAAACCTTTATGATAAGAACATGTGCATGACAAATGATCAAATATAGTAGAGCAAATTAAAATATTTCTCAATGATATTACTATGTAACGAGTACATATATGCTTAAAACGAACATTGGATATATGGAAGGCATTTTCGTGCTGGATGTGATTTCATTAAAACAAGGCTAGACTTTAATCCAAACATGCTTGCTAAGAATCAGAGTGTGAGGGGGGGGAGGGGAGACATCCGGTGGAGACAGAACTGCTCTGTGGTGGAAGAGCAATGGCACTCCATGGTGTCAGCACTAAGCGTTGGCAAATGTTCTCCCTCTGATGGACTGACCAATCTGTGCTGCTTAGTGTCAGTAACCCAACAAGAACTGGCATGTACAGCATAACACAGTCACAGTCCAAAAGAGAGACTGTGACTGTAACAAATGATAACCTGCATTTACATTAAGCACAAGAGCTCACAAGACATCCCCACAGAGGAATGCCAAATTACAAACCACATGGCAGTATGCAGATGACTGCTTGCACTAAGAAACGCTTCAGCTTTGTTTTCACACAGTAACCTTTTAACCTTCTGCTACAGTGGATCGGAAATGAAAACAATAAGTGGCTTTCATACATCAGGGGAAGATGGTGAATTTTACCAGCTCTAATCTAGCCTTGTTCATGGTTGGCAACATCATACTGTGACAACATAGAGTTACTATACTGTGAAAAAGCTTGATGATGATGATAATGTATGTGGTTTTATGGAGCAAGGGCCAATGTGATAAAGCTTACAGGAAGCTTGGTTAATTAATGTGATTTGCATTCTTGGGAAACTTTACCCACTTTGTGGTATTAAGTAAGTAAGCAAGTAAGTAAGTATGTACGTGATGCAGCTGTATAGAACTTCTTTCGTATCACTCTTATATTTAAAAAAATACTTTAAAATTTATCTGGTGAGGGGAGGAATCGAACCTATGTCACATGGGTTCCTCAAGGACAACAGCCTGATGCTCTAGCACTGTGTCCCGAATGCATGTTGGCAGTGAGGAAACGATTCTCAATGTTCATGTGCGCCATGCATCTCAGAGGCTATGAGCGAATTTCATGGCTGCAGCAAATACATTGCAGCCAAATGTCATGGCCACTAAGCCATTGCAACCTGGTGTCACCATTTCGTTTTGCAGATGCAGTATGGTAGGATTGATTGTGAAGCCTGCTTATGAACCTCTACTTGTCTCGCTTAATTCTGCACAATACCATGCACATTTCTTTACAACACTGAAGACTTTTCTAAATACATAAATGGCTTGGATAAGGGCTGCACAATTGATTAACTCTAACCTAAGGAAGACGAGTTGGGCTTGTCAAGCGCTTACTTGCAAAAAAGACACATTACAAACCCAACAAGTGCAGTACCATTTATTTCTCATGCAGCCCTCAATATGACTTGAGTTCGTCAGCTGCTTTGTGCATCTCTTAAACACCAGGTGGAGCAAGGAGCCTGTGGAAGATAGAGTTCTGCGGTAGCATATACAGTAACTCTAGTGGAAGATAAAGTCCCTTGATAATTTGAAAGTATCGCCACTCTTTGAACTCCGCCGCCGCCGCGCGACCTCCTCGCCTCCTCCTCGCCCCTTGCGTGTCCCCCCCGCGGCAACCAGTTTTGCCCCCGTTTTTCTGCATGACGATTGGTCTCCCTGCCGTTGCCCTTGGAAACGCGCGGAACTTGAGTTTTGCTTGTGTTTTTCTTTTTCGTTCGCGCCATTTTCCTCCTGAGCATGGCTGGCTCGGTGCTTTAGCTTGGCGTAGCGAACGTTGTGCGCAGTGTTTCTGGTCTATGTGCTAGCTCTATGCCGGGCTGTTGCGCATATAACTGCAGCAAGAAGCCTGAAGATGGTTATGCCGTTTTTATGATACCACAACGAAAGCGTAACGGCTTGCGTAGGAAGCAGTGGCTGCATGACATTGGCCGAAGCAACTTTGTTCTGACAAAGAACAGCGTTGTTTGCGAGCTGAGGAGTCTTTCTTATAGCTCGTAGCAAAGCATCCCGTAATGCTGCATTTTTTTTATCATTCTTCCGGCCTGCTCACCAGCGTTTTTGTTGCGGTTGTCCTCAGTATACTTAATATTCTGGGGTGGCTCCATCACTTCGCACGTCGCCAACTGTTGTTATTCAGTCGGAAGCGCAGTATTATTGATTCTGCTTTGCGCCCTGAAAAAATTAGTGGCAAGTATCCCCGTAGTATTGTAGGTGATGAGCGTTCACTAGTCAAAATTGAGCTTTTTTTAAGTTTTAAGGCGAAAGCCTTTAGATCTTTATGTTTCAAGGCCGCGTTCTAAACTGGAAGTATCACGTGACCCAAGGAAGGCCAGAGGGGACCCAAAGCATGTCCACCCCTGTATGAGAGAATGATTACCCAAGGTAATTAATGAATCATTAGTGGTTGACATAAGGTGGATTAGGGAGGATTAAGGTTGATAAGAGTGTATTAAAGAAGAATAAGGTGGATTAGAGTGCATTACGAAGGATTAAGATGCATGAATAAAGATTTAGCTGCGTGGAGGAGAATTAAGGCGGATTATGGTGGATTAAGGTGAAGTGTTGATGAAAGGGTATTAAGACCGATTGGGGTGGATTAGGGTGCATGAACAACAATCCAATCACTAATCAATCATTACTTCGGTAATCATTAATCATCTCTTATACGCGGCTGCACATGCTTTGGTTCACTTCCCGCCTTCCTTCGGTCACGTGATATTTTCTGTAGCTCACAACGAGACCTTGAAACAGAGGTCTAAGGCTTTCGCTTAATAGGCCACACACAAAGGGATGTGTCACAAGCAATACTAGACCAGACGCACGAAGTGAAGCATCTGATCATGTGGCAGAAAAACTGTCTGGAGTATAGAACTCGCCTCAAAGCTCCCTTTAAAGCAGTATACCCCGTTCATACAGCTTTAAGAAAAAACCAACCTCCTCATAAACGTTGCCTCCAGCATTATCGATGCTGTTATTAGCATTTCTCAAAATTTTCAACCCCACTGGGGCGCGCAACTGGCCCAATATAACACGCCTCCATAAAATCCTGCGGCCCGTCCGCGGGAGCCCAGGAGGAATAGCGTGCCGTGCGCAGCCGGCGGGCGAGGAGAATCGAGGAGGAAAGCGCCGTGAGGAGGAGAGTGTCGCTACTTTCAAATTATCAAGGGGCTTTAGTGGAAGAGCGAAGCTGTGAAGATACTTTTTTGTTTTGTTGTGTCACCCGCCACCTATTTCAAAATGGCCTGTTCTGTAGGACAAGTGAACACTCCGAGTCATGTAGCAATTCGGAGAGTTAGCTTCCTCTAGTGACAGCAATCTTGCGATACAAGGCGTTGCATAAAACGAGAATAAGATGAAAACAGGAGCCAACATTTTGACAAGTGGATTTGTCTTCTTTAAGGCCTTGCCTTGAAGAAGACAAATCCACTTGTCAAAACGTTAGCTCCTGCTTTCACCGTGTTTTTGTTTTGCTCATCGTTTTGAATTTTCATCTCTCACATTCCCCCTGCTTTCCCTGAATACAAGGCGTTGTATGTTTAACCATGTAAATAAGAAAAGTGAAAACATTTTATGAAACCTAACTTTGTTGCTGTGTAAAAAAGTTCATAAGCTTCAACTTTCTTACACAAACATTTTGCTTGATATTGCTTTATATGACCAATAGAATTGTTTGCATGCAAAAAGAATGCTTTTCTTGCAAGTTGCTTTTCTTTTCTTTTAGAGTCCTTATACGGTTATCCTCTAATTAATCAACTAGTATATCCAGAATAAATTTATTGAAGGCAAATAATCAGCTGACATCACATGAGAAAAATCAGGCAATGTCACCTGCCACCAATATCCTTGCGTCACTTAACTGTGAGGAAGGGAAGAAGGGAACCACAGATCAAGCACCTGTGCGCACGTTTGTGAGGAGTAGGGGCAAAAGCCACCTACACACACAGCACTTCACGCAAGCAGGACAAATGATCGAGTGAATTGCCTAATTGCAGCTGGATTAATAATTACGTCAAAGTGAAACTGAAATTAATTTTGGGTTATTACGCACTGAAACCATGATATGATTATGAGCCACACTGTAGTGGGGGACTTCAGATTAATTTTAACCATGTCGGGTTCTTTAACATGAACCCAATGCACTGTACACACGTGTTTTTGCATTTTGCTCATACCGAAATGTGGTTGCCATAGCAGAGATTTGATCCCACAACCTTGTGCTTAGCTGAGCAATGCCATAGCCACTGAGCCACCACAACGGGTAATTCCATCAGAGCTACATGTCTGACTTCAGTAGACTGAAGAAAGGTGTCGTTTACACGACACTAAAGGCAACTGCCTGTTCATATATAACATTGCCATTTGTGTTTTAATTTTTTACGTTTATCTACTGGAATTACCAATTCTTATTTTCAGCTCACGAATGTGAATCAAGGAAACCAATTAATCAATTAATTTATCAAGAATGTCTCATTAATAAGGTCAACATTTTTAAATTGTTGCTAGTGTATAATAAATTAGGTAGTGACTACAGTGACGGGGCCCGGCACATTAACATCTGCACTACAGTGACGGGGCCCGGTACTTTACCATCCACACTACGGTGACGGGGCCCGTCGCTTTAATAACAACACTACACCGACGGGGCCGTCACTATAAAGATGTCGGTATTGGGGGCGAGGACCATAGAGTTTCCTACAAAATTCTTGTAGGAAACTCTATGGCGAGGACGACTTACGGAGTCGCCATCTGTCGGAAGCGCCTCACATGCGTCGGCGTTAAATAAAGGCTAAATAAACATACTACGCGGCAGCGCCTCCTGAACAATGTTGCAAGTACTCTCGAAATGGCAGTATTTTACCTTCAAAATAATCATGTTGGACAAACAGAAAGCACAGAATGGTTTACAAACGCTATCTCTTTGCCTACTACGTACAGTAAGCTGGGACACTGCGAGCGGTCGCCGCAATCGATTCCACCGAACCGGTTTGCGTGAAACGTAAGCAATCGCTGAGAAAACTATGTGAAATATGTTCTTATAGTGAGATGGCTGTCTGTGTAACTAAATATAGCATAACAGAATGAAGCTGCAATGCAGCGATCGAACGGGTTCGCGGTGACCGACTTCGCGTCTGCATGCATGTCGATCGCTTTCGCTCCGAGCACGTTTTCGCACCGTGCCGTGAGCTTTATGCCGCAGCATATGAACATTTGACAGTACGCAAGCAACCATTGTTGCATGGACACTATCGGAGCTGTTCAAAAATAATTTCGGTATAGCTAGGGTCTTCGACGCCTACAGCGACTTGTGATATGTTCCGTCGCGATGATTCAGTCTTCATTTTCTTTTTCTTTTCTTCTAAAGTCTTGGAAGCTTCAATATCATTATTTCTCAAATTTCATCGAACTGCATGTTTATCGGTCTTCTAAGCGAGCAATTACCCGCTGCTTCTTTTTCTTAATTCAGTAGAATATTCATTGTCTGGTGCCTTGTGCACGCCTATGGACGTTGCCTTTGGTTGCGCATACTAAATACTGCTCACAAGGACGAAACTGTTGTCACGAATGTTTTCACCAGTTTTCGTTTTGATATGGCCACTACATAACAACTCTAAGCCAAACCTCTAGCTGTAACATCGTGTCACACCTTGTTACATTACATTGATGTATATAATCCATCACATGTAATAAAACCTTCTTTCCCCACTCTCTGACTGCATCTGGTTGCTTTGGAATCGCCTGACCTTGTTGTTTAGGCCTTCCCACCAGGAAGGCCAAACACACAGCAAAAGAGGTGATAAAGGGACATCCTGCCATTAGTTCTCTACATTTGTTCACTGCTCTGTGTAGCCATCATGAAGCGAAAATTCAGCTCCGGTCTTACATCATATGTTGCTACTGTTTTTAAAAATTTTCACTGAAGCTGTTAAGGGGAATTTCACAGCCTTTTTTGTGCAGCGGTGTGCTCGGTATTAACCGTTAAAGAACAGCCGGAGTCCCGAATTTTTGTTTTGAAACGTAATTATAGACGATTACAAAATAAAAGTTGAGTTGTATCCTTCATACCGATTTCGAATAGACATATACCTCTCTTGAATAAACAACTTATTTGTGCTAACGGGAGTGACAAAACACTGTCCTGCGGGCACTTATGAACAGCTAGACGACGTAGCAATGAAAGTGCATGAGTAGTTCGCAGGCGTAGCGCTAATACAGACCACTCGTACCGTACAGGCCAAGCGCTCATACAGTTCTTGTCTCCGTCCCTTAGCGAGCCGCACACGAATAAGCTTTCAACTTGCACACCTCTTCATCATTTGCGTCCGGAGGAGGACTTACCTTCGACGTTGTCACCGAGTGTGGAAAGTGTGCTATGCCAGTGAACTGAACCTACTAGGGTGGAGAACACGATTTTCAAAACTTGCACGCTTGGGAGACTTAGGATTCTCCTTATTGAACAACGATTCTCACGCGTTTGTACGCTTGCCATTGGCTGGCGAGCATACGGTTGAGCCATTGACTATTGACCCGCACTATAGTACTTTAAAGACACGCGCGCGGCCGTGTCTGCTGTTCCTGGGGCACGGGGCACAGCAGACGAAAGGTGCCCGAAATGTTCACCCATGACGTCACGTCCGCTATAACCCATGATGTCACATCCGCTCATTTCCAATGGCGTCTGTCTAACCGTGTCGGCTGCGCTGCGAAGCAGTTCGTATTCCGTGCCCACTTAGAGCGTGAGTAATTCATCTTTCCACGCTATATGCGTGTAATAAAGGATTGGGGCTGTGAGCTGTTTGATGCGTTACCATTAGGTACCTTGTGCGCATATTTTGCCTCATGGCCGCGTCAAATTGCAGCCGGCATTTGGAATGGGCCGTGGCATCTTATATGGAGCTGTTCATGTGAGTGGTATTGCCTTCGTCAGGATCGTCAGTGCGTGCACAGAACCATGCAGTAGTCTGATTCAGGGGAGGGTGCGCGTAAGAACGAGGACGTAAGAAAACACTGGCATGACGAGCTGTTGGCTGTGATGCTTTGAACCGTTGGTTTGTCGACCTCGTAAGCCAGTTAATGTTTACACGGCCATTTTTTTCTGAACTGTTGATTTCTTCCATAATAGCTACGCAATTTCGTAGTTTCCTGTTCAACTGCTTTGGTCATATGCGAGTCAAGGTGTTCTCTTTAGCCGAGCGCAGTTTTCGAAAGCGAAACGACGCTTTTGCATCAGCATATAGTGCAGTCGCCCATTTATAACACAGTCAATCAATGTCATTTTGTATGTCACTGGGAAACCGCCGAACGCAGGGAACTCACTCGCATGCGGGGAACTGCATAACTAGCCACTGGATTAGCGTGCCTCTTGGGAAGCTGCTTTGCATCAAAGGCCAAGTACCCTTGCTATGATTCACCGCAAAACATGTATGTCTAACTGCTTAATTTGTATTGCGGTGAAGCTAACCTTACGGAACCGAATTTTGCAACGCTTTTTAGACTCCTGCATCTCTACCAGCCACTACCAAACGCTTGTCGATACGTTTCTTGGCAAAGGTCCAGCTAAATCTCCTCTGTTGGGAGTGGGGGGGACTCACGTTTATGAAAACTGCCAAGGAAAGCATGCAGTTGCCCTGATGAAGGCACGCTCCCCTATCGAAACATTTGCACCAGCCTTTTCGACCACCGTTGTCACCGCAACATATTTGTGTGTTGCGCTGAAGCATGCCGATATTGGGACATATTTACGTGAATCTGGAATGTATGGTTTTTGTCAGCGACGAACCTAATTTTCAGCAAAGCAGATTTTCGCGGCAGGATGCATGATGTTTTGAGAACTTTTGTTGGCTAAGGCCATACATGCCAGGTTAGCTCTTGTCACAATACCTACGCTTTACCGCAATACACAGGAGGCCTCGCTGCAGGACACGCCCGCCGTAGTTAGCCAAAACCTTACGTGACCGTTCACTGCAAAACACCTCCTGTATTGCGGTGAATCGTAATAAAGCACATTTGTCAGTTTAGAATGTAAAGGCCCTTGCCCTTCACTTTTGTAATATTATGACTCAGTTTAATGAGAACATGTATTCACTGCTAAAAACATCCACATTGAAATAGAGATATGAACAGTGATGGCAGCCTGTGTGATGTTTTATCCCTTTACTTTTTGTGCACCTGTCACGCTGCCATTATTAAATTTTCCTGTACTTTTTAAGGTGCTGAGGTACATAACATTACATCACAAGGAGCCACTGTGTAATTAGTGTTCAAGGACCAGTGTGATGGCTTTTCTCAAGAAAGGTTTGGGTTATGTTGTCGTGAAGGTTTTTTTAGAGAAGTAGCTTTCTGAGAAGAAATCAGATGTCAGGAAATAGACCTCAATGGCACAATAATCTTGGCTGCCTTTTGCTCAAACGTACCCTAGACATAATTGAGTAATTTGCACTTGCAACTGGACAGCAGCCTTAGCTTGGGAGACCAGTGATATGGCATATTTTATCAAACTAGGTGACACATAGCATTACCAGTCCAAATAGAGACCTGTTTAAATGTTTTTCACATTTAACACCTAGATTTTCGACCATGAATTTAGAAAAATCTGTAGCACATTTAGAACCTAGATTTTAAATGCTGTATAAGTTGGCTTCTTGTTCACTGCAGCTGTGCTCGGCTTCTGTCCAAACGGGAGAGCACTTCTGCACAGCTTATTAGGGAACATTCTTATTTACATACCTTCTTTTTATTTATCTTGCCTACAATAACAATCAAATGTTTATAGCACATGAATGTGCTGTGCATGAATCTTAACTTACAATGCCATGTTCAACAGCACAGTGCATGTAGCTTGTGTTGGTTCACTCAAGCTAAGCATTGCTACAGCCTTTAACTGTAGGTATCATGGTATGAGAGTAGAGAAATGGATATGCAAAGACAGTTGGGCACATTGAGACAACATCTTTGTTGTGTGTGAAAAGGTGACAGATACACAATATGGGGAGAACGCATGCACTTTCATATTTTCTCGCACACAAAAAAAGCCGGAGGAATAAGGTTTCTTCACTGAGCCAGAGAAACTATATGTTTGCTCTCAAAGGTAATTCTGATTCATTGGATATGTTCCTGTGCTGTGTTTATTTTCTTGAGTGTGCTTTAGTTTTTGCACGTTAATGTTTCAAACTCGTTTTTATTTTCACAGACTGAACATCCCACGTCTTGGTTTGACTTCCTAATACAGGATACTTGCACTTAGCATGGAGTGATGAAGCAGAGCAGTGTACTTTTATTAAATGTGCAGATTTAAGCAGTATAACAGCCGTTCATTAAAGAACGCGTGCTGAAAATAAAGTGTTCTTAACCACATTCCTCATTGTCTATTTATTTATTTATTGATACTGTCAACCCTCATAGAGGGTCATAACAGAGAGGACAATACAATTACATAAATCAAATATGGACAATGTCAATGTACGTAAAGTTGCTTAACACTTGTCAATTCACAGTGAATAAGATGTTCACTTGAATGCTGTTCAGCACACTTCTGACATTTATCAAAATACATACAATGAATATCAAGTCGCACATATCACTTGGTACTTCAAAACTAAATCGAAAACTCCCATAAATATGCCTCAGCAGCATTTTCAAAGTTGATGACATCTTTTAGGCTAACAATAGCGTTTGGCAATTGGTTCCACATTTCTATCACATCCAAGAAAAATGAGTATCGATATGTATCACTGTTGGTACGGTCCGGCTTTATGACGTAGTCGTGGTTAGTTCGCGGGTATCTTTTGCCTGGAGCATGTAGATATTTGAACTTATCAATCTAAAGTTGATCCTGCATTATTTGATAAACACCTTCAGCCTATATTTTTTTCTACGTACCTCAAGAAGATAGAAGTTGCAACGCTGTAACATAAGCGTGACCGATTCCTTCCTTCGGTATGTCGAACAAATAAAACGTGCCGCCAGACTCTGTATCCTTTCTAACTTCCTCTTAAGCGTCACTTGATGGGGACTCCAAACAACGGCTGAATATTCTAGTATCATCCTAATGAAGGCGGTGTATGCAATAAGTTTTACATTACGCGGTGCATGTTCCAGTTTTTTCTCTCAGAAAATATAACTTTTGATAGGCAGTCATGCAGACGTTATCTATATGTTGGTTCCATGTCAATTTTGCTCGTATTCCTGTATTCTCATCAGCAAAACCACTTGTATGGGGAACTGATCATGATAAGTGCTCATGAGCATTTTAAAGAACAGCCTTGAACCCTGCTCATGCACTGGTAAAATGTATAGATGCAGTGAAATTGAAACAGAAGGCAAAATAGCAAACATGATGCAGTATTTGTCAGACAATTATGTCAGCAATTTTTCCATAAAACAATTTACTTAGAGCATACTACCACTACAAAGTACCCATCTTTCTTGTTAGGCATACATTACCACAAGCTCTTTAAATGTGGTCGCAAGAGAGATGCTGGCTTTAATGAGGAACTATAGAGGGTAAAGGCAGCCATGAAAACGTATTAAGAAATAATGCAATGCATAGCATTTACTCAGTTCAGAGAGCTTCCAAAGTTGCCTTAAGGCCTTGATAGGTGTGTATGAGGGAACAGTTGTAGTCCAATTGGAGCATGAGAAATGAACATTAAGATCGGAACAAGTAACAACTCGTAATGCAATTAAAAAATCTTCCTATACCTTTAAAAAGACAGTTTAATGAAATTAGTGTGACAATTTCCTTTTCCTTTTACTTCATTTAGGTTCAACATACTTATTTTACTAAACACAAAAAAAGCAGAGGTGTGAAGCACATAAGAAAGATGCTAGTCTGTTTTTATATTCTGCCTTCTCTAAATTCAAAGTTCAGTAAAGTTAACTTAGCTACAGTGAAGCCATTGCGTCTGCCGGTATGGTGCATAACAGCAGCAATCGCCAGCCTAACTGCTTGGGTTTACAGTTCCTTATTTGTATTGTATACCTTTTAAGTGCTGAGCTATTGGAAGATTGATTAAGGTGGCCAACATGCTGAACCACTAGTTTACTGAGTAAAATACACGGAGAAGGGTGGAAAGATAGGACAGAGCACAGGGGTGTATTCCATGTCCACCTAGTGGAAATCTCCATTTCATCCGCTGCTGAAGTTCTGATTGGCTGGGCTGGGGTATGCATGAGAAGGAGACATGCTCCCCCAGCTAATTCAGAAGAAGAGGATATGGAAATGTCCACAAGATGAATACTTACAAAGCTATTTAATAAAGTACTTCTGTAACCAACATGCCTGCCATGCCACCCTTGCTTTCAATGTCTGTCTTAGTAAAAGTGTGAAAGAACCAGGTTCGTTCATGAAAAGTCTTCCTGAGGGTGTGTGCCTTGAAGCCCGTAGTGGTAATCACAGGAAACTTGTCAGCTCACAAGTTTGCCAAGACCAAGTGATGTCAGAAGTTGATGAAGCCTACATGGTTAATGTATGACCGCTTAGGCCAAAATTATTTAGATACTTTTTATGAGGACTACGTATTTACTGGAAATCTCAAAATAATTATGTTAGTGCAGAATACCTTCCACTAGTTGTGACGTCCTTGAAAGAATGAAAATGTTTGAGTTGTACTTGTGTGGTGCATGAAGGTACTTTAAGAAAAGAAACTCAGCAATGAAAACAAAATGCAAAGAGTAGTATTCAAAAAAAATTGCCACCTCTTTAGCGATAGGTGAATTCAAATAATAATAATAATAATAAGCAAATGAAGATTGGGCATACAAGATAGATGCTTCGGCTCCCACTTGAAAGCCTTGTTCGCAAAGATTGTGAACAAAGCTCCAGTTGAACCTGTTCTTATTTATCATTTTTATGGTTAGCATCTAATTTTAAACTACTTACCGTGCCTCTTTTGGCCAAACCAGACAGGCTGCCGTCAAACTCTTCACTACTTCAATGCAAATAATTGGAGGTTGGCAAATACATTTTTCTAATAGGAATAGTAGGTAACGAATAGTCAAACACTGATGCATACAGTTACAGCAGGCATATTTATCTTGGAATTAAGCACCATGCTTATATTGTCTAGTAAAAAAAGCACAGCTATCAAGGAAGATTAGGATTATTTTTAAGCAAAAGCAATTATACCTCATATACTTGAAGCAGATGTAGTGCTTCTCAAGAATCACGTCCAAACTGCACACACTAAAACATTAAGCTGGGATATTCAAAAAGGCAAGTACATGTTTTGCTTGCCAAGTGACTTTTTGTGCTCAATTATGTAAAGTGTGCTATTATATGATTAATGTAATTTGCTAATGTAAAGAAAGAACATGCCAAGATCTCTTGCTTCATATATACACGCTGCATCAAGAAGGTAATTAAGGAAGAAGAACACCAGAAATAAACACAAATATTTGTGCGCTTTCTGGCATAAAATAATTCTCATGTAAGCCACATAACATGCTTTCCAAAGCATCCCCTACCTTAACTTACAGCTGCATCACATGAAGGCACTTTCTAAGAACACACATGCTTCATGATCATTCACTGTGTTAGTGACTCCCACTGAAGTAGACTGAAAACATATTTGGGCATTACATTCAATAGCTGATGTAAAGTGAAAAGACTGCAGCTTGTAGGTATGAATGAACCAAGTGAATAAGAAATATAAGTTCTCAAACTTCTAGTAGTAAGTGTGGCAGCACTTAAGAAGAACATATTGCAACTAAAAATTGCAACACATGATGAAATAACTGAAATAGCTAGGGAGAGTTTAATAGACCAATAAACAGGAAACTGCAAATTCCCAACATTTCTGAATACTTTTCTTTACATGTACTCACCTCATAAGTATGACTTCCCTTAATACTCGAACCTCTGCCTTAATTTCATAATTCCCCATTCTCGCTGCTTCGCTCATGCTGATTGACATCTAGCACAAAGGTTGGCAAAAGTAGCTGAGCATTTGCATGTGTTGTGAGGCAAGCTGCCCACATCTGGTAGCCGCATGCCAATTTCTCAGAGTAGATGAAAGGGAAGCCTTGAGGGTAAACCATAGAGAAGACGGATACCTTGGTTCAATGATAACTGAAAACACCAAGATGGAAAATTTGGACAGCCCACAGAATCAGCAGAATTAACATAGTTTGGAAAAACTGAAAAGATGCATTATGATATTTATGTTACACAGGTTCCAGTCAAGTTGAAGATTTTCACTGTCTGATAAACTTATAAGACAATACATGACTAGCAATACTGTATGGCACCTAAACAACTTTAATAAAGTCACCTAGAAATCAGGATGGAGAAGTGACTGAATTGAGGATGCTAAAATGGAGGTGGATGAGGTTTCGTGCCGCGCGCGGTGTGTGCCTACGTGTGTGCGCGTGGACATTTCCTTCGAAGGGCGGTGTACAGTCTGTTTCACATTTAGGGGAAAACTCGAAGCGCATTGCATCGCGATGCGACGAGCGCTTGAGTCAGGCGGCGGCAGCAGCTCGCGCAGATGCTCGAGGGGCGGGATCTTGAACGGCGTCGTCTGCTACGGCAGCGCGCGCTGGCCGCATTGTCGGGAAACGTTCTACTGTCAGGTGCAGGGCGCCGATCACATCGTTACTGCGTGAAATGAGCCGGTATTCTTTGCTAAGCGTTGCGCGACGCCCACTGATACGCCTCGAATGTAAGTTCATCGCTGCAGGGCAGTCATAGACGACGTACTGATTCCATACATTCTTGACGGCCCGTTTCTGGAAGGCGACTATATATTCTAACGCGATAGGATGCCGATCCACACTGCTCGTGCTGTGCAAGAACTGCTAGAAGAGCGCGCAGTCACTCTCTTGGAGCGGCCGCCTCAATCCCCGGGCGCCAACACCATTTAAAATGTCTGGGGCTCGTTGAAAGTATCGCTGGCGCAACATCCCCTCCATCAGTCGCCCGAGGATAGGTTTGGATCCACCATCGTCAGCGACTGAGACGTGCTGCGAATGAACACATCCCTGATCAAGTCATTCTACACTTCACTGCCTTCCAGGATGAGCGCTGTCATCGCTGCCGCTGGGGACATGACGAGATACTAACTGAAGTTCCGAGCGTGACGTGTCCAATTCCCCACCGGCGGGCAGGGTCT
The DNA here is from genome assembly GCF_038994185.2 of Dermacentor albipictus. Taxonomy (NCBI): domain Eukaryota; kingdom Metazoa; phylum Arthropoda; class Arachnida; order Ixodida; family Ixodidae; genus Dermacentor; species Dermacentor albipictus. The sequence goes on along the minus strand of NW_027225574.1, from coordinate 878,534 downwards.
GTCTGGTGTAGCGAATGATTGTCGAGAAAAATCACTTCCAGCTCATTGTCTGAACCTAAAACGTTCCTTTAATCGTGTCCGTTTGCTTCACCGTGTTCGACTCCCATTGTTGAGTGCTTTGTTTTCCTTTCGAGTCAAACAAAGACTGAGCACGTTGCGCGCACATCTTGGTGCGTTTTGTCACTGCTCATTACGGTAGCACACACAGTGAAGAAATATACGTGCACACGCTCAGTACTCCGGCCTTTCGAAAGAACAAATGAACCATGTTGTCAAAAGAAGTTTGTGGAACTCCATTATCGCCAATGAAGAATCAGAGTTTGGCGACGCACAACGTTTAGTAAAGAATATAAGCTCAGTTCTCGCAGTACCGATGAAATCGCTGCACTGCCCCTGACAGTACCACGCTTCCCGAAAATGCGGCCAGCGCGCGCCGCCGTAGCAGACGACGCAGATCACGACACCGCCCCTCAAGCGTGTGCGCCTGCTCGAGCTGCTGCCGCCGCACGACTCCATTGCTTGCCGCATTGCGATGCAATACGTTCCGAGTTTTCCCCTTAGTGTGAAACAAACTACACACGCCGCTATATTTGCCTTTAAGAAGATCGGTACGCTTGACGATTATTTTTATGGCTGCAATGCGGCGAAAGGGCAGCGTCTGCTTAACCATGTAAGGGACGCTGAGCAGGTAATTAGAAACGACATCGTATGTGCCGCCGGAAAAATCGTCAGCACATACGATGCGGCACATACATACGGCACCTACGAGCTAAAGTCATTTTTGCAGTTTCTCACATTATGTTTGCTACAAATCCGTGTTGTCTCTGATGGCGACAACGGACTTCTATCGATACTGTGCGGAAATAAACAAGATATATCGCTGCATAGCACAAGTACGACATGCGCACACAACTTTAACTAGTACGTCCCCTACAATATGGAATAGAGGCAGCAATGTAGACAGCTTGGCCATTTTTTAACAGTACTCAAGAGACGGAAGTTGAAAGTATTATTAATCATTCCTGCTTCAGCAATGCCGGCGCGACCAAGACGCGGGTGTGTATCGTCCAGTAACCCGATCGATCGGTGCAGTGGTGAAGCGAGAATGAACTCCGCGGTCATGTTCAATGCATCATGCACATATTCAATTTCTCGGCACGCGTGAACTTCGGCCAGTGCTAGCGCATACAACAGACGTGGTTTCCATTCTTGGGCAGCGCACACACAAACGAAACACGAGAAAGAAGACAGGACAAGCGCTCGTTGAACTTAAAGTTTTTATATGAATAAAAGGATTATGTACCGAGTAATTATTAATTTCACGTGGGTTACATATAGAAACCGTCATACACTCAGGAGTGATCATGAACGAGCTCGCTTCGTTTGCCAGATGTTTACTTCGCTCGGCGCACCGCAGTAATCCATGTCTGTCGTCTGCTTCTTTCGTATCATTTTCATGTGAATCGGCAGAATTTCACTGGTGGAATCAACCTTTTCATGTTTACATTGCTGTCATGACAGTTAACAACACAATAATAATTTCCGGTCATCCGAAGAGGCGCCGTGGCAAACAAGAGACGTTTCGCGCGCAGCGCGAACTGTACGCGGGCGCGACCGCGAAGGGAGCGGCGACGGAAACCTACACCCGTTGGAGATGAAATCGCTCCGCCAGGGGAGAAACGAGCGCTGGCGTCTAGGATGAAACTTGGCGTGCGGTCGTCTATAAAGATGGTGCCTTCATAAGTGGCGCCTTCCCACGCGAGCAATGGGGGAGGAAAACGAGCTCGCGATAACGCGATCAAGCGCGCGCGAGGGGGCGGAGTGGGGGGTAAGTTGGCGCGCGGCTCAGCCATGACTGCGCGTAGCTGTAAGCGCGGCTGAGCGCATACGCAGCCGCGCACCCTGCTCTAGAGGTAATCTGCTGCGTGTGGAAAGAGCGGACATGCCAAGACGGCGTGGCATCATGTAAGCTGTTTTCCCGCACGTTTAGTATTGAAGGTTGCGCAATCTCGAGTTTTGATGACCCGTTGGAACGAGAAGCAGACGAAGCATTCGCTCCCAGCTGCCGGCGTTCTTCATGATAGCGTCGTCGCAGTGCGACCGGGCGACGTTAGGGGGCGGAGTGCACGCGAAAGCATGGCGTCACTTAATTCATACCGCTGACGTGAAGATATCAACGTGGCATGAAACCGTATCATTCAGCGCTTGCTCCTATATTCGTCAAAATTAATTGTTTTCTCATTCAAACTTGCTTTTTTTTTTCGATTGCCCAATAATTCGGAAAATTGCATGGCCCCTTTCCGTGCAACAAAAATCGATCGGCGACTGTACTCATTTGCATAACGGATCGAATTTCAATGCAACGAGATTTTTATATAACGAAGCGAATTGCCGATTTTACCTACTTTGTTATATCAAGTTTTAAGTACTGTATAACGAAATTTCCTGTTCTCCACACGGGGGTGGCAATGTGGGCTTGTTCGTTGATCATCATGGAACGACATGTAGTGTAGCGCAGCAAAAAGAAGAACACAAGAAATGAAACACAGACACAAGCGCCGAAATATGTCTGTGTTTTGTTCCTTCTTATGTCCTTGTTTTCGTTGCATTACACTACATGCCATTCAATACTTTCACTGTCACATTCATGAGCACTGAAAACCTAGAATCAACTAATATCTTGCCTGATTTTTTACCACAATTAAAAAGAAAAATGTGGGTATAGTAGGTCTAATTGTGTTCTGGTGATTTTAGTATCACTGACATATAGCTCTTAAGAATGTTTAATTGTTTCTTCCGTTAAGGCAGCTAGAGTACATGCTACAATAAGTGTGAACGTAGGCAAAAACGACATTTTTGGCTCTTGCATCAATTTTATGGCATGTTGCGTGATCTAATCAAGTGGTTTCAATTTGACGAAGTTCTCGATTTAACAAAATAAAACCTCACATCCCAATAAAATTTATTAACTAGACTTACTGTACTATATAACCAAAGTACTGTATAACTGGATGGATGGATGTTATGAGCGTCCCCTTTGGAACGGGGCGGTGGCTTGCGCCACCAAGCTCTTGCTACTATGCTGCCTAATATCCTACCTAGGTTAACCAATGAAAAAAAAAAACTCATGAACTACCACGTCCAAATTTTCTGATACCCTATTGCGAACTGTGCTTTTGTACGTCTCCGTCCTTTGTCGTTTCCCTACTTTTCTTCCACCAATCCTCCAATCGCCTCTTACTGATGTCTATTGCGGACCTGTTTGCTTTACCACTGCTCCCGCTGAACCCAAGGGCTTCAAGGAGGCCAGTGGTGCCTAAATCGACCGCTGGATAGACGTCTTCACATTCTAATAAAATATGCTCCGTCGTTTCCCTAGCTTTACCGCAGCAAGCACATGCTTCTTCTTCCTTCTTATATCTCGCTTTATAGGTGCGTGTTCTAAGGCATCCCGATCTCGCTTCGAAAAGTAATGAGCTTCCCTTTGAGTTATCATAAATGGTTTCTTTCCTAATTTCGTTTTTTCCCCTTAAGTAGTTACTTATGGCAGGTTTCTTTTCCATTGCCGCCACCCATGAGATTAATTCAGCCTCTCTGACTTTCCGCTTGACCTTCTTTGTTGCTGTGTTGCCCACCCCACAGGCCGCATACTTGCTGGTAAGCTTCCTAGTTCTTTTCCTCCACTGTGAATCAATGTTTTGCCTGTACAGTGTGGGCTCACAGTACGTCTCCGCGCACGGCGTCGCCAAGTGGCCCCCGAGAAGTGGAGCCTCACGACGCGGCACGACGGCGCACGGCGATAGACCCACCGCAGGTTCGAGCACCGAGCCGAAAGACCTGGACGGCTCTGGCCGTACGCATGGGCGCTCTCCCAGGAACACACGGCGTCCAGGACAGTTAAGGCGTTTATTGATCCCCAATGGCCAACATGTGCCAGACTGCACCCAAACACACGGAGTACACTCGGCGCCCGCGGTTCCCGATGGCGAGGAAGGCGGGGTACACGCCGCGTCGAACAATGGTTTACGCGCGCGGGCCGAAATGCGTTCGCAAACGCTACCCAGCGCTTCCCGTCACCGACAATGGTCTGCGACGGTTCGGACACGCAAAATGTGACGCACTGAGCACCTGCGACTACCGCAAGGGCGGAACGCAAAGCCACTCAGCAAGCCACACTTACGCAAGCTGACAAAGCACGTGAACGTCCCCAGGCCGGGGCGTTGGGGGACGCAAATAGCTGGTCGCTCACGTACCTTGCAGCTTGCCTCTCGTGACCGGCGCTCGTCCCTGTCGCAGCACCACTCCCCCGCGCACGGCGATCGTCCCCAGTCGGGGCTTCTTCCCTACGTCACGCCCCACGACCCAATCGCAGGGCCGCGTAGCATGACGTCACGGGACGCGGCCGCGGCGCCCGGGGAAAACGGCGCGCGGTCGAGGGGTAGGCATTTGGGAGAGGTTTTCCTCGCAATGGCGAATAAGTCCGGAGCCTTAGGCACAGCAGCGACTGCGCCCCGGTAGACCGAAGGACTAGTCCACAACAGATACCTGAACACTCCCCCAGCCCATTTACTTTCCTCCATATTCCTCAGCCGTTCTTCATACTCAATTTTACTGCGAGCTTCCCTCACTTATTCAGAACTAGTCCAGCCCATATCCCCTTGCACAGCTTCATTTGTAGTCTTCCCGTAAGCGCCCAATGCGAGGCGACCCACTGACCTTTGGTTCCCGTCGAGTCCTGATTGTACCCCTGATTTAAAGCAAACAACCGCATTTCCAAAAGTAAGTCCTGGAACCATAACCCCTTTCCACATACCTCGGAGGACCTCGTACCTATTGTATCCCCATAGCGCTCTGTGCTTCATTATGGCTGCATTTCTCTTCCCCTTTACTGTTATGTTTTTTTCCTGTGTTTCCATATATCCATTGCCTTCGTTTATCCATATACCAAGGAATTTATATTCTGTTACCCGAGGTATTTCTTGGCCCTGTATCTCCACTGTCTGTTCACTGTTTTCATTGAATACCATAACACCTGATTTTCTAACACTAAACTTCAAACCTAAATCGTTGCCTTCCTGTCCACAGATATTAGCCAGACGTTGCAAATCACTTTGCTTGTTTGCGAGCAACACAATGTCGTCCGCATAAAATAAACCTGGGAGTTGCTGCTCTATTACTGTACCTGCCTGTTTGTATGAGAGATTAAACCCGATATTACTTCCTTCTAGCGCCCTCTCCATCCTCACCATGTACATCATAAACAGCAGCGGGGATAAAGGTCACCCCTGCCTGAGTCCCTTGTTGATATGAACTTTCTCCGCGCTCCTCATCCCTTCCCATTCAACGCAAACAGTATTTTCTAGGTAAATCTCTCTCAAAAGCTGTATACAACTATATATAACTATATAATAACTATATAAATATAACTATATACAACTATATATATATAAGCAACTATAACTACAATTATATATAACTTATATATAACTATATAACTATAAGCAGCCACAGCCGCCACAAGTGGCGATCGAGCAGAATTGAAATGAAATTGCTTTAATCGAAAAACGCCGACCGCTGCTGCTCACATGCATCGGGAAAGAAAAAATCTGCGGGAACCGCGGTACCACACGCAGTTATTCAAAGCAGCACATAAAAGTGCCGCGAACTCAAATTGGTTATAAGTAAATGCATTCAGAACCAGTCTTTCACGCTCGCATAGCACGGCCACGTGGCAAACGCGGCCGTGCGGGCGCTTCACTATGCGCGGATCGGCTGGTTGCAACATTGGGGCAAACTATGGGTGCATGTTTAAAGCACAGCGTTAATTGCCTATCGATCTGACCGTTGCGGGTGCTCCATGGCTGAGTGTATTGCATGGTACAGAATTGGCCCCAGTACCAAAAGTACACAGGTAGGGCGGTCCGTGCAGACGAAGCATGAATGCGTGCTCAACATAACCACGTCGTCATTTATGCGAAAGCGTCAAATGGCCCATTGAGCAGAAAAGCCTGCGTCTGTCGTCTCAGCGAAACAGCACTTCAAATCCCATTGGCTGTGACCACGCCACAAGCGCGCCTCGACGAAACAGAGCGGGTGAAAGGGTACACGACCGTTTCATCGGGCGAGGAGGATAGGGCGCGCGGAGAGCCTTTCCTCCTCTCTGGCTTGGGCGATCCGGTGCGGCGCTGCTTGAAAGTATTGCTGTCGTGTGCTGCGGAACGATTTCTTGATGTTTTAGATCGTACTCTGTGAAATTTAGGCCGTGTCCGTTGATATAAGGTCGTCAGGGAAGCCTTTCGGTGCATCGGTAACTACTGTAGGCAGAAATTTATCTTGGGGGCGCAAGAATGTGACGCGCAAAATCAGCCGCGGTGTACGCGCATTATCAGTCGCGGTGCGAGTATGTGTTGTTTAAACCGGTGTCTCTGTATTAGCTGCATGAAATGGTAAATCTGCTCAATATCTGATCGCTTGGCGTAGGGAGAAAAGCATAAAAGCATAAGAGCGAATGCTCGTGCACGGCCAACCTAAGGCAACCACGAAACATCTAAGCGGCAGGCGCAATCAAATATTTGTGATGCACCGGCATCGTTCTCGCGCATTTCAAGTCTAGTAGGCTTGAAATTACCATATGTCTACGCTAGCCTTCCTGCATGAGGCCGATGGCGTTGCTCAACACAGCGATCATTGCGGTTGGTGATCCAGCACGGTACATATGTAAGCTGTGCGCTTCGGCATTGCCGTTTTGGCTTGTATACAGCCATAATATATGAGAGGGATCGCATAAGAATGCGATGCCTATTTTTGAGGACAAAATTTGCGTAATGCGTGTGAGTGCGTCGTGGAGAACGGAACGAACACAACCGAAAAAGAAATTCGGTTATCATCCTCTTTCTAGAAAAAGCAAGAGAAAACGGGCTAACGCCGCAACAGGGCCTCGCATAGTCACGCGCCGCACAACGTTTATAAATATATAACCGCTGATGCGGTATGCTTGGACCATGCGGTATATAGAACAAAGATATATGTAATTCAGCACCTACCACAGCTTAGGACGCTCGCGCAGTTCGTAAACAGTCCATTTGCTGGACAAGCGTAATTCAGACTAAGGTATGCTGCTATCACTTGCCAAAACTATTTTATTCGGGGGCGGAAACCTCATCCATCGAACCAAGTAGTCACGCAATGTAACCTGCAGCGAACAGTTTGAACGCTTGTCAAAGTATAACATCACAGCTCCTATCGTAGCAGAACGGTACCCACGCTCACGCTGTTACGATCGTCGCGTATGTTTCATGGATCCTAAACCGCAGCTTAGAAATAGAGGATAATACTACAATAAGGTCACATTAGTGACTGGAACATTCAGAAATACACAATTCATCTCCGAGGCTGATTGTAGACTCGAATATGCGCGCACACATCGCGCTGCGTTTTCCGTCCACCTCAACGCCAGCAGAAATTCCGGCCATGACGCCTTAAACCACTTCAGCACGTCTCACAGAACCGTTTACCACGTAGAAGACACACGTAATACTAAACAGGCCGCACGACGGCGAAAACAAACGCCAGAACCTGCCGCCGAGCGTATGCCTGCCATGCAAAAGACCGCTTTCACCCAAGCCAGTATGGCGCGCTGCTCATAGGCGGCGCCACTGCGCTCACAATATGGCGGCGCCTACGAAAAAACGGTCTCAACACGTGGGTCTCAAGGTGTTGCGTGAGGGGAGAGGGTGTCGCTGCCGCCCGGTCCGTATCTCCCTCCTCCAATGGGCTTAGCTGCTGCGCGTGCCTGCCGGCCTTGGTGGCCGCTGCTGTTTCCTGGGGGGGTATTCTATGAGAGTCCACCTAGTGGACTGTCCATTTCGGTCATTCCTGATTGGCTAGGGTCACTCGTCTCCTCCTCGCTCGTACAGCTGCATCCAATGAGCAGCGGCCAAAATGAACAGTCCACTAGGTGGACTCTTACAGAATACCCTCCCAGGTCTCTGGTCGTGCAGCACGTCGGTGGCATGTGGTGTTGGCGCCGCAGGCTGCTGCTGCTTGCTAGCTCGGCCCCAATGTAGCTCTAGGGTACATCACTCGCAGCGCAAAACTCGAAGGACTGCTCAGCGGCGTTCAATTAGGCATTAATGCTTTCGCAATCACAACTCAGATAAGACATGCTTAGCTGTCCTCATATGTTTTTCTTTAGTCGCCAAGTGGAAGCATCATTGTTCACCATTCGCAGTCTTCAATCTGTCATCATCATTGCATTGTCACTTGAAATTAGTTGTAATATCACGCCGTCAGATGCTGCCGCCTTCACGCTGTGTAGTAGATATGCAGTTATTGCCATGCATACACTCATCATCCCAAACTCGTTATGCCTCAATCGTGGTGACTCTAGAATTGTCATCCCATCATCGATCATGCCATCGTTTTCACCGCATCAGCATCATACTGTTGTCGGCATTCGACAGATGCATTACACAGATTAGGATTTCCTTTTAAGCGTCTAGAACAGAATGCACGTGGTGATCTACCGCAGTAATACAGTATTTTGAGAGACACTTGGGCGGAACAGTTGCTGGCCTCAATCGCCAAGCCTCCCTGCCACATCATTTATTTCAATTTCCACAATAATCCTAAATTGTGTCACAAAACTTCTACAACAAATGTCAACATGGTTGCCATAAGACCTTGTCTCTCACGAAAAACACAACTATATTGTTATGTTCACTAACTTGATCTCCTCCACTAAACTTAGTTCTTGCGTTGAATGGATGCTTTTAGCATTTTAAATTCTGCTATTTTGTGCCACTGCCTCCTTCTCCTGAATAAGCTAGCTTAATATTGATCCACATGCAATTACTAAAATTCACTGAATGCTTTCCTCATGACCAAACACAATTTGTATGTTAACAACTCCAATTCACAAATCTGTCTTTTGACACTTCTGGCATGCCACAATGCTGAGTGTTTAGGCCCTTGATTTTTCTTATTTTAGATCTTGCAGAGAACTTAACGTAGAGAACTAAACTTTCTGTTGATGACTGTGTGTTTTGTCGTGAAACAACCAAACTCTGGCAGGTCTGTTTCTGTACAAACTAAACAAATGGCCCACTGAGCAAAAAAGGCAGCGTCTGTCGTCTCAGCAAAATGGAACCTCAAATCCCATTGGTTGTGACCATGTTGCGAGCATGCCTCTACAGAGCAGAGTGGGTGAAAGGGTACATCTGCCGTCGCTCTAGCGAGCCAGGTGTTGCATGAGGGGAGAGGGTGCCGCCGCAACACCACATCATCTTTGCTCTCGCAAGCCAGCGCCCAGTCCATATCTCCCCCCCCCACCCCCCCACTGGGCTTAGCTGCTGCACGTGCCCAGTGGGGCAATGTCTCCACTAATGTCTTTTCGGAGTGCCATCACTAGTTAAAAACCTAACATCAGTACCCTAGCAAAAAAACTGATAGAAATTTCTACAATTAAGTCTCTTAGGAATATGTATAGGTTGTACAGGTCCTTCTAAGAGTGATATATATTCCTACCTGACCCATAGAAATCTTTACCAGACTGGTAGGCAGCAGATAGATCTCACTGTGCTGCCTACAAGATCAAATAGCATGATGTATCAGTCTTTTAAACCCAGATAGAGATCATCATACGACATACAGAAATCTAATTGTGGCACTGATAAAGCATGTTGGAAATAGCACACACACCAGTGCCCGCATGGCTGAAGAGATGTTTTTGAAGTGAACTGAATATACAAACCCGAATGCATTGCCTGCCACGTGAACAGATTAACAAACACAGTTGGTATATTAGAGTATCAAATAAAAATGAAGTTTGTAAACTGTGCAAAAATAATTATCAAAACTTTTTACATCTTGTATGCAGATACATTATCCTCAACATGTTTCAACATAAATTAAAGCACACGTTTTCAAAACACAGCAGCGTTACTTAGTCTGTGAAACTACATTGGGGAAGTTGCATGAGAAAAGTATCAGTCCATTTTTATAGCAGGTGTGCTCCAGTTCTTCTAATACAAAATTAGATTTACAAATTTTACGAGATGGATGTGCAACATTTAATGCATATCCAAAACAGGATTACTGTCGTCATTGTTGTCGTCATCATCATCATCATATTTATGTCCACTGCAGGATGAAAGCCTCTCCGTGCAATCTCTAATTACCCCTGTCCTGCGCCAACCGATTCTGACTAGTACCCGCAAATTTCCTCATTTTGGTGCACCACCTAGTCTTCTGCCATCCTCTACTGTACTTCCCTTCTCTTGGTACCCATTCTGTCACCATAATGGTCCAACGGTTATCTAATCTGTCCATTACATGACCTGCACAGCACCATTTTTTTCTCTTAATGTCTATTAGAATATCACCTATACCCGTTTGCTCTCTTATCCAAACTACTCTCTTTCTGTCTCTTAAAGTTATACCTAGCATTGTTCATTCCATCACTCTTTGCGCGCTCCTTAACTTGTTCTCAATCTTCTTTGTCAGTTTCCAAGTCTCTGCGCCATATGTCAGCACCGGTAAAATGCACTGATTGTATACTTTCGTTTTCAATGGTAATGGTAAGCTCCCAGTCAGGAGCTCACAATATCTGCCGTATGCGATCCAGCCCATTTTTATTCTTCTGTGAATTTCCTTCTCATGGTCAGGGTTTCCTGTGATTAGTTGACCTGGGTAGACGTACACCTTCACAGACTCTAGAGGCTGTCTAGCGATCTTGAACTCTTGTTCCTTTGCCCGGTTATTTATCATTATCTTTGTCTTCTGCATATTAATCTTCAGCCACACTCTTACACACTCCCTGCTAAGGTCCGCAATCATTTGTTATAACTCGTCCGCAGTGTTCCTGAATAGGACAATGTCATCGGCAAACCGAATGTTGCTGAGGTGTTCGCCGTCGATCCCTACTCCTAAACCTTCCCAGTTTAATAGCTTGAATACTTCTTCCAAGCACGCAGTCAATAGCATTGGAAAGATTGTGTCTCCTTGTCTGACTCCTTTCTTCATAGATATCTTCCTACTGTTGTAATTAAGTTTATTTACAAAAGCAAAACAAAGCACTTTCAAGACTGTGGATACTAACTGTAGCTCTAACATGTCAGGCTGAATTTGTGAATGCCATAAATTAGACACTACCAACGTGATTTCATTAAAGCTACTTTCTGGGCTAGTTGGTGCATACTTAATTTGAGAAGTATAACAGTGCTAACGCATCCATCCACAAAGGAACAAGGACAAGACACAAGCAACATGACTACCAACATGACTAGGGTTTATTTTACACTCCATTATCTAAGGAATAAGCAAGCAACTTTAGCCACATTTAAACGAACACATAAGAGGAAGAACACAGACTGAAGTACCAACTTCACCATGCCCATATGTGCTCACAGATGCTGTATAGAACGCCAGGTCTAATTGGCACATGCTTTTATCATATTACAACTTCATATGAAGCTATTTTCCCTAGACTATGCATTATTGCATTCATCCCAAAAGGGTTGTCATAAGTGACAGAACACAAGTGAGCTTGTGCAAAAAGAACAAACTAGCATGGCACACTGACAGGAAGCAAGGAAACAAGACAAGCATCGCTATTGGTACAATATCTACAGTAATACATCAGAACATGACAATACAGCAATATTATTTAAGCAAATGTGAGTACAGATCTGAGAACTCATTCAAGTAAGAACATGGATTTACCATTTTTAAAACCACATATTCATGAACAAAAACAGCTAAACATCAGTGCACATATTGCAAAAGCAGAAGACACAAGTCTTCACTAGGTGCTAGTTCAGCCACCACACGTCAAAATGTGTAAAAGCAGTTTAACCTGTGTAGCCTTCAGCACACGACAGCAAAGAAGACTATCAGCAACAGGCTTCATATATACTGTTTGGAGTCTCTGATTCAAACCGTCATACACTGTTAAAATAAAATTTTAGAGTTTGCGTGTTTCATTCAGAAAAAAGATAGTGTCTTAGTCATGCCGCCACAGTTAGCGGATAAACTTGCACCAGCTACATTGAGTCAAAGGAGAAAATAAAGTGAGGAAGACAGATGCATGGTGTGAAAATGATGCTGTTGTATCAAGTAGCATAACTGCTCACTTGACATTCAGCTGCTTTCCATGCCTCTGCATACATACTGAGAAGCTTTACCTCTTTACCATCTGCTAGTGAAGCACTGTTTGTTCACTGTGATCACCCACTCAAGGCAGTCACTTGGTTAAGTAGGGCCCTTCGCTACATGTAAGGACATTAACCCGAAACCGTGCATAAGTCCTGTAAAATATTGTCATGTTTTGGATACTGCGATTGTTCATCAGCAGCTGCATCACTACTGCCAACTTGCAGACCATGCAATTCCCCAAGCACTTGCTCAACAAGAGTACAGTAATGAAGAGTGGCAAATCGGGCTAGCTGGTTCATTAGGAAAAGAAGAAGCTATCGCAAGAAAAAATAAACAGTCTAGAATTTTGATGGCTCTGGCTTGTTTAATATATTCAGACATAAAAAATCTGATTATTACAGAACACCATAAAGCGTGGTGCACTGTTACCAACTGTTGTTTTTTAAAGCTATAACCTGTTATTACCAGACATTCATGTACCATGGCTGAAGACATATTGTTCATCATTACCATGTCTTGAGCATGGGAATTAGTCTCTTTCATAAAGGTTTGGTATTGTCGCTACAACAATATTGTGGTATATTTCCATAAACACACAAAGGTGCATAACTTCACTGGGTGTTACATAAACTAGTGGCTCCTCTCTTCTGACACAGACTGAAAGGTGCTTTGCATGGAGAAGTTCAACAGGAAATCGTTTCTGGCATTGCAGAATTATACAAGAATTTTCTCAAGTAAGAATTCTACAAATGAGAAAAAACGCACCTGAGAATCTGACAAATGCACTGTTTTTAGTCTTTATAGTTCAAGTGCACTGGAGAGAGTGGAATGTTTGTTGGTTGACGATGATTTGGTAATATTCAGTGACACTTGTTGAGTCACAGCCACGGTTGTGGACTACAGCCTGTTTTTCACTTTCATCCAAGTTCAGGCACAGCTTTCCAGTGCCTAACAAAACTGTCGGCTGACCAGCTCTCCCCTCCTGTACACCAAATAAACTCACTGCTTCTGGTGAAAGCTTTAAACTAGCTTTAGCTGCCTGTAACTTTCGAGCAAGTACATAACGTTCCAATATCTGTAAAGAAACATCATTAGCTCCACTGACCAATTTCACAAGAAGTTCATTTCCGCCTTCAAATACAAATGAAGAATGCGACCAATGAGGTCCTAGTTTAGCCGCACTTTTAGGAAGACACAGAATTTGGTGTACATTGTATGTCATTGCACCCAATCCGTACAAAGACTGTTCTCACAACAAACTCCGAGAGAAGATCGGATGATCTCATTATGGTCATCTGAAGTGACGGTGTCCAGTAGAAGTATATAGACACCCTTCGCAAGCAAACTGGAATGTCTGACATACTTACCCGGCAAAAAGCTATGAAGGCATGGTAATGAATAATGAAGAACCCACCACTCCCATTCACTAGCTTTCCAGATTGTGAAGTCTGATAATCTTCGTGGTGTACGTGTTAACCAATTCAGTGGCTTGATTGCCAATAATCTCCTGTTTAAAGAGGCTAAACTTTGTTGTGAACCAATGTAAACATCTTTTCTCTTTTAAATGTGATCACATTTTTATTCTTATTAAGCTGTTGTATGGTGTACATTTGTTCCAAGAATCTTTCTATTCGAATCCTGGGCTTCATATTTGATTTATATGTATTGTCTTTTGTGATAAAATAAATGCATTATTTCTGACTCATTTTTTGGGCAAATGAGGAAGCTTGTTTCTCCTTGAAGCACATTACACCTATACAACACACATAGACACTGACAGACTATAGATCCAGCAAACTAATACGAATACACTATTACACTAATAAAAAGAATACACTAGTAGACTTGTACAAGCAGAATAGCACAGATACGTCCAGAATAGAACTAAAAGGAATTTTATCAGTGTATCAGTTGTATCGTTTCATAATGCAATAGAAAAAAACTGATAGAATTTTTATTAGATTGTCCTATCAGATTTTTTGCTAGAGATCTTTCAGTGCAAATGCATATCAACCTTTTGACTAATGCTAATAACTGAACACATGGCTTTTTGTGCTGCAAGTTTTCTTGGACTCCTGCTTCCCTTAAACTTATACTGTGTAATATGCTTGCAAGATCAAAAGTGGAGTATGCTTCATCAATCCAGGATACACCTACAAAAACACAACTCTCCTATTTAGCTGAAGCCATACAAAGCCAACCTGTAAATTTTATTGTAGCTGCTTATTCCCATACCGCAAGCATATCAACAATTAAAACTTGTCTTGATTGGCCAGGCTTGTCAACAAAAAAACTTACCCATTTATTTCACAAATTCTCAATTTAAACATATGTTATTACTTCCTTGCATCTCATTGAGAATGAACCACAACCTCAAGGTACAGGTGCCCACTTGCCAAACCAATCTTTACTATTCCTGTCAAAGGCAGCCTCAGGACACACACACACATGCACGCACACACATATATATCAATGAGCTACAAGGAGGTAATAAAAACATGTTTCAATTGAGAATTTGTGAAATAAATGGGTAATTTTTTTTTTGACAAGCCTGGCCAATCAAGGCAAGTTTTAACTGTTGATATGCTTGCGGTATGGGAATAAGCAGCTACAATAAAATTTACAGGTTGGTTTTGTATGGCTTCAACTAAATATGAGAGTTGTGTTTTTTGTAGGTGTATCCCGGATTGATGAAGCATACTCTAGTTATGATCTTGCAAGCATATTATACAGTATAAGTTTAAGGGAAGCAGGAGTCCAAGAAAACTTGCAGCACAAAAAGCCACGTGTTCAGTTATTAGCATTACTCAAAAAGTTGATATGCATTTGCATTGAAAGATTATTATAATAATATGAATACCTATGTTCAAGGTGCTTAATAGGAACAGAGTGTTTAATTTTGTAGGTAAATGTGTTAAAATGACTAGTTATGATGTGAAAATCTCTTCATTTTACTTTTACCACCCCACCTTACCACCATTTTACCTTTAAACACACACACACACACACGCGCGTGTGTGTGTGTATATACACACACACACGCGTGTGTGTGTGTGTATATACATATATACCATGGCACCCATTCCGTAACTCTAATGCTCCATTGGTTATCTGCCCTAAGCTCAAGACGATAGAAAATTAGGCAAGTTGTTGAAGCTTCATGGTAGCTACTGCCTGACAGATGCCGACAAAAGTAATAGAACGGGACAGGATACATCACTATCAAATTAAGTTTATTGAAAGAAAACAACCGACATATGACACACATCACGTGACTAACACCCGGCCCCCTAGCATATGCAGATACATACCAAAACAACCTTCACATCACCGAATGCACATGTTTTGATGGCAACACACGTCACGGCTGATTAATCAATGTACAAAAACAATTACTAAGGCACAATGCAACTCAGTGAAATTTACTTAAGATCTAACACGGCAACCAGCTATCTTGAAGCGAGATGGATGGCTGGCTAACACATAGTGAGCCTTTCTTTCTAATGTGAAAAGCCTCCATTAATTCATGTGAGAGCTTTTCACAGTGTGTGAACAGCAGAGTAGTATTTTCAAAAAATGGATGACGCCCGCTGCTGCAACAATGCACAGAAAGGCGTACGTGAATGCGCAAAAACCCTTAAAAGAACTATGGTACTTCCTTAGTCGAATGTTTAAGCACCTTCCAGTCTGACTGGTATATATTTTGTAGGCTGCATGAAAAAGGAATCGAATAAACAACATTTCGTGTGCGAGACAAACTGTATGCTATATTTCACTTTGCAGTCCTCCCTGTTCAGACACCCCGTGTGAAGAACGTGCTTGTTTATTGCTTCACATGTTCCCTTTAGCTTATTTTTAAATGAAAACCCAATCCTGACCTGAAACTTAGAAGCCACTTTTTTCTGCCTGTGCGACAATTAATAGAGGGGATAATGGCAACTTTGTTCCGCTTTTGCTCCTTAAGCTTCTTCCACCCTGGTTGCACTTTTTAAGCTCCTTAATTAATGTGTTTCAAGATAAAGAAACCACTGAAACTGAATAACCTGCCTCATTAAGCCTTGTCACCAGACTTCTTACACTTTCAGGGATAAGGTGAGGATAGCTCTTGATTGGGGCACTTCTAATTGCGTGAATGGCAATACTGTACTTAATACATTTTGAATGGCTAGACCTATAATCAAGAAGGGACTTGGAAGTTCTCGACTGATATCCCCAGCATACGTCATCCCACATAAAAGTAAGCCTGATATAAGAAGTTGCAGCACATTTTTTTTCTGGAACTTCTAATGTGAAGTTGAAATGTTGCTCTTGTTCTCTAAATAGCTTCAGTACTTCGATGACAGCTCTGCAAAAGTTAACATTTGCTCATGAAAAACAAATAATCATCCACGTATGTGAAAATTTTAAGAGCAAGCCCACTCAGGTTTTGATTATTTTCTGAACAACATAACTTAAAGTATTACTGAGCACTGGTGCAACACCGGAACCTATGCAGATGCCAGCACTCTGAACACATATTTTACCTTCCCACCAGACCGAAATTGACCTTAAATAGAAATCAAGAAGCTCAGAAACGCAGGGTTCAACATATCCGGCCGGACATTGCACACAACTGGAATTTGCACCACGATAATGTGCCGGCCCACAGTGCCTTTGTCACCGAATAACTAGTTCTAGAATAACCCAGGAGCTGGCAAACGCTGCGATGACATCCACACAAACCACGTCGCTTTCCACAAAGCTATTGGGCAACACGATCAGTCACAGGCACAGGTGAAGTCCGCAAAACACTACATGGGCAGAACTACTACGGCCATACTCAATCACTTCGCCACAAGCTCTCACATTTGACGACATCGAACAGCCACAATCACTTCTCCACAGTCACGGGCACAGGCGAAGACCGCACGGGCAGAACGGAAGCACCCATTCAGGGCTGTCGTCGCGTTCATCGGTTTAGCGCCATCTATTTAAAAATAATATACGGAGCCAAGCCAAACCATTATTTAGCGTCTATTTGGGTGAACCTAACGCTTTCGGGCCCTAAGCGTTCGAACGACCAGGGCACTATAACGCTTACCCCCCCTTCCCACTCCTGCGACCGGGTCGCAGGAACGGCGGCCCCGTTGCCGCGGAGCAAGAAATCCTGCTCCGAATCGACCGGTGAAAAACGCCATAAGAGTGGACGAGACTGTACGCATTAATGAGGTTTCACATGATACTATGCCAGCCTGTATAGTTGCCTCCTTATGAGATGTTCTTAAATGGCACCTTCTCGCAATTACCGTGTTTCACTTGCAACTCTGAAAACCACTTGCTCATTCCGTGAAAAGGTACGGGAATGGAATTGACAGCCAGTCCAGAATGCTGATTTTCATGTACGACAGCCACTACCCTGATCAACCTTCCATTTTATAATTTGCAGAGAACTATTATGGTCACCCACACATATTTGTGCAAATATGGTACGTGCTCATTTTTTTGGTCTATAGTCTAAAGGCTTCACGCCAGATTAGTGGTGAAAACTCCCTAGCCAAGTATCCCTGAACATATATGGTGAGGTTTTACAGAAACTTCACCGAAATCACCTGTATGCATTACTGCTCAAAACTACATATGTTTACACATTTTGTTTGGCTTCCTTATTTGTTGCACAACTGAGAGGAAGCAGAGACTAAAGCAGACTGCATGGCACAGGACATCCCTTCCGCTCACCGCTAGTTTTACATTCCTCGAATTCATATTACCCCTCTACGTGCTTCTGAGCTCACATGCAGACTTCTGGTCAGATGCCACTTTACCAACCTTTTTCACACTGCCTTGTGAATGTGCATAATTTGTCTCAGTAGTTGAGCTAATGAAAGACCATGGAACTTGAGAGCCTGTGTCAAGCAAATACAACAGCTGACTGCCGCTCCCGAGATAACTCGGGTGCCCACCTCACACAGCCTCTGCCACTCCAGGGTATACTCGTTTTGTGTTTTCAATGCACTCCCCGCTTCTCCAAAAGCAATTTGTGCAAAAAATAACATTGCGTACTTGTGTCATCTACGAAGAGGTCATCTAAACACAAAAGCCTTATAAGGTAATTTTCTGACTGTAGGTAGAGCAAACGTCTCGGTGCTCTGTCGCTCTGTCACAGCAGGGCAGCCATGGCAAACTAGTGTGGCAGGTTCGTCTGCATTTTGACAGGCCAAGAGATTTATGAATATTTGATGAATTATAAATTGGGAAAAAAAAAAACAGTGGAGAACCAGTTTCTATGTACCATGAAGTGTCTGCTGAGCCAACAAGAGAGAAAAAAAAAAGAGTGACAGGGACATAGTATCGGAAAGGTAGTCATGGCATTGACCAGCATGGCATATCTGTCCGGACTATGACCGATGAAGGAATTTATATACTGTTCACAAATACTAAAATGTGACATAAGAGCGACAAAAAACCAGCTTCTATATAACTTTAAATTTATGCTGAACCAACACATGAAAGAAACCCAACAGGGGGTGTGTAGCAGTTGCAAAAAGAACTTGGCAGCCAAGGGTAAACAACAAGAAAAACAAGACCCGCATTTGTTTCAACATTTGTTACATAAACACTGACAACCACCCCTATGCCGCGTAAAGCTTTTACAACTGAACAGTCAACTATTCATTTTGCAGCAGCAATAGCTGCAAAAGTAAGAAGGCATGAAGCAATGAAACACACACACACACAGCAGGATACAGAAATTTTTATTGCGGAGGCATGGCTTTGAGAAAATCGAAACAGGGAAAGTTGAGCAAGGCCAAAGGTCATTCCTTTTTGCTCTACCTCAATAGCGAAACTGCCCAGAACAAGTGCATGCTTGCAGTTTGAAAGAAGTGCCTAAATTTCACAACACAGCCTTTGCACGAGTAGAAATAACAGATGCATGCCAGACAACTGTTGGTTTCACATTCTCTATAGGGTGGAAAAATCTGGCCATAAGCACTTTATACAACATATATGTCCCTGGAGCCAATGTTTTGATAGAGAGACTTGTCTTCATCAGTTCTCCTTGTCGAAACACTGGCTCCCAAGACATCTCTTGTTGGACCACTGTTGATCACTCCATGTTTTTCTGAACTTATTTAAATCCAAAAACACAGAAGTCAAATGCAAACATGTCTGCTGTGTGTGAACAAAACAATTTCCCATATGGCACCATATTATTTGGCGGTGCTCGCCTGTTTGATGCATCACTTTTAGCTGGAGTGGATAAGCATTCTCAGTATCTTTCACAGAATGGTCAATGTGTGCTTTCATTCTTTTAGTGCAACTCTGCACTTTCTTACCATGGCAGCAACTGACAAAGCTGAGCACCGGTGTATCCTCCTTTACATCATTTGACTCTTTGCTTTAGGAACAACAGGCTAAAATGCACAACTTACTTTTCACAGATTGCTGCATAACTGCTGTTCGTGCTCTATGGTAGTTGGAACATGTCATAGAAGCATTCCAATCAGTGTTTCCTAGGCTCTGCTACCTTATGACCTCAACAAAATATTTTAAATCCTGCCGCCAATAGTCACATTTCAATGAAAGCAGAATGAACATGCGTAGTACTGGGCCTTGGGTGTGCATGAAAGAGCCATATGTGCAGGAATGGAAGCAGCCAAGGAAGGTTTGGAGCAGCTTGGGGAGCAACAAGGTTGGCACATTGGAGCAGGTTTGGAGCAGGAATTCTTCAGTGTGCAGCAGAAGATCCACGTTTTGGAGCATGCTAGGTAAGGCTCAGCATGTGTGAAACACAGGCAAATAAAGAAAAGACATTCTTTATTTGATTTTCCAGAGCATTATTACGATACAGTGAATCAGTCGTGGAAGAACACCTGGGAAATATGGGGTTCTGATGCTTGCCCAAGAAGTTGGAGCTCCCAGCTTCTGTACCGCCCTGCCCAGAAGGGAGAACCACCCAACGGATCCAAGCAAGAAAGAGAATACAAAGAAATCGGGCTACACATGAGTGATGGCGGAACCATCCCTATCGTCAATCGAATCAAAGTCCTAGGCATGCTCGTCGAATCCAATGGCGTAAACGGCGAGATGGTCAACAAGCTCGTACACAAGACTGCCACTGCAATGAGGTTATTAAAGAGAGTCACCAACAGAAGTGGCATGAAGGAGGAGAGCCTGATATGAATCGTGCACTCCGTCATATGTCACGTAACCTATGTGGCTGCTTTCACCACTGGTACAAGGCAGAGAAAAACAAGATAAGATGTAATTATATGCAAGGCATACAAGACAGCGCTCGGCCTGCCAGACTTGACCAGCAACGGGCTCCTGTCACAGCTGGGTATCTGCAACACGCTGAACGAGCTTGCAGAGATGCAGCACATATTGCAAATGGAAAGACGCATGACCACGGAAGCCAGATGACACATACTTGAGCGGCTTGGCATCGGCTACCACTGCCAACACGGAGAGAAGGAAATAATCCCGAGGAATGTCAGGGACGGCCTCCAGGTCACCTCAGTCCCGAGAAACATACACCCGACGCATAACCAAGGCAGAAGACAGGCCAAAGCCGTGACCCTACTGAAAACCTACAGAAAATAGAAGGAAGTGCACTTCGTGGACGCTGCCGAATATGAAGACGGTCGACGATACGCCACTGTGGTCTTCGACACCAGCAGAATGCTCGTCCACTGTGCCAGCATAAAGTCCCAACAAGCTGAAAAGGCTGAGGAAACAGCCATCACACTTGCCATATCAGATCAAGATTGCCAGGTTGTTGTCAGCGACTTGTGCACGGCAATAAAGAATTACGCTAAAGGGAGAATATCCGTAGAAGCCTGCCGAATAATCAAGAACCTGAAACGCTTGTCGGACAACAAGGTCACGTTAGTTTGGTTCCCCGTGCACATGGGGGACGTCTCCCTGCACCTCACCAACCTCGATGAGGTCGCTCACTCTATCGTACAAGGTCTCGCAAGCCATGCCAGAGAGAGCCACAGTGAAGGTGGGGGGGGGGGAGACAGGATGACGAGCTGCGACTTAACCAAAGCATTTTGCCTGGCCCAGCGGACCTTCCCTCCGCCTATTAACAAACTAGGCAGCGCTCAGGCAGTTCCCCCCCTCCTCGCCTGGAGGTAATTACGAACAAAAATGTACCCAAACCCGCTGCAATACAACAGGATCTACCCCTAAATGTCTAACACCAATAAGTGCAAGGTCCGCAAGACAGACGTAGCCACACTTATGCACATACTCTCGGCATGTAAGGCACAAGTAACCAGTATTAACCCCGATACCCTCTTGTCAAGGTGATCCGCTGCTCTGCGCAGCTCCAGCCTCGACGACCAACTCTGGGCCGTCCAGCAGGCCCTCGAGGCGGCGACGAGAGAGGAGCTTGACTTCCCCACATGGGAGTCCTAGGTCCGGTCATGTTAAACCTGTCGGACACTCAGTGATGTTATTACCAACCAACCAAGCCCGCAAGGTGGAGGAAAGTTCATTAAAGGCAAAAATGTCATACACCTGACAAAGCAAACCCATTTGCGTCCCTCGGTAACCACTATTAAGTTACGTACTGCATGTGCCAACCAAATTTTGCCGAGAAAAAAAAATAACCAAGCTGTTTACGCAAACAGCACCAGTCGTACTTTGATAGACTTTTGCTAATGCTAGCAGAGTTTTTTTTTTTCTGTTGTGCTCAAGCAACTAATATTTAAGTTTCATTAGCTAACATTAATTGCTTTGCTTATTGAATAAGGATATTGGATAAATCTAACCCTAGGTTGCTTTAGGTCCAGTTATTACTCATGTTTCAATGCCCTCCACAACATTATTTATTGACATCTCGTCGATTAGGTAAGTTTATAAAGTTAGCGAATTTGACATAGTCATGCACAATTAACATGATATAGCGACTGTGACAAGCATGAACACCCATCAACATACAGTGAACAGCCTTCGTATAATGCCTTCAGTTATTTTTTTAATTCTTAGTGACATTCAATTGGCATAGCAGGGTAGCAGAGAATAAATCTGAAGTTACTTTCTTAGTCATTGCATGTTTGCCAGATTCCACATAACTTGGCAAAAAAGAAAAAAAAAGCTCTGTAATTCACGAAAAGAATAAAGTAAAAAAAAAAGTGTTCACTGGCTTACAGTCAGCGTCGCTGACCAATATTTTGCACAAGCTCAATTGTTAGGGCTGCCCCATAAAGTAATTGTAAAACGAAGACCGATATTTTGAATGCCAAACAACGGTTTCTTAAAATTTTTGGACTCAGTCTGCGCAAGTCGCGTTATCAACATCATTGCTGCATACGCAATTTCTGTTGCTTGTGCATTCTCCAACCCTTAACGGCCGCCATTTGGCTGCTATGCTAGACTAAACCAAAAACTTACATACTCGGTTGGTGTTTTGCAGCTGCAAAAGTCTGATTTCGCATGGTGTGGTTCTGCAGAATATAGAGTACCTGGAGTGCAAATGTGAGTGTTGATTACAGTTGCCATTGGATATCTCTGGTCAAGAAGCTGTTTGTTTGTCAGAATGTCGCACTACCATCCTGGTAACCGGACATGGTGCACATGCAAAATATATTTTAACATTACATACATGGTGTTTGCCATTAATCGATGCACATTTACCAATATAGGCATGCAAGTGAGCCCTACAATGTGAACTACACATTGTATGACTTACTCATTCAGGTGAAAGCATGGCTTTCTTTCCCGAATGCCACATAAAAAGAGACCCAGTTCATATAATCTTTAGCTGGTCCACATATTGCGCACACATGCAAGATTTACATAAAATGTTCATAATGCACTGTATAGTGCAAAGCATTTTCGTATCCCTGCGGCCAAGTTGCGATGTGCCACCAAACACACCCCAACTCCAAAGATGCCGACGCTGGAACGGATTGCCTTCACTTGGCTTATAGGGCTAAATGCTAGCCAATACACACACACACACGGCTGTATGGTTGCAACTGAACACGAACATCCCGCAAAATTTAGCAACTTCATTCGAAGTTGTTCTGTGGCAAGTTGGCACAGTTGGTGGTTTGGTGCAAGATGGCCCAATTGGAGCAGCACTTCCATCACTGTAGCATCTCTTGTAGCCCCCTGTATTGTTTTGCATTGCTAAACACGATCAACTATCACCAAGGTTATGCAATACCCCATCCTCTTCACTCAGCTTTTCTGATTAAACATGCTTTTTTATTTCAGTGTTTGAATACTAACCAATAAAAGCTCAATTTTTCAGCTGAAAGCTAATATAAAACAGTGGCAGCTTCACTACAAACCTGCAAGGAGGGGGACAATCACAAGGAGTTGGACATGAAATTTTGGTAACACTTTCTTATTCAGACTATACCATAAGTAGAACTGTTGTTAACCGTAAATTTGCCAAGCACATCCAAGGACCTTGGGGCACATTGCTCAAGTTCTTGTGCAACACTAGATGCAGAGTGGCTGCAGGACACCACTTCAACACCCCTCTTCCAAATGACCAAGCTGCATTGTGAACACCCAATGAACCTCAGCCACATCCCCTCTCAAACAACCATGGGTCCATGACTGACAATACACTGAACGATGATACCACAAGCACAATACATAGCCACAGAGCCTGCAGGTGTAACAACAGACAGAGAAGGAAAATTGAGCTGTAATAGCAGTCGTGCTTTGTGTCACTTCAAGAAGCGACTAAAATGAGGGGTTACATATACCATTGCCTCTCCTGTCTTTTGTGCCTGTGCTTCCATTTGTCCTCGGCTTGCCCAAGACGGCAGAGCAGATACCTGGGTCAAGCATATGCGGCATGACTAGACACAAGTTGTACATCTGGTGGAAAGGACAACCTCAAAATCATGGGGGTGTGGATGAGCGGACACTACGGAACATCCTAGATGCCATATTTGTGTTCAAGGTATTGTGCAGTACGAACTTCCAACAGCTCACACAAGGCCAACACAACTCAACGTTGAATGCCTAAACAGATAGGCTATACGGGTACTGACTGATAGGCTATACGGGTACTGAACTCAACTTTACGATGCTTAAAGACCTCTACGCGAGGAAGGGCAAACAAACGAGCTCCTAGTTAGAGCAGAGGCGCAGCATGTGCCACATATTATTCAGCTCGAGGGCTCCGAACCTGGACACAAGATACTATGCAGGCTAGGACATGAGCTATCAGGATGACTCTTGCAAAAACACCACCTTGGTAGCACTTGGACCTGATCAACCACAGGCCCATGCCATACAATATAAGGGCAAACAATCGGGCCAGGAGGCGATACGCAGCTGTCAAGCATGCAGAGGAGGTTCCTAATCATGAAGGCCCGAACAGACATCAAACACACATATAATGATGTGGCAATAACAGGAAAAGGGTTAATTCTTTGCATGGCACTGCAAAGAATTAACCCTTTCAGTGTCACTGACGCAATAATAGTGCATTTGCCATTAACCATGTCATATTTTCCTTTCTGAATAACTGAAAACAAACCATTGTGTTTATTTTATGTCTGAGAAAAAGCCCAACAATGAAATGGTTCAACACCACACAAGCAAAGACCATTGCAGGACATCTTATGCCCAGAGAAGCTGAACTGAGAGCAATCAAACAAGCACTTACTGAGCAAATTCGCAGACTACTATAAGATCCTACAGTTGTCAAGGCCTGTGCATCACACAAGATGGAACGCCTGACTGCCAGGAAAATCAGGGAACTGACACACAATATAAACAACCAATTACTGACACATGACTGTGTCATGTGTCACGTGTCATGAAATTATATTGCGCTAGCTACCCAGCCACGCCGATATTACAGGAAACAACCAAGCTCAATAGGTCTTATGGGAGAAGAACAATGTCCCAGCACAAGGCCCTCGTAATTCTGTGTCCGTATCTACAATACTCCCACCAACAGGCACCAGAGGTTATATCAGATGGAGGAAGAATATGAACACAAATGAGTAAAGGCAAAGACAAGGTGGCACTACAGAACTTACTCCCAGAAGATCCTATTCCGCAGGGTATGGACATCTGCAGGGTTTGCACTCTTTTTGAAAGTGAAGAGTTATAGTCCTGGCAGCCCAGACACATCTATAGATTACTGTTTGAGGTGCAACACCAGAAAATGAGCAGACGTCTTGCACCTCATATGAGGATGCACAGCCCTAACCCAGCAGCAATGCATGATTATAAACAGGCTAACGCAGCCCTCTGTCCTGCAAGTTTCTAGCAATGGATGAGGCCAAGAAGGGAGCCACAGAACACAAGAATTCTAGACTCCCTGCTAGATTACAGCTCTGAGAGACGTCCTTGTCTACGGAATTAAAACTTATCCTGTCCATATTCCCCTTCCCTCCCCCTTCTCCCTCAGATGGTCATCACTAAAAGGGGAGGCCATACCCATTGTTATAAATAAAACATTTTTAACAGCCCACATTTTTCTCTTGGCAGAAGCCGAATTACAAGTGGTGTCCACCTCCAAGGACATGCATACCAAATGAATTATATGTACGTAGAATACAGTATGTATTGTTTGTTCCATATATACCATATCTACCGTATAATGCACAATATGTCCACTATATGTAAGGCTTGCAATGTCACCATTTCCTGCACTATAAGAGCCATTCCACACAGTGAATACAGAAAGTCCACATAAGCAGGCAACACATTAATTGAACTATGGGGTTTTAGGGTTCAGAGCTGTAATCTGTCTATTTGAGATGTCATAGTGAGGGGCTCTAAATTAATTTAGACCAATTCCGGATTTATAACATGCATTTAAAGCTTGGTAGACGAGCAATGTTGCAATACAAGTCCTATGGAAGTGTGCAATTTGCTGCATTTGAAACCGTTTGCATAATGCCAAAGAGGCTGTGCATTTCTATTACGTTCTGCACTTCGAGAACACACCAAAACTTGTGCAACAATGCGTACAAATGCCATTGCATTCATCATACAGAGAAAGTAGTCCATTGAAAGTTAGTGCAGCTGAATCATAAACAGATGCTATGAAAATGCATTCCTCATTCCACAAATATATAGTAGCTGACAGATGGTAGGATGTTGCATCAGGCATCTAACACTTCATTTTCATGACCACACACTTTCGAAGTGGAAAGAAGTCGTGACCAATTGCAAGCACTAGCCTGCCTCTCATTTTCTGAACATACTTAGAAAGCTTGGGTTACCTGTACCAAAGAACCACAATTGGCTCAACCTCTTTGAAGGTTGAAGTCTTATTCTGCTTGGAGCAGTTTCATTTGTTCATGGTAGGTGCTGTGAAACAAAATTTTGCCTACATAACATTGCTGAATTCCTAAAGATTTACGCACATACCAAAAGATGCTGTTCAGCTGCACAGATGATATCTAGAAAGCACTTAATGCATTCTACACTCCATCTTACCAATTCCGTGAAGCACAGCGAAAGCATGGGTTGTGTCAGAAAATCAGAAGACGAAATCAGATGGTTTCTTTTTTGTCCACTTCTAATCGCCCTCTGCGTGATACTGACTGAACGCAAGGTTCACCTATGGTTTATTAGCGCATAATGGACAAGCCCTCTTCTCTGAAACATACAGCTGGCTCTCATAACAGAGTGGCTGACATTCCAATATGCTGCATGAAGTAGGTGGGATGGAGCGTAGGCATCAAGAGCAAAGGCAAATGCTGAAATAACACTATACCTGCACATTACTGTTGGTTACTACCTCAGCATTTGTTTGGCAGGAAAAAAAGGTGTGAACATTGGAGAAAGTCAGGCCTGAAAGTTGCAAGTTCTTCTGCTTTGCAAATACTTGAAGGAAAAACCAGCAAAAGAACACAAAGGAGAAGAAGAGAGGTTCACACTACAACGACTGGACTATCCACTGTGTATTATTAGAAACAGCGTAGTTTCAGCAAGGCCAGCAGAGCATGCGCAACAGCAGCGTCACTAATCAAAGAGCATGAAAAGTCAAGTTACTGCATCTATCGTAACCGATGTAAAAAGGCAAATTCTTTTTCAAGTAAGCGCAGCGAGGTTGTACTAATGCAGCCGTCACCTAATAAATTGATGTAGTATGCTTCCAGGATTTCTCGCTCTTTTTTGCCCTTGTCCCAACCAAGAATCGTTACATTGCTGAACAAAGGGTAACAGCCACATTCATTGCAATGGCAAGTTTGCACTGCTATCGGACCCCAGGGAGGAGTGGTGCTCACGCAGGCGGTCATCAATACATAGACCGGTTTGGCCTATGTGAACTCTTTCGCATGTGAGAGGGAACTTATACACAATCCCTGCGACACATGCCGTAAAACGGTTTTTATGTCGCGTTGTGCAAACGTGGTTCCTTGCCCTGCCTTGAGAAATGCACGAGCACAGACCCGAAAGCTTACAAGGGGCAGGAAACACTACACTTACCCCATGCTTGGCGGCAACCTTTTTGATGTTGTGGCTCACTTTATGCACATACGGTATGACTTGAAGTTTCCTACGTTCAGTGGCCCCAACATCTGCCAGCTTTATACATTCTTTTTTAAGCCTCTGAAGCAGCGATTCAGCCACCGCTTTCAAAAGGGGCTGAGGGAACCCTCCAGCTTCCAAACAGAATTGTGCGTCAAAGCTACTTTTAATAGCCTGGTGACAGCTTCTTTCAAGTGCAATTACCGCTGTGCAAAAACTGCAGCATCAATGGCTATTACTCAGCTTTTGTGGCTTTTCAGCTCCTTATACTCAGCAATTAGAAAAAAAAAAGCCAACAAAGATTGCTCGGTTAATTTCCTTTGTGCTAAAATGAAATTTCATTCTTATGTTAGAGGACAGATTAACTAGCCTCAGCCAGAATTTTCAGAAATCCCAGAATATAGCCTCACAGATTTTCAGCATGCCGCGGGCAAAGCTAGATATTGGAGGTTATGCCCACGCATTGCACTGTTTTAAGGCGATAGCGTTAATGGCCCCGTGCCGCAGAAAATCCGGCGTTGGGTGTCCAGCGTCGACCGTCACTTCGGCAAAAATCATTCCAAATGATGCAAACTAAACCACGCATACCCAACCTTGCAGACTCTCCATGTAGCACAAAGAATTTACTGAACTAATTGAATAAAATACGTCAGAAAAATAGTAAAGTGCGACTTGCACACAACCTACAGACATGATAGCGTTGGATTGTAATTTGAATATACGAGAAAACAATTCTGTTATGCAGAAACTCAAACAAACTCATTTTACAGCGTTTCTACCATTCATAGCCCAGCCATGGTGTCCACCATTTGCACGCACCAGCGCGTGCAAATCTTGGGAGGCCACAAAGCGGCGCACCCAGTTCCTTGCAACACCTCGACATGGTACTCGCCTCTGCCGCATAGCGGCCCACGCAAGATGCCGTGTTTCTACCAGAAAGCTCGCCTTTGTGCATAGCATTTGGCACCAGTGTTTCCTGGTACACATTACACTTGCATAAGCTGCTGTTGCTGGGAAGCACATGAAGCAGTCGGGAATCTTTGAATGCTATTGTGTTCCACTCTTAAGTGTCCTCCAAATTTTCAACGTTCCAGGGTCTGACAAGCGGTAACAGCAGTGTTTAATTTTGTTTTCAATGATCGGTATAAAATATCTATTTCTGCAAGCTTTCTGTCGCACACAAACTCGTAATTCAAAAGTAAAATTTTGCATAAAGGCTGTTCTACACTTATGCTAACTGAGACTAGGCATTTTACATGGTACAAAATTTTATTGCAGTTGGCTTTCTTTTAGTGTGCCTTTAAAAGAGTTGTGCCTGATGTCTTCTATAGCCAGTCCACTTCTTTTCCTGCCATCTTCCCACACATGCCGCATCTCATACAATAAAAAGAAAGTTGGCTAATTTATAAATGCACCTAAATAACGGGTGGCTTCAGTCTTTCTTGGTTTTCACTGAAGAAACATCAATTGGTGTAGTCAGAATGCAGGCGTTACCAGTCTCACTGCGTTTGGCAGATTCTTCAAGGTTCATCACCATCGCCATATGATGAGCCTTGATTTTCAAGTCAATAAACCACCAGCCAGCATAATAAAGAGCCAATTATAACTTCTTTTTTATTTAAAAAGCCGAACCAAATAAAATGCAATGCAAGACAGCATGTTGTTACTCAACATTCAGGTCACCATGTGCACCTACCCTTGTGGTGTAACAAACAAGGGTTGCAATATTCTTGCTATTTCTAACTAGATGCCAAAAACAAATGTTTACAAAACAATATTTCCTGCAAGAACCACTGCAGGTAATAAACGCCAACAAGTCTCATTCACATGGCATGAAATGTGCTGCGTTTCTCAGCCCATCTCAAAAGCAATAGTAAGCGTTCGCTGTGAACATTACAAGAGCAGGTGATGTCTCACTCTAGCAAAAGTAAGTGGAGTTTAAAGGGCCACCAACTTTCTTGTCAGTGTACTTTCAAGCGTAGACAAAAGTGATTATTGCAATGGCAGGAACAGGTCAGCACGTGGCAGGTGCATGCAGCAAGCAAATGGGCCCTGCAATTTGCCAAATGGGTCCTGCAAAAAGAGGAGGTGATCCCATACATAACCTTTGCCTCAGTGGCCAATGAAAAGATTGTGGTTATATTTGGCTTGGGCCTTTTTTGCTAAAGGTTAATTGACTAAGGTAACAACTTTTGGTCTGTGATGTGCACAATGCATCGGAAATGTCATAGAGGATTATACAAAGGTCGGCTATATTTAGAAGTACATTGAGAAGGACTTTAGTCTGATTTTCCTGGTGTTTTAGCAGCATCTGCTGACATAATTTCCCTGGATAATTGTGAATGCATGTTCTATGCGCTAAAGTTATTCGATGTTCGAAGCCAATGAGCAGGCCCTCCAAAAGAATGTGCTCAATGAGCATTCTGACACAATAAGAATAGAGAGATTCAACCCTGCCCTTACATTTCATAACATGTGCATCAGTTGAAAAGCCCAAGCAAGTGTCCAGGTCTTTACCTGGAGGCTATCCCCAAGGTGCTATACATATACATACAGCAAAAGGTTCCCATTTACATTGCCTACACAGGACAACATACATTAGAGTGGGGGGAAAAATAAAAGGACAAGATTCACCACGCAGAACTTGTTTTACAAATAATGTATATAATAAAAAACATGCCAAGATCCCATAGCAACACGATATACAAAATATAACACTGAATTAGTTAAAATGACCTCAAATATGTAGGTGTACATAGATATATGGTGAGGTTCTATGCCTAAAGCGAACAAAAAAAGGGGGCCATAAATGTAGCCAAAAGTGCATGATGTAAGAAACACCCTTTCCCTGTCCCCTTACAAACTAAAACTTCCACATGTAGCCCTCACTGGATAATGGAAGACTTGTCAGTGAGGATGAAAAATCTGTGCACATACATTGCTTTTCTTTTCTCGCATAAAAAAAATATGATTGTATATGTTAATGAAAACAAGAAAGTAAATTTCAACACTAAAAGTAGATGGCATCCAACCGCATTTGACTTTCATTTTCCACAAGGTAGAGCATGTCAGACATGGTCTGCTGCACAATGACTTTGTCGACACCTTCATGCATCTGAAAGAAAAAGAAAAAGGGAGAGCTCAGAGTAAGGAACAGTAAAACCCTTCTGGATTTACAAAGCAGCAAACACAATGCCAATTATTTCCACTATGCAGCTTCGCTGACGCACAGCACCGTTTGCCTTGTGTCCTAAGATAAAGCTTTAGAATTGCTTGCGATCCCGACCACACGTATACTAGTATTCAAACTGAAAGCAGTTACTCTTGCTTATCTCACTAGCTTTAATGAGCATTGAGTGGGGAAAATGGCCGGCTTTACAAAAATAAACTGCTCTCTCTGTTGCATGCTATATGTACAGTGCTCACGCAATGAAACACATCAGTTTAGGGCTAACTAATGCAGATATTTTCATTTCCACCAGCTGCAGCTTGTGTCACATTGATGCAATTTTGGCACGCACACTTAGACCAGAGTCGGCATCACCTTCGGTGACCAGATTCCTAGCGACATGACAAGGTACTCTAGAGTACTTTGCACATATGCTGGGTTTTACAAAATGCTCCCTGTCACATTTCATTCCTTGAGCACTGTGCACCCGTGACTGAGACTGTGGACCAGTGGTTCTTCAAAGAAGCCAAATTTCCTCGATGGCATATAACCTAAAGCTGGAAATTGCAGCTCAAGACTCAGCATCGCAAACATTGCAGTGCATTCACCAGTTTCAGGTTGTCAGAATTAATTTTCTAGAAATTCAGTTTTTTCACACAACCAATGATCTGCATACCTTTTATCACGGGTGTACAGTCCCCACCGAAAAAGATTAGCACAAGTGATTGGTGGCTGGAGCGGCAAAATCATGACGTGCGGCACTCCGTTTCCATTTTCCAAAGCAGGGGTGGCCGGTAGAAATCAACCCATCTTAAAACCTAGATTTAGAAAGCTATAATATGCCTCACTTTTTGCCCAAGCTATGCGCCAAGGAGGCTACACATGTGAGCCCCTTAATTTATTCTTTATGTGCGGGCGTTATCAGCTATCGTATGCAGTTTCATTACCGCAGCTTGCAGCCTCGTTGGCGCATAGCTTGGTCGAAAAGTGAGGCATATAATAGCTTTAGAAATACAGGCTTCA
The DNA here is from genome assembly GCF_038994185.2 of Dermacentor albipictus. NCBI lineage: Eukaryota > Metazoa > Arthropoda > Arachnida > Ixodida > Ixodidae > Dermacentor > Dermacentor albipictus. The sequence continues at coordinate 846,742 of NW_027225574.1, read as the reverse complement.
AGACGTGTCGATTTCTGGCACCTAGCCCTGCTTTGGAAAATGGAATGTATTTTGCACTCTTGCTATTGACATGCTCGGGAACAACAACACCGCAGATCGCGATTTTACTACTCTGCCCACCAGTCACTTGTGCTAATCTTTTTTCGGCGGGACTGCACATATACCTTGAAGCTTTCCCTGTTTACTACTTTACTTAAATGTCCTTGCATAAAAAAAAAAAGCGGGGGAGGTCTTTTCACCCATCATGCCAGTCAGCATGTACAGTGTCAAGGTGGAAAAAACGTTAAGTTGTAGGGGTTGCGGTGCCTTCCCGCGCCTTGTCCTCCAGCTCGCGTGTTGTGCTTAGTTTAATCTCCGGGAACTGCCGCTGTAATGGCGACATGATGAACACTGCTAGCACGGCGGAGCTAATTTCCCGCGCAAACCCTCCCGGGGTCGAACTGCCGCATGAGCAAGTGTCACTGGGACGTGCCCTAATTGGCCTCTGAGCTCTCTTCCACTGAGCGCTTGATCGCTGTGGCAGATGCTCACAGGCCCGTAACAAGTTATTTATATGGGACCTTTGCTCCCATGACTTGTTGTCAGCTTGGTGGATCGCGTCCCGGTTAGCCCTACTGCAGTGGGCGTCAATACTCGATCCGTCTTGCGGTGAGCCTTTGTCCATAAGTGCCGTGACTGCCGCACTGTGCTTTATCTTGGGTGAATAAACTCGTGTTTGTTGGTGATCTGACTCTGGAGCCTTCTCTACGCCGTGTCGGAGAATCGATGAACCTTGCCGTAGCGCCTTTGTGCACTGCGGAGTGGAGGAGCGTTGTGCACTTTCCTGACTGTCACTCGTAGGGTGAGACTTGTGCAAACCCATCTCCACAAAATAATGAAGAAAAATTGTGCATGCAGAAACTGTCAATGATGATTCAGATCGTCAATGTAAGCCTGAACAAACGAAGGAAACAGCAAGAGAGCAAAATGTGCGTGTGCACATGCATCTTCAGCACAGCGAGCGTAGGCGTAGAATGCAACCGCCATGCTCGTCTGCCAAAGCTCTCTACAACAGCTGCCCCATGGGAGGAGAGGGGCGAGAGAAGAGGAGTGTCATTGCTAAGAACAATACTTCAGACACCACAGAGGTCATGTGTGATAGTCCCCCCTTCCATTGACCCCCCTACCGATGACCATCAACCACTGACCGCTGAGTACTGCCAACCATGGAAGCAGATGAACGAGACAAAGAAAGCTATTCATTTTAAAAATGAAAACCCAGAATTGTATTTCATGTTTTCTGTTGGTTGTATGGTGCAAATGTAGAGCAAAACGAGGGTGTCAAACTGAAACTTTTCTCATTCTGGTTTTCGTTTCAGAAACAGTTCTGTTCTGGTTCAACTCCGCAGAAAAAAAAAAAGAAAAAAGAAAAAAGAAATGGTTCTACCAGTTCAAAGCAGTTTGAACCGGTTCAAGTTCACTTGCATAATCAAAGAATAATTACTGAAAACAGCACAAATTTATTTTTTACAGAAACTTGATGCTGCTGCTAAGTTGTACTGAAAGATTAGGCTTGTTGTTTGTACTTTAGGTCACATGTAGGTGCAAAAGAGTTATTCGGATTCAACGCCAATGCTGGCATCTATGTGCAGCAAAGCTTTATTGAGGGAGAAATAGAGAGGAGAATATTTTGAGGAAACATAGGGAGGTCCGCCAGCCTGCTACTCTGCTCAGGGAGAAAGGGAAGAGGAGAAAAATAGGAGGCTGAGGAATAATGATGAGGATAGGCAGTAGGATGCAATTACAGGTAAACATCGATATAACAATTAAAGTCAGTAAAACTGGCAATTTACTTCATTATATCAAAATTTTGTTATATTGAAATTCAACCTTTTATGCAAATAAGTACAGTAGCCGATAGATTTTTCTTACACAGAAGAGGCCACAAAACTTCCTGAATTATTGGGCAATCGCAAAAAAGCAAATCTGAACAAGAAAAAAGAAATGTCTCCTTGAATTTGGGAGCCATGACGAAAGATACGGTTTCATGCCATGTTGACAATGTTGTTACAGAGAGGCAGACACAAAAGGAAAACATACTATTTACAATACATTTAGAAGGCGATCAAGTGCTGAACCCTATGGTCGACAGCGTGCGCAAAATCAAAAGTGTCTTCTCCGTCAATGCTCCTCTAGAAGAACAGCACAGGGACATAACCCCTGACTATTGAAGCACCGTCACAGTGCTTACTGTGGTGTGGGCAAGCGGTAAAGTTTAAGGCGATATACGTGAACAATGTCTGCAGGTGGTGAAATGGAGAGAGAGGAAGACTCAAGCGGGCCAATGTCATAAATTATGCCTGTTACCCATCTTAATACACGATAGGGTCAGAAGTACCGAGAACACAATTTTTAAGAATCCAACACACCAAGTCAGAGTCCTCAGAAGCACAAGGGCACCCAAGGCATAGGTAACATCGCGATGATGGGAGACCACCGGTCCCTTTGGTGGTTTTGCGATATAACAAGGCGATGGTGAGCAATCTGGTGTGCCTCATTAGCTCTGCAAATGGCATCACAGGCGTACTCAGTGGGCAAATGGACGGCAGCGAGAATGATAAGTGTCAAAAGGTAACAATGGGTCGCGGCCAAACAGAAGATAAAAGGGTGAAAGACCAGCGGTATTGTGGCAGGAGGAATCGCAGGCAAATGTAATGAAGGGCAACGCAACGTCTCAGTCTTATGATCAGAAGAGACATACATAGAAGGCATGTCAGTTAGCATTCAGTTGAATTGCTCAGTCAAACCGTTGCTTTGCGAGTGGTAAGCCAGTAAATTTGTGTTTTGTTGAGCAGGAGTGAAGCAGGTCATTGATAACTCTGGAGAGAAAGTAGTGGCCATGGTTGGTGAGAAGTTCACAAGGGGCTCTATGATGCAAGATGATATAGTCCCATTACTATATATATATGGCAAGAGCTATTGAGTTTAATATAATGGAAACACACAGTCTCCATCCAACACCTTCACTGAGAGTGCGTATTTGCCGTCGACACCCAATTTCCTTCATTGTCCTCAGCTTCCGCAGAAGCGGCAAACTCACAACACAGCCAACTGTTATGCACGTGGCATTACCTCCTTCCAGAAAGCATAGTCTTTATGCCTCAAATGCGAAAGAGAGGAAAAAGAAAAGGACAAAGCACATACACAGCAACATTGATGAAGTTTGTGGAAAGGAAAGTGTCACACAAACGGGATGAAGGTGAGTGGAAATGAGAATGGCCTCGTCAACGTGAATGGTATGGTTTCATTCTGGAGACATGGACAATTTCCATCGGCTGTGCACGACGGGATCATCGAGTCGTGTCTTCAGGAAGAACTGCGTAGTCGACCTTGCTGAGGCAACGCAGGACTGTAGGGGCTGATGTAGCGGCACAGTAACTTTTCCAATCGGCTGCGTTGGCAAATCGAGGTCCATACCCAAACTTGATCGCTGGGTTGGTAGATAACCTTGCGATGGCGAGCCTTATACCTCTGGAAGTCTATGCACTGCTGATTCTGGATTCGCTCGGGTGCGAGCTTGCGAGCTGTGTCTGTGCGCCGGGTAAATTTCTCCGCATCAATGGTAATGTCGTATCGGTTGGTTAGGAGCATGGAGTGCAGCATGGTGGTTGCCTCACTGTTGTGGAGCAGCCGGAAAGGAGTGAACCCACTAGTTTCTTGAACAGCAGGGTTGTATGCGAGTGTAACGCAAGGCAAAACATCGTTCCAGTTCTTGTGGTCGCTGTTGACATGCAAGGGAAGCATGTCAGCGATTGTCTTATTTAACCTCCCTGTAAGACTGCTGGTCTGAGAATGGTATGCAGTGGCTCGGCAATGAGCTGTTCCATTAAGCGTCAGATGTCTTGCATAACCTGTGCTGTGAAAGATGTACCATGCTCTGCTATGACTACTGCTGGTGCACCATGCTGGAGGACGATGTTGTGGACGAAAAAGTGCGCGACGTCACTGGCAGTGGCTCGCTGAAGGGCTATAGTTTTGCAGTATCGTGTCAAATAATCAGTCGCAACTACAATCCAGCAGTTACCAGAAAAAGGCTTAGGGAAGGGTGCGAGCAAGTCCATGCCAATCTGTTGAAATGGTTGTGTTGGCAGTGTAACAGGCTTCAAGAAACTGGCTGGGCGCTGATGTGGAGCCTTTTGGCACTGGCAGTCAAGGCAAGTTTTCACATAATGCTCGACTTCCTGGGTGAGCTTAGGCCAGTAGTAGTGCTGGCGAACTCAAGCCAAGGTACGCACAAATCCCAAATGGTCCAAAGAGGGCTCATCGTGGCAGGTGGACAGAATATTGGCGTGCGGAGAGGACAGACCGACGAGGAGATGTCCAAATGCTGATGGGTAGAAGTTCTTTTTGTACAACCAGTGCCTCCTCGATCTTTTTCAATGCCAGTGCAATCGCTCGCTTCCCAATGGGAGTAGTTGGTGCACCTTAGTTCATTTAGTTGCCACAATGTGACACTACCCAGATGGTACAACTGCTTGCGTCACAGGTCCGTCTAAGTGAGCGCCGCTGCCATTCCGGTTGAGAAGTGGTGGACGGTCTGTCCCTCTTCTATATCACACGTCTGTCAGGTTTCTCACACCCCTTCCTTTGTAGCTCTCCCTCGGTACGCGGTGTGGCGCTTTTTGTGTTTGCAAAAAGCTGAAGCGGCGCTCACTGGATAGCCGACAGCTTACGCTGGCGTAGAGGCATCCTACAACAGGTTTGTTTGCCGTTCGCAGCGCTCATTCTGTTGATTACTTTCTCTCACTGGACTTCTACAGTGGTGTATGTTGTCACATTCGTGTTTCGTGGCACTGTTGTTGATGAAAATCATTTTTCCAATGTAAATGCTGTGGTCTGAGACACTGACAAGCTGTTTTCCCTGCAGCAGTAAAACGGCATTGGTTTTCACTCATGTTTTGTTTTTGTTTTTTCTGAAATCTGGGCAATCCTAGGCTTGTTTATTTGAGTTGAGTCTTTGCTGCACAGACTGTAAAATGGGGTGGCGTTTACTTATGCTAATCTTGTAATAATTGTAACTGTTGTCACATTGTTTAAGAATATGGTAACCAAAGTTCAAGTTACAGAACAAACTTTTTATTGGGCGAACGTGTGCACTACAAGGAATATAACACTAATAGTACAACCACAGCAGCAAGTACACTAGGTGGTCATCTCTAATCTGGTGTATGGGTGCAAGGCCTGCTACGCGCTGGCTCTTCATACAGTCATCACACTTTCCTGCATAATTGCTGGGGTTCGTGTAATTTCTCGAATGTACATCGCTATATCTTGTCGCGCACGCAATACGATTACAACCGGTGATAACATTCGAGAAGCTTCCGATACATGATGGCACGTCTTGAGCCGAGCGGTAACCTTTTAAAATTGTCGGTGAAGAAGCATTCCCAGAAAAAAGAGAGAAAAAAAAAACCAAAGTACACGTGTCACTATTTACATTAGTATTATGCACAATACATTGCACGTATTTATAGCTTTTGACATTATTAAACATCTTACATTATTAAACATCAAAGAATAAGAAAAAAGCATGTAGCGACACCATTTGTAAAGTTAGCATACAGATTTTCATCACGTCAGAACGATCGCATTTGCATCCATTCCTTTAGTCTACATTTGCAGTTATTCTTTCTTGCATATTTTTGTTTGTATTCCCGGGAATTGTATTGCAAGTGCGGAGGTAGCAGGGCCGTCAATTGCTTTCACGCGCGAAATGTACAAACCATGTTTGACTGATCGAAGACGGCACTACTGTAGCTTAAATGAGGCATAGCATTTCTGACTTCTTAGCGTATAGGTCTGCAGCATTCCCGGAAAACTAAGGGGCCAGTTCCCCTGATTTCTTCCTTCTCGTTGGCTCTCATATAAGCGCTGTTCAAAGCTGTAGAAAGGCAGAAGACATCTAGGAACTGTCAAGGTTGTCTGCTTTGCGTGAGGCTCAGAACCGTATCGTTCCGGCGGCCCGTATCGCCACTCTTAGCAGGCAGACATGACAGTAAGCGGATGATATGCGGCCCGGGACCTCGGTAAGCACTGGAAACTTTTTCCTTTTTCTTACTTTTTTCACACAACTTTTAAGTGCTGTTCAAGTTCGTCGAAAATATATCATGTACTTAGGCATGCTCCAAGGTCGCATGTGTGCGCGAGGTTTGGGAAACAGGGTCTTACGACCACTGAGAATTAACACTATATTGTGCAACCTATGACGATCAGCAAAACCCGCAGAGGGCAGACAAATCAACGGATATCTTAGGCATGTAGGGCCCTCTGGCCTGTACTTTTCGGCGATAAGGTAGCCTCGCCGCCTATGGGATTATCTGACAAAGCAATGTCGGATGCTCGGTTGGCATAGTCGGAAGTTCGCATCCTTCTAAATTAAAAAAAAAAAATATCTGATGATGGTGAGCTTGAATTTCACCTCCTCCAGTGCACTACATTTGCAGGCTTGGAGTGACAACTTACACCGGAAAAAGATGCCGAGAGCAAGTTGGGCTATATTATTCCAGGTACAACCAAATTAGGAAGGCCTACTAAGCTTCAACAAACTCACTCCCTCACCAGAAAAGGAATTGGCCTCCCTGGTGCAGTACTTGGCCCCTACCTCCCAAATGATTCCTATGATTAACCCACGGCCCTCAGTCGCCAGCAGCTGTGGAGCACCTGACCAAGGCAGCGGTCAGACCTGTAATGCAGCAGAGGGTGCTAAGGATCTCTGGACCCGGACAAGAATGGAAACTGACCCTGGCAACCTTTAAGTCCCGAACTCTGTCGAGTGAGGCTAGTTTAGCAGGACTCTTTGAGGAACTATCAGACATTGTTTGGGATATCATTGGCCTTAGTGAGATTAGAAGAACTGGTGAAGCTTATATGGTGCTGATTAATGGCCATGTCCTCTGCCATAGAGCTCTCCCAGATAAGAAGCAATACAGGGCAGGATTCGTAATCCATAAGGACATAGCTGACAACACTGACGAATTCTACAGCATTAATGATAGGGTAGCAGTAGTCGTAATCAAACTTAATAAGAGGTAGAGATTAAAGGTAGTAAAAGCCTACGCTCCAATATCCAGTCACGATGGTGATGGAGTAGATCAGTTTTATGAAGATGTTGAATTAGCGATGAGAAAAGTGCAAACTCAGTATACTGTAGTAATGGGCGACTTCAATCCAAAAGTGGGCAGAAAGCTAGCTGGTGAACAAGCAATTATCAACTACGGCATCAATTCTAGGAACGCTAGAGGAGCGATGCTGGTAGAATTCGCAGAAAGGAATAAGCTGCGAATAATGAACACCTTTTTCAGGAAGCGTAGCAACAGAAAGTGGACCTGGAAAAGCCCTAATGGTGAAACAAGAAACGAAATTGATTTCGTACTTTTTGCCAATCCCAACATAGTGCAGGATGCAGAAGTGATAGGTAGGGTAAAGTGCAGTGATCATAGATTAGTGAAGGCTAGGATTCACCTAAATTTGAAGAGAGAAAGAGTAAAATTGGTCAAGAAGAAACAGGTCAACCTAGAGGCAGTAAGCGTACAAGCAGACAAATTCAGGCTGGTACTTGCAAACAAATATGCAGCCTTAGAACAGAGAGATGAAGATGACATAGAGGTAATGAATGAAACTGTAACTAGGCTGGCTTCAGAGGCAGCAACTGAAGTGGGAGGCAAGGCACCAAGGAAACCAGTAGGCAAGCTCTCCGAAGTAACAAAGGACCTAATAAATAAACAACAAAGAATGAAAGCATGAAGCCCCCTCAAGAGATAAGATAGAATTTGTGCCACTGTCAAAACTGATCAACAAGGCGAAAATAAGGGATATTCGAAAAATTAACGTGAGAAAGAGTGAAGAAGCCGTAAAAAATGGACGCAGCCTGAAATTAGTGAGAAGGAAACTTGGCATAGGACAAACCAAGACGTATGTACTGAAAGATAGGCAGGGTAATGTCATCAGCAATCTCTAAGATATATATTAAAAAAAGTGGAAGAATTCTATACTGACTTGTACAGTACCCAGAGGAGTCGGAAAGCCTCCATTCAAAGCAGTAATGAACAGGATACGGAAACTCCTTCTATAACCAGCGATGAAATCAGAAGGCCCTTGCAAGACATGAAACGAGCAAGAGCGTCAGGAGCAGATGGAATAACAGTCGATTTAATCAAAGGTGGAGGAGACATAATACTTGGAAAACTAGACATAAGATGGGCTGCTGCTGATGATGATGATGAGATGATGAACAATTTGCATATAGCTATAACTATTTACATTATTTACATTTGTACCATCCATTTGTGCACATTTAAAGTAATTTACATTTATAACAAACATTAACTTTGTAGTCCTGCCACTTCTAAAAGCATGATGTGGATGATGCGTCGTGTACTCAAGCTGAAAAAACAGATTGAGTGGCAGGTATTTCTTTTAAGGGCTGGGCTAGTTTCACCTTCACTCATTTATGCCTGGCATCTTTCACAGCAACGCTCATAGCCATAATATTACAGGATGTCTATTCACAGTTCGAGCAATTTGCACGACAGCAGCTTTTCCCCGTACAACTTCACAACAGATTTCTTGTCTGTATAATTGCAAGGGCATAGTATGCAAGCTGGGGCCTAACAAACTTCGTGCACAAATGTTCTAAAAACATTTTTCTGTGCGTAGGGCCTTCCTTGTCACGCACCAATACAGGCATCTCCATCAAAACATTAACGACACTCATTTTTAGTAGCTTGCTAATGGCCTTTCTGTGTCACAGCACAATGCCTGCAAAGGCCTTCACCACCATCAACACCAAAACAAGTTTGTCCATTGGGTATTTCAGGCCTCCACGATCTTGATACTTGATGAGCCGATGTCTTGGTGTGTCTCCAACTGGCTTTTCAAGCAGTTGAATGCAGTGTTCACAGTTACAGTTTTCTTTAATCCCACGAACAATGTATCTGCCGATCATCACAATGCTTGCCACCTTCGGGTCTGGAAGGCGCTGACTCGGCAATAGGCATAGTTGCGATTTCCTTGGCAGTAGTGGGGAAAAGATTGTTTGTGGTTGTAGTGCTGTGACTCACATTAGCAGAAATGGCAGCGACAGTGGAAAATGATGACGAGTGGTATACAGTGCTGGATATTGAGGAAGACACTATGCCTATTTGGAGCATCTTTTCCAGTCCTGATATCACACTGGCCATGTCCATAGTATAATTACGACCAGCCAACCTTCGCGGAAACTCGAACAATGCCTCTATAGGATCGCTGGAGAACTTCCTAGTGAGCACAAATTTGAAACCTTTGTCCAACACGAAACGAATGCATTTCACGTTTGATGAAGTGGTGAGCAAGAGTGCATGATGCGCCTCATTGCCGAGGTAGTCTTGCAGACTGCTTTCCTTCTTAAGACTCAGCAGGTAAGGTATGAACTCGTGCTCGAGCTATTCTAGCCTTGGATCAACGGCATCTGTGAACTCTCGGCTGTATGGATTATTCCTGTAAAGATGTTGTGTTGCTTACATCTATGATGACAAACCGTTGGTGCATCATCATCATCAATTCGACTGTTGACGGGAGAGGGGAAAAACTTGGACTGCAGTCTTCACGCCCATCTTCTCGACGTTGGATGGATACAGGTGCCGACGTATAAGGAACCTCACGGCTTCACTACTGATCCTCATTGCATTCAGTACAAGTTCCTTAGTGGTGTCGCAGAAATTTGTTTGTCGCCACCCATATTCTTTGCTACGAATGGCGACCTCACATTCTTAATGATGTGGCTCTGGTCAAAAGCAATGAAAATGCACCTGGACTGATCTGATAGATGTTGAGCAACAGGTATGACAGACCTTTTGCACAGGATGCCCATTGCAGCCACATTGCTTTTGTGGTTAGCTGTCACCAAGCGCATGATCTCGAAACCAATTTATTCTGTCTTCATGATGATGTACGTGACTGCTTCAGCAAGATGGATTTCTGTGCAAACATTTGTGAAAAAATATGCCACAGTAATCTTAACATGTGTGCTCAGGCCACAGAGCAAAAAACAATGTAATAAATTTGTGAGGTCGTCATTCCTGGTGACCAACCACCAAGTGTTGTAATACAGGACTCATAACTTCTCCCAAAAAAACGTCACGCTGCCTGTGGTATAGTAGCCGTTCCTTCATTCGCATTTCATCAAAGATTAAGCTGCATACTCTTGGCTGAGGAGTACTTAAGGTCCGCAATTCTGTTTCCAGCCTGCATCTAACAACTGAGCTGAATCCGACTTGCCCAGCTGTAGTCCATAGGGAGCTCTGCAATGTGGCCCTGCACGGCAGACGAAGAAAGCATTCAGACCGCATGTATTCGTATGCCTTTGTAGAAATACTACGAAGGATCGTCGAATATCGGATTGTTGCTTCCGACTATGATGACTGCTTCCTTCGGTAGTTTTTCACCTGGTCGTAAAGAAATGATGCTTGCAGATCATTTTCCTCAGAAGCTTCTACAATTCTCAAGAAAGAACTTACGCCAGTATCTTCTTTCAGCCTGTGCACCTCTTGTAGCGTTCCATCGCAGCTGTAAGGATGCACAGCTTTTGTTGAAGGGTACTCTCCTTACATTTCCATTTCCAGCACTTCATTAAGATTGTCAGACTTGCTTTTAACGAGTCTGTCTTACTGCTGTAACTTCTCTTAATCGAAGGCATTTCATTTCAGCATACAGGCTTTGTGTTGATGTCTCTCGGAGTACTGCCTGGTAGTGAAGGCACTTTTGTTGCAGGAGAAGTTGCTTGCGGATGAGATGCACTGACGAGAGAAATGCTGGTCTTCGTAGCCATGTTCAAAGCAGGTGACCTCACGCTCGACGGCCTGTCGGATTCCGGGTTGTGTTGCCGAGGCACATCTACCATACTGGTGGCTTCTGAGCAAATACTTACTCTGGGAGCAGTAGTGAGCCTGCTGAGTATTTCAGCCAATCGCATCAAATCTTGATGTGTGCCTAGTAGGACTGGTACTGCAGGGGTAACCGAGCTAGCTCTACATGCTCAACAGTGATAGAAGGAGCAGAAGTATTGAAAGTTTCTCCTGCAGTAACACACAACTCGTCACACATGCTTCGGACAATGGTGGGGATCTCGCTTGCGAGGCCTTTTACTTGGTATGGCATCCTATCAAGTCCCTGTTCCTCCAGTGGACGTTCAGCAAGAGTAGAGCTATGGTATCCAGGGGTGCTCGCTGCTTGCATGCGCAGCACACAGGAAGTTCACACCCTCGGCACCACCCCTCTTCTCAGTGTGCATTTCTTGCAGTCCTGCCGGAAGTCTTCAGGAAGAAAATGCTTGCTGCAGACGGTGGAGCACGTCAGCGCATAATTGGGCGGCCAGTCCTTGTGTCTAATTGCTTTCAGCCAATGCACGCGCAGCACGTTGTCGCTGGGAATCTCATGGAAAGAGACATTAGCATCAATGCTTTGTTTTCGACATGCACAAGGACATACAGCAGTAATGCATCATTCAGCTAAAAAAAAAAGTATCACGAACGCTGTACTCGACCTGCTTCTGAAAGGAACTAACGAGTGCAAGCTGGCAATTGGATTCCAGGCTTTGCAGCTAAATGCATGATGTGTCTCTTATGAATGAACTGCCGGAAGCAAAAATTGCTCTTCTATAAACACTGTTAGGAATAACGCAGATTACGTCTAGAGTAACGCAGACTGTATCTATACTACAGGGAAATAACGTGCCTGGCAAGTTGTGTGTCCGCAGCAAGCGCATCCGCGGCAGATGCCCGCCTCGAAAGACATGCATCTTACAGGCTGTACAAGCATACACGAACACTGTACACACATGCACATTTGTTTGTGTGTGTGTGCGTATGTGTGTGAGTAGTATTGAGTACGCGCTTGGTAGCATATGCATGCGTGCGTGCACACATTCTACCGAGCGTCTCAAAAACACGAAAAGGCTGATACATATTTGCAGAAAAACATGTAAATGCAGAAACTATAACTTATGCTGCAAAAGAGTGCGTCTCTTTGACCATAATTATTTGAAGTGCACTGATACCATACAAACTCACAAAAAAAAAACTTTTCTTTTTGGTTTTTTGGATGCCCAAACATCTTCTGGTGAGAACAGGCGGCGCACAAAGATTTTGCTAAATAGAAAATTTAGCAATTGCTTTACTCACGACGGCAAATATACAAGGTCCCATAGAGAAAAGCATGTGAAACAAAAAAATAATTCAATTGTGGTTCCCTATAGCTAAGTTCGTATGTATATCTACAACAAAGCGAATAAATTTGGCTTTCATTCTCTGTTTTCCTTGTTATAGCAAACTTATAAAGTGAAGTCTGGAGCTACAAATCAATTGGTCAGATAGAAAATCTGCTCCTTAACAGTTTTGAGTATTTACACTGCTGTATTTGCAGAAAAAACACTATGGCATCTAAATAAATCCTTTCTCATACACTTTTGTATGTCTGGTCATCTTTCTCCACCCCGAGGCCCCTTTCGCAAAAGTTACGGGAGGGTAAATTACTTGACAGCAAAGCATGTGCCAACAAAACATCAGTTGAGCCAGGCCGGGTTGGGTAGGTGAAAATATTTTTCAGGCTCGGGTTGGGCCCAAGTATCGCTGAAACATCGACCCGGGCTCAGGCGTGTACAAGTCCTTGTCCTGGAGTGAGATTCATGGCCCATGCAGTGCTCTTTTGTGAGGTATGTTGGCCATGCCTTAATTATTTCATCTGACATTTTGCTTGCTAAACATAGACACACCAAAAGCTACTTCAAAACTCTTTATTACTATAATAATGGACTCTTACTTCTCATTTCATACTCCTGCTATATAGTTTCAATGCCTCTCCTGCTATGTTTCAATGTTGTGGCTAAGAGCCACAACACGATTTAAACATGCCACCATGGCACATCAAGCAATTCCACCATCGCCGTACAGCCCTCGTGTGACACATTTTAAAGCCAATGCCTGCACCAGCAGTGTCACGATGACATGTCTTCGTTGGTAGCATACGTAGCACCACGACGCTACGAATGAGGATGTGTCACTAGAAAACACTGTCTCTTCAAAAGCCAGTGTGACAACCAACACTGTCATCATGAGGGGTGCAGAGCGCCGCCCCTCAGATAAATGCACAACTTAAAAAAAAGTTAGTTCCTCCGACTTCCATTGTGAGGCGCCACCTAGATAGTACTCTCCCCCACAGTCGTAAAGCAGGTGTGAATGCTAGCCGATGGGAGAGAGTTGGAAAGAACGATAGGAGAGGGTGGTGAATGGTTGGATTGGCCGCATCTGGCTGGCATTGAAAAAAATTTAGGAAGCGCTGGTACAACACATTGCTGCAGAGACAAAACAAAGATAGTGAATGTGCAAATGTTTGTGGAGGATGCGAACTGCAGCATTCAAGGTAGTCAATAAGTTGTCTGAGTTCTAAATCATCCTGCCATTGTTGAGCCAAGTCAAACATGATGACAGCGCAAAGGAAATGACTGTCGTCATTGATATCACTTGACACTGTTGCAAGTGTAGCGTGCCGAAGACAGTCAGCATGAGTGTGCCTCCGGTCAGATTTAGAAACGATTGTTACGTTAAATTCTTGAAGACGAAGGCTCCACCTGGCGAGGTGTCCTGAAGGGTCTTGGGGGTTTGCTAGCTAACAAAGGGCATGCTGGTCAGTAACCACTCTGAATGGATGGCCGTATAAATAGGGCCGGAACTTAGCTATCGCCCAGACGACAGCTAAGCATTCCTTTTCAGTGGTAGGGTAGTTAATTTCTGCAGGTGTTAAGGTGTGGCTAGCGTAAGTGATAGCATGTGTAAACGATAGCATGTTCATGCCATCGTGCCATTGCATGAGGACTTCACCAAGGCTGATGTTCCTAGCATCAGTGTGCATTTCAGTGTCGGCATCCTTATGAAAGTGTCCAAGTAAGGGTGGTGTCTGGAGGTGCCACTGAAGTTCAACGATGTCTCTCTGCTCCGGGACCCCAAATATCCTCCTTTGTTAAACGATTCAGGGGTTTTGTGATCTTGGAAAAATTATCCACAAAGTATCTGTAGTATGAGCAGAGGCCCAAGAAGTGGTGCACGTCACGTTTGTTGGCTGGTGGTGGAAACGCGGCAACAGCCATACTCTTTTCTGGGTCTGGCCAAACACCTTGATTACTAACAACGGAGACAAAGAACTTCAGTTTCTGATAACCGAAATGGCATTTCTCAGGTTTTAATGATAAGCCTGCAGAGTAAATTGCTCTGCAGGCTTATCACGGACTGAAATCACTGCAAGTGTTGCTCAAATGTCAAAGAAAAAATGACAACGTCGCCTAAATAGATGAGACATGATTTCTACTCAAGGGGAATGCAGGGCCGAAGAGTCAACTTTTGAACTGCTGCACCAATGTTCACAAAAATTTCAGGGATGGTTTATCTTCTTGTCATTAGAATATGTTCTTAATTTCAGCACCCTAGCAGGAAGAGAAAAAGCTTATAGCTGTCATATTGAGAAATCAAGTGTGTAAGGTTAGAAAAACTATCATTTCAAAAACCATGAAGATATAAAAAATTTTTGTGATTAGATACCTTCTAGATGGTTCATAGTGCAGGATAAGGCAAGATGCATATTTTTCATGTCATTTCTATAAAGATGTCATCTCTATAAAAACAAAGTTCATATCTTTTTGTCATCGTCTGGCAGACACCCGACAATTTTTTGTGTTGGAAAATATTTAGGGATCTAAAAAGTACCTTTTCTTGTTCCTGACAAACGTTCAGTCTAGAAACCACCTTGTAAGCATCTTTTGGAGAAGCAGCTTGGAAATGATAGTTTTCCTAAGGGTTTTGTTCGAACAAAAGGTGCAAACAGGGAAAAATGAGCTCAAAGATTTCAGAACACGCTATATCTTAAGACCAAAAATTATAAAAAATTATTAATGAAAGTGCTCTGCTTCATAGATTTCACACTCCTCTTGAATTTGAACCTGCTCTGCGGCAATTTCTTCAAAGGGGTGAGGGTTTGGGATAGCTGGTTTTTCATTTTAGACTGTGGCACAGCGCGAAGAGGGACAGGGGGACACAGGAAAAATGAGGACAAGCACTTACTGCCAACTCAAATTTTATTGCCTGATATAAGGTTTTATATAGAAAAAACAGAGGGAAAATGACACAAAAAATATATATGTAAAAAACAAATAAAGATGAAAAATAAAGATTAAAAATAACACAAAGATGCCATCACCGCTCAGTTGGCAGTAAGCGCTTGTCTGTTTATTCTCATGTTCACTGTCCTGCTTCACGCTGTACCACACAGTCTAAAATTTTTTCTAGTTGTCTTCACTTTATTTTTAGTTTTAGAACAGTGCAGCACCTTTGTCTGCGCTCATAGACAAGGGTGCCACAGTCAGAATTATGCCTATTTTTTTTTAGTTTTGACTTTGCAGTCTGGTGTACTCTTGAAGAAAATTCTCCCATGATTAAAAAGCACGAAAAGTAAACTTTCTAATGTGGGCATTCCGTGTTTGGTGTCTTGCCCACTCTGCGGCCGCACCTTGAATACAGTGTCCATGGGCCCTCTGGACGGTGAGTGCGTGCCACTGTCACGAGAAGAGAATTAATTTTCTTCTTTTCTATGGTGCAGATTGCAACCTAACCTGGTAATGAGCTTCTTTATACGTATAGAAATCCAAAATAAATAAAATTGATAAATTAAATAAAATTTATAAAACAAATAAAATAAAGACCTGACAGTAGTGTCCACCATCCTGCAAAAGGTTGCAGCAGCTAAGCATAATTCAAAGGACAGCACCTTAAATTCGTACAGTCCGTCAGGAGTTATGAATGCAGTCTTTTCACGGTCTCATTCATCAACTTCTATCTGCCAGTATCCACTGCGTAAATCCATTGAGGAGAAGTATCGAGCATGTCGAAGACGGTCTAGAGTCATCTATGCGGGGATGAGGGTAGACATCTTTCTCCGTAACCTTTTTCAGTTTGCGGTAATCCACACAAAACTGAAGTGTGCCGTCCTTCTTCTTCAGAAGTACAACGGGGGACGCTGATGGGCTGGTTGAGGGTTGAATTACGTCATGTGCTTCACTTGACAACGAATCACCTCTTGTTCCTTTTGAGACACTCGGTAGGCATGCTTACATCTTCCTTCCTTACACCTTCCTTACAACGAGTCGTTAACACCTCCGTACCCAACGCCGCTGTCGCCGACCCTGCAGCTTAATGTGCCCGTGGAAATGCCATCCTACTACCCTACACTGACTACCCCTAATTGGTTGCAAAGGCCGCCCATCAATCGAGCACTTGTTCGCAAGACAGACTTCTGGCACTCCCTCGACCGACGTTCACTTTGTTTCCATTGCGGGGAAGCCGGCCGGCCACATTTACCGTTCTTGTCCGTATCGTGACCCGGGATACCAGACCTTTCCAACCACCTTTGCTCGCGCTCATTGGGACAACCGACGCGACACCAGCGTATCCACACTCAACACAGCCATTCGCTCCACCATATTGTTACAGCGGAAAAGAGGACAAGGTCGTCGATGGAGAAGACGACGAAGTGGCAACAGCCTCTCGGGATTCTGTGCTGCTGTTTATATATGCCTTGTAAATATATCCTGTAAACAGTTTTATACCCGTGACATTTTTGTGGACGTGCGGGGTACCCGTCTTTGCAACGAAGCTCCGCAGCGGATGTCTCACCCAGCCTAGGACCATGCTTCCAGTGGAAGGCACCGCAGCTGCAATGCCGACTACACACACCCAATACAATGCTCTACCTCAGCCACAAGACCCCGGCAAGTTCACTGGCCTCGATGTTGTTGACGTTGAAAAATGGCTGAAGATGTATGCGCGTCAGCAAGGTGAGCAGGTGGGATGCGACCATAATGCTGGCCAATGTCGTGTTCTACCTCAACGTAACACCACGAACGTGGTTTTACACACGAGGAAGAGCCAACCAGCTGGGACTTGTCCAAATAAAAGCTGTCCGACGTTTTTGGCAATCTGACCGGTCGACAACTAGCCACCAAACAACAACTCGCCATGCGTGCCCAAACTGCTACCGAGACGCATGTCTCCTACATTCAGGATGTCCTAGCCCTCTGTCATAAAATTGACACGTGTATGCCAGAGGCTTGTGGACAAGGTTGGGCACATTATCAAAGGTATCGCGGACGACGCATTCAACCTTCTGGTCTTTAGAAACTTGTCGACTGTCGATGCCATCATGCAGGAATGCCGCCGCTTCGAGCAGGCAAAGAGTTGCCGTATATACAATCAGTTTACACGGCTGCCAAATAGTGCAGCGACCTCTTCCTGTACCGACCCCACCGACCAATCTAGCTCTCCACCACCAAGCGAAAACGTGACCCGAATTGTACGCCACGAACTCGAAGCAGCGTTTCCTGCCTCGCCTCAACAGATGTCCTGGAACAACACTGCCAAGACAATATCACTGATCCAGTCCGGGGTTCGCCAGGAAATCACTAACATGGGTCTTCCCAGTGCCTGCTCCTTGAGTCGCCCTGACACCCGCCCCGCTCCTATGAATCCGTCCTATCGCAGTCCACCTCACAGTGTCTGTTATTCCTACACTACCAGGAATCCATCGGACTGGCATACACCTGACGACAGGCCGTTCTGTTTCTGCTGTGACTGAATCGGTCACATTTCCCATCACTGCCAGAGCCGTTGGCCATCCCCTCCTCAAAACTCCTTCTGGAATTCAAGTTCGCCCTGAAGTTCCTCACCCCGTCACTTCTTCGGCACTTCCGACGCCACTACCTCGACTCGCCGCTATGCTCGCTCGCCCTCGTCTCAACGTCGCCAGCCACGTCCACCCCTGCTTCACCGCTTACCCTCGCCGACCTACCCAGGACCGTCCCAGCAGGAAAGCTAGGCAATGCGGCACCTCGAGGTGGTGCTGCAAAGTTGGATTTGCCACAATATCCTCCTTTGACGCTGTTTACGAGAAATAAGCTCCTTGATGTCCAAGTTGACGGCACAACCTTGACAGCACTCATAGATACCAGAGCACACATATTGATTATGACCAGCCGCCTACGCCGCCATTTAAAGAAAATTGTTACACCTGCTCTTACTCGGTTCATACAAATAGCTGACGGTAGCATGGTGACCGTGGTCGGAATGTGCACTGCACGTGTAAGCATTTCCAGCCGCCATGCTGTTGTCCTTTTCACTGTGCTTGACCAATGCCCCCATGACATCATCCTAGGCCTAGACTTCCTCTCAGCCCATTCAGAGTTTATCAATTGTTCCTCAAGTACTGTGCATCTTGACCTGCCTCAACTGGACGTTCCTCCAACACCACACGAAATTTGCCTAAGACCAACTGATTTTGTTCATGTTCCACCACAGGTCTTGACATACATCAAAATGTCGCCTTCTGCGCCAGTTCCCAATGGTGATTACATCTCCACTCCTATAACTGCCATCGTTCTCACCACCCAGAACGTTACTGTCCTGCATACAATATTGAGGGTCACAGACAATCGCACGTACCTCCCTGTGGTGAATTTCGGGCTCGCTAAGCAAATTGCGCATAAAGATAACACCCTGTCTACAATCACTGCTTCAGAAGTTAGTTGCGTTGAGACTTTTGCCGTCGACGTTTCTTGTGAGCCTTTCAGGTCTGACAATTGTACTGACAACGACATTCGGAAAATGATCGCCCCGAATCTCACTCCTGCGAAGACTGAACAGCTCTGCAGCCTATTGCTTTCCTACAAGGATATATTTGACTTGAACAACCGACCCTTAGGCCAGATGTCACTTGTCAAACATGGTATCCATACAGGCGATAATCACCCATCTATCGGCGACCATACCGAGTTGCAGCTTCGAAGCGTCACGTCATCAAAATGGTAGTAGACAAGATGCTAGCGAAAGACATTGAGCCATCGAAAAGTCCCTGGGTGTCCCCTGTCGTGCTGGTCAAAAAGAAGGACGGCTCATGGAGATTCTGTGTCGACTACCGCCACATCAACCACATCATGAAGAAGGACGTCTACCCACTACCTCGTATCGATGACGCCCTCGATTGCCTATACGCCTCGTGCACCGCCTATAGAGGTGCCACTGATAGCCACCTAGCGGGCGTTTCCAAAAGCACTTGCGGGAGCAGTAGCAGACGACAACCCTTTGCAGCTAGGATGGCTGAACTTCGCGGCTGCGATTTGTCCTTTGTTCGGGTGCCAGACTGCTTTTTCTGTGGTGATAGCTGTAGGGAAGATGCTGACCTCTGTGGGAGCGGGTATGGACACGACGTTACCAGTGTTTGGGACAACATGGTCCACATACGTGCCACGTGCGTCCCGCAGACAAACGCCGTGAACCCCATTTACATGAAGTGGAGCTCATGTGAACTAGCCGATAAATTTTGCTGACTAATGCAATGTCTCGATCGTATTTTGCTTTTGTGCCTCAATAATAAGCACCCGTCGTTAGTGCAGACTTATATCAAAGAAATCTGCACGGTGCGATGTCTGCATATTCCGTTGTGATTTTTCTGCCAATGAATATATGTGACATCACCGAATAAGTGCAGTCAAAGTCACCTCAAGACGAGTAATTGCGATTTTATTGATGGAAACGCGTACACTAGACAAGGAAGTCACCAAACACACGGGTTAATAAGAGCGCGTGTTAGCGCTGTACCACCAATGAACTGCCGTTCCCGCTGCAGTTTTTGCAATTTTATGTTCCCCAAGGGAGCTGCTTGGAAACGTACAAAGTTTCCGGTGCGAAGGTGCAAAGTCTGACTATCTTTTCAGTACTTTTTTTAAATGTTACTAGAGAAAGGTGCCACATGATATATTTAAAGGCAGATCAGCGCCAGTCAAAGTAGATGAGCGCTGGCGGCAAGGCCAGGTTTAGTCCTCTGCAGCGTAAGCATAATAAATAATTCAGCTGAGTACAAAATTCACATGCAAGAAGTGACTACATTGTGAAACAAACAAATCCTTCGGCGTGTTAAGTCTGTTCAGATAGCATCGAGGTGTGATGATTTGCCAAATGGGATGCAAACTTTTCAGCGAGAAATGGAACAAAAATACCATATGCAGCAACTATTAGCAATTTTCGCCCTTAAATACCTATTTTCTAAACACATTTCCCAAAAAAGCACAATATCTAAGATGCTCTCGGGCGAAAAGAATGAAGCTGTTAAAGAAGCACTTCCTTGTTATCATTCCGATAAGACACCGCATGATTTATACCCTTTACAATCTAGGCAGGGTGAAAACCTCACAGCTCAAAAGAATCAACAAGATTTACGCATGAAGCAACTAGCAACAGTTAAACATTTGCGAAGCCACGCATAAAATAGATGTAAAAACATGAAGTGCGCGACAGCTGGTGCGAGGATTTACTGGGCCACATAAAACTAACAATTTCAGTTCTTGCAAACTTCTGTAGCTTTAACATACAACACAATGCGCTCGTGCAGCCGTGTTGCCTAGCTAGCCCAACGCGGTAAAGAAGCGGAAAACAATATAAGCGGCAAACGGCATTCCGAACTTTAGAGTGAAATGCCTTTAAACCGCATGCTGCACTGCAGAAGGACTTCGTCGCTTACGCGTCTGACTACGATTGAGTGGAAAAAAACACCCAAGCGACAAAGGAAAGGATGAGAACAAGAAATTTCCCGCGGAAGCGACGATCCATTGCTACCGTTGCTTCCACTGATGATGCTTTGCCGGGAATTATTAGAACCGTATCGCCGGCACGTTTTCGCCGGTATTTGAGCCCCCCACCGCGCAACAATTCTTCTTGGACGTTCATTGAAGCTTTGGCCACCTCGCACATGCGAAGGGTGTTGCATATTTTGCTCTGAAAACGGGAATAAGACAGAGAAGCACTATCAACGACACAGCAAACTACGGCGCGCGGTTGGCTCCTCTCCCGTGTGTTATGCGCAAGTCTGCCCCCAGTGGTGCGTCCATCGGCGCACACTACGCGTATACAGTGCGCAGTATTTTTTGTCCATTGACCTATGGTCCAGATATTGGCAAATCGCTGTCGATGATCTAGACCGTGAAAAGACCACCTTTATAATGCCTGATGGTCTTTACCACTTCAAAGTTATGCCTTTCGGGCTATGCAATGCTCCGGCTACCTTAGAGCATATGATGGACTCATTACTCCAAGGATTCAAGTGGTTGACTTGTCTTTGCTACCTGGATGATGTTATTGTGCTCTCGCCCTCATTCAGCACACACATTGACCGCTTTTCAGCTGTACTTGTCGTTTTTCACAAGGTCGGTCTACAGCTCAACTCCAAGAAATATAACTTCAGCCATCGTGAGATTACTGTTCTTGGACATGTCGTCAATGCAACTGGCATCCGACCGGACCCAGAGAAAATTCACGCCGTGAAAGAGTTCCCTGTTCCACGGTTCGCAAAAGATGTCCGAAGTTTCGTGGGCCTTTGGTCTTACTTTCGCCGCTTTGTTAAAGGTTTTGCCACCATAGCACGCCCTCTCACAGATCTCCTGAAGAAATGTGTGCCGTTTTCATAGGGATTCTCTCAGGCCACTGCCTTTTCTCGCCTTACCACCATGCTCACCACCCCACTGATTCTAGGACACTTCACTACTTCAGCCCCTACAGAGGTGCGCACCGTAGCCAGTGGCCACGGAATCGGTGCCGTCTTACAAGTTCAACACGACCATGAACGTGTCATAGCGTATGCTGGCCGTCTTTTGTCACCTGCGGAGCGGAACTACTCTATTACCGAGCATAAATGTTTTGCTGTTGTGTGGGCAGTAGCAAAATTTCGTCCCTATTTATACGGCAGGCTTTTTTCTGTTGTAACAGACCACCATGCCCTCAGTTAGCTTTCGTCCTTAAGAGATCCTACAGGGAGACTTGGACGATGGGCTTTGCGGCTAGAAGAGTATTCCTATTCGTTGGTGTATAGGTCTGGTCACCTACACAAGGACGCCGACTGTTTGTTCCGTTACCCGGTAGACATGCCCACCAACGCCGACATGGACGCTTTCGCAAGTGTTCTTTCCATTTCCCAGCTTTTGGACATGACTAGCGAGCAACGCCATGACACTACCTTGAATACCCTCATTGACCGAATGGAATCTGCTCCTACTGATTCACCGTTACGGTGGTTCGTTCTCAACGACGGGATATTGTACCGATGCAGTTTTCGTCCTGACGGTCCTCCCCTTCCCCTTGTCCTTCCTCAACACTTCCGCTCAACCTTGCTTCAGGAGCTTCATGACACCCTAACTGCCGGACACCTTGGCTTTGCTCGCACTTACGACCGCATGCGCCGCCGCTTCTACAGGCCCAGCCTCGCATGCTCCGTATGGTGCTATGTAGCTGCTTACAAGCCCTGTCAACATCGCAAAAAGCCAGCAACACTTCCTGCCGGGTAGTTACAGCTGATCAACATTCCCCCTGAGCCGTTCTTTCGCGTGGGTTTGGATCTCCTTGGCCCTTTCCCGCTCCGCCAACAGGTGGATTGCTGTCGCTACTGATTACGTGACGCGCTATGCCATCGCTCGGTACTTCCCACGAGCTGCGCAACCGACGTCGCATATTTCCTACTCCGGGATATCATTTTAGTACATGGCGCCCCGCGACAGCTCCTTACTGACCGCGGCCGCATTTTCCTCTCCCAAGTCATCGCCGATATCCTACGCTCATGTTCTACCAAGCACAAACTGGTCACCTCCTATCATCCCCAGACCAACGGCCTAACTGAGGGACTAATTCGGACTATTACTGACATGCTATCGAAATACGTTTCACCTGACCACAAGGACTGGGATGTGGCACTGCCCTACGTCACGTTCGCCTATAATTCATCCTGCTACGATAATGCTGGGTATTCCCCCTTTTACTTACTCTTTGGTCGTGACCGTATTACCATTGGATGCTTCACTCCCCTTGATACAGGATTCGAGGACCGAGTATGCCCGTGACGCTATCACCCAGACTGACCATGCGCGCCAGCTTGCCCGTACTCGTCTGGTGGCATTGCAGGAGCCTCAACGACATGCTTACAATCGCCACCACCGTGACACATACTTTTCACCAGGCTCTCTCATGCTACTTTGGTCCCTTTGCCACCAAGTGGGGCTCTCCGAGAAATTCCTTCCGTGCTACAAAGGCCCTTACCGTGTTCTATGTCAAATGACGAATGTCACTTACGAGAAAATCCCCGATGCCTCCGTCATGCCACCTGGTTCCACATCACCCGATGTTGTACACGTCCCTCGGCTTAAGCCTTACTATGCCCTTACTGACGGCCCCGTGTGAAGCACCGGGATGATGCTTTTTCTGCTGGGGGTCGTGTTACGGTGGAAAAGAGGCCAAGGTCGTCGATGGTAAAGGCGACGAATTGGCAACAGCCTCTCAGGATTCTCTGCTGCTTTTTATATATGCCTTGTAAATATATCTTGTAAATAGTTTTATACCCATGACAGTATCGTTGACCCCACACTCCATCACCTGCACCGAGTATTTCACCACACCACCACAGTTACATCGACGTAGTCCGGGGCAGGTCCCCTAGTCCTCGTCGGGAAAACTAAAAGCAGCAACCTCTGAGGGGAAGGTTGCCTCCCGTCGAGGTGCTCCAACGCCCCCAACGTCATCAGTACAACTAGACGATTCGACGTCTCAGACTCCACCAAAAGTTGTTAGCGCCGCTGTTTACATAGATGGACGCCCAGTGACAGCGCTAGTAGATACTGGCGCGGACTTCTCTATCATAAGCCAAAAACTCGCCAATGCCTTAAGAAGGTCAAGACTTCATGGACGGGTCCCCACATGAGAACTGCAGGAGGCCAGTTGATGATGCCCACAGGCGAAGTTACAGCTAGAATTAATATTGGTGCGTCGGCCTTCATTGCTACTTTTGTCGTTTTGCCGGAGTGCTGCAAAGACCAGATGTTGGTATGGATTTTCTGCGTGAATATGGCGCCGTAATAAACATTCCGGACAGGCCGGTCACGTTTAGCATGGGCCCAGGATCAGTTATACTCTGTAAAGAGTAACGACGTAGACCTTTACGCGTCATCGATGATGACGTGACTGTCCCACCGCGCTCATGCTCCCTTTTGTCGGTGACATGCGACATATCGAGTAACTCAGACGCTGTCGCCGAGCAAAATTCGGCACTGTTATTCAGCCATGGCATATCAATTGCAAGAGAAGCAGTCAACTTTACCTGCAGACACAGAGAAATTCTCGCAATAAACTTTAGCCATGAACGCCGGCGTATTCCAAGAGGTACGACAGACGCGTACGTCGAAGAGTTTACTCAGATCACCTACTCTTTCACAGTAGAACAAGGGGGTTTCACTAGCCTGCCTCCCGTGCCTCGAGATCTACCCATCGATGCTGGCCCTGTGCAGAAACAAAGCCTCCTGAGGCTGGTACATCAGTTTCAGGACGGCATGTTGTCGATGTCGAGGGTTGGTCAAACGCCATTGACCAAACATAGAATTATCGCTGATGATGCAGCCAGGCCCACATGGCAGAACCTGTATTGGATGGCCCCACGGGCACGAGAAGCCATAGAAAGTCAGGTCAAAAGAATGCTGGAAGACTACGTTATTCAGCCGTCGAAGAGTCCTTGGGCGTCGCCAGTGGTGTTAGCTAAAAAAAAAGTATGGCAGCTTACGTTTCTGCATTGATTACCGCAAGCTCAATCAGTTCACAAAGAAAGACGTTTACCCGCTACCTCGTATAGACCGTTTTTTCGCAGGCGTCGCCATATTGTGAACGCAGTGGCGCTGCGCTGCCTATGAGCAGTGCCATACTGGCCTGGGTGAAAGCGGTCTTTGCATGGCAGATGTACGCTCGGCGGCAGGTTCTGGCGTTTGTTTTCGCGGTCGTGCGGTCTGTTTAGTATGACGTGCGTTTTCTACATGGTAAACGGTTCTGTGAGACGTGCTGAAGTGGTTAAGGCGTCATGGCCGGAATTTCTGCTGGCGTTGAGGTGGACGGAACATGCAGCGCGATGTGTGCGCGCATATTTGAGCCTACAATCAGCCTCGGAGATCAATTTGTATTTCTGAATGTTCTAATCACTAATGTGACCTTATTTCAGTATTATCCTCTATTTCTAAGCTGCGGTTTAGGAGCCATAAAACATACGCAACGATCGTAACAGCGTGAGTACCGTCCTGCTACGATAGGAGCTGTACTGTTATACTTTGACAAGCGTTCAAACTGTTCGCGGCAGGTTACATTGTGTGACTACTTGGTTGGATGGATGAGGTTTCCACCCATGAATAAAATAGATTTGGTGAGTAATAGGAGCATACCTTACAGTCTGAATTAAGCTTGTCCAGCAAAGCAACCGTTTACGAACTGCGCGAGCGTCCTAAGTAGTAGTAGGTGCTGGATTACAGATATATTTGTTCTATATAGCGCATGGTCCAAGCATAGGGCATCAGCGGTTATATATTTATAAACGTTGTGCGGCGTTAGCCCGTTTTCTCTTGCTTTTTAGAGAAAGAAGATGCTAACCGAATTTCTTTTTTCGGTTGTGTTCGTTCAGTTCTCTACGACGCACTCACACGTATTACGGAAATTTTGCGCTCAAAAATAGCCATCGCATTCTTTTTATGGGAACCCGCTCATATATTATGGCTGTATACAGGCCAAAAAGGCAATGCCGAAGCACACAGCTTATATATGTATCGTGCTGGCTCACCAACTGCAGTGATCGCTGTGCTGAGCAGCACCATGGGCCTCATGCAGCAAGGCTAGTGTAGACATATGGTAATTTCAAGCATACTAGACTTGCAATGCGTGAGAATGATGCCAGTGTATCACAAATATTTGATATCGCCTGCCGCTCAGATGTTTCGTGGTTGCCTTAGGTTGGCCGTGCACGAGCACGTGCTCTTATGTTTGATGTTTTACTCCCTACGCCAATCGATCAGAGAGTGAGCTGATTTACCATTTACTGCTGGTAATACAGAGATGCCGGTTTTCTTTGTTGAATTAAAATCGATATAAGCAAAATAGTAAACAACACATACACGCACCGCGACTGATAATGCGCGCACACCGTGGCTGATTTTGCGCATAACATTTTTGCGCCCCCAAGACATATTTATGCCTACAGTAGTTACCGATGCACCGAAAGGGTTCCCTGACGACCTTATATGAGCGAACATGGCGTAAATTTCACAAAGTAAGATATAAAACATCTCGAAACCTTTCCGAAGCACACCACAGCATTAGTTTCAAGCAGCGCCGCGCCGGATCGCCCAAGCCAGAGAGGAGGAAAGGCTCTCCGGGCGCCCTATCCTCCTCGCCCGATGAAACGGTCTATAGACGATTCCCTCGATAGACTGCGACATGCCCGTTATTTCTCGTCGATGAATTTAAGGAGCGGGTACTGGCAAATTGAAGCTGATGAGAGAGATGTGAGAGAAAAAATGCATTTGTGACACCTGACAGCCTCCATGAATTTAAGGTGTAATGAAGCGGGCACGCTTCGTGTTTCTGATAGCAGCTTGGAGACAATGACGACGACCCGTGCTGTGATTTGCAAGAGAGCTCGGGCTGTTTGTTGCTGCTAGGCTGCTGTTGATCTGGTGTTTCTCAGCTTTATTTAAACGCCATTACATTTGGTGGAGGTGCTGGAATCCCGCAAGTCACCCTGGAGCTCCACAATCATACATTGCTCACCGACACCATGACTGATGCGACCTCTGAACCGGTTGTACCCATGGCTGCCCCTGTCACTTGCGCCGGTGTTCTCTGTCAGTGCGACCCGGCCATCTTTTGCGGGACCGGAGAACATGACGTGAAAGACGGGCTGTCTTCCTATGAATGTGTAAGCGCTCACAATAAGTGGGATGACCAGACTAAACTGAATAATGTCATATTTTACCTTGCTGACGTCGCAAATCTATGGTTTAAGAATCATGAATCTGACATTTTGAGTTGGTCCACATTCAAGACACATTTCACCGAAGTGTTTGGCCACCCCACTGTCCGCAAGCTACGCGCCACACAGCGTCTATGCCAGAGAGCACAGTAACCGGGCGAGACTTTTCCCAGCTATATCGGGGACGTCGTCGATCTTTGCAGCCGTGTTAATCCAACGATGGTGGAGGATGAGAAGATCAACCATACTCTGAAGGGTATTGAGAACGACGCGTTTCAAATGCTGCTGGCCAAGAGCCCAACCAGCGTGGCCGTACCCTTTAACCTGTGTCAGTGTTTCGATGAATTGCGCCACCAATGTAACATCGCCCGCTGAAACGTCCCACAGGCTGACTCGATCTCGGCCATTGCACTTTCTGCTGGCCATACCGATCCTTCTGCTCTCATCCTTCAGCACAAGGATTTCATTCGCAAGGAAGTTGCTTGCCAGCTGTCACTGCTCCCTCCCACCCAGGAGCCTGCCCCAACACTGTCTCCGGCCGTGCAACAAGCCATCTGTGCCCAAATATCTGATGCACTTGCCCCCGTTCGCTCGCCAGCTCCTGTGACGGCACCGCTCTCCTATGTTGACTACCCGCCGCTATTCACATCTACGACGGCACCGCTCTCTTATGCCAACTACCCGTCGCGGGTCACACCTCCGCCGCTCAACTATGCTGCCGCTGTCGCATGGCCATCCCTACTGTCATATTCCGTCCCACTATCAAGGCACCGGGTTCCCCCTGGTCCCGTTCCACAACAGTCATCCCAGCTTCTTCGTCGAGCCGACACGTGGCGCACGCCAGACAACAGGCCCATTTGCTTCGCCTGTGGCAGTGCTGGTCATGTTGCGCGCTTCTGTCGTCGTAACATGTCCTCGAACCGTGATGCCTTTGACCAGTTTCCCTACGTGCCACAACCTGCAGCTGAGATACGTGGCCATGATGCTGCTGACTCGCTGCTGAGACCCTTCGATTGCGACCGCCGTTCAGACAGTCGCCGTTCTCCTTCTCCACGTTGACGGTCGTCACCTATGCGTCGTTAGTGTGCTGATAGCGCCAGTGCTGCGTGTCATGTGTCTGCGTTATCGGGCGCTCTCGCCCTGATGGCTGAAACATTGTCTGTCCGTGACGTCACTTGTCACATGAGTGCTTGCTATATAGATATGCTGCTTGCGTGAAATAAAGGTTGTTGTTATCGTGCCGGGATCGGGGCCAGGTTCAGTTCCTTCCTGCCCGCTGCCCGGCTGCGCTAGCGTCCGGCTAGGGCCGAAACACCACATGGTGTGAGGAGTGGGATCCTCTGGCATTCGAGGGGCGTTGCCTTAACTTCGTCAACCGCCGCCATGACAGAAGACAACGCAGTCAAGCCCTTTCACGGCATGTTCGCAGTTCCAGCTCCGCCAAGGTTTGACTTCGACCAGACTTCCGAATGGCCTTCTTGGATCCAACTCTTTGGTGACTACCGCTTCGCCTCGGGCCTAAATGAGCGAAGTGAAGAAGCGCAGGTCCGGACTCTACTTTATACGATGGGCAGGCAAGCAAGAGAAATCTTTTCTACTTTTGCGTTACCCGAAGAAGAACAGAAGCAATACGAACTCGTCAGAAAGAAGTTCAACCAGCACTTCGTCGCCGCAAGGAACCTTGTTTGTGAGAGCGCATGCTTTCACCGTCGCATTCAAGAACCTGGAGAGTCAGTCAAACAATTCGTTACCGCGTTGCACACGCTGGCGGACCGGGGCGACTACAAGGAAAAAGAGCGCATGATTCGCGACAGGTTCGTGGTCGGCCTCAGGGATGCGAAGCTCTCCGAGTCCCTTCAAATGGATGCGAATTTGACTCTCGCCAGCGCTTTGGCAAAAGCGCGCTTAAAGGAGACCGTCCAAAGACAGCAGCAACTGCGAGTAACCGACAACGAACCCTTGGTACCGGTGACCAGCAATCTTGATGTGGTCAGCAAGCAAGGGCAGCCCGGAAAGAATTGTTCAGGACAGCACTCGGGCAGCTCGTCAAAGAACTCTTCACCTGGAATACAAGGTCAGCGCCCCAGAGCACAGTCCTACCGACCAGGCACACCCGGGTCATGCCCCAACTGCAGTCAAGAAGTGCACCCGAGAGCCTCGTGCCCAGCAAAAGCAGCGAAATGCAACTACTGCGGTTGTTCCGGACACTTTGCAGCTGTATGTCGAAAAAAGGCTGCACGTAATCGAAAGAAGGTACAACTTTTATCTCTCCATATGGACAAGGGGGTGTATTTCGTTGGCGCGGTGAACGGGGAGTACTCTAATTCTCGATATGTACAGGTCATCATTAACAGCACTCCGGTGTTCGCTAAAGTAGATTCCGGTGCTGAAGTTTCCGTTGTGCCCTCAACGTTTCCCGGTTTGCCTACCAGGCTAGAAAAGTGCGACCTGATCCTAACAGGCCAGTCGAATGAGCCAATGAATGTTTTGGGAAAGTTTCATGCCACTATCCAGTGGAAACAAAACACTGTCCAGCAAATCGTGTACGTGGTCTCACCATTACGCTCCGTACTTTTCGGTCTCCCAGCACTTAAGGCTCTAGAAGTTATTAAATTCGCAGACTCGGTCAGTAACGCAACAGCTGTCGAAGCTTCTTACCTGCAGCTTTTCAGTGGTCTAGGAGCGATAAAAGGAGAATACAAAATTAGACTAAAGCCGAACTCGATACCTTTTGTAATTCATGTTGCGCGTCGCATAGCCTTACCCTTGCGTGACCGAGTTAAGCAGGAGCTCGAGCGTATGGAGCGAGATGGTGTGATCCGCAAAGTAGATGAACCAACAGAATGGTGTGCAGGAATTGTGCCAGTTCTCAAACCATCTGGAGCGGTTCGTATTTGCGTTGACTTGACGCAATTAAACAAAAGTGTACTTCGTGAGCGCTATGTCATGCCGACAGTGGATGATAGCCTCGGTCTTTTAAGTGGGGCCTCTGTGTTTTAGAAGTTGGACCCCTACTCTGACTTCTTTCAAATTAAGTTGTCGCCCGAAAGTCAGTTGTTAACTACGTTCATAACGCCAGTTGGGCAATACTGTTTTCAAAGACTGCCGTTCGAAATAACGTCAGCGACTTCTTTCAGAAGAAAATGTCGCAGATACTCGAAGGAATCCCAGGCGTGATAAACATGATGGATGATGTGCTCATTTTTGGCAACGACAAGGCTCAACATGACGAGCGCCTGCGTCTTACTTCAGATCGTCTCGCAAGTGCCGGCGTTACGCTAAACAAAGAAAAGTGTTCTTTTGGGGTAACTGAGATAAAATTTGTTAGCTGTGTGCTTAGTCGAGATGGCATCAAGCCAGATCCTGAAAAAGTTCGTGCTATCAAAGAACTGGCGACGCCAGCTAACGTGTCTGACGTTCAACAGCTGCTCGGTATGGCTAATCATCTGGCAAGATTCGTACCAGATTTAGCTTCGAAAACGGCGCTTTTACGTCACTTGCTTTTGAAGGGTTCCGAATGGACATGGGGACCAGCCCAAGAGCAAGCGCTGTTGTACGTCAAAGACGTTATCTATTCGACGCGCGTCATGGCTAACTATGATGTAAAGTACCCTACGATTCTATGATGTAAGTACCCTGCGTCATCATTTGGTTTGGGGGCCGTACTGATGCAAGTTCAACCAAACAATGAAAAAAGACCTGTTGCATTTGCGTCACGCTCATTGACGCCTGCCGAAACCAGATACTCTCAGATTGAGATGGAAGCGTTGGCAATGACTTGGGCGGCAGAACGATTCGAAGGGTACATCAAAGGTCTTGAAATTTTGTTTGAAACCGACCACAAACCACTTGTAACGTTGTTGGGAAAATCACCTTTAGATGCTTTGCCACCACGTATTCAGCGCTTTGGCATGAGGCTTATGCGGTTCAGCTTTGCGGTTGTGTATGTCCCGGGTAAGGGCCTCGTTACTGCAGATGTATTGTCTAGAGCCCCGATTCAGGCAAAACTAATTGATGCTCATGCGCTGAATGTTGGCGAAGTCGCCAAGTTCGTTTCTGGCTGTTTGACAAATGCTGTAGAGGCTAGCCTTTTTGAACGAGTCAAAGCTGAACAAGCAGCCGATGAAGCCTGTCAAGCTCTCGTAAAATTCAGCCGAGAAGGCTGGCCAAAGTTCTCATCACTGTCAATGGTCTTGCGTCCATACTGGCAGGAAAGAGCAACACTGACAGTCGCTGAAGGCGTGCTACTCAAGGGTGTGCGGCTGGTGATCCCACAAAAATTACGCGCAGAGGCCTTGATGCGCTTGCACGAGGGTCACCAAGGAATTGAAAAATGCAGAGCTTGAGCCAAAGAGTCCGTATGGTGGCCTGGGTTGAGTTGCCAGCTGAGAGCTTTGGTGACCGATTGCCCAGTGTGTGCAGAGCACAGGGAACAAAAGTCGGAACCAATGATCCCGACAACCACTCCACAGCGTCCTTGGCAAAAGCTTCTTTGCCATATCGCCATATTTTTGCCGTATTGAGGGAAAAGAGTATTTGGTGGTCGTAGATTATTTTTCTAGATACCCAGAGGTAGCCCTGCTATCTTCGACACAAAGTGTCACCGTCATTATGCACCCCAAAAGTTTCTTTGCAAGACATGGCATACCAGAGGTTGTCATGTCGGATAATGGAACACAATTTGTATCTCAGGAATTTCAGTTGTTTGCTCACGACTATGGCTTCCGCACTGTGATGACGAGCCCCAGATACCCACAGGCAAATGGGGAGGGAAGTAGAAAGGATGGTCCAAACAATTAAAAGGCTGCTTATAAAAGCTAAGGACCCCTATCTTTCGCTGCTAGCGTACAGGGACACCCCAGGGCCACTTGGAAAAAGACCTGCAGAGCTTCTGATGGGCAGGCGGCTACTCACAACAGTTCCTGTCTCTCCCAAGAGCCTTCTGCCCCAGAGGGTGAGCCTGAAAAAGGTCAGAGATCGCGATGTAACCATCCGACAGCAGCAGCGTAGGTACTTCAAATAGTCGTCATAGAGCTCTTCCGCTGCCAGTCCTCAAACCAGGAGCGGAAGTATGGGTGGCAGACTGCAAAGTGAAAGCGCGAGTCTTGCGTCTTGCACAACGTCCGAGGTCGTATGTAGTTAGAACTTCTACTGGTGTAGTCCTAGAAAGAAACAGGAAATTTCTGGTTCCCTTTGTTTCCCAGCAGAATGACTGCGAGAAAGGAGGAAGCTATGAGTTTCCGCAGGCATATGATGGTCAGGTAGAAATTGAATGGGAAACTAATCCCTCTAAAAACAAGGCACCTGCCGATCCATCTAATACTCCCTTGCCACAAACTGACCCTCCTGGATATAGCACGCGATTTGGCCGTCATGCCCGACCGCCAGACTGATATGGGTTCAGTAACTGACTGTTTTGAACATTGGTTGCTTCCATTAAAGTGTTCAACTTTTGTTGGCTGCAGTGCTAAGTTTCGTTGCAAATGCCGATGTATCTTTTCAGAAAAAAGGGGAGATGTGCTTATAGCGCCTGTGCTGCGTGTCATGTGTCTGCGTTATCGAGCGCTCTTGCCCTGATGTCTGAAACATTGTCTGTCTGTGACGTCACTTGTCACATGAGTGCTTGCTATATAGATATGCTGCTTGTGTGAAATAAAGGTTGTTTTTATCGTGCCGGGATCGGGGCCAGGTTCAGTATTTTTTGCCCGCTGCCCGGCTGCGCTAGGCGTCCGGCTAGGGCCGAAACACCACAGTTAGCCACCCACTGCCGAGGGAAACTGACTAGCGCAGTTCCGGAGGCAAGAACTGCAAGCTCATCGAACTTTCTAAGGCCTCAATTTTCACCTCAGAATGTCATTGACGTCCATGTCGAGGGAGCATCCGCCCAAGCACTTATCGATACCAGGGCCGCCGTTTACGTCATCCATGAAAATCTTTGTCGCAAGCTGCAAAAAGTCACGACCTCTCCATCTGGCATGGCACTCTGCACTGCTAGCACTCAACACGTTAATCCTACAGCTGTATGCACAGCCCGCGTAGTCATCCAAGATGTTTTGTACATCGAGTTTTTTGTGTTGCCATCCTGTTCTCATGATCTCATCCTTGGGTGGGACTTCCTGTCACGTCATAGTGCCATCATCGATTGTTCTCACGTGCAAGTGGCCCTTTCGCCGCTATGTGACTCGCCATCCGTCAGCGCCGACCTCAGTGTTCGCAAATTCTTCATTGATGATGATACCGATCTACCTCAGGAGACGTCGGTGCTTGTGACCTTGCCGTGTACTGCTGTGCCAGACTGAATGGTGGCGTTTACGCCATCTGACATGCTTGCTCACTGCAAGGACTTATTTCTCCTGTTCGCCATCTTCACTGTTAGGTCGGAATCCGCTTTGATCCCTATCTGTAATCCGCACTGGTATCCAGTGACCATACTGCACGGTGAGACCTTAGGATTCGTGCAAGCTGTCACGTGTATTGAAGACCTGGACGTTGACGCCACCCGTTTACATATGAACGCCACAACTTCCGTCTCATCAACACTGCCTTCGGCAGTTTTCGACAACGCCATCGCCGCAGACCTTTCGCCGTCTCATTTCACCCAACTTCTTACTCTACTGAATGAGTTTGTTTCTTCGTTCGACTGCAACAAACCATCTTTGGGTCGCACGACAAGTGTCTCTCATGCTATCGACACCGGTTACCATGCCCCCTTGCAACAGCGTGCGTATCGCGTTTCCGCAGAAGAGCGCCGAGTTATCACGGAACAAGTGGATGACATGCGGCAGCGCGGCGTCATTCAGCCTTCTCAAGGCCCTTGGTCGTCACCTGTCAATCTAGTGCGCAAGAAAAATGGCACCATTCGGTTTTGCATTGATTATTGCCGCCTAAACAGCATTACAAGAAAAGGCGTCTACCCACTGCCTCGGATCGACGATGCTCTTGACTGTCTGCAAGGTGCCAAATACTTCTCGTCTCTTGATCTCCGCTCTGGCTACGGGCAGGCTCCCATGGCTGAGGCTGACTGCCCAAAGACAGCTTTCATCAGTCCTGATGGTCTGTACGAGTTTAACGTTATACCTTTTGGGCTCTGCAATGCCCCCGCTACCTTCGAGTGCATGATTTATACCATCCTTTGCAGACATAAGTGGAAGACTTGTTTATGTTACCTGGATGACATAGTTGTTTTCTCACAGGATTTTCCGACACATCTCACCTGTCTACATGACATCCTGACCTGTCTCACTTCAGCTGGCCTACAGCTGAACCTCAAGAAGTGCCGTTTGGCTGCCCGAAAATTAACTGTCTGGGTCAGGTCTCAAAAGACAGCATCCTTCGTGATCCCGACAAGCTTCATGCAGTCGGCGAGTTTCTGAAGCCCACATCCACCAAGGCCCTGCGCAGTTTCATATGCCTGTGTTCTTATTTTCTGTGCTTCATGCGGAACTTCGCCTTTGTTACTGCACCCTTGCCGAAGCTACTTACCGCAAGCAAAGGCATTTGCGTGTGGTCATCAGCATGCGATGAAGCCTTTGACAAGTTACGCAAGTTGCTGACTTCACTGCCGATTCTTCGCTATTACAATTTTACGCCGACTACGCGTAAAATTCTACGCCAACAGAGGTTCACACTGACGCCAGTTGTGTCGACCTTGGGGCAGTCTTGGCTCAATGGAAAACAACAAATGAGGAATACGTCGTGTCTTATGCCAGCCGTGCCCTTAAAGAAGCTGAGCTTAATTACACCATTACAGAGAAGGAATGCTTAGCGATCATTTGGGCATTGGGCAAACTTTGTCCTTATCTCTACAGCCGTCCTTTCAGCATCATCACTGACCATCATGCCCTTTGTTGGCTCTCCTCCTTCAAAGACCCGTCGGGCCGCCTCGGCCGTTGGGCGCTTTGCCTGCAGGAATATAACATTCATGTCATATACCGCTCTGGTCGACAGCCCCATTCCGACACTCACGCGCTCTTCCACTCGCCAATGACACCTGATGTAGCTTCTCTTTCCATTCCTTCTCCAACCTCAGACCTGTCACTATTGACCACTACTGACATGCCCTCCAAGCAACGCAAGGACCCATCGCTTGCCCTGCTGCTCGACTACCTTGCTACTCAATCGGTCGTTCTTTCAACGAGGACGCTACACCATCAAGCAGCCCACTTTGCCGTGCGAGACAACACCCTCTACTGCTGCAACTATATGCCTGACGGTCGGAAATTACTTCTGGCTATCCCTCGTCATATGCTCTCCGATATGTGCGCATACTTCCATGCTGACCCTCAAAGTGCCCACGCCGGCATCATAAAAACCTTCACCAGGCTGCGTCAACTGTATTACTGGCATGGAATGTATTGGTTTGTGCAGCAGTACCTTCGATCATGCACTGCCTGCCAACAAAGCAAAACTCCCCTCACTGAGCCCTACTGGCCCACTCCAGCCGCTACCGTGCCTTG
Organism: Dermacentor albipictus; assembly: GCF_038994185.2. Lineage (NCBI taxonomy): Eukaryota > Metazoa > Arthropoda > Arachnida > Ixodida > Ixodidae > Dermacentor > Dermacentor albipictus. The sequence continues at coordinate 811,364 of NW_027225574.1, read as the reverse complement.
CTCAACCGTTCGACCACGTAGGTATCGACCTCTATGGCCCACTCCCATACAGCGGATGTGGAAACTGCTGGATTATTGTTGGCATCAATTATCTGACACGCTACACTGAGACCGCAGCTCTTCCTGTCGCGACGCTGCGATGTTCATTCTTCGCAACTTCGTCCTTCACCACATTGCTCCTAGAGAACTACTCAGTGATAGGGGTCGTGCCTTCTTGTCAGAAGCATTACAATCTCTCCTTTGCGAGTGCCACATCATTCACCGGAAGTCTACCGCGTATCACCCCTAAACAAATGGTCTCACGGAGCGCTTCAACCGAACACTGGGCAACGTGTTGAAGATGTACGTCTCGTCCGACCACACCAATTGGGACACCGTAGTGCTGTTCGTTACTTTCGCTTATAATACCGCGACACAAGCGACCACTGGTTTTTCCCTTTTTTTTTTTCCTCTTGTATGGGCATGAGCCTTTGTGTCCTCTGGATACTATCCTGCCCTACCGACCTGATGCTTCCGAGTGCACAACTATTTCAGAAGTCGCCCGATACGCTGAAGATTGCCGCCAGCTAGCTCGTTCTTTGACCAACGAAGATCAGGGGCGTCAGAAGCCAAGACGCGACTGTCATCAGGCCACGCCCACCTTCCCTGCTGGTTCCCTTGTTTGGCTATGGATACCGCCTCACGTGCCTGGCCTTTCTTTTTTCTAAACTACTTGCGCGGTACCACAGTTCGTACCAGATCATTGGTGCCTCCGCCCCTGTGAACTATATTGTTGAGCCCGTCACGCCATCGCCGGACCTTTGTTGTCGAGGTCGTGAGACAGTGCATGTTAGCCAGCTGAAGCCTTATTTCTACCCCCTCATCTTCCCTGCTCTCTGAGTCACCAGGATGGCTCCGTTTTACACCCGGGGCCAATGTAATGGAGCGGACGCGCCTCATGTTTCCGATAGCAGCTCGGAGACGACAACAACCTGTGCTGTGATTTCCAAGAGCTCAGGCTGTTCATTGCTGCTAGGCTGCTGTTGATCTGGTGTTTCTCAGCTTTAATTAAACAACATTACAAAGGTACTTCCCTTTGGCTTGTGCTCTACGCCGGCAACATTTCAGCGGCTAATAGACATAGTACTCTCAGGCCTCAAGCGGCAAACGTGTTTAGTATACTTGGACGATGTGAGTGTATTTTCTGCAACTTTTGACGAGCACCTGAGGTGACTACACGCGGTTTTTAGGTCATCCGTTCTGCCGGTCTCACGCTAAAGACGGGAAAATGCCACTTTGGCTTTGAAGGGCTTCTCTTCCTCGGTCATGTGGTCAGCAATGAAGGTGTATGGCCTAATCCCGACAAAATAGCTGCCGTTGCAAATTTTTCAGCGCAGTCTGACAAAAAGGCAGTTAGACAATTTTTAGGACTGTGTGCCTATTACCAACGCTTCATTCGGAACTTTTCACGAATTGCGTCACCGTTGACACACCTCACCAGGGAAGATGTTGCATTCGTATGGGGTGAAGAACAGCAGCAAGCGTTCAACGAGCTGCGGCAACGCCTCCAAAAGCCCCCAGTCCTCGGACACTTTGACAAAGATGCCCTGACAGCAGTTCACACCGACACCAGCAACGTTGGCTTAGGAGCAGTGCTCGTGCAGTGGCAAGACGGCGCTGAACGAGTAATAGCTTATGCAAGCAGAACCTTTTCCCATACGGAAGCTAATTATTCCACCACAATAAAAGAGTGCCTTGCCGCGGTGTGAGGAGTTATGAAATTTCGCCCATATTTGTACGGCCGCTCATTTAATGTTGTCAGTGACCATCACTGCCTTTGTTGGCTGATGAACTTAAAGGATCCATCAGGACAACTGGCTCACTGGAGCCTTAAGCTTCAAGAATTCGACATGGTTATGGTCTATAAATCGGGAAAGCGGCACGTGGATGCCAATTGCCTTTCTCGTGCCCCATTCGAATCTGCCAGTGTGGAAGATGACGACGCAGCCTTTGTCAGAATTGTCAATGCAGCTACAATCACACAGCAACAATGCGACGACTCGGAATTGCAACCCATTATAAGTTTATCGGAGGGTCACACTTCTGTTGTCTCAAGGCTTTTTGCAAGAGGACTACTGTCGTTTTGCTTGTGTAACGACGTCCTGTATAAGGCCACCTTTTCTCCGATTGGAAACACCTATTTACTCGTTGTCCCAACACCTCTCAGGAGTGAAGTATTACAGGCATGCCATGATGAAGCAACATCCGGTCATCTGGGCTACACACGAACACTGTGTAGGGCGAGGCAAAAATATTATTGGCCAAGACTCACGGTGACCATTCAACAATACGTCCGGACATGCCTTGAATGCCAGCGGCAAAAAGTGCCAGCAGTCAGACCAGCAGGTTTCCTCCATCCTTTCAAAGTGCCCGAAACTCCATTTGCTCAAGTCGGAATGGATCTTCTAGGCCCATTCCCAACTTCAGCTGCAGGTCACAGATGGATTATCGTAGCCACAGACTGCCTTACTCGCTACGCCGAAATCAAGGCTCTGGATCGTAGCACGGCAAGTAAAGCAGCCCGATTTTTTAAACAGAATGTCGTTCTGAGGCATGGCGCTCCAGCAGAACTCTTAACTGACAGATAAAGTGCATTTACAGCCGAGCTATTGGACACAGTATTAGACTTAGTGGAACAGCTCACCGGCGAACAACGGTGTACCATTTGCAAACGAACGGACTGACAGAACGCCTGAATAAGACACTCGCCTATATGTTCTCCATGTACACGGATGTGGAGCACAAGAAGTAGGATGAAATCTTGCCATATGTCACCTTTGCATACAACATGGCTCAGCAAGAGACAACACGAATGACACCTCTCCATGTTGTGAAGCCACAACTATGTTAGATGTGATGCAGCCATATGAATGTGATGACATCGAAACGGATGCTGAAGACTTCACTCAGCGTGCTGAAGAAGCGCGACAACTTGCTCGCATATGTATCCATAGGCAGCAGGATTATGACTCGAGACGCTATAACCTTCGTCACCGATCAGTCTCCTATGAGCCCGGAAAGAGAGCTTGGGTTTTGACTCCAATTTGCCGTCGCGGCCTTTTGGAGAAACTGTTAAAACACTACTTCGGGCTGTATAAAGTTCTTCGGCGGCTCACTGATGTCAACTATGAGGTTGCTCCCAATAGTCCGCATTGCTCAAGGTGTCGACGGCACCTACTGGGGTTGTGCACGTGGTCCGGATGGAGCCCTATTTGTCCAAGTTAATTCACCGCACCGCAAGCATGGCCTGGTCCTGTTGTCTTGACGATAAAGCATCGGTCAATGCTTTCTAGGAAGAGAGGCTAATGCCACGACTAAAGGATAGCAAAAAAATAGAAGAAAACGAATTGCGGTACACGAGCAGCAACCACACTCCTTTTTGGAAAGAAAATGAAGTTGGCGCGCTAGCTTTCATTTAATTTATTTTACCCTCAAGGTACACAGTACATTATAGAGGGGAGGGGCTAAGAGAATACAAAGTTCGGTAAAAGTAACTCAAACAAAATAAATAACAGTAATGATTCCAGATTTCGAGTTGACATCCAATGACAACAAACAGAGGTAGAAAAGATACAAATACAAATGAGATGTACTGATGGTAAAGAGGTTTGAAAAACATATTATATACAGTAGATTTACAAAACGCATTGTTAACTTTTTCGATCATGATGCTGATGAAAACGCTGCAATAGAGAAAGGTACATACACATAGGCAAGACAAATGGTAAGTATATTACAAAAGTTCGTATTCAAGTACGTTTCTAAGCATAAGTGGATTAATTATACCTGTTAATGAAGGGGATAAGCTGTTCCAGTTTTTGCTAATGATTGGTAAGAATGAATTCACGCGCATGATAGTATTGAAATGCGATATGCTAACTTTCTGATTATGATCACGGTGAGAAGACATGAAAGGTGCTGGCCTGATCCAAAGAGTGTGTAAAAAGGTGTTATGATAATAGATTTTGTGAAAAAGAGAAATGCGTGAGTGTTTTCGGCAGTCGGATAAGAGAGGAAGGTTTAATAAACATTTCATGTGTGTTAGGCTTGCTGTTCGATTGAAGTTATTTAAAATGAAACGGGCTGAGTGGTTTTGTATAGTTTCCAGCGTATGTATTAGTGTTGAATGCCAGGAATGCCATACTGATGAAGCATACTCAAGTTGCAAGCGAACGTAAATGGTATACAGTAATTGTTTTAATGATGATGGTGCATGAGAAAAATGTCGGTGCAGGTACCCTAAAGTGCGGTTAGGTTTGAACCCTATAATATCAATATGTGATTTCCAAGACAAATTGTTAGTTATGGTCACTCCTAAATAACAATACGAGGTCACACATTCCAGTGATATATTAGTGGGAGAATAATTAGAACTACAGTTAGTACGAGAAACCCTCATAGTTTTGATGATGATGATGATATGTGGTGTTTTGTGGCGCAAAGGCCAGGCTTGGCCAAAGAGCGCCATGACAAGTGGTGATATTGACGATGTATTGTGGAAGATGTGACTTGGCTGTAAAGTGGCCTAAAAATAGTCGCTGTGGAGTGCGTAAAATCTACTTGCTATAAAATTATGGCGATGACAGATAACGAATACTATGAACATTGAAATCCATCGTAAAAGAATGATGCAGAATAGAAAATATATGAGATTGTAAAAATGCCTGGAGCACTGTTGCCTCGCCAGAGCCCTTGAAACTTGAAACACAAGGGCCTAGAGGCACGTGCTACACGAAAGAACTATCACAGCGCCATCCTCTGAAGAGAGGAGACGCTACGAACATGTGGGGCTAACAACATGCAACACAACATCTTTCAGATAACTTAGGACTGCGTTAGTGTCGAAGAGCGGTTCTGGGCCGAGTAACATTACAGGATGAAGGGGAATATGCTGCCGGTATGCTAACGGAAAATGTTTCTTTCTGTCAGATTCGGCTTTCCGACACTTCAGGAGGACATGGAGGACGGTCAGCCTCTCTCCGCATCTCCCACAGGTTGGGGGCTCATTTCCAGTGAGTAAAAAATTGTGGGTGCCAAATGTGTGTCCTATTCTTAGACGACAGAATAGGACATTTGTTCGGCGTGATTTTGTAGCAGAGGGCCAGAGTCCTAACTGTGGCTTAATTAGGTGGAGCTTATTATCTGTTTCCGCGTCCCACATGCGTTGCCAGTGGCCTCGCGTCCTCCTTCGCAAGAAAGGCCAGAGATCTGTGACAGGCACCTCAGCGGTAGGGTTAACTGCTTGCGATGCGATAGACGTGGCCATCTCGTCCGCCATAACGTTGCCCTCGATGCTCCTATGGCCAGGCACCCAGCATATAATTATATGCTGCTTAGATACGTACGCTTTACACAAGACGGTGTAGAGTTCATTAAATACGGGATTTTTATGTTTGCTGAGTGACATTAAGGCCTTCACGATGCTGAGAGAGTCTGTATAGATCGCTGCTTTCGGAAGTTTCGATTTTCTTATGTGCTTTACAGCAGAGAGTAGTGCGTAGGCCTCGGCCGTAAAGATAGTTGTTTCCGGATGCAGTACATCGGATTCCGAAAACGATGGGCCGACGGCTGCATAGGATACCCCGGCATTTGACTTCAAAGCATCTGTGTAGAACTCTGCGCAGGAGTGCTTGTGCTGGAGCTCTAGGAAATGCATTCGGATTTCGGCCTCTGGAGCGTGCTTTGTAACTTTTATAAAGGATATGTCACATTGTATCACCTGCCACTCCCAAGGAGGTAAGAGCTTGGTTAGGTGCATTAGGCGATGCTCGAGGAGCGGGACATGCATTTCATCGCTAAGCTGCTTCACATGCAGTGAGAAAGGCTGTCGTATGGAGGGACGATTGCTGAAAAGTGTAGCGCACGTCATATCGGTAACGTTATGAAAACATGGATGTTCAGGATTGGAGCGTACTTTAAGGAAATATGTAAAGCTAATGTATGATCTCTGTAGGTGAAGAGACCATTCATTCGATTCGGCATATAAACATTCGATCGGGCTTGTTCTGAAAGCGCCAGTTGCTAAGCGGAGGCCCAGATGGTGGACAGGATCCAGCATCCTTAGCGCGCTCGGGGCAGCAGAGTTGTACACTACGGCACCATAATCCAATCGTGACCGAATTAGGCTCTTGTAGATATTCATTAGACACTTTCTGTCACTACCCCACGTAGTCTTAGATAGAAGTTTCATTAGGTTCATTGTTTTTAGACATTTTTCTTTCAGATATTTAATGTGTGGTATGAAAGTAAGTCTATCGTCAAGTATAATACCTAGGAATTTGTGCTCCTTGTTTACAGGTATTTGGTGTCCACACAGTTCTAAGCAAGGATCCGGGATCAGGCCTCTCTTTCGTGTAAAAAGAACAACAGAACTTTTGTTAGGATTGATTTTAAATCCATTTTTCTCTGCCCATTTTGATACTTTGTTCAAGCCATGCTGTACCTGTCTCTCGCACACTGCGAGGTTACAGGACTTAAAAGCTATTTGAATGTCGTCCACATAGACAGAATAGAAAATAGTCGGCGGTAATGAAGCACGAAGCGTGTTCATCTTCACGATAAAGAGCGTGCAGCTAAGCACGCCTCCCTGGGGTACACCAGTTTCTTGTATGAAAGGACGTGACAGTACATTGCCGACTTTTACCCGGAATGTACGATTGGACAAGTAGTTTTTTATTATGTTTAGCATATTGCCATGAATGCCCATTTCTGACAAGTCTCTTAAGATGCCGTAGCGCCACGTTGTGTCATAGGCCTTCTCCATGTCGAGGAATATGGATAAGAAAAACTGCTTGTGTACAAATGCGTCCCGGATATTTGCTTCTACACATACAAGATGGTCAGTTGTGGAGCGCCCTTCTCGGAAGCCGCACTGATAAGGATCAAGCATTTTGCTCTGTTCAAGAAAAAAGATGAGTCGCCGATTTATCATTTTTTCAAACACCTTACAAATGCAACTTGTGAGGGCTATTGGGCGGTAACTTGCTACTGAGGAAGGGTCTTTTCCTTGTTTCAAAACAGGGACCACAATGGCTTCCTTCCACGCGATTGGAAGGTACCCTGCATCCCAGATGGTGTTGAAAAGTGTGAGTAGTGTAACTTGCGTATCCGTGTGTAAATTTTTGAGCATTTCATACATGATTCGATCCGATCCTGGTGCGGAGCTCTTGCATGCGCTCAAGGCAGCTCTCAATTCAGCAATACTAAAAGGACGGTTGTAAGGCTCATTCTCTCGACCTTTTCTTGTTAATGGCTTACGTTCTTCTGTTTGTTTGTATTTGAGAAAGGATTGTGTATAATTTGTTGGACTTGACACGCTCTCAAAATATTCCCCTAGTGAGTCTGCCTGATCTTGTAGGGTATCGCCTTCTGTGTTTACCAAAGGGAGTGCATGTGCTTGTTGCCCTCTTATCCTATTGACCCTGTTCCAGGCTTTCGCCTCATCTCTGAACGAGTTAATATTCGATATAAACTTCTGCCAACTTTCTCGTCTGGCCTGTCGGCGGGTTCGCCTGCCTTCGGATTTTACTTTTTTAAAGTTGACTAGATTCTCTGCAGTGGGAGAAGCGCGTAGCAACCCCCACGCCCTGTTCTGTTTTTTAGGAGCGATCCTACAATCGTCATTCCACCATGGGACACGCCGTTTGCAGGCCAAGCCTTTTACTTCTGATATGCATTTAAATGCGACCTCTATTATGAATGCTGTAAAAAACTCGACTGCAGCGTCAATTCCTAACGAAGACAGGTCAGCCCATGAGATACTAAATACAGATCGAAATTTCTCCCAATCAGCTGTCTCAATCTTCCACCTAGGAGCGTATGGTGGATATTCGTTTTCTTTATGTGATCTTAGCAGTATAGGGAAGTGGTCGCTACCGTAAGGGTTGTCGGTAACTTCCCATTCAAGTTCAGGCAGTACAGACGGGGAGACTATACTAAGATCTATTGACGAAAAGGATCGGTTTGCAAGAGAGTAATATGTGGGTTCTTTCTTATTGAGAAGGCACGCTCCAGAAGAAAAAAGTAACTGTTCAACAAGGCGACCTTGCGCATCCATACGAGCGTCGCCCCACAGGGAGCTGTGCGCATTGAAATCGCCAAGAACAGCATAAGGTTCTGGCAATTGATCGATCAAAGAGTGAAATTCATGTTTGTTCAGTTGGTAATGCGGGGGTATGTAAAGGGAGCAAATGGTGATGAATTTGTTTAGTAGGACAACTCGAACCGCCACTGCTTCAAGGGGTGTTTGTAGCTGTAAAGGTTGACACGCAATACTTCTATGAGTAAGAATCGCAACACCACCCGATGATGCGACAGCATCATCGCGATCTTTGCGAAACGTAACATAGGTACGGAGAAAGTTTGTGTGTTTAGATTTTAAGAGTGTTTCCTGTAAACACAGCACTTTTGGATTATGTTTGTAGATGAGTTCTTGCAAATCATCAAGGTTTCTAAGGAGACCTCTGACATTCCATTGAATGATTTGTGTATCCATATTTTAAATTTAATTGGTGCTGTGTTTACGGAAACGGAAGGGATGTCTTAGATTACAGAGCCCTTTCGAGGCCCTGTAACCGGGGTTTTGCTCTTTTTGAAGCGTTCGAGGGAACCTCGCCGCTCCTTAGGCGCCTGGGGCGCCTTGGGGATAGGTGTAGTGTCCATTGCCTCTTGTGAGGCGCCGGACACGTGCTCTTGTGAGCGAGAAGTTACCAGGGAAGGGCCACCCGCCTTGGAGGGCAAGACCCCTGCGCCCACCAGCCCGGAGGTCGATGGGGTTCCCTGGGGGATTTGGCTGCGCCGGCCATTGCCAGCACTGGAAGGGACCTGGGAGGTTGAGGCAGCCTCGGCTGTGCCCACCTTCGGGGTCAATGGCCCCTTTTCCTCGGTTGGCGGAGCAGCGCTAGCTGCAACCACCGTGGGGGCAGATGGCGTAACTGCCGACTCACTGCGTGTGGGTCGGACAGTCGCCGGAGGCCGTTGTGACGCTGCCCCCTGACGCGCCACTTCGGCAAAGCTTTTCTTTGGCAGGTATGCTACCCGCCTGCGTGCCTCTTTGAACGTTATATTTTCCTTAACTTTAACTGTTACAATTTCCTTTTCTTTTTTCCAAGAGGGGGCATGACCGCGAGTACGCGGCGTGATCCCCGCCACAATTTACACAGTGGAGAGCGTTCTCACAAGCTTCAGAGGTGTGTTCTTGATTACTACATTTGGCACAAGTTTGGCGGCCTCGGCAGCTCTGCGAGCTGAGGCCAAAGCGCTGGCATTTGAAACAACGGAGTGGATTGGGCACGTACGGCCTAACACGGAGCTTGATGTACCCGGCCTCGATTGCCTCGGGCAGGACACTTGAACCAAGTGTGATTATTAGGTGCTTGGTCTGGATCTCTTTGCCATCTCGCCTTATCTTAATTCTTCTGACATTGATAACATTTTGCTCACTGAAGCCCTCCAGGAGTTCCGCTTCAGTCAGTTCAAGCAGATCGTCATCCGACACAACACCGCGGGTGGTGTTCAATGTACGGTGCGGGGTTACTGTTATGTGGGTCTCCCCAAATGACACTAGTTTCGGTAGTTTTTGATATTGTTTCAAATCGCGGAGCTCCAAGAGGAGGTCACCGCTTGCCATCCTGGACACCTTGTAACCTGGACCAAAAACATCAGTCAAGGACTTTGACACAAGGAATGGTGAAATGTTTCGCACTGCTTTGTTTGGCTTTTCGGAGTGAATAACATGGAACCGGGGAAAATTCTGGATTTGGTGTCCAAAAAACTGAAATACATCTTCGGTGCGCCCTCATTTCTGAGGGCGATCGGGAAGTTTGGGGAAAGAATTAGTTTCCATGAAAATATATAAAAATTCGGCAACAACGCCGACCGCCCACCACGGAGCCCAACGAGGGGACGCGGCAGAGCTTGCGTGCAAGTCTGCACGACGCCAGTCGTACGCCGCCACTATAACCAAATATGGTGTACCCAAGGTTGGATAGCCACACAGGGTTAACCCTTGCCGCCAAGAAGAAGGAAGTAAATAGAAGAGAGAAGGAGACAGGAAAGGTGGAAAGTAAGGGAAAGACGAAGGTTGTAGGAAGAGAGAGACAGGAAAAGGCGACTGCCGATTTCCCCCGGGTGGGTCAGTCCGGGGGTGCCGTCTACGTGAAGCAGAGGCCGAAGAGGTGTGTTGCCTCCGCCGGGGGGCCTTAAAGGTCCGAACACCCGGCATCGGCTCAACCCCCAGGATCCCCCTTTCCCCGGACACGGCTAAGCCGCGCACAGCTACACGCGGGAGGGTCCGACCCTCGTGTGCTCGGGTCCGTGGTGTCGCAACACACCAAACGCCTGCTTACGCAGACACCCCTGCGGGGCCTGATAGTTTTGCACTTAATGTTAAATTGCATTTTCCACGTGCTGCACCAATCAGTTATTTTACTTAAGTCAGTTTGAAGAGATGTTACATCACAGTGATTGGAAATTTTGCGGTATATCACACAATCGTCTGCAAATAAACATATCTTTGATGAACTATTAGTAGATAAGTCATTAATGTATATTAGAAATAAAAGTGGGCCCAGGACAGATTCCTGAGGTACGCCTGAGCCGACAGGAGCTAAAGAGGAATTAGATTCATTAGCAGAAACAAACTGAATGCGCGATGTAAGAAAGCTGCAGATCCAATTAAGTAGTGTAGGGTCCATGCTTAAAATGCTTAGTTTGTGTAAGAGCAGCGCATGACACACCCTGTCGAATGCCTTAGCAAAATAAAAAAAAATACAGTCCGTCATGAAGCCTGCATCAAGGTTAGAGTGTAAATCATTTGTAAATGTTAAAGCTGTGTTTCGCAAGAGAAGTTTTTTCTAAACTCATGCTGGTGAGGAGTAAAGAAATTATTCTCGTCAAGGAAGTTAATGAGATGTGTGTAAATTACATGTTCCATAATTTTACAAGGCACTGAGGCAAGAGAAATAGGTCTATAATTAAACGGATTATGAGTGTCACCTGATTTGTATATGGGAATGATTTTTCCTGTTTTCCAATCTAGCGGAAGCATGCCAGAGTTGTATGATTGCGAGAATAGATATTACAATGTGATAGACGAGTATTCAACTGTGCTAATTAAGAATTTGGTGGTGATTTCATCGACACCACAGGAAGATGTAATTTTCAAATTTTCAATTATTTAAAAAAATTCTTGTTGCATCAAATATAACAGGGTCCATAGGAGAAAAGTTACAGCACTGTAGGATGGGATGTTCGTTGTTAGGTGCGGGAGACGAAAATGATTGCACAAACGCGCTGTTCAAGACGTCTGCACAAAAATAGCTGGAAACCTGACTGCCAGACTGTGATAATGCAATCTTATTTTTACGTTTGCATTTTACTATGCTCCAAAAGCACTTCGGAGTGGTTTTTAGAAGTAATGGCAGGGTTTTGCTAAAAAATGTGTGCTTATTTTTAGCCGTAATTGAGTAGTTAGTGGCAGCGTTTTTATATGCAAGCCAATGTGCAGGCTTTTTCGTACGTTTAGCGTTGTGAAAAAGCCGTCTCTTCCTATTTGAGAGCGTATTAAAGAAACTGTTTTACCAGGGGGCTTGATTATGAGAATAAACGCACTGGAGTGTAACATGCTGACGGATTAATTCCACAATTTTATTCTTGAACATACACCAATTTCTTTCAACTGATCGTTCAAGAAATTGCGGTAAGAAGTCAAGGAATGAACATAGGCTTGTGTTTATGACAAAAAGGTTGGCTCTTTTGAAGTTTCTGATTGTCTTTAGTTGTTTGCATTGGTACTGCTGGGGGAATGTAAGGGTGAAGTGCAAAATGTCGTGATCACCCAGTCCAGGTAAGCGAGTTATTGATGAGACGTTGTCAGGTGAAGATGTGAGCACCAGATGAAGAAGTGAAGTTGAGTGCCGAGTTATTCGCGTAGGTGAGATGACCATTTGTGAGAAACCGAAGTCACAACAAAGTGTAATGAACTCATTACATTCAGTAGATGAGGGGTCAGAAAATGGACTGATGTGGGACCATACGACGTTTAGAAAAAAAAGTCATCCATTAGATATATTGGCACTCCAGGATAACATATTGTTAGCTGGTTCAAATTGTCATACAGGTCATTGCAAAAAGGTGAAGGACTTGAGGGCAATCAGTAACAAAGTCCTATTAGTAGCTTTTTAAATTTTATTGTATGGCAGCACCAGATGATTTCTAAATCTGAAACAACCGGCACACAAAAGCCCTCAAATAGGTCACTGATTGCAAGAAGCACATCACCGCGCACTTTCCCAATGTGATCGCTCCGAAAAACAGCGTACTTATTTTTGCAAAACAACAACTCACAGTTGGCTATTTTAGATGTCTGCCAAGTTTCAGTTGACGCAGTAATGTCAGTGTCACAGTCATCAATAATGGCACACAGTTCGTCCTTTTTTGGACATACAAGTAGCACTCTGGTGGTTGTGGCTAAGAGTGTCTGGACACAGGGCACACTGTCTTGTGCGTTGAGGACGCCATCTTGCGTTGTCGACGTCTGCGTACCCAGTGCGGTGCAACTCAGCAAGCAGATTGAGGAATATTGACCGGTTCTTGGCGTGTGCTGAGAGTTCAGGCCATTGAAGGAAACAACAATGGAGACGGTGTCTTTGAACCGCGTGCGATGGAGGCAGTGTGGCAGTGGCAGAGAACTGCAAGTGTCGAGAATGTGCTTTGTTGCCCTTGTGATTCATGCTGTATCCCCATTTGAGGTGCAGGTACCGTTGTGTCGATCGGCATATTCTGACGACCAGTAAGACCTTGGCCTCGAGATGGCGTGGCCAGTCCGGCCGATGCTCGTTTGTTGCGTAAGTTGCTAGGCCTTTCGTCAAGGGGCTACGGAACACAGATGCTGTCATTGTTGGTAGTGTTGGGTTCACGCAATCCAAGAGAGATGTACCAGGCAGCACCAGCAGTGTAGGTTGTGAGTGGGGCGCAGCCACAGTAATACTGTAATGCAAAATAGTGACCTGCCACAGGTTCTCGCAGATTCACGGACCTGGTAGAAGTTGGAGCTCCAAAAGAAGACCATCTGGCAGCTCGTGACTTGTGTGGAGATAGCGCCAAGTGTTGGCCATTCATGCTGTTGATGTAGAAGCGATTCTTGATCTGAAGAAACCAGATGGCAGGGCTGCTCCTGTAAAACTTCGGTAAGCCATGGATCCGTGGAAGGTGTAAGCACGGAACATCGGAAGGCTTGTCTGCTAGTGCTTGCGGTGAAATCTCAAATGCTGATAGCAACAGGGTTGCGGTGGTCGCTGAAGGCATCACGAAGGTTGTGCTTCTGGCGTTGCCATGCCTGCGAGAGTGAAATTTGCGCCTATTGGGCCTGGTGGGAGAGCCTCTGAATCGGTGATGAATGAGGTGCCCCCGAAAGGAAAGTGGTCAGCTTGCATGAAGGTCCAAGAAAGGAGAATGGTGGGCCATAATGTAGCTGAAAGAGCTTACGTTTGGTCCAGTGAATTCCTTAAAAAAAGTAGACGCACAGCTGTTTTTGAGATGGGGAGGAGGCTCACAGACTGAGTAGAGGTTTGTTGCTGGGGCTGGCACGTGCTGACGATTAGCACGGTTGGACACAGGTGATGTGGGACAACAAGACACGGAATGACGCAACGGTTCAAATGATGAGAGCTGTTGTGACTGAGCGCTTGAGGAGACATAGTGAGCAAGAACGGCAGCCTGCCCTGCAAGTTCTCGTAGTGGTCGCGGCCGGGGGGTGGCAGCCAGAGCCTGGGATGCAGGCAGAGCCTGCAACGTTGTTGATACAGAAGCAGTTGTTCAGCTGGATAAACCAGATGTCTGGCATGTCGATGTAGAATTCTCGGACACCCTACAAGCGCGGGACACGTCTGCCAGACTGTGGGAGGCCACATCACTAGCGCCTTGATGCTGGCATGGCTGGGCTCGGTTGTCAAGTGTCACCAATTTGTGGGAGGCAGCGCAGAGAGGTAGCTCTTGTAGCCATGGCAACTGCTGCTCTGGTCGAGCGTGCTAGCGTGTTTTATTCTCGTTCTATAAGCACATGAGTTGTCCTCCTCTTCACAAGCTCTGGTGGCAATAGCCGCGTCGCTACGTCATCAAGATAACACAGGCAAATGGATAATTTAAAACCTTGTACGAGGGTGTCCATCATGCACTCGAAGGCAGCCAGGGCATTGCATAAGCCGAAGGGCATGACTTTAAACTGATAAAGGCCGTCAGAGGTAATAAAAGCGGTCTTTTCACAGTCCATGTCATCAATGGTGATTTGCCAGTACCTTGACCGAAAGTCGATTGAATAAAAGTACTTGGCGCCATGAAGGCAATCCAGGGCGTTGTCTATGTGCCGGAGCGGGTACACGCCTTTTTTTGGTGATCTTGTTAAGTTGCCAGCACTCCATGCAAAATCTCCAACTGTCATCTTTCTTTTTAACAAGAACCGCAGGTGAAGCCCTACGGCTGCAGGATGGCTTGATTATACTGTTATGCGCTATTCCCACGCACTGAAGCACGCATTCTGCCGAGCATGGAAGGATGCGCCAGAAAGACAGTGAAGACGACGATCAGAGTAGCGCTTGTGTTGTTCTGCCATCTAGCCTGCAGCCGTCTCTCTCTGTATATATTTTGTAAATACAACTGCCTATCCCTTTTGGCTACTCTCATCCCCGTGGCATTTTTGGTGGGATGTGCAGGGTATCTACACGGTACAATGGAGCTCCGCAGCAGCTGACGCTTGGCTTTCTCCACAATGGCGGAAGAGGGGTCGGCACCCACCGAGGCGACTGCAACGACAACGGCCATCGTGGCTGAGCTGAAAGACCCAGGCACATTCTGTGGGACTGACAATGTCGACATCAAAGACTGCCTACCTCTGTACGAGCGTACAAGTAGGAACAATCACTATGATGAGATGATCCCGTTGGCAAACATATTATTTTACCTCAAAGGAACAGCGAACGTGTGGTTTGAGAATAACGAAGACAAAATTGGGAGCTGGGATGCATGCAAGGAAAAGATGTGTTCCCTGTTCGGGAAGTCTGCAGGTAGAAAGGCAGCAGCAAAGAAGGAGCTGGCATCTCATGCGCAGACAGCGACAGAGTCATACCTGACTTATATAAAGGACGTGCTTGCCCTTTGCTGCGAAGCCGACGACAGCATGACAGAGTCTGAGAAAGTGGGCCATGTGTTAAAGCGCATAGCAGATGATGCCTTCATTCTGCTAATCTGCAAAGACTGCAACACCGTCAATGCCATCATCCAAGAGTGCAAGTGCTTTGAGGCCGCCAAAAGTCGACGCATTGCCCATCATTTTGCTTGATTTTTGAACATGGCTGCAACGTGGTCGTGTGAAGACTAACCTGAGCTGTGGGCGTCGCTCACTATAGAACATGTGAAGAAGATCATCCGACGTGAACTTGACGCTGTGTCTCCTGCTTCTATGTGCGGCCGTACCTGTGACAATAGCTCCCAGATGGTGCCACTAGTCCAAGCTGTCGTTCATCAAGAGCTCTTTAACGCTGGCCCAGACTCCGTATGCTGCAGCTCCTTACGAGCCTATCAACTACTGTCCCTCACTTTCGCATGCCCAAGGTCAAAGGCCACTGTTCTGTACTTGCAATCCAGCCGAGTGGAGGACTGCTGATGACCGTCCCATTTGCTTCAACTGCCGTGGTATTGGAAACATGGCCCGCCATTGTAACAGCCGGCGGTATTGGTATCAGACGCCCTATGGATACAACTGTTGCCCCGACATGGATCATGGCCGATTTCAGCCCTACTATGAGCCTCCCCAAACCACCGGCAACGACCCTCCCTCCATGCGGTATCGTCGTTCACCATCCCCACGTGGTCAGCAGTCCTGTTCGCCCTTGTCACCAATCATCTCGCTCGCCCCGATTCCGCCGCCATTTGAACGACTCCCTCGGGAAAACTAGACGATGCAGCTCCCGGAGGTGATGTTTCATCGCCAACTCGCCTGCCAAGTCCTCTGACCACACTGCAGACCAGAAGGAACCTGATAAACTGGATGACACACATGTTGTTGCTCTAGTGGATACTGGGGCTCAGATATCAGTGATGAATTGGGAGCTTCGTCGCCACCTTAGGAAGGTCCTAATACCACCCACAGCACCATTCATTCATATCGCCGATGGCGGAACGTCTCCTGTGCTAGGGATGCGCTCTGTTCGAATAAGTGTTGCTGACCGATCCACAAGCGTACTACTCGCCGTGCTCGAAGAATGGTCCCGTGAACTCATCCTCAGTATGAATTTATTGTCTGCCCATTGTGCCCCTATTGACTGTGGAACTGGCTTGCTTCAGCTAGACCTACCGTGCTACCATGACGCTCCTACTACATGCCAACCGTGCTTGTGGTCAGTGGATTACGTTCGTCTATCTCTTCAAGCTGTTATATATGTGAACTTGCAGTCTCTTTCTCCCATTCCCGATGGCGATTACATCTTGACCCCAATCGTTGACGTCTTAGTCGCTAAAAGCGCCGTTCTTCCTCACACCCTTATTAGAGCTACAGATAATTGAACATCTCTACTGATATTGAACTTTAGGTGGTGCACACAACTTATCGCAGGCGGCATGACTCTAGTCCACATCTCTTCTATTAAGGAGAGTGCCATTTCTGCATTCGTCACCGACGCTTCTTTGTGCTCTGCCCCTTCCCCTTCCTCGCACAATCTCGTCGACGGTGATATTGACAAGATGATAGCGTCTGACCTCCCTCCTGCTCAGACAGCCAATATGCGGCGCATGTTGAAGTCCTACCGCAACATCTTTGACTTTAATGACCGTCCTTTGGGATAGACATCTGCGGTCACTCATAAGACGAATACTGGGGATGCCAGCCCAATCAGACAACGTCCTTATTGCGTGCCCTATGCTGAGCGAGAAGTGATACAGCGTGAAGTCGGCAAGATATTCACCAAGGACGTCACTGAACCTTCTTGCAGTCCATGGGCATCACCAGTTGTCCTAGTCAAGAAGAAAGATGGCAGCTGGCGCTTCTGCATAGACTACCGCTACTTAAACAAAGTAATGCGCAAGGATGTCTACCCTCTGCCGCTGATCGATGACACTCTCGACTGTCTACACGGCTCTGCCTACTTCTTATTTGTCGACCTCAGGTCAGGGTACTGGCAGATATCAGTTGATGATGAAGACCACGAAAAGACTGCATTTGTTACGCCCGATGGACTTTAGCAGTTAAAGGTAATACCTTTTGGACTGTGTAATACCCCAGCCACATTTGAAAGGATGATGGACTCCCTCCTTCGTGGATAGAAATGGTCAACATGCCTCTGTTACCTTGGCAATGTCATCGTCTTCTCACCAACATTTGAAAGCCACCTTAGCCACTTGTCGGCAGTTTTTGAAGTTTTCCAACAAGTAGGCCTTCAGCTCAACTCTGCCGAATGCCATTTCAGCTGCCGCGAAATCACTTTGCTTGGCCATCTTATGAGTGTTGAAGGCGTGCAGTTTGACCCAGAAAAACATTCGTATTGTCCAAGACTTCTCTATGCCACGTTCCACTAAAGACGTAAGGAGTTTTATTGGCTTGTGCTCCTATTTCCGATGTTTTCAGTGTGTCTACCAAGCTGACATTTCCGAATTCCCTGAGTTTTCTAGGTTTTCCCTGAGTGCCTTTGCAAAATTCCCTGAGTGATGCAGAACTATGTTTTATGTCAAGATGGGCTGAAACCATATCGCCAGATGCTGTCACTCTCTAGTAAGCATATCGAGTCAGACATTCCCTTATACGAATAAAAAGGAGTGCATACAGAACAAATATTTTCGAATATGAGCTATTTCTATCAACTGATAACAAGCTCAGTGGTATGAGGCCCGAACTTTGTCACAATTGAGGTTCTCTCTGAACAGCTCGTAAGGCACGAGCCGGAAGAGCTACCGCACCCGGTTACCAGCTTTCGGGACATTACCCGGATGTACCGAGAGGAAAGGTGCAGACTGCCAGAACCGCACCCCAAACTCACCAGGCAACAACAGACGATCCTGCGTCAAGCGCAGGCGGGATCGCTTGCGCGTCCCATACTGATGAACCGCATGTACGCTGCAGAATACGATATGCTCTGTCCTTTTTGCAGAAGAGAAAAGGGCACCCTCTACGCCTCTCTCTACACTCCGCAGTGATCTAGAGACAATTCAAACCACTGCAACTGAAATGACTCGTTTTAGTTAGTGTGCTAGAGGCTCGTCTGGATGACACAGAAAATCGATCTAGGCGAAACAAGCTACTTTTCTATGGTATACCCGATACTAACCCCTCTGAAATCAATCAATCAATCAATCATTTTATTTCCTTAAAGAAGGAGGAGTACAGGACTAAAAGCTTGGACAGCTTGACGAGGTCCCGACCCCTTGTAAGTTGGCATAACAGCAAGATGACAGCCAGTCATACACAAGAAATACAAAAAAATACACAAAAATACATACACAAAAAACACACAACACACATACACACATACACAAAAAAAAAATTGGAGGACGCTTAAGCTTCGTCTTCAAGAGTGGGACGCGATAGCGTTCCCGTCGACCCGCCAAGGGGCATAAGACAATGCGCTACGGCACAGCGATCACTTACGATGCGCCCCGCATCGGACTTAGCGCCCACCTATCACGCGGTGAGCGTCGAGCAACGCAGCGTTCGGCGCGGCAACGAAACGTGCGCCTGAGCGAACGGAACGAACCAAAGAACTCGGTGTCTCGGAGGGGAAACGATCTACGCCAGCCAAACGTCGTGATCGGCACGGGCAGAGAGATAGATAGTAATCTAAACCGGGAGCACGGCGAAGCGCCGTCAGGGGAGAGGGAGTCCCGCGACGCGCCTGGCAGCAGTCCCAATGCGCGCGCGGCGCGCCTCCTGTCGGGGCAGCGCCGTACATTGAGAGGAGGGGGTCTTCTGTGTTTGCCGCAAGATGGCTCTGCGTGAGCGGAAAGCGCAGAAGAAATGCAGTGGAAACGCACTTCGCAACTCGTGTAATTGTGACTTCTGTACGTTACATGTTCATAATTACCGATATACACCGCAGTATAACTTTCCACGGCTCGTTTCGAAGGCAACACCGCATTCACTAGAGGCGCGTTTGCACCGCTTGGAAGCATCGAACTCGTGGCTGAGTGGTAGCGTCTCCGTCTCACACTCTGGAGACCCTGGTTCGATTCCCACCGGGCCAATCTTGGAAGTTGCTTTTTATTTATGAAGCGCCTGCCGTGAATTATCGCTCACCGTCAACGCCGCCGACGCCGACACCGACGCCGACGACACCGGCTTTTCTGCGACACGAGCTCCTTAACGCTATCGCGTTAAAAATGTATTCGCAACCAGAAGACGTAATCATTTGCCACTGCTCTAACCACCTAGACATCCAGCTGAGCCCTAATGATATTTAATGCACACATCGCCTCGGAAGACACTCTAAAAACAGGCAACGCCAGATTATTGTTAAGTTTACATCCTTCAAAACTAAAGGATCAGTTCTTTCTAAGGGTAACAAATTTAAAGGTACCATCTAAAGCGTAGGTGAAGACTTTTCGCGCTGTATTCAAAACTGCCGGAAACACCTTGGTGATTTTGCTAGGCCGAAGTCTGTGTCTTCTTTTCTGAGGTTTAAAACTTTGCATATTGGCCCAAAATGTTACATTTTTGATGAAACTTCAGAATCTGTAAAAGAAATATCTTAACAATCAACTCATCCTTGCTGGTCATTGCACTATCCCCTGCTTACTCCTCGTGCCTACGTTTCCCTATTGGTAATCTATACTAACATTCACAGCTTCCTGCCGAAACACGATATTGCATCAAACTTGATAACATCATCAGGCAGCAATGTGTTTATATTAACCAATATGTGGTTGCACAATGATATCACTGACTCGGAGGTTCTGTTTGAGCTGCCCAATTTTCACCTTTTTCGCGCAGATTGCAAAGATTCTCATGGGGGAGGAGTTCAGGGTGTCTACCAAGTTGACAATTCCGAATTCCCTGAGTTTTCCAGGTTTTCCCCGAGTGCCTTTGCAATATTCCTTGAGTGACTTAGAACTTTGTTTTATGTCAAGACGGGCTCCCTACATCATATCGCCCAATGGTGTCACTCTCTAGTAAGCATGTTAAAAAATAAGGAACGACATAATCCAGTTTGAATAGTAAGGGTTAGTGTTTGTTTCATTCAAAAGAAAGAAGAAAAAAAAGCAGAAGAGAGGGATTAGTAAAATGCACAGCGAATAAAGTACCTTCGAAAGAAATAGTAAAACCCATTGCAAATCGAGTCGAACATTCTCAAGTATGAATAAAAAAGAGATGCATGCAGAATATTTTTGAATATGACCTATTTCTATCAACTGATAGCAAGCTAACTGGTATGAGGCCCGAACTTTATTACAAGTAAGATTCTCTCACAACAGCTGGTAAGTCAACCTCAACTGTCCTGATATACTCTCAGCCCGTGCACAACACCTCAGTGTTGTGTCTCACTGTTTTTAAAGAGCTTTTTTGCTTGGATGAGGGACACCTGCATTTCGGCGTCAGCCAACACTTCGCTTTTAGAGTGCAAGCTCCTTCGAAAAGGCGGCAGCATGCTTCCTTTCCCGTTTATTGCTCAATGCGTATGTCCTTTGTCTTCTTGTTCTCCTTTGGCTGTGCGTTCTCCACACAGACTATTTGAAGCATCCTCTTGAACATTTGTACAGTAAGCGTACGATTTTTCGGACTCCATAGGGGCCACAAAAACGTTAGAAAAAATGAATGCATCTCTTTTACAGCCCTTAAGGGCTCAAATCGCCAAAGGCATGCCCGAAAAAGCTCTGAAAGCCTGCCAGTACACTTATTAGGCATATTGGTGCTCGTACTGTGACAGGAGAGGGCGGGTGCCCGTGTGTATAGTTAAGGAATACATACTGTGTCCCATGACAGTTGCCTCTTCCCACACGTTATGCTTCACAGCGTAACGTTGCTGTAATGAAGCGAAGCTTTCTTTCGGGACCCGGCATTATGCAACGCGCGGTGCTTTCCGAACATCAAAGCCAATCACAATGACCACAAAGGCGGTGTGGGTGCCATTGCTGACAGCGGCGAATTCTTTCAATGAAAAACACGGCACAGAACGGCAAGAAGCTTAATACCGAACCTCGAAGCAGCTAGGCCTAGCATTGCCGCGGTGGTGGCTACAGCTGCCAGTGGATCTGCGTGCGAGTGTGGTGGTTCGAGGCGGCGAGGTTATCAAAATGGCGACGGTTGTGGCTTTTATTAATGCCATTTCGGACCTGCAGCCACGGCAGAAAGTCCGGAAAATCTGACGGCGAAGGGTTCTTGCATCGGAAGTTTCAGACGTTCTTATACATTGACCCTATGTGGTGTGTAGTGGTGCTGTGAAGCCGTCCAAATTATCTGGTGTCCGGAAAGTCGCTCGTTGCCTGTACTCTGGCAGCTCCTCCAGCTGACGATGCGGCGTCAAAGACCATTCGTTACTATTCCTCCATGTTACTCGAGCAAGCATTACCGCGACTTTCGTTCCATTTCAGTAAAATTACAGATAATTTTCCCTGATAGAGGCACAAATTCCCTGAGTATTCCCCGAGTTTTTTCAGACTACTCAAATCCCTGAGAATTTCCGATTTTCCCGGTTGGTAGACACCCTGGAGTTCTAATTGCAGTCAACAAGCAGTTGTCTTGTTCTACAATTAATGTCACATCAGACTTGGCAATGTTGTGGGTTATATGCTGCGCCTCACCACTAACACTATTAATTGGTGTGTGTTATAGGCAACCTCGCAATAGTCCTAACTTTCCCCGCAAGCTTCACAATGTTCTAAATCAACCAGTTTCGAAGCACCCTAAGGCAATCCTATTTGGGGATTTCAATTACCCCAATATTGACTGGAGTAATCAACCTCAGCCTATAGTTAGTCAAGAAGAGCCAAAAGACTTCATTGATGTTTGCCTTAATTTTAACCTGACCCAACTTGTATCTGAACTGACACGTGTCACAGGGGAAGCAGCTAACACTCTGGACCTCATACTTACCCCTTATCCTGACAGCCTTAAATCTATTATATGCCTCCGAGAAATCCATAAAGTAATCCATGCCAACTTTAATTTCTCACCTGTATTAAAACAAACTTCCCAGAAAACTACTAGGCTATACGATAAGCGAAACTACAAAGCAATCAACACTGAATTAACTTTTTGTCAATCTTTGAAACGACCTTTCATTCCATAAGTGTAAATGAAGACTGGACACTTTTCAAACACAAAATTATCGAACTAACGAATAAATACATCTCAACATGCAGTTTCAAATGAGTAATCAGAAACCCTCGTTCACAAAAAAAATTAAATTATGGGGTTTTACGTGCCAAAACCACTTTCTGATTATGAGGCACGCCGTAGTGGAGGACTCCGGAAATTTTGACCACCTGGGGTTCTTTAACGCACACCTAAATCTAAGTACACGGGTGTTTTCGCATTTCGCCCCCATCGAAATGCGGCCGCCGAGGCCGGGATTTGATCCCGCGACCTCGTGCTAAGCAGCCCAACACCATAGCCACTGAGCAACCACGGCGGGTTACTAAAAAGACTTGAAAACAAGAAAAAAACTCGCATTTCGTACAGCTAAGCGCCATGCAGACCCGCACGCATGGGAAAAGTACTATGAAGCTGAACGCAAATACTTGGCCGCGATTGAAAGGGCTAAGCGCTCATTTTACGAAGTAAAGCAACCAAAAATGATAGTTGACAACCTTAGAAATTCTGGAAGGCGATAAACCCAAACGAAACGCGTGCTATCACCCTCACTAACAATGCTGGTGTAATCATGACCGGTACCAACTGTGCAGACACCTTCAAGAATGCATTTTCATTTGTTTTTACTGATGAATCCGAAGCACCATGTTACACATTACCACTTAGCGCGATCGGCTATGAAGGCGCTGCTGCGGTATTTAAAAGACACTGGACTTTCTGCCAGATTGTGACTTCACTGTGTGACTCAGGATTGTACGGTGCACTGCATCACAGTAGGAACGCCTTTGCGGGCTGCATGACAGTGCCCACAGAAACAGTTTGTGTGTACGTGCGTGTGTGTGTAGTTTTTTTTTTTTTTAAATCCTTCTCCCTCTCACCTATCGCTTCCCCTTTCCCCTCCCCCAGTACAGGGTAGCCAACCGGAGATAATCTCTGGTTAACCTCCCTGTCTTTCCTTTGCCTTTCTCTCTCTCTCTCTTTACTAGTATCACTACAGCCACGGACGCCACAGTGTTCAGTAGTAGTGGAATTTCGTGCATAATAGATCAAATAAAAAATTAATCTGCCACTGGCACAGATGACATTAACTAAACATTTTGAAAAACGCTAACCTAGCCTGTTCCAGTATTGTTAGATGTGGCGCCGTTTCCTGAGGCTACTTTGAGTTCCCCAGACCACATCGAATCGCAGCACAGTTAATTGAGGAATGCAGAAGCAGGGATGCCCCATTCCTGAGGCAAGACACGTGCAAACAAGTTGGCGGCCCCCAGGTCGTGTGCCGCCGGGGAACTATTCAATGCTTGACTTTTCCAGAAAGCGAAGGGATAGCCCGACACTGTTGCGAAGAAAAGGGGGTCTCGAACCAAGACGGCTGTAATGCGGCGTGACAACATGACGGCTGTAATTGAGCGTGTCCGCCTTCGTCCGCCGTCACCCCCTGCCCTCTAGGCTGACGGAGCATTGCAAGTCAGCAAGGCAAGACCGCAGTGAGCCGCCGGGTGTGACACCGCCGCACGGGCGCCTTCCATTGGCCGAAGATGGCGTCATCTGAGCGGGCTCTCCCATTGGCAGAACATGACGCGACTTCCAGTCCTCGAAGGGTTTAAAAGAAGCATTCCAGAGAGACCAGAGCATTCCCCGATTGACCTCTCTCGAACTCCTTGCCGCGGGCCGCAGCGTCCGAGTTGCTGCCGGCCCGTAATGACTGTACGACTGTTACTTGACTCTCACCTCTCTGTATATAATGTAAAATAAACCCTCCCAAGTTTGTTTTTCATCCCGAAGTCCGTCCTTCAACCCCTACAGTATTTTCTGTTTATTGTTTTCACAAACACTCTCTGAAGGATTAATTCCAGATGACTGGAAAATGGGAAAGGTCACTACCATGCACAAAACAGGTACTACTGATTCACTTCTTAATTATCGGTCTATTTCATTAACAGGTATACCCTGCAAATCATGGAACATGTCATTTACTCCGAAATCATGGCATTCTTAGATTCCAATAACTTTTTCCATCCGTCACAGCATGGATTTCGTAAGGGTTTTTCAAGCGAAGATCAACTAGCAATTTTTCTTCATGACATTCACGCCACCTTAATATTAATCTTCAAATTGATGCCATCTTCCTAGACTTTGCTGGAGCATTCGATAAAGTACCTCATCAACGCTTGCTTCTTAAACTTTCCAAGCTGAATCTACATCCAAACATCATCCTGTGGATTGACGAATTCCTCACGCATCGTTCTCGGTCTGTCTTAATTAATAAGCAACCCTCAAACCCACTTTCAGTTACTTCCGGCATCCCGCAGAGTTCCGTCCTCAGTCCCTTGTTATTCCTCATTTACATTATCAACTTACCCCAGCACGTATCTTGTAGCATCCGCTTGTTCGCCGATGATTGCGTTATTTATTGCTCAGTGACTAACCCTTCTGACCAAGAATCCCTTTAGGCAGACCTAAACTATGTGCTTAACTGGTGTTCGCAGTGGATGACGACACTCAACCCTAACAAATGTAAGTAGATGTCTTTTCGCTGCAGTCGCAAACCCTTTGTTTTCGAATATACTGTTTCTAGCTCCCCTGTTGACCTCGTCCAGTCTTACAAATACTTAGGTATCACCATTTCTGAATATTTATCCTGGCGTCTACACGTGACTAACCTGATATCATCAGCTAATAAAACACTATGTTTCTTAAAACGTCACCTGCGGGAAGCTCCACAACACATCAGACTACAAGCTTACATTTCACTCATCCGAACTAAGCTGGAATGCGCATCGGCCCTCTGGAATCCTCATCAAGCATATTTAATAAATGCCATCGAAGCTGTGCAAAACTGGACTACCAGGTTAATTCACTCTTCATACTCATACCACGTGAGTGTGCTCCCACCCGGATGATACAGCAGCGCCCTCAAATAAGCTGACGGAAAGCAACTGCACTGCCTGTCGTAAATCCGAAGAGACAGCGCATCACCTTAATAATGGTACGAAAGGAGCCCCGACAGCAGGTTTCGCGGCTTTGCAGCTATTCCTTCCTCTCATTTCTACGTCACACTTATTATCCGTCTCTCAAGGCTGACTGATCGCATTGATAACCTTGATAACGTGGCCGAAGTGTCGCTCTCACCATGCATGAAATGGGAAAAGCAATGTAATAGGCATAGAATATTGCAAAATCCTGGCATTGCTCGCACTGCATCGAAAGGATGCGCGCAAAGCTATATTTCGCGCCGGAAACTTGTTTCGGACCAAAGTCAAATTAAAGTGACCGTTTTATTTTTCATGAAAGTGTATACGTGCTGTAAAAACAGGTTTGCGTGACAAAATAAAATTGAAATAAACAGACCGGGAAATGACCAACGTGTAGAGAAAAGGCAAAACCAATGCGTTCAAGAAACTAAATATACCACTTCTAAATGAGCCATATTGGCAATCAGGACGTCTGCACGAAAAGAAAAAAACAAACAAAAAAGAAAACATCAGATTTTAGTGTGCCCTTAATATCTATGAATTCGTAAGTTCCTTTGAACACCAGCTGCTGCCTAGAGGATGTGTTCAAATAGGTCTACTTTTGCAGCTACGCAGTACTGTGTCCGTTTTATCACATCTTCACTGGCTTTCTAGATAACCGCTGCTGGGATTCTACGGCAGACATACATTTTTTGTGCCTTGAACTAATCTGACGTCAGTCTTGATCATGCAAGCACGATCTCTCACATAACCCCAAAGAAAAAAATGGAGTGGACAGAGGTCAGGTGACCTAGTCGGCCAATTTGCAGGCCTGTGCCTTCCAATCTATTGCGCATAAAAAGTCACAGCCAGCCAGTTTCGTGCTCGGCTGCTGTGTGTGGACACCCCAACTTGCTGATACCACAGAAGTGGGAGACACGACAGCAGGACTTCGCTGAGAAACTCATCCACCACTCCTTCAAGGATTTAGTTCACGTAACGCTATCCAGTCAAAGGTGGGAATGATTATAGCACCGGTGTAAATTCCGAACCACATATTGAGCAACCATTAGTACTGGTTCCGACTGCGCTTAACCCAGTGTAGATTGGGGACCCAATAGTGTGCATTACGCGAATTTACCTAAATGTTTCTGTGAAAAGTGGCTTCATCTGTGCAAATGATGTTGCTCAAAAAGTCCGGTGACTCATCGACTTGTTTGAGGACCCAATTTGAGGAATCTAGACAATTCTACAGGTCCCTATCTTATAAGCACTTGCTGGTTAAGGTGGTACAGGTGAAAGGCCGTCATTTAGAATCCTCCAAACTGATGACTTGGAAATTGGTACCTGGGCGGCCACGTCCCGCACGCTAGCATGAGGGTTTGAGGCCATAAATGCTAGAACATCCGTGCGTAGGCTAGGACTAAAAAATGGAGTCCTCCGCCGCTCTTTCTTGAAGCTGCCGGTTTATCTCAGGTTTTCATAATTTCTGATGATAGTCCATGCGTTCGGTCTACCGCCACACTTCCATGACTGATATATATATTTGCGGCCTTCCTCATGTTGCCATTTGCAGATCCCAAGGCAAGGATCATGTTTACCTTCTGCTCATTAGAGAAAGACATGGTGACTGGGACGAAGCAAAATGCACCTTTAAACCTTTGCACTGACATTGTCAATTCACTTTTGTGGTGATAGGTATTGCGGGGAGAAAAAAAAGAAAAGAAAACATCCGTGCACTTTATCTAACGCTAAGACAACAGCTATCACAGCTTGTTTACAACTAACACCAAACACGACGTGTTACTTCGGCCGAAGCGCGGCCGATAAGGCACCAGCTTGATCACAATGTTTTTCTTTATTTTCGTTATTTCGTTCTGGATAACTCAGAGGGAGCCTGTACGAGAGCGCTGCTTTATGATCCGGGTGGGAGCACAGTCGTGTGGTATTTTCCATATCTCACGGGGTTTATTTATCAGTCGGAAAAAAAATTAGTACGCAATCAGTACGTCGCTGAGAATATCGCAATTAGATGTGCCTTGGCTGTGCCTTCAAATTCCTCATTAACACTTTGATAATTAGGACAGTATGTATCGAGTTAGATAATTATTTACAATTACCTAATTAAATCTCAGTAACGAAAAAATTACTGGCAGCTACTCCACTGTACTGTAAACAATATGCACTAGGTTTTCTTCGAGTAACGCATTGCTGCTGTTTTAAATCTTGGTGCATGATAGTTAATTGGGACTCCCTGTATATATTTATCACCTCTGTATGCAACTGACGATGTTTCCATCCCTAATAAATGTTGTAAATTATCAGAAATGTTTTTTTTTTCATGAGTTATTAGCATTGCTTACCGGAAAGAGAAGCAATACTGAGACACACAACTTTCATGTGCATTTCACGCACCGTTGATAAAAGACTGCTGAAGGGGCCACTGAAATCTATAGTTTTTAATGGTCAAAAAAGCATGCAAAGCAATTTAAAGCATGGTGAATATACAGCAACATAGTCATTCTCTAGGCATAGGTTATCCATACCTTTAGAAATAATTTTTAATTGGCTACCTCCAGCTCTTTCAAATATAGAATAAACTTTGTCCTGTGTGTATATTTAAATATATTGTTTGTGTGCATTCTGTTTACAGTGGAAATTTAAAACATGTTGAAGTGAGAAAAAACGGTTGAGGCAGCTGCCGCTAGTGCTTCTAATGCACTTGTCCTAGAATTTGCAGAATTAAAACGAAAGTACGAATTAAAAGCTGTGCATGTCCACGCCAACAATAATGCAGTAAGCTATTAGCCCCAGTAAAATTTCAAGTGAAAAGGTCATGGAAAGTCAAAAGAAACCTCAAAGGGTGTGGGTGACAAAGCTCTGGTAATGGCACTTTAGGTGTTTGTGGGGGGGGGGGGGGGGTCTTCGGCATTCTACGGTGAGGGGGGGGGGTCAGTCCCCCCCCTAAAAAAACTTCGGAGGGGGCTCGGCCCCATAGCCACCCCCCGTAGTCAGCGCTTATGGTGTGCCTGATAATCCGATTGTGGTGTTGGCACATACAGTCCCATAATTCAATAAAAGTTTAGAACTTAATGCAATGTGCCGTGTGAGGGAATGACAATACTAACCTTCTCGGAGGATAAACAATGGTGCACAACAACGCCTCAAGCAAACACGTCTCGCTTCATGTTCTGAGTACTATGCAGACAAACAGCAGTGGCGCACACAAGGTAACGTTTACCATCAATTCACCACTCTCGCATTGCACTAAACGCTGAAGAAGTTAAGCATTCACCATCAACATTACCTCTAATTATTATCAATCAAAGCAAACAGTACACAAATCTTTGCTTATGTCGATTCCCACAGTGCGTGGGATCCGCATATTTTTCTCCCCAAATTTTGGGCATGCCAGGTTAGGGATGCAGCCCCTGTCTCTAGTACCCAGGTGTCATAATATAAAGTAAATAAATGTGGGGAAACCCATTCCTACTGGTATGCAATAACGGGTGTAAAGACAATTGACATTAAATGAATAAGGGGTTTGGAAAAGTAACCCAAAGCGCTGATTTTAAAAGAAAAACCAATCGGAAAAATTGTATGGGACGCAGCCCATCCAGAAGTGTGGGCCTTACTTGAGATTATACGGTACTATTTGCAGCAATTTCTGTGGGAATTCGAAGAGGAATTATGATTACTTTGCTATACCATGTTTACTTGCATAATGAACACACTTTTTGTCCTGAAAAATATGCACAGAGTTGGGGGGTGGCTTCATTATGCAAGGTAAAATGTTGAGCGATCTTTTTTTCCGTGGCCACCTCTAAAAAAGTCAGGTTTGCCCGAAATGCGAACCATCGATTAAATGGCAAATGTGTAGACAGATACACGAAGTATTCGCTTCAATGCAAACTGAGCGGCGTGAACGCAGCATGCACAAAGGTATGAGCCGCCATCAATTTGGCCCCTGATGCAGATCGCTTTCAAGATAGGGCATGCCACAGCACTGCAATGCACAGTTGCTGCCGGAGTAAAACGCCATTGTCGCTTTCCCTCCCATCCCACCGGCGCTATGCACCTCACGGAAGACGGCGTGTTTTCTTCCTGCTTTCCTCCACTATATGGGAGAGACTGAGCTGCGATCGTTGGCACCCCTCGGACGTGGATGTGCAATACAGGCGATGTGGTGTGGCTGACTGACCTCCGTACAAAAGGTACCGTGCTCGGAGCAGCGCCACAAGCATGTTCATATCATATTCAGACGGAGAACGGGGTCGAAGCTTGATGAAATAGGTGAATCCTGGGTGACCCTGACTCAAAAGGAAACAGACGCTAAACATTCCCAGACTAAGACTGTGACGACTACTAGGTCCGGTAGAGTAGTTCGAAAACCCACCATGCTGTGTGTAGACGAGTGATGTATGAAGTGATTTTGTTTTTGTGGTCCTTTGTTGGTGTGTATCCAACCTGTCGGCCCCCATGTATAATTGTATAAATGCTTGAAAAGGGGGAAGTGTTGGAATCAGTTATGTGTTCTGTTATGTACTCGCGACGCCACACGAGAGAGACGACGCCAACAGCGTCTGTGTCTGCACGGTGGATCACGTGACGCGTGGAGCCTATATAAGAGGCGTTGGCTGAATAAAAGGGGCTCTCCTCGATCACCCGAAAGACAGCGTCCTGACTGCGTGCTTGGGACATGGGGTCTCATTGAGACACCTAGAGCATCCATATAATTGCTATCGCAATAAAAGTAGAAAACACGGTACGACTCGGCGTCCCACACAGCGTCGGACACAATCGCATCTGTCGAATGCCATATCAGGCACCGAATCGTACTGTATGTGTCCTACTTCATGGCTGCAAGTTCAGAGTATGATCATTATGCAAGAAAAAGAAAACACACATTTCTTGATTGGAAGAGTGGGGGCTGCGTTCATTATGCGATAAATAGGGTATTTGCTATTTTGTAATAAGCCATTTTGTTATCTCGAGGTTTGACTGTACTTGTGTGTTGTGGCCTAAACATCACCCTTGCCATGTTCCAAAATATGCCTCCTATGAAAAATGAAATATATCTGTACTCACCCCTAGGCATGGAACATCCTTTGGCTTGTGCTTGAAGTTGGGTCCAAAGTTCAGACGCACCTAGCAGAGAAAATAATGTCATCAGATGTTTTAAGAGAAAAAGGGCATGCCAAGAGGTTTTGGAGAAAGTAAAGATACAGTAAGACTGCCTTTATGGTGAACCTGGTTAAGCTAAATTTTCAGATATGAGCCACAACGTGCAAACATCTGGCTGGTTTCCCATAGACCCAGAGCAAAAGAAATCTTCTTAACAAGAACAATTAATTCAATTAAGCTTGAACTTCTGCAGCTGCCAATGATGCTTAGCTGCTAATCAGCTCAGCAAGAGGGCCAGATTGGCATCTTTCGAGGGGGCAACTTTGCTAGCAACATGAGAAGAAAATAGTGTTTCTGTGGACACAAACAGCTACGCCAGTGTGCTATATGGCAAGTAAATCTCCAGGGCTGGGAATTACAGTGAGGATGCTACCCAGCAGCCCCAAGAACCAACAGAGCTGATAATGCCCTGAATGCTTTGGTAGATTTTTTTTCAACACGAGGGCACTGAATCCTTTCTGACCGAGGCAGGCAAAATGCCACGTTACGTAAACGTGCACAGGCTTGCACAGTGCCGGCAAGCAAAAACTGCTATTTTCAGTGATGCGACTGGTCCAAGTCACTTTGGAGCAGTTACCAGGCATACATTTTTCCATGCAAATATTTAGTCTAGAAAGAGCAGTATTGCTGTATTCTCTAAAGAGAACTGGTATATACACACATGCAGGCATGCGCTTGTCTGGGATGTCAAAGAGAATTAAATTCACTAACTGCTCTTTATTTCCCTTTGAAGAGCCTTATTTTTCAAACCCGTCACTGCAGGCCTACACAGACTTTCCTATTGCACCCTATATTAGCATGCATTTCAAGTATATCTTCCAATATGCTTTAGTTGTGGTGTCTGAGACAAGAAGTTAAAGCAGAGGCTTCAATACAGTTAACGGCCGATTTTCCGGACGCCCGATTTTTCGGACATGCCCTACAATTTGGACGACTTCACGGTGCGAATTGGAGTATGGACGCCTTCACGGCATCCATACAGTCAATGTATAAGAACATCTGAAATTTTGGACGCATTGCTGTCAGATTTTCCGGACTTTTTACCATGACCGCAGGCCCAAAACAGCGTTATTGAAGCCACCACCGCTGCCATTTTGATTACCTCGCCACCTCGAACAGGCGCTCTCACACGCAGATCCGCTGGCAGCCATAGCCACCAGTACGGCAACGCTAGGTCTACCTGCTTCGACGTTCGCTAGCAAGCTTCTTGCTGTTCAGTGCCATGTTTTATGCGAAGCATATTACGAGAGCTCAACCCAGCTCCTCAGGCGCGGCGGTGTCGCCATGAAACCACGTGACACCGTGACGTCACGACAGAGGAGAAGTGGCTTTGGCTCAACTCTTGCAAGACGGGCTGGGTGGGAATCGAACCAGGGTCTCCGGAGTGTGGGACGGAGACGCTACCACTGAGCCACGAGTACGATGCTTCAAAGCGGTACAAAAGCGCCTCTAGTGAATGCGGTGTTGCCTTAGAAACGAGCTGTTTCTAAGGCGTGCGTCTCTTGCTCAGGCGCACATTTCGTTGCCGCGCCGAACGCTGCTTTGCTCGACGCTCACCGTGTCCAATGCGGGGCGCGTAGTCGCTGCCCTGTAGCCCATTGTCTTACACCCCTTGGCGGGTCGACGGGAACGCTGTCGCGTTCCACTCTTGAAGGCGAAGCAGTAATGCATGAGTTGTTTCTTCGTCTAGCCGAACCAAATATAGCCAAGCAACAGCAGTTCACCAGGCTAAACAGTGGTTCAACAACTAAAATAAAGGCTAGTATGCTTCGCATCCTGGGCTTAACCTTACCTAAGCCACAGCCATTTTTTCATTGACAGAATTCGCCGCTGTCAGCAATGGCTGACTTTGCCTTTGTAATTCTCGCCAATTGCTTCAAGGCTTGGAAAACACGATGTGTTGCATAATGCTGGTTTGTGAAAGTTAGCTTCACCTCAATATAGCAGTGTTAAGCGGTGAAGCATGTGCAAATTATTGCACGAAGCATACCAAGAGTGGGAAGGGGCAATTTTCACAGGACAAATTATGTATTTCTAATGATACACACGTGCACCAGCCATCTCCTGTCATAGCACAAGCGTCGATACGCCTAATAAGTGTACTGGCAGGCCGGCTTCAGAGCTATTTCGCACATGCCTGTGGAGATTTGAGCCATTGGGGGCAGTAAAAGGAATGCATTCATTTGTTAGGACTGCCCGATTTTTCGGACGTTTCCGCGGCCCCTAGTGAGTTCGAAAAATTGGACGTTTACTGTAGTGGGAGTGCACACTGCGTAAATTTTACAGGCATTCTTTCCGCTTTAGGAAAGGCCCCTCTTGATGTCACCTGCACTTTCAGTACAAGCTAGGTATTGCAGCTGAGTGGTGCAGTCCACTTGCTGTGCTTATCCACTGGTTGATGGACAGAATACTTAGACTCATGGTTCACTACACTTCGCAGAATGAGTGGCTAAATAAATGTAGGAGCCTTTATGTCCTGTGAAATATGGGAGTCACTGTGAAGGAGGGCTCTGAATGAATTCTGACACATTCTTCAACATGCACTTATATCTAAATAAATTAGCATTTTTGTGTTCCATATTCGCTGGAATGTGCCTGCTATGACCAATATTCAATATCTCGACCTTGTACTCTCAATAGCAGACTTCCACAGGTACTGTGTCACTGCAGCAGTTAGAATTCTTAACTAACTGTTGCCGTTAGTCTGATATCTAAACTAAAAACAAGTACATGTACATTACTGAGGATCATTTGAAAAAGCACAGAAACCCATTTGTTGAGAAAAAAAAGAAAAGGACAGTATACTTGAGCATCAGATATGTGTTACTGCTCCCTTTAGAACTAATGCAATTCAATCTCAAGTTGAAGAACTTGCAGCTGACAAAACCTGTTATCATACCAAGTATTTCTTTTTTATGCGAAGCATATTACGAGGGCTCAACCCAGCTCCTCAGGCGCGGCGGTGACCATGAAATCACGTGACACCGTGACGTCACGACAGAGGAGAAGTGGCTTTGGCTCAACTCTTGCAAGACGGGCTGGGTGGGAATCGAACCAGGGTCTCCGGAGTGTGGGACGGAGACGCTACCACTGAGCCACGAGTACAACGCTTCAAAGCGGTACAAAAGCGCCTCTAGTGAATGCGGTGTTGCCTTAGAAACGCGCTGTTTCTAAGGCGTGCGTCTCTTGCTCAGGCGCACATTTCGTTGCCGCGCCGAACGCTGCTTTGCTCGACGCTCACCGCGTCCAATGCGGGGCGCGTAGTCGCTGCCCTGTAGCCCATTGTCTTACACCCCTTGGCGGGTCGACGGGAACGCTGTCGCGTTCCACTCTTGAAGGCGAAGAAGTAATGCATGAGTTGTTTCTTCGTCTAGCCGAACCAAATATAGCCAAGCAACAGCAGTTCACCAGGCTAAACAGTGGTTCAACAACTAAAATAAAGGCTAGTATGCTTCGCATCCTGGGCTTAACCTTACCTAAGCCACAGCCATTTTTTTTTCCTCTATCACCATAGTACTTAAAAGAAAGATTTCTCCATGATTTGTCAAAGTAATCCCGTAGTATGGCTCAAAGATTTCGTATGCACATTCACAGTGTGCACAAGCTGCAAAACTGATATACTAAAAGGAATAATTCAGACTGCCTGTATTGCGTGTCTCCATTATTCTATGGCATGAACATTTTATTTATTCATTAGGAGATATTTGGATACACACCTGTTAATCAGGACAAGCGCTGCAATCGGGGATCGCTGCAAATTGTAAATGTGCATGCAACTCAAAAGCGTACCTATCATCCAGCTGAAACTCAGCTTGTTATTAAAAAAAAATATTTGAGATATGGCATTGTGTGTTATTTTCTTCCTTCTTATTCGTCTTATTCTGTGACATGCATCAGCTACTCATGCTGGATGGTGGGTGTCTATAGTTTAGTTTTCATTTAAAGGCCAACTGCAATGAAATTTCACCTGGGCTAAATTGACTATAAATGCCTAGCATATACTCTCAAAGTAATCTTGTCAAAGCCGCAGGGCTGGTAATTACCCAAATTTATTAGCAGCTATTAAACAGCACCTATGCAGACAGTGTGTGCACTTGGGGGCAAAGTGGTAGCGATGCGGATATGGCAAATATTTAAGAACCATACGCAACTGTTGATCTCTCAGTTGCACCATGTTGCGCCTAGGCAGTCAGGCGCATTGCTTGCTCGTCATTTGCGAGTTGACGGGCATCTCTCTCAGCGTGCATTCTCCCTGTTGTGCTCATGAGTTGAGCTGTTGCAAGAATGCCAATGCGTTGTGTGGTCATCGGGTGCTTTAATACGTACTTGAATATGAGCAATAGCTATGCAATACACAATGCTGAGTAAACAAAGGCCCAACACATCTTTCCTGTCCCAGCTTTCAGAGCGAAAGCATGCACCACGGTGCAGCAAGCAAGAGCGACGCGGACCAGCCAAGGCGCACAAAGCATGTACACTGGAGTTGATGAAGCTGCACAAGCTACATTTCAACAGCACAATCACTTACCCATGAAGATCTGCTTGGAAAATGCTTTCCCTGGGTGACTATAAGTACTATGTGTCGCAATGACACACAAAAACCAAAGGTAACGTTCAAATGTAAGTTGTATTCAAGGGTGATATACTTGGGTGATCATTTCCAGTAGTGCATCATCTTCAAGATGATACCGTGCGTCTTTACATCGGATGCGTTGAAGTAGATTGAATAAAATCCTTTCTGACACAGCACCAGAAATGAGCAGGAACCGCATGCTGCATTTGTCACGAAGGAGCTATGCGATGTGGCGGCCATGGTGTAGATGCGGCGGTGGCAAGCCATGCAGGATGCAATGCCTGCCAGAGCGAAATGATGATGATGATTGGAGTTTATTGGCACAAGGGTCAGAAGTGGCCAGAGTGCCAAGGCTATGATAAAGACTGCTATTGCTAAATGAATAATGATCACCGAGACGTAGATGAAACACGGCTGTATAGAGGCCTAAAAAATATTCGTTGGAAAGTGCGTAAATATATTCTTAATAAACCTAGACAATGATACATGACATATGCTACAGAGAAATGATGACTATGAAGAGGTGATGTACTAAAATAAGTTGTTACAAGTAGCACTACTGCCTCACCAAGGCCCTTGAGCACAAGGGCTCGGAGGCATGTGCCATACAGGTCACTACTATCGCAGCATCAGCCTCTTGTCAGAGGATGTGCTACAAATATTGTGGGCTTATACCACGCAATAAATCGACATCTCGTAAAAAAATTAAAATTGATTTATGATAAAAAATTGGTTCTGCTCTAAGAAACATTACCGGATGAAGGGGAATGTGGCATCGGTACGCTAGAGGAAAGTGCTTTTTTTCGTTCAGTTTCTGCTTCCTAACACTCCACCAAGACGTGAAGGACGATCAGTCTCCCATCACACCTAGCGCATTCGGGAGGTTCACTACCAGTGAACAAGTAAGAATGAGTACCGGGTCCTATTCTCAGTCGACAGAACATGACATCAGTTTGTAGTGCTTTTATTACCGAAGGCCGTTTTCGTACGTGCGGCCTAATAAAATAAAGTTTATTAGAGGTTTCGTGGTCCTAAATGAATTGCCAAAAATTTCTCAGCATTATGCGCAAAAAAGGCTTCAAGTCTGTGGGAGGGATAGCTATGGTGGCGTTACAGGCTCTCGTTATGGATGTAGCAAGTTCGTCTGCAAGCATACTGCCCACTATGACTCTGTGGCCTGGCACCCAACGTACTATAGTATGTTGCTGAGAGGCATACAAAGTACACAGACATGAGCAGAGCTCATTGACTACTGGATTATTAAGTTTTCGTAAAGACACTGAAGCTCTTACTATGCTTAGAGAGTCCCTAAATATTGAAGCTTTTTGCAGTTTTAATGCCTTTATGTGTTTTACAGCCGAGAGTAATGCATAAGCAGCTTGTGCCGTAAAGATGCTAGTTTCTGCGTGCAGAATATTGTATTCTGAGAAAGATGGCCTGGCTGCCGCATAGGATACGCCATTAAGTGAATTTGATGTGTTAGTACAAAATTCTGGACAAGAGTACTTCACCTGGAGTTCAAGAAAGTGCACACAGATGTGCTTCTCTGGAGCATGCTTTGTAACTTCGACAAAGGACGTGTCGCATTCTATCAGTTGCCACAGCTACGGTGGCAACTGCCTTGTTGAAGCCATCAGTGGATGCACACGTAGTGGGTGCACATGTAGTGGGACATTCGTTTCCTCGCTCCACTTCCTCACGTGTAGTGAGAAACGTTTTCTCATTAAAGGTTGATATTCTAATAGTGTGGTAGACGTCAAATCATTAACAGTTTTATAACAGGGGTATTCAGGATTAGATTGCACTTTGAGAAAGTATGTGAAGCT
This sequence comes from Dermacentor albipictus, assembly GCF_038994185.2. NCBI lineage: Eukaryota > Metazoa > Arthropoda > Arachnida > Ixodida > Ixodidae > Dermacentor > Dermacentor albipictus. Next base: position 774,500 of record NW_027225574.1, on the reverse strand, counting down.
TATAAATGTTCTTTGCAGGTGGAGTAACCACTCATTGGATTCTACACATAAACTTTGTATAGTACTTGTTCTGAAGGCGCCTGTGGCCAGGCGAATACCTAAATGGTGAACGGGATCCAAAGTTTTTAATGTACTTGGAGTGACAGTTTGATACACCGTGGAACTGTAGTCCAGACGTGACTATGTGAGGCTCCTGTACAGGTTCATTAAGCAGCCCCTGTCACTGCCCCACTTAGTGTGTGCCAGAATTTTGAGAATGTTCATTGTTTTCAAACATTTTGCTTTCAAATACTTTAGACATGGTATGAATGTCAGTTTAAAGTCAAGTATGACACCAAGAAATTTGTGGTGTGTGTTTACAGGTAAGCGCTGACCATTGAGCTGGATACTAGGCTCTGGGATGAGGCCCCTCTTCCTTGTAAAGAGGACACGGGCTTTTCTGCAGATTCAGCTTGAAGCCGTTCTGATTTGCCCATGCTGAGACTTTGTTCAGCCCATACCAAACGTGTTGCTCACGGACTGCGATGTTACACAATCTAAATCCACTCTTTACATCATCGACATATGCTTAATAAAATATACTTTGCGGAATATGGAATACACAAACGTACAGAGTTCATTTTAACAATAAAATGGGCACAGCTAAGTATGCCACCATGTAGTACCCACTTTCCTGTATAAACAATTTAGACAGAACATTACCAATTCCAACACAAAACGTGCGGTGTGAAACGTAGCTTTCTATTATGCTAAGCATGTTGCCACGGATGCCCATTTCCGATACGTCTCCGATAATGCCGTGGCGCTATGTGGTGTCATAGGCCTTTTTCATATCTAGAAAAACTGTCAAGAAATATTGTTTAAGGGCAAATGCTTTGCGGATGTTTGCCTCAATGCACACAAGATGGTTGGTTGTGGACCTGCCTTCTCGAAAGCCACATTGGTAGGGATCAAGCATGTTCTTTGATTTTAGGAAATGCAAAAGATGGCAATTTAACATTTTTTCGAAATAGTTTACACAGGCAGCTTGTAAGCGCTATCGGACAGTAGCTTGTTACCAAGGAAGAGTCTTTACTCGGTTTCAAGACTGCAACAACTATGGCTTCTTTCCATGCCACTAGAAGATGTCTGGCTGCCCAAATGTTATTAAAAAGTGCAAGCAATGTAATTTGTGTGTCCATGTGCATGTTCTTGATCATGTCATACAAGATCCTGTCTGTTCCCGGCACAGAGCTTTTGCAGATGTTCAATGCTGCTCTAAGCTCAGCAATGTTGAATGGACGGTTATATAAATTGTTTCCTATGCATTTGCGGTCCAGTCTCTTGATTTCTTCTATTTCCTTGTGTTTGAGGAAAGCTTGTGTACAGTGCACAGAGCGGGATACATACTCAAAATGTGTTTGAAGAGTATCTGCCTGGTCTTCTAACCTGTTTCCTTGATTATTTACCAAGGGCAGCGGATGTAGTTCCTGCCCCTTCAACCTGATGGTGTATTATTCCATACTTTTGTTTCCTGGGTATACGAATTGATTCCCGAAAGAAACTTTTCCCAGCTCGCTCTACTAGCCTGTCGTTGTGTGTGCCTAGCCTGCAAGTTCGATTGCTTGAATTGAACAAGGTTTTCTGCAGTTGGGTGTCGGCGCTGAATGCTCCAAGCTTTGTTTTGCTTTTTTCGAGCTTGTCTGCAGTCATTGTTCCACCAGGGAACTAGTCTTCCACGTTACCGACCTTTTGGTTAAGGAACAAACTTTTCTGCTGCATCAATGATAAAAGCAGTAAAATATGACACGACATGACCTATACTAAAATTACTCATAAAATCTCGTGATATTTATTTTATTTCATATACCTCACAGGCTCCAGAAGGAGTATTGCGTGAGCGGGGCAGTACAGATAACAATTGTGGAGCAAAAACATGTCTTTTGTTACATAAATATGAACACAACGAGAATCAAATGATAAACAAAGAATGCGAAATAAATAAAGATAAAAAGAAAGGAAGGTAAACTAATAGTTGTTCGCTTTTCAGTATACATTAAAGCAAACAACCTTGGAACAAATGCTTACATAAATACACAACAATGAAGTTAAGAGCAACAAAACTAAAACAGATACTTGTTTTTAGCTAAGCATTAGCCAAATATTGCACTGGTGTTTTGTCTGAAGGCTAATGGGTCGTTAATGTGAGCGATGTTATCAGGAAGACCATTCCACAGCGCAATCGCACGTGGCAAAGCTGAGCAGTTGAATGCATTTGTGTGACCGAAGATGCGTTGGAAACTGAGATGATTATGCAGACATCTAGATGTGCGGGAGGGACGAACAAGTTGTAATGTAGTAGATGGGCGTACATTATGCATGATTTTGTGCAGAAGACAAAGTAATGCTATATTACTGCGTGATTCCAAAGACAACGACAACTTGATGTTAGTTAGGCTCGAAAATGGGCTATAATCTTTGGCAATGAAACACGCAGTGCGGTTTTGGATCGACTCGAGAAGATAGATTAGATATGCCTGATGAGGTGACCATATAGAAGCTGTGAATTCGAGCTGGGGTTGCACTAATGTTTGGTAGGCTATCTTTCTGGTGAGGGAAGGAGTGCTGTGAAGGTTACATTTTAGATATTCAAGAGTGCGCGATGCTTTAGCCACCAAACACAAGTTAGTGACACATTGAAGGTCATGTTGAAGAGCAGATTTGGCAGTAGATAATGCAGTAATCTGCGAATAGTCGAACATTGGATGTAATGTTAGATGGCAAGTCATTGATGAAAATCAGGAAGAGCAAGGGTCCAGGGACACTTCCCTGCGGTATGCCTGATGTTATGTTACTGAAAGAGGAAGAGTACTGGTCAATGACAGTGGACTGCTTTCGAAAAGACAAAAAGTTTCTTATCCAAGAAATTGTTAGTTTGTCAAGGTTTAAGCATGAGAGTTTAGAAATGAGGCGACAGTGAGCAATGCGATCTAATGCTTTAGAGAAGTCGATGAATATTGAGTCAGTCTGAGCGTTGTCGTCCATATTTTGAAAAAGACCCGTAGTGAATTCAATTAGTTGTGTCTCACATGAAAGGCCTTTTCTGAATCCATGCTAATGTTTAAAAAAGAAGTTATTACATTCTAAGTGATGAACGACATTAGTAAAAATGCTGTGTTCAAGTAACTTGCAGGGCACGCTAGTTAGTGATATGAGACGGTAATTACATAGCTCTTGTCACCTGACTTGAAGATGGGTATGATTTTACCTACTTTCCAATCATTCGGCAGCTCCCCTGTTGACAGTGACTGCTGGAATATATGACTGAGGATTGTACTGGAAGGGACTACTGTATGCTTTAGGATTTTCGTGTTAATGCCATCAAATCTGGAACTAGTCGATACTTTGAGATTGTTAATCAAAGTAGCGATTCCAGCGGCTGTTACGGTAATAGGAGTCATATATTGGTAATCAAAATCTGCCATTTTTGGCATATTGGAATGGTCTTTCTTTGTGAACGTGGAAAGGAAGCAGTTAAATACGGATGTCCAGTTGTCTCGCGGTATGGGAAGACCGGCGCTACCCACCGGTGCGGGAGTGCCAGTGCTGTTTGAAGGAGATATGGTTCTGCAGAATTTCTTAGGATTATTTTTGCAGTAACTGAAAGTCATCGGAAAAGAATTTATGCTTTGCATGACGAAGGGAACTGCAGTAGGCTTTTCCGCAAGCTTTATGTTTATTCCATGAATCTAACGTGTTGACACTCTAACTGTTGACACATATGTACGTGGAGTGAATTCCTTAAAACATTTCCAATTAGCTTCGTCTAGTTACCAGCAAGGGGCATGCGGAGGGAAGTCATGTTGGGTTATTAAGTTTAGCGTTACTGAGAAGTAATAACTTCTGCATGGATTTTTAATTACACACCTTTCTAAATCAGGGAAGATAGAAGTGGACCTGATAGACAGGTCTATTGACGAGAATGAATTATGGTGAACATAATAAATATTGGTTTTTCTTATTGAAGAGGCACGCACCGGACATTAAAAGGAAGTTTTCGATCAGTCAACCTCTCGCGTAGCATCGTGAGTCTCTCCACATCTTGTTGTGAGCGTTAAAATCTGCTGAGAGTATGTAAGGCTCAGGAAGCTGGTCAATGCGGCTATAAAAGTCTGTTTTTTGGAGATGATGGTTCGGGAGTATGTAAATGGAACATATAGGGAACAATTTATTAGAACGGCCCAAACTGACACTGCCTCAAGGGGCATCTGAAAGGAGATGTGTCAGCAAGCTATGGACTTGTTAGCTACTATTGCTACACCGCAGGAGGCGTTAGCCTCGTTACGGTTTTTTCGGAAGATGATATAATTTGGAAGAAAATTAGTGTGCATAGGCTTCAAATGTGTCTTTTGAACACACAGCAACTTTGTATTATGTTTGTGTAGGAGTTCTCTAATATCATCGAGGTTATGAATGAGTACTCTAACATTCAATTGTAGTATTTATGGTCTTTCCATAATGAGGAAAGTGTTTGTGCTGTGTGCTTAAGAGACGAAGATTGGCTCACTGGTCCTTTCCAGGCGCTGTGACGCAAGGTTGGTCTTTTCCGAAGTGATTGCGAGATTCTTGCCACTCCTTAGGCGGTGGCGGTGACGTCTGGCTGGTTGTTGTGTCCCTCACCTCTTGCGAGGTGCTGGACGAGCGCTCTTGCGAGCGCTGTGTTTGACGTGAAGGCCTCATCTTAAGAGACGAGACCTTTGAGGCCACCATCCTGGAGATCAGTGGCCCCTTGTGCCGGGGCGGAGGAGCAGCGCTAGCTGCACCTGCCAAGGGGGCCAAGGATGTTCAATAAGGTTCTGCGTTGACTACCGCCGGCTGAGCAACATCACGCGCAAGAACGTCTATCCACTGCCGCCTCGCATAGATGACGCCTTGGACTGCTTACAAGGAGCCGAATGCTTTTCTTTGTTAGACCTGCACTCTGGCTACTGGCAAGTCCTGATGGTTGAGGCTGCATGTGGGCTGGACAGTCGCTGGTAGTCGTTGTTTCACTGCCCCCTGGCGCGTCACATCGACAAAGCTGTCCTTGGGTGAAATGGGCAAAGCTCTATCACGGCTGCAGTCCGACCTGTCTGGCCGTGAGTTTACGCACACTTAACAGAGAGGCCATCCGACGCCCTCTAGCCTGGCCGTGTGAAGCCTCAGCTACTTATCATCCTTTACTACAGATGGCAGTAGTTGTCTGATCGTGGCCGAGTCCAGCGCTTCCAGCTTGCCAGGTCGGTGACGTCAGATACGTCATGCCGGAGACGCCAAGATCGCTAAAATGTTACCCTGCGCTTTAAACGTGACCCGCGGCAGTGTGGCGATCAGTTGTTGCCGCAGTGCTAGCGGACAAGTGCACGGCGAGCGAGTGCTTCTTTGTTTGTCGAAGGCCAAACGCAACACGCGCACTTCAGTGAACCCGAACAGCATGCTGTTGGTCAACTGAGCTAGTGCACGAAGCACCCTGTTCCAGCTGCTTCGGCTTGCGATGGGACATGTTCTATTCCCGCGCCAGCCACACTAGACTGCACAGCGCCCAATTTTCGCCGATGTAGCATAAGTACGCCACACGTGGATCGCGTCTGCATTAGGTCTGACTATACCGTACCTTTAGCTTGGCCACCCAAGCCATCCCAATGCGCTCTTCTTCGAGCGGAGGCAGAGCGAATCAAGGCCCTGTGGTTGAACGTTGACAACCAGATAGAGAAAAGCGGCTGGATTCAGAGAATACTTCGCATTAAAAGAACATTGTGGGCGCGCAACGGTGTTGTCCCAATGCACGAAACAGCAAACAAAGTATACTACTAGTGCCCTATTATAAAAACTTTTAATGATATTGTTACATGTAGCTGATGTGTCTATTTACAATATATTTACATGTAGACCAACGGTGGCAAAGATGGCGATGCTATATCAAGTGGGCCCATGTCGTCTTCTTCCTCCTCAGTGCAGCCACACTGTGGCGGATGTTTCGTATCATCACCCCCGGTGGTAGAAGCACCGTCCCGGTGCTTAATCTACACATCTGCGGTGAAAGGTGTGCGGTTTGGTTTCAATCTCGCCACGTGAACGATGCACTTGCAGCTGACAATGACGCTGAGAGGTCGACGGGGATGATTTCATACATGACATCGGTCACTTGTCGCACCACACGGTATGGGCCAGTGTAGCGCGACAGCAGCTTTTCGGAAAGGCCCACACGTCGAATGGGTGACCAGAGAAGCATCAGAGAACCCGAAGAAAAGTGCACATCGTGATGGTGGCAATCATAGAGGCGTCTCTGATGCTCCTGTGAGGCCTGGAGGCGGGTGCGGGCGAGCTGGCCTGTGTGGTCGGCGTGTGTGATCGCATCGCGGGCGTATTCAGTGGCTAAACGAGTGGCCGAGGCCTGCAAAGTGTCCAAGGGTAACGCGAGTTCTCAGCCATATAGGAGATAGAATGGTGAATAGCCAGCGGTGTCGTGACGCGATGAATTATACGCGAACGTCACATATGGGAAGTGAAGATCCCAGCCAAGGTGGTCGGTCACAACGTTCTTCGAAAGCACGTCGGTGATGGTCCGGTTGAGCGCTCCGTGAGGCCGTTGGTCTGTGGGTGGTAGGACGTGCTGAACTTGTGATTTGTCGAGCAGGAGCAGAGGATGTCCTCGATGACTGCCGAGAGAAAGCTGCGGCCACGGTCAGTGAGTAATTGCCGCAGAGCACCGTGCACTAAAATGATGTCATAGAGAAGAAAGTCAGCAATGTCAGTAGCACAACTTGTCGGGAGGGCTCTGGTGATTGCGTACCGCGTAGCATAATCAGTAGCGACTGCGACCAATTTATTTCCGGAGCCCGAGAGAGGAAATGGTCTAAGAAGGTCTACACCAACACGGAAAAAGGGTTCGGGTGGGATGTCGATCGGCTGGAGACATCTAGCTGGAAGTGTGGAGGGCTTCTCCCGGTGCTCACAGGGCTCACAAGCAGCAACGTAGCGCCGCACAGAGCGGGCGAGACCCGGCCAAAAGGATCGACAGCGTACACGGTCGTATGTGTGCGAGACGCCCAAATGTCCAGCCAAGGGAGTGTCGTGAAGTTGGCGGAGGACAGTGGAACGCAGGTGTGATGGAATGACGAGCAGAAGGTCAAGGTCGTGTGGATCGAAGTTGCGGCAGTATAATGTCTCCTCTTTGAGGAGAAGCATCCGGAGAGAGGCGTCGCCAGGCGTTGACTCCAGACGGTCGATGAGGGCTCGTAATGAAGGATCGCGGCGTTGCACCTTGCCGATTTGAAGCAAGTGGGACACAGAGAAAACGGAAGTGATGGCGTCCACATCAGCCGGTTCATCGACGGGGTAGCGGGACAAATAATCGGCATCTTGGTGCAAGCGTCCCGTCTTATATACCATGGAGAAGGTATATTCTTGCAGGCGTAACGCCCAGCAAGCGAGTCGTCCCGTGGTGTCCTTGAGCGAGGATAGCCAGCAGAGAGCGCGGTGATCAGTGATCACACAAAATGGGCGTTCGTACAAGTATGGACGAAACTTTGCAACAGCCCACACAAGAACGAGGCACTCGAGCTCTGTGATCGAATAATTGCGCTCGGCGGGTGATAGACGTCGGCTGGCAAAGGCTGTAACGCGATCATGTCCACGCTGGCGTTGTACTAACACTGCTCCAATGCCATGACCACTGGCATCAGTTCAAACTTCCGTTGAGGCAGATGGGTCAAAGTGGGCCAGAATTGGAGGCGTGGTAAGGAGAGTAGTGAGCTGCGAAAAAGATGCGGCATGGTCAGGACCCCAAGAAAAAGGGGGCGTCTTTCTTCAAGAGGTCAGTAAGGGGACGTGCGATGGTCGCAAAATCCTTCAGAAAGCATCGGAAATAAGAGCACAGCCCTACGAAACTACGAATGTCCTTGGTCGACTTCGGAACAGGAAAGTTCGTAATGGCGCGAATTTTGTCCGGATCAGATCGCACGCCTCTGGCATCCACGAGGTGTCCAAGGACGGTTATTTGGCAGCGAGCGAAGTGACATTTTGATGAGTTCAACTGGAGACTGGCATGGCGGAACACGTGAAGAATCACTGAAAGATGGTCTAGATGCGTGTCGAATGTGGGCGAATAAATGATGACGTTGTTCAGATAGCACAAACAGGTGGACCACTTCACCCCTGAAGCAAACAGTCCATCATTCGTTTGAAGGTGGCAGGTGCGTTACAGAGACCGAAAGGCATCACCTTGAACTGATAAAGGCCATCAGGGGTAACATGCAGTCTTCTCTCAGTCCATGTCGTTGATGGATATCTGCCAGTAGCCAGACCGTAAGTCGATAGAAGAAAAATAGGTGGCACGGTACAGGCAGTCTAGAGCGTCATCAATACGTGGCAAAGGGTACACGTCCTTTTCTGTAATTTTGTTCAGGTGGCGATAATCTACACAAAAGCGCCACGTTCCATCCTTCTTTATGACAAGTACAACGGGAGAAGCCCACGGACTACAGGAAGGCTCGATAATGTCCTTTTCAAGCATCTTTCTTACTTCCTGTTGGATACAAAAGGATAGAAAGTTGGGCGAGTTGGTACAGTAACATGATCTTGGATTGTAGTGCAAAGTGAACACGGACACAGAAAGGAGCAGACAGGACGAGCGCTAACGCGCTAACTTTCAATAAAATTTTTATTAAAACGAAGAAAACACACACACACACACACACTATATATATATATATATATATATATATATATATATAGGTGATTGCAAAAATCGCAGCATAAGAACGTGACGAGGTAAACAAAAACATAGTTAAACATATCAGGAGGTATGGAAGTCAAAGAAGGAAACACAAAAAAAAGATTACTTCAGATTAGTACACGTATTGCGAAGGCACTGAAATTCGCATTCTAACAGAGACGAAGATGCATGGCTTACGCAAGTGTCTCCTAATCTTTTGATGTGGAGTGCCTCGATCATTTCCCGTGTGGTTTGGCATTTGTGTCTGGAAAAAATTTTTGTGTCTTCAAAGAAAGGGTTACAACCAGAATTGAAACAATGTGACACTAAATGTGAAGCATTAGGGTTGTTTAGTGAATGTTTGTGTTCTTTTAGTCTAATATTAATGCACCTGCTGCTCTGTGCAATGTAAGTTTTCCCGCACTCGAGTGGAATCTGATAAACTATACCGGTGTTACAAGGCACTAAAGGGGACACATGTCTGACGCCGCAATCATCCTTTCTTTTTTTGCCACCCTGTTCAAGTTTCCTATTTATGCAAGTTGTCTAACATGTGCCCTATGATAAATAGGAAACTTGAACAGGGTGGCAAAATAAGAAAAGATGATTACTGCGTCAGGCATGTGTCCCCTTTAGTGCTTTGTAACACCGGTATAGTTTATCAGATTCCACTCAAGTGCGGGAAAACTTACATTGGACAGAGTGGCAGGTGCATTAATATTAGACTAAAAGAACGCAAACATTCACTAAACAGCCCTAATGCATCACATTTAGTGTCACATTGTCTCAATTGTGGTTGTAAACCTTTCTTTGAAGACACAAAAATTCTTTCCAGACACAAATGCCAAACCACATGGGAAATAATCGAGGCATTCCACATCAAAAGATTAAGAGACACTTTCGTTAGCCATGCATCTTTGTCTCTGTTAGAATACGAATTTCAGTAACTTCACAATACGTATACTAATCTGAAGTAATCTTTTTTTTGTGTTTCCTTCTTTGACTTCCATACCTCCTGATATGTATAACTATGTTTTTTACCTTGTCACGTTCTCATGCTGCGATTTTTGCAATCACCTACATATATATGCTCTTCGTTTTAATAAAAATTTAGTTGAGAGTTAGCGCTCATCCTGTCTGCTCCTTTCTGTGTCTGTGTTCACTTCGCGCTACAATCCAAGATCATGTTCCTGTTGGATAACAGCTCGTTCCGACGCAGAAACACGATATGGACATCGGTGAATAGGGTTCGCATCACCAGTATTTATGCAATGGGTCCCAATGGACGTTTGACCTAAGGGTCGATTGACAAAGTAAAAAATGTCGCAATAGCCTTCAAGAACGTGGCAAAGGGCTTCAGCTTGAGCAGGTGTAAGTCAGAGGAAACCACCTTGTTAATGTCGATGTCAGTATTGTGTGATGATGTCATGGTATGGACTGAGCTGTAACAATCTTCCAATGTGAATGGCTCGACCTCATCATCCTGCAAAGCGCTAATTATAGCCAAGGAGATCCCCTGAGGCAGAACTTGCACGGTTAGCGTGAAATTGACAAGGGGAAGGCAGGCGCGGTTGCCAGTAATTGTCAGCACAGTGTGCGGCACGGTAACACCATGTGTAAGTATAACAGCCGGAATTAGTGCGACCACGTAATTTCCGTCAGGTACAGCTGGTGAAGACAATAAGTCAATGTGCGTCACAGAGTGAGGCAGTAGGCGAATAAAATCATTGCAGCTCAAATGGCTTGGAGGCGGGTCCACAGGGTCGGCAAGAAGAGGCAAGTCAAGGAAAAGTGAGCCGGCCAAACAGACAATGATGGCAGAATGATTGGCAAGGAAATTCAGTCCGAGAATGAGTTTGTGAGGGCAATGCTCGATGACGGTGAAGAGGACGACGGTGTGCCTCTCAGCAATGGTGAGTCGGGCTGATTACATGCCAACAACAGTGACAGTACAACTAGTACAACTAGGCAGTACAACTAGGCGACTAGTACAACTCGGTTAGGGGCAGGCATCAGAAATTTGTTGAGCCAATGGCGAAGAGCAGCACTCATTTTTGACACATGCGCCCGGGTGTCAATCAACGCGCACACAGGAACATTGTCGACGAGAACATCCAAAAGATTATTGTTCGTGGGTAAGGTGAAGCGAGGATTTCGTGCCAATGTTGTCATTGCAGCTTCACCTCCAGAAGCTGCACTGTCCAGTTTTTCTGTTGGGGGAGCGGCGAGTAGGTCGGTGAAGGAGCACGGCGTGACGGGGGCGAACGAGATTGACGGTGGGAGGGAGAAGGCGAGCGGAAGTAGTGGGGTCGTGTCAAAGGTGCCGCTGGGTCCAATGATGGGGCGGGTATAGAAGGAGCGAAGAAAAAGGACATGCTAGAGGGACAAGGGTGGTAGTCAGGAGAATAGCGCGTCAGAGAAGTCTAGCGGCTGCGGCAGTGGTGAGCGGCATGTCCAATGCGTCGGCAGTTAAAACAGATCGGCTTGTCATCCACGGTTCGCCATTCAGAGGGGTTGCACTGTCCATAAGAGGAATAAGAAGAGCGGGGTGGGGACGTGCATGGAGAAAGAGGTTCCAAGCGTGCGGAACAAATGGATTGCAGGCCGACGTTGGACAACTCTTGACAGACGACGGCCTGGATCAAGGAGGGTGTCACCGGAGAATGATTAGGTGACGGGAATGACGGGCTGGTCGACCTCACGACGAACGATGCGGGTCAAGTTGTCACATCGTGACGGCTGGTGGAAGAGGTCGTCACAGGATGACGTAGCAGCTGTGTTGGGAAGTCGCGTGATGTGCTGAGATACCCGGCGGCTTTTAGCATGCTCGAGACAGTGGCACTCCTTGAGAATCGTATCGATGCTGGTGACATTCGTAAACACCAGTAAATTGAAGGCGTCATCAACATTGCCTTTGAGGACGTGATTAACCTTATCGTCCTCAGACATGTTCAGGTCAGCCTTGGCACGAAGGGTCAAGACGTCGAGAATGTACGACACGTAGGACTCGGTCGACATCTGTACACGTGTGGCAAGGGCTTTCTTAGCATTGACTTGGCGACTGAACGGATTGCCAAAAAGGTAGCGGAAATTCTCTTTGAAGAGATCCCAGCTTGAAATCTCTTCGTGAGTCTGGAACCATGCCAGTGGAGCTCCGTCGAGGTAGAAAAGAACGTTGGCAAGCATAATAGTCGGATCCCACCTGTGACTGGTGCTGACACGTTCGTATAAGCGGAGCCAGTCGTCAACATCAGGACTGCCGACTCCGGTGAAAACACCAAGATCTCGAGGGGGGGAAACGGCGATGTAGGTCAGGGCTGCAGGTGGAGACGCTTGTGTAGATGAAGTGCCGCCAGCAGGAGCCGAAGTTGCACTGTCGCCGTTGCGACCGCTGCGGAGCTCCATAATGGGTACGGGGGAACGTCCGCCTCCACCAAATTAATGTTATGTGTAGCTGATGTACAAGTCTATTTACAATATATTTACACGTAGACCAACAGTGGCAAAGATGGCGACGCTATATCAAGTGGACCCACGTTGTCTTCCTCCTGCTCAGTGCAGCCACACTGTGGCGTGTTAAGAACGGCCAGTTGCAGTGCAAGTTTTGCCGGCAAGTTGCGACTGTGGCGGCAACTTTCCTGGAGCATCGCCGCACACCTCTAGCCACGGCGTGACTAAGTCGACTGTGTGTGAACAACAATACGTGCATCCTCGACTCTCCGTCGCTGGAGCCGAGTTTGACGAAGTCGCCATTATGACTAAACGGGCTCGGCAGACCAACTATTGTTACTGAGCCGCGGGAACGTCTACTGACACCAATTCCCACGTGCCGACCAAGACGCCAGACAATGGGCGGCCGGCGGGCGCACTGCAGCTTGGGGAATAAATGACCCTACGGTGCCGGGTCGTCTCCGCTACGGTGCCTCGTATCCCCTAATCATAAAAGGCGGCTGTTCCGTATCAATATAAACACAGGACGCACAGAAGCAACACACATGCACTAACTATGTGGCTAGCAGATGTGCGGGACCTGCTCGCTGCTACACCCAAACGGAATACAAGCAAGGAAAGCAGACAGCGTGGGCGCTGGTTCTCTGCATTCTTCATTGTATGTCACTTCTGCCGGGCGATGTTTTTTTTTTTTCAGTTTCGGTATGAAAAACTAACTTTTGCAAGCTCTTTGTGACGCACTGGCCTGTATTTCAAGTGTGAGAGTTTGCATGGAGGCTGGTGCATGTCTAAATTATCTAAAACAGGGCTTTTTACGCAGTTGAAAGTTTTTTTACAGTTGTCCTTTAATGCGAAGTGGCCACAGAAGCCATTTGAAAGCATAGTAACAATGTTCACTCACCATGGCGGCTGAGTGGTTATAGTGTTACACTGCTAAGAATATATCGTATCACGGGTTCCATTGCCGGCCTCGGCGGCCGCGATTCAATGGGGTAAACAGCGAAAATACTTGTGTGACAAGGATTAGGTGTACATTAATGGATTAAGGTTAAAATAGATAAAGGTCAAAGATAAAAAGTCTAAGAATAAAGGTAAAAATTAATCTGAAGTCCCCCACTACAGCATGCCTCATAATTAGATTGTAGTTTTGGCATGTAAAACACCAGAATTTCTTTTTTAAAGACACTTCGTTTCTACCCCTGCCCTAGCGTGAAACTCGTTGACTATTGCACTACACAACTGGGTTGCTGGTCATACATGCTCGCTTGAGAAAACTGCTGAATCGTTTCAAGAGTGTGTCATGCTGGTGTCGCACTTTCATCATCTGCAGCCAAGCTTCTGCATTCAAGTGAAACTTTGTGAGTGTTCATTTATTATTACCGCTAATGTTTATCCTTTGAATGCAAATAAAACTGCAATTTTTGTGTGGATTTAGAGTAAAATACAAACAGATTCCTTATCGAAATAGAAGAATGGTGATACAGTCAATATGCCCTTGGTCTTGGGATTGCATGGTAGGCACAATGGTTGTCGTTACTTAACAACAATGTACTCAAATTTAAGGCATTTCTTAATGACGATTTGTGCACATCGATGGCAGACCGTGAAGCTTTTGTGTAAGTTTGTGCATTTTGGCATGTAGCAAACTGTTTTCACATGAGAAAATCTTCCGCATGTGCTCTCATTCTGCAAGGTGAATGGCAAAGCAGTTCACAGCAGGGCATGCGTCTCTATGCTGGCGTTGCCATTTGCAAGACGTGGTTTCGAGGAACATGTCTTCATAGCTGAGCTAATAGTCACGATGGCTGACAGCATCTTTGAACCACGATGCAAATGGTAATGAAACTTAAGACTCTGACAAGCTGCATCCCTCAAGTGGGGGTCAACTACAATTTGCTTGCTTGTCATGGTGCAGAACATTTTTGAGCACAGTGGTCTGCCAGTCGTCACCCTAATGAAATATGATATTCTGTTCAATGTGCTACTGGCTTTCAGAGGTGTAAGAGTGCATTATCAGAACCTCACCTTGTTTTAACTCCAGAGCACCCTTGCCTGTCTGCTCTCACTACCACTTAAAATAGCATTACAATCGTGTCAGACTGAATGACAGATTTTGGGCACTTTAAGTTTTATTTTTAGCTGAAAGACTGCAAGGTGCAGCGGTGGCGTAGAGGCAGAACACCCGCCTCGCGTGCAAGAGGTCCGTGGTTCGAATCCCGGTGCGGCGCAATTTTCCACCGGATTTTTGAAAAAAGAAGAAAAAATCCGCGTGTTGATAAAATTGCATAGACAGGCCTGGAGTGTGGCCTGGTGCCAGAGACCAGAACCGGTAACACACTCCCTCACCAGAGCAGGATTGGCCACCCTGGTGCAGTGCTTGGCCACAACCTCCCATATGAACGCAACAATCAAACCCCGGCCCTCAGTCCCCAGCAGCTGCGAAGCAAATGACCACGGCGGCGGTCAGACCTGCGACGCAGCAGAGGGTGCTAAGAATCCCTGGCTCTGGACAGGCCGCCATTGGAATATGAACCTGGCAACGTTTAATGCTAGAACGTTATCCAGTGAGGCGAGTCTAGGAGTGCTATTGGAGGAATTAGAAGGCAGTAAATGGGATATAATGGGGCTCAGTGAAGTTAGGAGGCCAAAAGAAGCATATGCAGTGCTGAAAAGCGGGCACGTCCTGTGCTACCGGGGCTTGGCGGAGAGACGAGAACTAGGAGTCGGATTCCTGATTAATAAGAATATAGCTGGTAACATACAGGAATTCTATAGCATTAACGAGAGGGTGGCAGGTCTTGTTTTGAAACTTAATAAGCGGTACAAAATGAAGGTTGTACAGGTCTATGCCCCTACATCTAGTCATAATGACCAGGAAGTCGAAAGCTTCTATGAAGAGGTGGAATCGGCGATGGGTAAAGTCAAAACAAGATACACTATACTGATGGGCGACTTCAATGCCAAGGTAGGCAAGAAGCAGGCTGGAGACAAGGCAGTGGGACAATATGGCATAGGCAAGAGGAATAGCAGGGGAGAGTTATTAGCAGAGTTTGCGGAACAGAATAACATGCGGATAATGAATACCTTCTTCCGCAAGCGGGATAGCCGAAAGTGGGCGTGGAGGACCCTGAACGACGAGACTAGAAATGAAATAGACTTCATACTCTGCGCTAACCCTGGCATCATACAAGATGTGGACATGCTCAGCAAGGTGTGCTCCAGTGACCATAGGATGGTAAGAACTCGAATTACCCTAGACCTGACGAGGGCACGGAAGAAACTGGTACATAAGAAGCCGATCAATGAGTTAGCGGTAAGAGGGAAAATAGAGGAATTCCAGATTAAGCTACAGATCAGGTATTCGGCTTTAACTCAGGAAGCGGACCTTAGTGTTGAAGCAATGAACGACAATCTTGTGGGCATCATTAAGGAGTGTGCAATAGAAGCCGGTGGTAACTCCGTTAGACAGGATACCAGTAAGCTATCACAGGAAACGAAAGATCTGATCAAGAAACGCCAATGTAAGAAAGCCTCTAACCCTACAGCTAGAATAGAACTGGCAGAACTTTCGAAGTTAATCAACAAGCGTAAGACAGCTGACATAAGGAAGTATAATATGGATAGAATTGAACATGCTCTCAGGAACGGAGGAAGCCTAAAAGCAGTGAAGACGAAACTAGGAATTGGCAAGAATCACATGTATGCGTTAAGAGACAAAGCTGGCAATATCATTACTAATATGGATCAGATAGTTCAAGTGGCTGAGGAGTTCTATAGAGATTTATACAGTACCAGTGGCACCCACGACGATAATGGACGAGAGAATAGTCTAGAGGAACTCGAAATCCCACAGGTAAAGCCGGAAGAGGTAAAGAAAGCCTTGGGAGCTATGCAAAGGGGGAAGGCAGCTGGGGAGGATCAGGTAACAGCAGATTTGTTGAAGGATGGTGGGCAGATTGTTCTAGAGAAACTGGCCACCCTGTATACACAATGCCTCATGACTTCGAGCGTACCGGAATCTTGGAAAAACGCTAACATAATCCTAATCCATAAGAAAGGGGATGCCAAAGACTTGAAAAATTATAGACCGATCAGCTTACTGTCCATTGCCTACAAAGTATTTACTAAGGTAATTGCGAATAGAATCAAGAACACCTTAGAGTTCCGTCAACCAAAGGACCAGGCAGGATTCCGTAAAGGCTACTCAACAATAGACCATATTCGCACTAGCAATCAGGTGATAGGAAAATGTGCGGAATATAACGAACTTTTATATATAGCTTTCATTGATTACGAGAAAGTGTTTGATTCAGTCGAAACCTTAGCAGTCATGGGGGCATTGCGGAATCAGCGTGTAGATGAGCTCTATGTAAAAATACTGAAAGATATCTATAGTGACTCCACAGCCACCGTAGTCCTCCATAAAGAAAGCAACAAAATCCCAATAAAGAAAGGCGTCAGGCAGGGAGATACAATCTCTCCAATGCTATTCACAGCGTGTTTACAGGAGTTATTCAGAGACCTGGATTGGGAAGAATTGGGGATAAGAGTTAATGGAGAATACCTAAGTAACCTGCAATTCGCTGATGATATTGCCTTGCTTAGTAACTCAGGGGACCAACTGCAATGCATGCTCACTGACCTGGAGAGGCAAAGCCGAAGGGCGGGTCTAAAAATTAATCTGCAGAAAATTAAAGTAATGTTTAACAGTCTCGGAATAGAACAGCAGTTTACGATAGGTAGTGAGGCACTGGAAGTGGTAAGGGAAGACATCTACTTAGGACAGGTAGTGACTGCGGATCCAGATCATGAGACTGAAATAATCAGAAGAATAAGAATGGGCTGGGGTGCGTTTGTCAGGCATTTTCAGATCATGAACAGCAGGTTGCCGTTATCCCTCAAGAGAAAAGTTTATAACAGCTGTGTCTTGCCAGTACTCACGTACGGGGCAGAAACCTGGAGGCTTACGAAAAGGGTTCTACTTAAATTGAGGACGATGCAACGAGCTATGGAAAGAAGAATGATAGGTGTAACGTTAAGGGATAAGAAAAGAGCAGATTGGGTGAGGGAACAAACGTGAGTTAATGATATCTTAGTTGAAATCAACAAAAAGAAATGGGCATGGGCAGGGCATGTAATGAGGAGGGAAGATAACTGATGGTCATTAAGAGTTACGGAATGGATTCCAAGGGAAGGGAAGCGTAGCAGAGGGCGGCAGAAAGTTAGGTGGGCGGATGAGATCAAGAAGTTTGCAGGGACAACATGGCCACAATTAGTACATGACCGGGGTAGTTGGAGAAGTATGGGAGAGGCCTTTTCCCTGCAGTGGGCGTAACCAGGCTGATGATGATGAAAGACTGCATAGACGATGTCTTTTAACAGGTCTGGCACAAATTATGCAATTTTTGGCCAAATGTAGTAGGATGTAGCAGGCTTCACCTCTTGGCGCACCTTGGCAGAAATGGCGCAGCAATTACATCACTGAATTCTTTTAAAGGCTACGTGCAACTAACTTTCACTTTGTGTAAATTGGTCATTTGTATATGAGTAGTACAGTAGAACCTCGTTGATACGATATCGGTACATACGACTTCCCAATGCCAACGTTCGCAATCGAGAACACAAAAAAATGACACAATAGAGGTACGCTTCTTTTACAGGTTCATACGCTTCCCGAAAAACATGATCTTTTGATACCAACCTTCACTAGGTTGCCAAACTGCAAATGTATGATACTTTTTCCGACCGCTAGATCCTGTGCAAACAAGAAAGGCACGAGGCGCATGCGATTGAGAACAGTAGCCGGCCGCCATGGCAGTTTTCCTGCAATACTCACCCGCTCCTCTCACATAAAAATGCTAGTGCGCCCCAAGTTCCTTATTCCAGTACCAGCAAATCTCCCCCCAGGTCATTACACACCGCATTCACAGCTACTACCGCCAACCCTATTGCGATAAGCATCGTCTCTCATCTGTTTTACAGCGTGTGGGCCATAGTGCCATAGGAAGCATGCTGCATGCCTTAAAGTTGTGCCGTTCCCTGCTGCAGGTTACCCACCAGCTCAATTTTGTTTATATTTCCTGTCGCAGTCTTAATACACTACACTATAGGAAAATAACAATGTATACTTTGGGTCACTTAGGCCTGTTAAGAATGGCGAGCTGCAAGGCAAGATTGCCACCCAGTTACGACTGGGGGACAAGACGCGCATCCCCCACTCACCGTCGCTGCAGCTAGGAAGCGTTCGAAGAAGCGGCCTTTGTGCTGAAAACCGCCTCCTTCCACCAGCCCCATCGACACTGTGACAGAACGAGTTCGGTGTGCGAACAATGGTTCCGGAGTTCTCCAGCGCGGACCTGATCTGATACGCATGAACAAGCTGCCGCGGGAAAGCCGTATTTTGGTGCTTCCCATGCCTCGGCCAGACGCAAGACAACGAGCTACCCACGATTGGCACCGATACTTCCCGGAACGGCACCCCTCCATCGCCATCGTCGGGCATCGGAATGTGTGTGCCTTTGTGTACGTAAACTGTTCTGCGGAGGGGCGGCAGGTTGGCGATGAGTAAACGAACAGTCGCCGCCTCGTATGGCCGGCGGACCGAGTGTATAAAAACTGTTGTTGTGCGAATGCTGGACACACTTCTCTTGAGCAGTCATGTTAGACTGATACACTTCTCTCGTGCAGTCATGTTGGACTGACACTCTTTTTCTCAAGCAGTCATGTTAGACTGATTTAATTTCTGTAAATAAACCCTTATTCCTCGTTCTCGATGAGAAGCAGTTCTTCACTTCATCAACGTCCTCAGCGTAAATAAGTTGGACGACGGCATGGGCCAGCTACCTTCGAATTCATGCTGTACTCCAATCTCGGCAAAGGACCACGGGCGATGGGATTGAGCCCCCAATCCTGACAACTGGTGGCAGCGGTGGGATAGTCCGACGAGTCCTACATCTGCTTGACAGCGGTAGGATCGTCCGACGAATCTAATAGGCCCCACTAGCTTGATGCGTATCTGTGTCTCGTGCCGCAACAATTCGCGCTGAGTGGGCACGTCAAAACTTCCTGCCAAAATGCCCTGCTCGAAGAAACTGTGGACCAAGGACTGCAAACGTCTGAAGCCGTAATAACAACAATGCATGTCTCGGGGCCACTCGAGCCCTACCAGCTCGGCTCGCACTGGCATCTCGTAGTGCAATGATTCGCACAAGGCTTAACATTACGTAGATGTCAGCTACAGTTGAGCCTAAATTTTTTAGTTACTTCCTACCATATGTTTTCTTGGTTAGTATGTTTTTTCTCGCATTTTTGCCCAAAAGCGCATGAACAAGGTTCTACTGTACATATATACTGTTGGAGCAACCGAGGCAGAGCTGCAAGGCTGCTAATTGTCTACTTTTTTCTATTAACGGCTTTTAATTAAATAGTCCCTCAGTAGACAATGGATGCACTTGCCGGTCAGTGGATGTGATGTAAATCTCAGACGATGACCTCCCGAGATCTTCAGCACACCACATGCCCTGTGCCGGTTCTCAAAGTTATAGGTTCCAGGTCATTCCTATCGACTGTCAATCACAGAGTTTTTTCTAGTTTCGGCATCAAAAAGATCTATTTCTGCTGGCTTTTTGTGAACTATCCACTGGTATTTCAAATGCAAAATTTCACAGGCAGGCTGCTCTATCTACAATTCTGAAACTAGGCTTCTTGTGAGATTCAGAGATAGCCTTCAAGTAAAAGTGCCTAAGGGATACTTTCTATCATGCAAACAGAATAAATTTATTTTCTTATGTCTCCCTTCTCGTTTTATTACCTTTTCATTTACTGCTTTGTGGCATGAATATTTGGGCGCATTAGGAATGATACATTCAGGGTATTGTGCATCACTTTTGTTAAGACGAACTCCTGACAAGACAACAAACTTTCGGGTTAGTCTAAACAGGAATCTACGACAGCATCACAAGTTACTTTCACTTTGTCTTAAGAATATGTTATTCATTAATTTTCAATGTTATTAATTTCCATATTTTTGCAAATGTTCATTCCTGATTGTCCATGTACTAAAATATATGGCAAAGCCATATCGCATGGTGCTTGTGAATGTAGCCAAATGCTATATTATAACAGTGGCAGTGCCACACAGTAAAAACTTGATGTAATAAACACTAAAATGAATTATCAGATATAATAAAGTAAATCTAAAATTTGCTCAGCCATGCTTTATTGCAATCAGCACTACTGCTTATGATGAAACCTAAAATGTTGGATCCTATGCAGTACTGGCTACAGCGAAGGAAATTTTTATTTGCATGTGGCTCAAAATATGCAATCGAGAAGCATAAATGTCAAATAGTCAGTAGAAACAACTTGAAATAGCACATTCTGGACATGCATGCATGCTGTGGCCAGTGGTTTGGCTTGGCTGGCCTCGAGACGGCAGGCCAACATGATGATCTGATGTGATCACGCCAATTGCATGGCTGTGTATTATGGCAATGCAAAGTGTTTGTAATTTAGCATTGTTCGTGTGCCATGTACCAGCATGGCAAGCTGCTGAAGGGCCGTTAAAATCGGCAGGTGCTGGCTTGTCAAACACATCACACTTGCATTTCCTTTTGCATAGATCCGATCATAATTTTTTTTTCTTTAGTCAACATGAGTGCGTATGCTTACAGCAAATATTGAATACAGTTAAAACATGATTTAAAGAAACACAATTTTACGAAATTTCCCATCTAACTAAGAAATTCCCATTCCCCGGCAAGCACCCACAATGTTATCCATCCAAATTATCGAAACTGGCTTGCATTAAACCCAATTTAACAAAGCTTTTCTAGATATAAATGAGTAATGAAAGCTGTGATTTCTTTCTAATTTTAATGCAGACGGGTTTTTCTTCAAGCGTGCTCTCTAACGCTGTTGCGTTAGACCATCTAGGGAGCCTAATCACGGTCCTAGCTTTATTTTGATGAGGCTGCATGCTGCGCCCATGTACAGAACAATGGATTCGGCAGTCACTAGCGTTCTTACGTACCAGATGGCCCTAGAGGCGGTGGTAGTTGGGCCGCCCTTGTGGACTTTTTACATGTGCAGGCGTGGGTTAGTGGCAAATACAATGCCGTGGTACCTTTTGAGGGTCACTACGTTACAGTTTTAGCTTTCGAAGGACGGAAAAATCCCTTACTCAATTTTGTGAACTTCCAGATTTAACGAAATAATTTAAGCGTGTTCATCATTTCGTTAAATAGAGTTTCAACTGTAATAACAAAGGTATTATTTTTGTGTTCAATGTGACTTTGTTATAAAGATGTTTGATTTTATCACAAATGCTTCTCTTACAAAAAGTACTCTGTGTTGTATGGTCATTAAATGCTTGACTAGCATGACAGAAAACAGTAAAACAGTAAAATACAAAACAGATGTTTTCCTCCAAAACTGCCTTCTTCACGTGAGCTTTACGTCACTGAGCAACTGCAATAGCATTTAAATGCGGACTATTTGGTTCATCCTCGATCATTATACTTGAAACAGCACAAAATGTTGGCAGTGTTATATGCAGCAAACAGTGCAAACTGTTGGCAGAAAAAAAAAAGAGAATAGAGGACAGACAGAGCATTTTATCTACCTGTTCTCTACTCCTCCTTTTTTCTTCCCTTTTGAAGTGTTTCAAGTATAAAAGGTAGAACTCGGCAACTGTTTTGTTCAATGGTAAGCATCAGTGCATTTCGTGAGGAATGACAATTTTTCATGGCTCAAAAACTTCTTGAGCTGCACTATGTCTTACAAGCTGTTTGTGGCACTGTCAAAGCTATAGCTTCCTCAACCAATGAAATTGTCCACATGAAGCTTAAAAGCTGCAAGGTACGTGCATGCCTTGTAGCTCTAACAGCGCTGCTACAAGATTGTGTATGTAATGTTAGTTCTGGGACAGCTTCTTATAGCCAAAACGGTGAACACAAAGTATATTTTTTGTAGACATATCCTAAGACAGCTTTGATGCAGCTGTTAGAAAAATGTTTAAATTTCATTAAGTATGTGTATCTTGAATTGGCAACTTTGCATCATTTGAAAACTTTTGAACTTTGCATCATATGAAAGCAAAAGTTACAATGCTCTATTTCCACAATTTTGATCATACTTTTAATCTAATATGCATAGTTTCCTCTGTGGAAAACTGAGTAGCCAAAGGCCACACGAAAATTGTATTTTTCCAGTGACCAGGCAAGAAATAGGCAGAAAGCCGTTAAAAACGTTTGAGGCATCTTATGTGTAGGCCAAGTCAGACACAAGAAAGATGTAAAGAAAAGGCTTACCGTGCACCCTTTGTAGAGAGACACTGCTGGGTAGTATATTCCTTCATAAATATCTTTCCAAGCAGTCCCCATACACTCTCCATTCTTATAAAATACAATCTGCAAACAAAACAGGTTTTTTAGAACCATCCAAACTATGCACATATGATTTGTAACCATTACTAAGTGTTTATTATACCACTTAAAATCAGATGACCTCCTCCCGCATATCCACATGCACTGAAGCGCTTCAATTCTGTCATTAAGCAAAGAGGGCAACAATTTGGTCAAGCTGATAATAATTGAAACATATAAAATTCTTAAAACAAACACAGAAATTTTGTACTGGTTTACAACTTTCTGAAAAAATTACAAGACCTGAAGTTATACTAAAGCTTGTTAACAATATTGTAAAATTTCTTAAATGTAACAACATTCAAGAGAGTTTTGTAAATTACACCTTTTGGAAATAGAATATGTACTGTAAGTTTTACACTGTGAGCATTCTCACTTATTTGTCATGATAAAACTTCAGACATCAATATGGTCCCGTTTTGTCTGTCTCTCTCTCTCTCTCTCTGTGTGTGTGTCTTGTTAAAGATTCAGTCAAGGCTTCCAACAGCTCTGATGGTTAACTTTTTTTCTCAATACTTTGCGAAATCAGTCTATTGCTTTGCCTAACAAGAGACACATCTTTACAGACAAAAACACTGCTGGACTTGGAGCTTGCATCCCAATAGAGGTTTGTACACGGTAAAAAAATTCAAAGCGTGAGCACAAGGTCATGAACAGAAGGGTGAACTAGCTCTCTGCATGGATGCATAAATAGTGCTTGTTTGCTTAACACTAAAAAACAACACTAAATAAGTTTAGACTAGTAAAGTGTCAATTCAGATTTTCTATTTTAATTCATTTGATGAAAAACAGTTACAGTTCCTAGTGGTGAAAATTAAAGCCAGACTTCCATTTCTTGAATTTCTCAGTGGTATTGCATGCCCGTATGTCAGCCCGATGTCATGGATTTATAGGTATCCCTTCACAATTTGGCAGTTCTGTCGCTAGAAAAGATTTTGAAACTCACAGAGGTGAGTTGGCTTCTTCAGAGTGCAACATAGTCTTTCTTTATTGTTAAACAACTATACCCGAGTTAATGCTGTCAGAATTCGTGCCATCACGGCAAGCCAGTGCAAAAACTTCAAGGCAGTATCACCACCCATATTTCATTTTTGCATCTTTTCTGGCTTCCAAGCCTATTTTAACATAATAAGTTGCACTCTGCTGTTACAGCAGTGTAATTTACTAACACAGCTTAACAGAATGTATTTTATTTAGTGTCTTTTTAAGTCTTCGTTGTGTGTCGTGCTAGTCTCTTATCAAAATGAAGCCCCTGCACATTCATACAAAAGACATGACTTATAGCAGTGGTGCAAATCTTGTAGGGGAGTTCGAATACTGAAATTTTCAAATCGAATTGAATACGAATACAGTACAGACCTCTTATAACATAACCGCTTGTAGTGCAAGAGTGGACATAACATGGTTGTTCTTGACTCCCGCTTATACTTCCACAGAACTCAATGTATACGCCTACCACTTACAGTGCAGCCATGCAAGACAAAATACCGGTTATAATATGGCTGCCACAAAATCTTGAAGACAAGCAAGGCAGTGAGCGTGCTTCTCAACTAGGTATGCTGGCCGAGGGGAGAGCGGTGAGGGCAATGCAAAGGAGGAGGAGATGCGGAGTGAAAGAACAAGAAAAAAAAAGAACACAGTGGCAAAGCACTTGTGCTCTGTGGGCATGCAAGGATTGCCTAGACAACACAGAAGCTTTTGCTCCAGCTGCTTGTCAGAGGTGTGCACTCCGCAGTGAATGTACGTGCACTGTCGCTTTTTGGCTCTACAGTTTGGGTGCCGAAAGTAAATACAGTTGCCGTCTTATCTTTTCGGACATGGACAGGGTAGCAAAATTATGTGAATAATCGGGCAGGAATAATCCGACACTGTGAGCTATGGTTACTGTATTGCTTGAAATCTTTCTAGGCCATGCAAAAAATAGGCGTTTTCATGGGAGATATATACATGATCTTGGCTAGTAGCACGAAGTGAACACGGACACAGAAAGGAACAGACAGACAGAGTCCTGTCTGTTCCTTTCTGTGTCCATGTTCACTTCGCACTACTAGCCAAGATCATATTACCGTACCAACTCGCCCAATTGTCTATCCTTTTGCATTACAGATATATACAGTCGATCCTGGATATATCGAACTTGAAGGGAATCGCGAAATAATTCAATATATCGATAATTAGAAATATAATATATGCATGTCAAAAGCGTCTCTAACAACTCCACACATTTCAAGGCAGTTTCCCGATGTTGTGACTAATGGGAAGTTTCCGATCTGTGCCACCAAGGCGCGTAAAACAATAAAAACACAGCGTGATGACCAGAGCACTTTATTTTGGAAGAAAAAAATCTGTGACCTTTGCTTGCTTTTTCTTCTGCACCATCAAGTTCATTAAGCTGTCTTCAAGCTTGTTGACAGTGTCCAAATGAGAAAGGCCAGCTCCTTCCATTGTGCCACAACAGCGGCGAATGACGCTGAAAGCTGATGCAAGTTCAGCTGCAGTGCATGGTGGTTAGTCCTCTTCGTCGGAACCTTCGGCACTGCTCGAGTCTGCGTCCTCGTCACCCATGATGTCAGCCACCATCTCCGCATCAGCGCGATCCGCTACAGCTTGCACGCCGTCGTCAGCGCTGACGCGATCGTGTGCTGTAATGCCACCTGGGATGGCACCTGGGAATGCAGAGAGCTTGCGAAATTCACTGTCTAGGCATCCAGCGTCATCGTCTTCACTGTCAAGACATCCGTTGTCTGCAGCTACCACAAAGCTTGCTTTGCAGAAGCAGTTCACAACTGCGCTTTTCTTCACGTCATTCCAAGCACAACACCCAGCATTTGAATGGCTCTGAGGAGATCCACCTTGAGTTCGATTCCTAATCGAAGGTTGATTAGGAGCATCGTACTCAGGGTGTTGCGAGGAATTCCGAACGCCGCGGCGACCGCCAACTTTTTCTCGCCAGCCTCCAGCTGTCGAATGATGTCTGCCTTTGTTGAAAAATCCAAATTCTTGCGTTTTTTCACGGCCATGGCTCCAGAACATGTGCCAAAAGCGGAAATAAAAACGCACTGCACCACACGAGTCTCATGCCTTCGTGTTGGCCTTGTGAATAAAAGGAACAAAGCGAATTGAAAGATGCACCACTCCGCGTCTCCGCACTATGTACCACGAGCCCAAGTTGCACTGACCTCGTTTGTCTCGCTGCGCCAGCAGTGTCAGCCAACCAAAACACAGGAAACGGGCGCCTGCGGCCAGCATGGTTTCTGCCTCCTGCTTCCTTTTCACACCCAATTGCACTCCAAGTGCTCCTCATCAGTGCCTTTTACACACGCGCCCCTTTCTCAGAGTGCGGGGCGGCTCGCGTGAGATCGCGGGAACATCACGAGAGCTTCGTGAGGAGAAGCGCACTTGTGGGGGTGGGATGCGATGGGAGACGCGCACTTGCAGGGGTGGGGTATGGTGGGAAAAGCGCACTTGCCGGGATGCAGCTCAGCATGGAGTTCGATACATCTATATGCCGGTGCACGGGAGTTCTATACAGAATATGCGAACAATAGCGCTATACTTTTGCATGGGATTCCCAAGGAGATTTTTCAACTGTTCGATATAGGCAATAATTTGATATATCCGGGATCGATTGTAATAGTACATACATATATATACAGTAATCCCTCGTTACAACAAAGTCAGCGGGACGGCAAAAAGATTTGTTGTAAGCGGTAATTTGATGTAAGTGACCACTCGAGTAAAGCTAAATCAGTCGAGCTTTAATTGCACCACAACCGCAAGGAAGTCAAAATACAATGTATTCAATGAAGCAAAACTTCATTCAGGTGCAAGAAAGGCAGTGAGCTTTGGCTGTTTCGAGTTCTTACCGGGTGCGAGCCAGCTCTGCTCTAATTTGACCAAGCATTGCACGAGGGCGTGGTCACCACCCATGCATTCAACCTTATTTCGCAGCAGGCGTAGGTACCCCCGTGTCTGCACTATAGTTGGCACTTCATGTGCTCTTCGTCCGCCGGCTCTTTGTCCTCATTTGGGCCACTAACAGTGTGAATTATCTCCGCATCTGTCACTGGGGCGATCACAGGAGCAGCAGCGTCAGCCAAGAAGAATGTTTCAAAGTTGCCTTCTACCTCTCGGCCAGCAATTTTATGAACAGCGTCGTCCAGATCGCTGCAAGTCTGGTCATCATCAGGCTGGTCATCGTCGGGGTCGCTGACGACGACGTGGGAAAAGCCGGTGTGTGCAAAGCAGTTGGCGACCTTCGAAGTTGCGAGTTATTTCCCTGAAAAGTTCAGCAAATGAATCATACCAAGCAAATCAATGTTGTACCTCTTGCTGGCGTCATATGCTGTGAGCATGCACTGCAAAAGAGCTATGCAGTACAGCTTCGGGGTGGTCTCAATGATGTCCTGATCTATCGGTTGCAATACTGCAGTTGTGTTTGTAGGAAAAAAATTCCACAGCGATAGCCTTGAGGTTGTCAATCTTCCTGTGGCATGGACAATTGTCAATTATGAAAAGCACTTGCCGATTCTTTGCGTCAAACCATCTATCCAGAAGGCGCACATAGTTTTAAAAAATAACAGCAGTCATCTATGCTCGCTTGTTACTTCTGTAGATGCATTCCTTGGGAATAGTTGCATTTCAGAAGCACCGTGGCTTCTCCGCCTTCCCCAGTATCAACAAGGTAAGCTTCTTTCCGCCTGTTGCATTGGCACCAAACAGCACCGTGACCCGCTCCTTGCTCTATTTTCCTCTGGATGAGGATCTGCAAGCAGCAGTGAATGTGCAATTCGGTAGTAGCTTGCAGAAGAATGCAGCATCATCTAGGTTGTAGATATCTTTGTCTTCATACTTTTCAAGTAGAGCTTGGAGCCGATGTTGGCACCATATGTCTATAGTGTCACAGTTCACAGCTGCACTTTCGCCAACGATCAACTTCAAGGTCACGCCGTGTTGTTTCTTGAACTTCTCGGGCCAGCCATTGCTGCACTTGAAATCTTTATGGCCCATTTGGAAGGCGAGAACTTAAGCTTTTATTTATTTATTTATTAATACTGTCAACCCCCATAGAGGGTCACAACAGAGAGGACAATACAATTACATACATCAAATATGTACAATGCCAATGTATGTAAAATAGCTTAACACATGTCAATTCACAGTGAATAACAAGTTCACTTGAATGATCTTCAGCACACTTCTGACATTTATCAAAGTACGTACAATGAACATCAAGTCGCTCATATCACTTGGCACTTCAAAACTAAATTGGAAACTCCTGTAAATACGCCTCGGCAGCATTTTCAAAGTTGGTGACATCTTTTAGGCTAACAATAGCGTTTGGCAATTGGTTCCACATTTCTATTGCATCCGGGAAAAAAGAGTATCGACATGTATCAGTCATGGTACGGTACGGCTTTATGACGTAGTCGTGGTTACTTCGCGGGTTTCTTTTGCCTGGAGCGTGTAGATATTTGAGCTTATCAATCTTAAGTTGATCCTGCATTATTTGACAAAGCATCTTCAGCCTATATTTTTTTCTACGTACCTCAAGAAGATCTAAGTTGCAACGTTCTAACATAAGCATGACCAATTCCTTCCTTCGGTATGTCGAACAAATAAAACGCGCCGCCAGTCTCTGTATCCTTTCCAACTTTCTCTTAAGCGTCACTTGATGGGGACTCCAAACAACGGCTGAATACTCTAGTATCATCTTAATGAAGGTGGTGTATGCAATAAGTTTTACATTACGCGATGCATGTTCCAGTTTTTTTTTTAGAAAGTATAACTTTTGATAGGCAGTCATGCAAACGTTATCTATATGTTGGTTCCATGTCAAATTTTGTGTTATTGTTAGCTTTGGATACTTGAACTGGTGCGCATTCTCCAATAAATGTCCTCCAATGCTATAAAGAAAGGAATAGACGGTTTTCTTTTTGCTGATGTGTGTATATGTAGATTTGGGATAATTTATTTCCATTTTCCATTTCCTACACCAATCGTCTAAATTTTGCAAACATTTCTGAATTTTGAGCTGGTCATCTAGTTTAGTAATTGTGGTGTAAATTAAGCAGTCGTCTGCGAAAAGCTTAACCTAAAAACCCTCTTCTGCCACGCTACTAATGTCATTGATATAAAGGAGAAACAATAGCGGTCCCAATACCGAGCCTTGGGGCACTCTTGAGAGTACAGCTAATGAATCTGATACATAACCATCCAGTTTAACTACCTGCGTGCGGTTGGTTAAATATGCTCCAATCCATTTTATTATCAATTCATTTATTCCTGCATTACGTAATTTAAAAATTAATTGGGCATGAGGTACTTTATCAAAAGCTTTTGCAAAATCCACGCAAACCACATCAACCTGTTGTCTTATATCTACCGCACCCGCAAAGTCATGAATTGTTTCTATTAACTGTGTAACAGTAAGTGTAGGTCCATGTATGAGGAGGTTTGCACTTCTGGTGTTCTTCAGCCACTGTAGAAGTGCACCTTCCACTTCGGGGTATTTCGAATCGCGATTCCTCTTTTTCTTTACCAAGCCATCCGGTACAGCTTCCTTGTTCTTCAATACAGTTAATAAAGTTGATGGCAGAATGCCGAATTCTTTTGCCAGGTCAGTTTTCTGCCGGCTGCCTTTTTACACTTCTTTTATCAGCAGAACTTTCTGCTCCAAAGTCCGACACTTACACCCGGAGACTGATGAAGCCATTTATCACTGTAGACCATAAAAGCACATGCAAGGTATGCCTAACGAAGCACTCTGAATAACACACAACCACATGGCCTGCAGCATAGATCCAAACGCACGCGCCGACGGCGCCAAAGTGACTGAACGCGGCGGGCGACACAGAAGACAGAAGCTTCAAAATGTCATCAGGGCATCTCGCTCGTCAATGCACGCTGGTGATGGCGACGGTTGCAATGGCAGTCTTGGCATCTGCTTCACGTGTAGTGGAAGAAAGGCAATCGAAGTTGTTAAGACCAAGAAGCAGGAACTGCGGTGTATCGTGATCTGATAGTATGCTTACCAGCGCAACCCACATCATTATTTCTACTCGGCACGAGCCGTGCCCTTTCTCTTTACTTTTTCCTCTTTGCTCTTGGCGTGTCTTTATAAGCAAGTGCAATAAAGGACGCAAGCAGTTTTTCGCCCTTCACCATGTCGGCCTGGTCAATGCTTTGCACACGCCCATAACGCACGGAACGTTACATGGTGTCATAAGTGGCCGCCCGGTGCAACACTTTCCAGTGGGAGCAGGACTTCAGGCGCACCCAGGGACAGACATGGACGTGCTGAAGCTACAGGGACCACTACTCATGACAGGTGATATGGGCAAGGATCGGCAATGATTTAAGAAGATGCTGGAGCTCTACTTCACGGTAACAAAGCCGCATGACCGACCCCTAAGCAAGGCAGCGAAGACAGCAGTACTACTGAGCTTAGCAGGGGAGGACGCATTAGAAGTTTTCAACAATTTCTCCTTCAGCGAAGGTGAAATCAATGAAGACTACGAGACCGTCGTTGTCAAGTTTGGTGCATGCTAGGCGGCTCAAACAAATGAAGTGTACGAGCGGCATCTGTTTTGGAAGCGGATGCAGACTGACTGACTGACTGAAAAACTTTATTGTTTGAAGTATTTACAGGGAGCGTGTGGAGCAGTCCTTAAGGGGCCATTCCTTATAAAGACTAGGTGGGCACCTCATTACAGGAGCCCATTGGCTGCAGCTGCGGCTCGGGCACGGCCGAACAGGGCCTTCTGGCTCGCCAGGTCGGAGCAGCCGAGCAGGGCCGCCTCCCAGTCCTCCCGGGTAGGGTTAGGTATAGGGGGAAGGTGAGGGGTTGATTGGCATGCCCACACCATGTGGAAAATGTCCGAAGATTTTTCCTCACAGTGCGGGCACTTCCCTGTGCACGCAGGGTCGAAATGTTTTTGGATTGCCGGGCACAACAGTGTTTTAGTATAGAGGCGAAGGAGTAAACGCTCCTCCGCCTTCGTGAGGCCCTTACAGGGCTCAGGAAAGATTTCATGGCCCTATTGGTAGTGCTGGGTGATTTCCTTGAAGGTAAATGCCAGATTGGGGTCGGAGTCCGCAGCGACAGAAAATGAGGGCGATGCCCGGAGAGCACAGTGTAAGAATAGGCTACGTGTGCAAATGGCGGCCGCTAAACATGGAGCGGCAGTGCCCAACACTGGTGCATGTTTTGTTCACTCTCCAACAGATGGCGCTACAATGTAAGGGGCCTACGTTGGTTATGTTAGCGCCACTAGCACCTATCTCAACGCAGCTCGGCATTTCTTGTTCTGGTGTCAGGCGTGCACGTGTGAGTGTGATGGGCAAGAAATGTTTTGTTCCCCGCTGCAGAACGGGTTACAAAGGCTGTACGGAGAAACTGTCTCTCTTTTCTCCACTGAAAGATGCAGAATGCTTGAACCTTTGGCGTCGAGCTATCCCAAGGAAGGATCGAGTCCTTCAGCCGAATGATCACGCCTGCGAAATGCACTTCGAGCCTCATCTTGTGTGCAAGACCTGGACAGTGCACTACAAAGGACACGTCTTGGTGAGTGCTCCGCGAAAGGCATCACTGACGAGTGATGCTGTTCCCACAAGATTTCCCAACTGTCCGGCTTACCTATCGAAAACAGTGAAAACAAGGAAGTGCTCGGAGGAAAGACAACCGTGGTCGCAGCCGAAAAGACAATGCGCTTCATTGAAAGATTGTAACGAGCAAGAAGCCTTGTGTAGCAATGACAGTGGTGGCATTAATGGAAGCTCGTTTCAAGCGTTGCCGAGTGCACCGGAGCACGACATGGATGCATTCGAAGAGCAAACATTTGATTATATGCCTCAATCTGCTGGTCCTAGCTCATCCCTGGAATCTGCATACGCTCCGTTCGCAAGCTTGTTCGGCGATTAACCACGGTCGTTTCTTCCGTCAAACTCATGGAGATACCACCTGCTCGACTTTGGAGAAGTAAAAAGCATCGTCTTCTCCCGGCTGGAGCGCACCAAAATACCTGTAAGCCGTTTACTGTCAGATGCAGTTCTATCGCCAGTGAGCACCGCATCTTCGTTGGTAACCACTAAATTTGTCGAAATTCATGAAGATATGCTGGCAAACATAACCGTGATGGGCAGGTCAGTTTCAATGGCAGATGTGCACTATGAAGGTACTTTAACAACTATGGATGATGTTAAGGCTTTCTAAGAGCACGTTGATAAGACAAAACTGTGCAGTGGTGGACCGAGCACTCTGGAGTATATCTTGACAACAACCAGAGATGGCAGCACAAGAGATGCTCTATTGTTCTTGACCCTAGTGACTCGAACTTATTAGTATGTCACAAATGTTCTGGCCTTTCAAACGTCCTACGAATGCACCAGAAAAGAACAGAAGAAAGAAAGCACACGCTTAGGCCTTCAGGTACACGTCCGTTGACTTCATACCAGAGCAAGGACAAAGTTGCAGCACTGCGTCGGGCAAATATCTTCTTAATTTGAGCTCACAGAGAGGCTAGCCTGTTAAAGTTCATAGAAGGGTTCAGTCACTTTCACCCTTCAATCAAACTTTTGGACAATTACTCGTCAACTTCGGTCAACTTTCTGGAAGTCACAGTTACGCTATGACTGACTGACTGACTGACTGAAAAACTTTATTGGTCGAAATATTGATAGGGAGCGGGTGAAGCAGTCCTTAAGGGGCCATTCCTTACTAAGACTAGGTGGGCTCCTCATTACAGAAGCCCATTGGCTGTAGCCGCGACTCAGACATGGCCTTCTCGCTCGCCAGGTCGAAGCAGCCGAGCAGGGCCGCCTCCCAGTCCTCCCGGGTAGGGTTGGGTATAGGGGGAAGGTGCGCGGTTGATTGGCATGCTCACACCATGTGAAAAATGTCCGAAGATTTTTCCTCACAGTGCAGGCACTTCCCTGTGCATGCAGGGTCAAAATGTTTTACGACTGCCGAGCACAACAGTGCTTTAGTATAGAGGCGAAGGAGCAAACGCTCCTCCGCCTTCGTGAAGCCCTTACAGGGCTTAGGAAAGATTGCATGGCCGTATTGGTAATGTTTGGTGATTTCCTTAAAGGTAAATGCCGAATTGGGGTCGGAGTCCGCAGTGAGGGGAGACGAGGGCGATGGCCGGAGAGTGAGCACGCGGGCAGCGGCGTCGGCTGCTTCGTTGCCCTCGAGACCTTCGTGCGCGGGAGTCCATATTATCGTGTGGGACGCGGGGACCCCGAGATAATTGCTGCCTTGAAGTAAGCGGTACGCAAAATAGGGAATAAAGCCCCTTTCGATGTTTCTGCAGGCCCCACGCGAGTCGCTAATAATGACCCGCGAGTCTTGATCTGCGGCGGCGAGCGCGATGGCCACCTCTTCCGCATGTGTTATGTCTTGTGCTTTGAACGTAAGGCCGTTCACCGTGGTGTTTTGGTGGACAACTGCGGCTGTATACCAACCCCCATGGCGTGGGCCGGAAGCGTCCACGTAGAATACTCCGTGCATGTTCCCATAGTGACGTGCCAATGGTTCTGCCCGCGCGAGGCGCCGGCCACTATGGTCGTCTCGTGTCATGTTGGCTGGAAGAGGGCGCACGTGCAGGGCGTATCTCCAGATTTCCGAGATGCGCACGCGCTCTTCCGTCAGTGTTGGATGGTGGATGTGTAGTCGGGTACGAAGGCGGCGACCCGACAGTGTCTTTCAGAGTCTTGTGTAGTGGTTCGTCAAGTGTGCTTCTCGGAGTTCCGCGAAGGTGTTGACCAGTCCCAGGTCGAGGAGGCGCTGGTTGGATGTGTTGATCGGGAGGTCGAGAGCACGCTTGTAAATTTTACGCAGAATCACCTCGAGGGTGTTCTCGTCAAACCTGCGAAGGTGGAGGTAAGGAGTCGAGTACAACACTTGACTGGTTACAAATGCGTGTGCCAGCCACAAAGCGTCTTTGCACCGTAACCCCCCGCGTTTATTGGAAACCCGGCGAACCATGCGGCCCACCTGGTCCCCCACCTTGCGCAGTTTGGCCAGTGTTGTGTCGACTCGGTGGTGTTTATGAATAAAGAGACCCAGTACTCTGATCTGATCGTGTTCTGTGATGGGTCCATTTGGTAGGGACAGCGACCGAATTGCGATCGGCATTAGTAATGACGGCCTCCGGGCCAAACTCCTGCAAGACAATGAGCTCATGCTGGCTAAAGCCGAAAAAATATGCAAGGCATCAGAGGCAGCTGCTTTGCAATGCGAAGCATGGGCGGATAAAGTAAACCAAGTAGATCCAGTCGACTTCACTCAGATCTGAACCAGGCATCCAAAAACATTCAAATGTTCACGTTGTGGCAGAGAACATAGGTCACACGATTGCCCAGCTTATGGCAAAACTTGCAGAATCTGTCACGCAAGAAATCACTTTGCTATTTGCTGCAGAAGAGCAGCGCGCGTAGATGAGCTCCAGGATGATGGTGATGACAACGACTTTAAAATTTTAGATGTGTGTACCGGTAACAGACGGAATGAACGTGATTGGATGGTGATAGCGAGCCTTGGCGGCAATGAACTCAAATTCAAAGTCGACACGGGATCTCAAGCTAACGTCACACCGTATTCAGCCTACAGGAAGCTGCGGCCAATGCCGCCTGTCAAACGCAGCAACACCACTTTGCGGTCACACGATGGAGCCATCATCAAACACCTAGGTGTCATCAGCCAAGAAGTAGTCATCAGTGACAGATGCCAGCATTTGGATTTCTCCGTCTCCAAGAAAGGAAGGCAGGCACTGCTCGGGCTCAAGGCAAGTGAACTGCTCGGGCTAGTTACCAGGACAGTCGACGCAGTGGCAGCAAGCAACTCCAAACAAGTAATGCAGGAATTCGGCGAGCTATTCGAAGGTACCGGCTGCGTACAGCGACACTACAAGATGGTCCTGTCTGCGGATGCTGTCCCAGTGGTTCAAGCTGCTCG
Organism: Dermacentor albipictus; assembly: GCF_038994185.2. Lineage (NCBI taxonomy): Eukaryota > Metazoa > Arthropoda > Arachnida > Ixodida > Ixodidae > Dermacentor > Dermacentor albipictus. The sequence goes on along the minus strand of NW_027225574.1, from coordinate 739,936 downwards.
ACGAGTTCCTTTGGCCCTAAAGGAACCACTTCACAACGAGCTGAAACGGATGGAGCAAGCAGGCATCGTGACAAAGGTCAATGGACCGACTGAATGGGTAAGCCCATTGGTAATTGTCAAGAAAAAAGATGGAAAGTTGAGGGTTTGCATGGATCCCAGGATAATCAACGCTAGCATAAAACGGGAGCATTACGAAATGCCAAGGCGTGATCACATAGAGGCAGAACTGGCCGGTGCAAAGGTGTTCAGTCGACTTGACGCGAAAGCTCGTTTTCATCAAATTCCTCTCGATGAAGAAACGCCAAGAATCTGCACTTTCGCAACTCCTTTCAGAAGGTATAGGTTCTTGCGGATGCCCTTTGGAATTGCGTCAGCATCAGAAGTATTTCAAAAGACTCTGAGCGAAATATTCGATTCCTTACTGGGCGTTCATGTGTATGCAGATGACATTTTGATTTGGAGTATCTCGCAGGAACAACATGACCATCGGTTGAGATCAGTACTCGAAGCGGCTAAGCAAGCAGGTCTTAAGCTAAATGCAAAGAAGCTTGTGCAAGGTTGGTGTTCACGAAATAGAATTTCTGGGCGATATTATCTCGAAAGACGGCATAAAGTTCAACCAACGGCTGATCGAGTGCATGAAACAGATGCCCATTCCGGCTGATAAACAGGGAGTGCAACGTCTTCTGGGTGTAGCCAATTATTTTCCCAAGTGCCTTACCTCCCTGTCGCAGAGGACGTCTTCTTTGCGCAGCCTAATCAAGCATGATGCAGTATTTGCATGGACACTAACCCACACGCATGAATAGCGCAGTATCTGTGACAGCCTTGGCCAGCAGCCACTGCTAGCTATCTTTGACCCTCAGAAAGAAACGGAAGTGACGTCAGATGCATAAATGAATGGTTTGGGTTCAGCTCTCATGCAGCGTCACGGAAGTGAATGGCGTCCTGTGGCGTACGCATCAAGGGTGCTGACTGACGCGGAACAGCGTTATTCACAGATATAAAAGGAAGCATAAGCAGTGACTTTTGGCTGCCAGAAGTTTCATTACTTCATCTGTGGTCGACAAATTGTCTTGGAAACTGATCATCGCCGTTGATAGCTATAGCTCAAAAAGCAATCGCTGATATGCTGCCAAGACTACAAAGGTTTTTTATGCATCTGCTCAAATATGACTATGTCCTTCGATACGTTGCAGGAAAAGAACTCATCTTGGCAGACATGCTCTCGCAAGCCACAGCCGTGATGCCGGACCAGGGCAATGCGGATGCTGATGCCAATGTAAAAATCCATGCTGTGAGTGCAGTTACAGCCCTTGTCAGCGACGTCACGTTGAAGTGGCTAAACGAAGAGACTGATAAGGATCCCTACTCACGCGCCGTAATTCAGGCCGTTCGCCATGGTGAAAAAGTTGAAGGAGAGATGAAACCTTTTACAGGCGAGCTGTCAATTGTAAAAGGTATTCTACTGAAGTGTACAAAAGCGATTGTGCCTGTGTCAATGAGACGCGAGATGATGGCACGAGTGCATGAAGGCCACATGGGCCTTCATAAATGTAAAGCAAGGGCAAGAAGATTCATTTTTTTGGCCAAACATTAACGCAGATATCACACAAATAATCCAGAGGTGTGCTGTGTGCAAACGCTATGCATATGATCAACCCACTGAACCACTCATCATTAGACCTACACCGCATTACCCATGGTATAGGGTCGGTGTCGACCTATTCGAATATGGTGGAAGGTCGTATCTTTCAGTGTATGACGCTCTTTCTAACTTTCCAGAAGTGGAGGAGTTGCGTGACACATAGGCGACAACCGTCATCGACAAGCTGTGGCCATATTTGCGAGAGATGGTGTCCCGTATGAGGTGTGCACTGACAACAGACCTCAGTTCAGAAGCAGAGACTTCTGCAGGTTTGCAAGCATGACTTCAGACATGTCACCTCAAGCCCGAAGTTCTCGAGGTACAACGGACTTGCAGAGAAAGGCGTGCAGGTAGGTAAAAAAATTTTGAGGAAGACGAAAGAAGCAAGAGAAGACTTCTGGCTGGGGCTACTTAGCTGCAGGTCAACCCCGTTAGAAGATGGACGATCACCTGGTGCACTACTCCAAGGAAGGTGATTAAGATTGACTCGTCCTGATTTCAGCAACTAGCAGAGAACGCAAGTGTGGAAACATGTTCAAAAGGAATATTCAAGACGGGTTCTACCACCACTGGAAAAGGGACAGACTGTTAGGCTGAAGAAATATTTTGGTCACGGAAAGCGAAAGTGGTTAAGCAGGTGTATCCAAGATCATACGAAGTGTTGACAGAGGACAACAAAACACTCCGTCACAACAGGCAACGTCTGCTCCTCACAGGTGAAGCTTTTATCCAGGAAGCACTGGAAGATGACCACGGTACTGACGAACGCCAGCAAAGTACACACGCCGCTCCCGACCTGCCCAACCAGATTAACGCACCGTCTGTAATGGCGACAGACACCACATCATTACGAAGATCTCGCCGCCAGTTCAGACCACCTCAACATCTGCAGTACGACTCGAATTTCCAACAGTTGTCTTGAACTCTTGACTTTTTAATACTGTGAGGACGTGCATTACATAGCTGCTGTTCTAATATGTGTACTTTCAAAAGGAGAGGGATGTATCATGATCTGATACAGTGAAAGCTCGTTAATTCGAACTTCAATAATTCGAATTTATGGATAATTCGAACTGTACGATTTGGTCCGGCCAAGCTCCACAGAAGTCTATGTATAAAAAAGTCCGTTAATTCGAACGCGAGAAGGTTCCCTCACGGATAATTCGAACTACGCTCGCCTGGCACACGGCCAGAGAAACGCGCTTACTGCCTACACACAAGGCTGTATTGCCTCCGAAACGGAGAGAATGGCGAGAGAAGGCAAAATCGGAAAAAATCTAACCGACGCGGGGTCAGCCAGAAGGCAGCGGCGGCTGCCGCCTCTCCATTCTACGTAACCTCCGAGACTTCTTGCCCGTTTCGAATCTCGGAGGCTTTGCAAATCTTGTACAGCTGCTAATGTTGTGGAGATGGCACGGCAAGCGCCAAAACACAGCTAATCAAGTACGTCGCAGCTGCGCTTGCAATCAAGAACCAACGAATCAGGGCCTTCGCCACCTTCACATGTTCAGCGCCTTTGCCTCGGCAGTCTTCATCGGTTGTGCACCTCTGTTTTCAGCTTAGGAGGTATCGGCCGTCGTGATTCATTGTGATGATGTTAGGCCTCGGCTAACGTTCGTTTCGGTGGACATCGGTGGTGTGGCACAGTCGGAACCAGAGTTTCGACTTGAAGGTGGCGTGTGCCCGCGGCACACGCCATCACTTTCTGACACGCCAAGTTTCTGACATGCCCTACTGCTTCCAAATCGCAGTGTACTGTTGCTGTGCTTCACTTTCGTTAGTTCAAACTTTCGTTAATTCGAACTGAAGCGGCTTCCCCTTGCGGTTCGAATTAACGAGCTTTTACTGTACTACGCTTACCAGCGCAACCCGCGTCATTATTTCTACTCGGCGCGAGCCGTGCCCTTTCTCTTTACTTTTTCCTCTTTGCTCTTGGCGTGTCTTATTAATCAAGCGCAATAGAGGACGCAAGCAGTTTTTCGCCCTTCAACATGTCGGCCTGGACAGTGCTTTGCACATGCCCATAACGCACGGAACGTTACACGGAAAGGCACCCGTTGGTGGATGATTGTGCTCGGAAGGGAAGGGGAAGAGGGCAGCTTTGGAGTAGCAGCGAGGTCGAAAATCGCAGTGAAGAGGCAAGGAGTTGACATGAAGGCGAGTGAGAGGAGTGACTGGTGTCCAAACAGCTTGCAGACTGAAGAGCGAATGAGGAGGGGAAGGCAATGGCCACTTTTAAAGGGGGGTGCAGAGATCACGGAAGACTATGTGAGTATCGCGCCGGAAAGCGCCGCAAATACCGTGGCTTAATTAAGCCTGAAGTTGTATTTGTTGTGCTCAAAAAAAGATTAGCCACTCATTGTGGATACGCAGAGCGATCGTGAAAACTAAACTGTTTTGCAGTAGGGGCTTTGCATAATCACTGGACAATTTTTTCCTGAGGTGTGCAGCTGTGAAGTTTGCAAAACAAGCATTTTTTGGCGCACCGTTGTCAACAACATTGTGCTAATTCTACAGTTCGAGTATCGGTGTTTGCGCACCGTAGCGTCCACGCCATTGACAACTGTCTAGGAACAAAATTCAATGACCCTACCATGCATTTAGACCGTTTGTCTAAAGTCGGATGGCATGAATGAAGCATGAATGGCTTGAGAAAATCGCCGGGGACAAACCAGCTTGCGTTGACCCACCATGTTGACAGCCTGACTTGCAGATGGCAACCCTAGGATTTTTCGTATTTTTGGCAAGTTATCGGCCGATATGCACCGTCAAAAGTGCAACTAAGCTAGGTGCGGTGTTTTGTTGCGATGCAAGCTGATTATGGCGAGCGGCGAGCAAATTTCTAGACTGCCTTCCACAAGGTACTGTAGTCTTCCCGATTTGTTAAACGTAGCTCCTCGCGTCAAACATGGCACTTATAATCGGAGGAACATTTTGTTTTGTGCTTTTCGGCACGTTTCAGTGCCAGAAGTGCTTTTCGACCGGTAAAACTTTGCTCATCAAGCACACTTCATGGAGTGCTACGGCGCAAGTCTGCCCACAGTCTTTTGGCCACTTTTCGGCATCCAAGAGACCACGGTTTTTTGCATCGCAAGGCGTCAGGAAAACTTTATTTTCGTGTGAATTTTATCCCAGGGGATATTAGCGATGTGAATGCGACCCAGTTTAATGGTTTGGGCACGCTGCACCATGGAATTTGACAGCTTCCGTTTTCTCCACAGTAAACAGCTGGGAGCACTCAGCACTCGCTTGGTACCCGTTACTAGGCAGTCATCGGTCGTGCGTTTGGTACTTTTTTGGCCTGTTCTGTGCCTGCATGAGACTAATTCATCGGCAGTATTAATTTGACACTGCATGTGCAAAAGGGTTGCTGCTGCCGAGCGGCGGCAATGCCTCCACTTGCCGCTTCGCTCTAAGTGGACCAAGCTCTTCAGCGCTTCGAGGAATGCGTCTTAAAATGCATGCCTTTGGGTCAGGACCAGAAGAAATTTCAAATAAAGTGATAATTTGAGTAAAGCTATTTTGTTATAATGAGGGATTGCTGTATACAGTAAAACCTCATGCATACTAATACGTGGACTTGTTTATCTTTTTCGGGTGAGCGCTTTTCATCCTCTAACAAATGTTACCGCTCAGCATGGGACGCACCTGCAAGTATCGGAAGTTTCTGGAATGTTGTCAATGGTTCTATCGGCTGTCTGCTGTCTCTGAATTTTCTGTAATCTGATTGCATGTACGCGCGAAGCGAATGGTGTAAAACTTTCTGGAAGACATGCGGGCACCTGCGATTACTCTGGAACGTTTGATGGCTCATGTTTAAAGCCAACGCGCTTGACCATCAGATCAGATTTCGATGATCGCCGACTGTGTTCACCGCTATCGTTGTGCCTTAAATGTAACCTGTTTTTGTGGGCACATAGATTTGGATGCGAAATCGGAGCCTTGGGTTGGGATTTTGTTCTTCTCCTGTGCAGTCTCATGAATTCATTGACTATAGTGCAAAAAAAATACAATGGACAAGAACAAAGTGAAGACACAGAGCGCTTCGTTCTTGTCCGTGGTCTATCTGTTGCGCTTTAGTTAATGATGATTACACACCAACTTGTCTAGTTTTCAGTTCTTATGTCGGACTCATAAGCTCGCTTGTGTCCTGGAATATCTGCATGGCTATGTATCCTGTAACTTAATTTTTGGTCATGTGCTTGCAAGTCGTGCGTCAATTTCCTAATTTTCCTGACAATCTTGTGTGATGTGCAGGCCCAGACAGTTTATGGTGAATCCATGCAGGCGTGCTGGGTGTTGTAGTCAACAAATTTGCACTGCAAGTGCTGCTTTGATTGCTTTCAGTTTAGCTTTTCTAAGTGTAGAATGACCTGGAATGGTACTCACTTGTATGGGGTTCAATTTTATGTAGTGTCATACTACTGTTACACTGCTATTGCCACATCAGTGCACTTTATGTGCCTGATGTTTTCTTGGATCTTCATGATTAGCAACCTCCTCTGTGTGTCTGGCAGTTGCATATAGTGTCCTGGCCTAATTGTCGGCCCTTATATTGCACAGTATGGGCCTGTTGTGTTTCAAGTTCAGGTGCTCCCGAGGGAGCGTTTCTGAAGGGAGGGGTAGTCGTCTTTGCAGCTCGTAATATAGCTGGAATAGTATCTGCGACCAGGTTCCGAGCACTTGAGGCAAAGAATGTGTGCCGCAGGCTGCACCTCTACTCTGTCTAGGTGCTTGTTCGTTTGCTCTTTCTCGTAGAGGTCTTCAAGTTTGGTAAAGTTGGAAATACCAGTCAGTACCTATATGCCTGTGTTCGATGAGTTGTCTTTTTTGTGTGGTTTTTTGCTGCTGGTAATTCATGCAATACAATACCTTGTACACAAGTGCAGCATTAGCGATTTTCCATAGTATCCACTCATCCATCCCTCATGATTTTGAGATTATTCTTTACACCAGGTGTAGAATTTAGGTCCAGACGACATAATTGTTTCACCCACATGCTGGCTCTGCCGTCTTGGTCTTACGCTACCTGAGGACTCGGAGATCTTGACTTGCCAATATATTTGTCTCACTATGTGAAGCACACAACGTGCAATCTGGGATAGCTCTCGATTCTAGTCTTATTTCTGACATAGATGTGAGCTGACTTATCAAAAAGCTATATGCAAAACAAGCTAAGAAAGTTCGCAATGATGTCGAGAGCTTGTTCAATTGTTCTTGGTTTCTGTATAAAGTAGCTTTCCCATAGACTACAGTACTCCATATAATGTAGTACTTGTCGTAGTATGTACGTATTGTTGGTGTGGGTGGGCCAATGTACCTCCAACTCTCACCTGGAATTTTCTTTCTTTCAAAAAGTTACGTTTGAACTTAAGTGCTCTACGACACATTTTCTTGCTCATCGTTTCTCCTATTAGAGTAGCATGAGGTACTGGTGCCCGTGGTGCGAGCACGAACGGGCCGATATGGCCCATGTGCTTTGGGAATGCCAACGCCACGTGGAACAAGGACAAAGAGGAAGGGGGAATACAACAGCGGAACCCTCTGAAGCGGGGCGCCTTGCTGAGAGATGGCAAGCCGCCCTCCTCAGCGAGGCACCCGAAAACCAGGAGTGGGCCGTCCAGCGGGCCAGGGCCGTAGCCGAGGATCTCGAAAGATCTTCCTCGGGCGATGGACCCCTGGCAGCCTAGCCCCGGGCACCAACATCAACAACTGCTGGACAAATAAAGTTTATTCCTATCCTATCCTGGTGCTAAAAGCCTCTTCACTCTCTATATTCTTTCATAAGCGGTATTACACAATGCCCTGTAATAAGGTTTCTGCTGCTTATGGTCCACTCATATCTGCCAGAAGGGATAACGCTTGAAAAAGGTTTTTTTTTGTGCATGATGTAGTATGAGCATTCATGTCTCAACATTTATACATCTGAAGAATCAGCTTCCTGACAAAGTACTTGATATGCCTGGGCATGCTTATTTGTGGAGTGCTGTTGAACAATACATATTGATGCAATGAATGTTGACACATTCGAAGTATCAGAAAAGATGCTTGTTTTACAATTGTGCCCTTTGCTTTCAATTGGTGTTATATTATGCATAAGCATGCCCCCCTATGCAATAGTATATGGAAGTTTATGGGTTCAATAAATGATGATGAACTAGATCTAAGTGCAAGAGCATTTTTTTAACTATGACTCCCATCAAAATGCAGCTGCCATGGCTGGCAATTAAACCCCTCGCCTTGTGTTAGAAGCAGAATACAGTGGCAGGTGAATAAATTGAACAACAATTTTGTTGTCTAGAGATATGTTCTTTTTCTTGCCTGTATGTAGGTAAAACTTGGAATAAGTTTGTGATTGCAAAAAAAGCAGATTGTGGTCCTTTATTGAATAAACCGCATATTGTGTATAGTTGAAATGTAGAAATTTCTTTTAAAATCCCAGGGTGATATGTTTGTGCAAGCAGCATGGTACTTCATTACTTATAAAGGCAGTAATCACAGCGGATATCGTTATGTGGGTTTACACCCTAATATATATGATCACCTGAATACCTTCTACCTTCAATCATGAATACCTTCTTCTGCAAGCGGGCTAGCCGAAAGTGGATGTGGAGGAGCCCGAATGGCGAGACTAGAAATGAAATAGACTTTATACTCTGGGCTAACCCTGGCATCATACAAGATGTGGACGTGCTCGGCAAGGTGCGCTGCAGTTACCATAGGATGGTGAGAACTCGAATCAGCCTAGACCTGAGGAGGGAACGGAAGAAACTGGTACATAAGAAGCCGATCAATGAGTTAGCAGTAAGAGGGAAAATAGAGGAATTCCAGATCAAGCTACAGAACAGGTATTCGGCTTTAACTCAGGATAAGGATCTTAGTGTTGAAGCAATGAACGACAATCTTACGTACATCATTAAGGAGTGTGCAATAAAAGTTGGTGGTAACTTCGTTAGACAGGATACCAGTAAGCTATCGCAGGAGACGAAACATCTGATCAAGAAACGCCAATGTATGAAGGCTTCTAAATCTACAGCTAGAATAGAACTGGCAGAACTTTCCAAGTTAATCAACAAGCATAAGACAGTTGACATAAGGAAGTATAATATGGATAGAATTGAACATGCTCTCAGGAATGGAGGAAGCGTAAAAGCAGTGAAGAAGAAACCAGGAATTGGCAAGAATCAGATGTATGCGTTAAGAGACAAATCAGGCAATATCATTACTAATATGGATGAGATAGTTCAAGTGGCTGAGGAGTTCTATAGAGATTTATACAGTACCAGTGGCACTCACGACGATAATGGAAGAGGGAATAGTCTAGAGGAATTTGACATCCCACTAGTAACGCCGGAAGAAGCAAACAAAGCCTTGGGAGCTATGCAAAGGGTGGAAGGCAGGTGGGAAGGATCAGGTAACAGCAGATTTGTTGAAGGATGGTGTGCAGATTGTTCTAGAAAACTGGCCACCCTGTATACGCAACGCCTCATGACCTCGAGCGTACCGGAATCTTGGAAGAACGCTAACATAATCCTAATCCATAAGAAAGGGGATGCCAAGGACTTGAAAAATTATAGACCGATCAGCTTACTGTCCGTTGCCTACAAGATATTTACTAAGGTAATCGCAAATAGAATCAGGAACACCTTAGACTTCTGCCAAGCAAAGGACCAGGCAGGATTCCATAAAGGCTACTCAACAATAGACCATATTCACACTATCAATCAGGTGATAGAGAAATGTGTGGAATATAACCAACCCTTATATTTAGCTTTCATTGATTACGAGAAAGCATTTGATTCTGTCGAAACCTCAGCAGTCATGGAGGCATTGCGGAATCAGGGTGTAGACGAGCCGTATGTAAAAATACTGAAAGATATCTATAGCGGCTTCACAGCCACCGTAGTACTCCATAAAGAAAGCAACAAAATCCCAATAAAGAAAGGCGTGAGGCAGGGAGATACAATCTCTCCAATGCGCTTCACAGCGTGTTTACAGGAGGTATTCAGAGACCTGGATTGGGAAGAATTGGGGATAAGAGTTAATAGAGAATACCTTAGTAACTTGCGATTCGCTGATGATATTGCCTTGCTTAGTAACTCAGCGGACCAAGTGCAATGCATGCTCACTGACCTGGAGAGGCAATGCCGTAGGGTGGGTCTAAAAATTAATCTGCAGAAAACTAAAGTAATGTTTAACAGTCTCGGAAGAGAACAGCAGTTTACGATAGGTAGTGAGGCACTGGAAGTGGTAAGGGAATACATCTACTTAGGACAGGTAGCGACTGCGGATCCGGATCATGAGACTGAAATAATCAGAAGAATAAGAATGGGCTGGGGTGCGTTTGGCAGGCATTCTCAGATCATGAACAGCAGGTTGCCATTATCCCTCAAGAGAAAAGCGTATAACAACTGTGTCTTGCCAGTGCTCACATACGGTGCAGAAACCTGGAGGCTTACGAAAAGCGTTCTACTTAAGCTGAGGACGACGCAACAAGTTATGGAAAGAAGAATGACAGGTGTCACGTTAAGGGATAAGAAAAGAGCAGATTGGGTGAGGGAACAAACTCGAGTTAATGACATCTTAGTTGAAATCAAGAAAAAGAAATGGGCATGGGCACGACATGTAACGAGGAGGGAAGATAACCGATGGTCACTAAAGGTTACGGACTGGATTCCAAGGGATGGGAAGCATAGCAGGGGGCGGCAGAAGGTAAGGTGGGCGGATAAGATTAAGAAGTTTGCAGGGACGACATGGCCACAATTAGTACATGACCGGGGTAGTTGGAGAAGTATGGGAGAGGCCTTTGCCCTGCAGTGGGCGTAACCAGGCTGATGATGATGATGATATATGATATATGATTACCAACCTATTAGAAACTTCTTAGAAACATGTAGGGCATGGATGTTTCTGCACACTCGATCAGCTGTGAACATGCAAGATCTGTTTGTATATAAAAGATTCAAAGATAGGCAGGAAGGGACGCAACTGGCTGACTTCACTGCACAGTTTTGATTTACTTTTCTTTAACGTGTCATCATCTACTGCTTCATCTCCACAAGAAAAGGCTGTTTGCCTGCTTTTTGCATTGTTGCACGAGTTTTACATAACAATGCAGCAGGGTACGTTGTCACTGTGCCACTACAGCAAGCGAATAATTTACTTAATTTACTAACCGTAGAGTTAATTACCGTTCAAAGCAGATGTTAACACAGGTGCAGTAAGGATACAAAGTCCGCAACATATTCAATGTTTATTGGTTTCTGTGCAAGAAAAAAAATTCTTCAGTGAAGCGATGCAACTTAACGTGCATGAAGTATTCGAAAACGAATTAACGATAATGTTTAATCAAGCCACAGAGTTAATGCTATCATAGAAAACTGTTGGCATCAGGAGTGCTGATGTCTGGTCACTTAAGCCTACACATTTTCTCTGTCAAATTTAATAAGTAAGTGGTGTAAGATAACCTTTCAAGATGCATCAGGAAATTCACGCCTGAAAACTGACAAGAAGATGTAACTGAACGGTACTGCATTCAGCACAACGTTGAAACTTCAGGTACTTTGCTGCCTTGTCATTTGCCCTTGCCGAGGTTGAAATCATGTAAGCTGCTCCGTACGCGTGATTTTTGTATGCTACTCAAACAAAGAAAATTGTGACGACCTCAAAAGGCCATGTTGTCTCGTGGGAATCGAACACCTCGCAGTATTAACAACTCACAAAGGTGTACGAAGCAAACGAACGCATGGAAATGGGAGAATGGAATCTGTGGTACAAGTTTTTTATTTTCCCTTTGTGTATGTACTGAATTCGGCAATCCGCATTTACGTGCATTGCACTTGTTGAGCGAGACGCCATTTCCCCAAACAAACCGGCAAAAGAGCTCTCCGTGCAATTTCGATGAAAAATCGCTGCGATCACTGCGGCGGTGCGACAGTGCAACAGACCGGTTGGTTGCAGCCGAAACTCGGGGGGCCGGCACTGCGACTGCGATTTTCGTCGCAAACGACGGAAATCGCTCTTCCGGTGCGACGAAAATCGCATCATGTGTAACATTTTGAGAAGCCCACAAACATTGACACCAAAGACAACATAGGGGAAATTACTTGTGCTTAATAAATGAAATAAAGAAACGATAAATTATTGGAAATTAGAGTGGATGAAAAAATGACTTCGCGCAGGTGGGAACCAAACCCACAACTTTCGCATTTCGCGTGCGATGTTCTACGAATTGAGCTACCACGGTGCTGTTTCCCCATTCACTTTTTGGGGTATTTATGTGTCCTTGTAGAGAACCCTGGGAGTGTTAGCCAGCGCCATCACTCACATACCTTGGTAGCGGATGTGGAATGTCCTTTTTGCCACAGGTGTCACGAGAACGTGATCTTTTTTGGGTGAAGGCAACTGGTCAATAAACCCACACACGCTACCTGAAGGCATCAATGTTGCCGGATTCAAGACCCTCGTTACGTAATAAACGAGAAGAGAGGGGGTTAACTGAGGGTCCCAATTTTTATTAGTCATATCATGAGAAGCCAACAAACACTGACACCAAAGACAACATAGGGGAAATTACTTGTGCTTAATAAATGAAATAAAGAAACAATAAATTAACGGAAATTAAAGTGGATGAAAAAGCAACTTGCTGCAGGTGGGAACCGAACCCACAACCTTCGCATTTCGCGTGCGATGCTCTACCAATTAAGCTACCGCGGCGCTGTTTCCCCATCCACTTTCTTGGGTATTTATGTGTCCTAGTAGAACCCTGGGAGTGTTAGCCAGCGCCATCACTCACATACCTTGGCGGCGGACGTGGAACGCCCTTTTTGCCACAGGCGTCACGAGAACGAGATCTTTTTTGGACGAAGGCAACTGGTCAATAAACCCACACACGCTACCTGAAGGCATCAATGTTGCCCGATTAAAGACCCTCATTATGTAATAAACGAGAAGAGAGGGGGTTAACCGAGGGTCCCGATTTTTATTAGTCATATCATAAGAAGCCAACAAACACTGACACCAAAGACAACATAAGGGAAATTACTTGTGCTTAATAAATGAAATAAAGAAACGATAAATTAATGGAAATTAAAGTGGATGAAAAAACAACTTGCCGCAGGTGGGAACCGAACCCACAACCTTCGCATTTGGAGTGCAATGCTCTACCAATTGAGCTACCGTAGTGCCGTTTCTCCATCCACTTTCTTGGGTATTTGTGTGTGGGTATTTGGGTATGTGTGGGTACTTGGGTATTTACCAGTTGCCTTCACCCAAAAAAGATCACGTTCTCGTGACGCCTGTGGCAAAAAGGGCGTTCCACGTCCGCCGCCAAGGTATGTGAGTGATGGCGCTGGCTAACACTCCCAGGATTCTACTAGGACACATAAATACCCAAGAAAGTGGATAGGGAAACAGCGCTGCGGTAGCTCAATTGGTAGAGCATCACACGCGAAATGCGAAGGTTGTGGGTACGGTTCCCACCTGCAGCAAGTTGTCTTTTCATCCACTTTAATTTCCATTAATTTATTGTTTCATTATTTCATTTATTAACGCAAGTAATTTCCCCTATGTTGTCTTTGGCGTCAGTGTTTGTTGGCTTCTCATGATATGACTAATAAAAATCGGGACCCTCGGTTAACACCCTCTCTTCTCGTTTATCATGCGTAACAGGCTTTTGTTGGCGATCTGACTCTGGAGCCTTCTCTGCGCTGTGTCGGAGAGTCGATGAACCCTGCCGTAACCCCTTTGTGCGTTGCGGTGTGGAGGAGCGCAGTGCCCTTTCCTGACCGTCGCTTGTAAGTTGAGCCTTGCGCAAACCCATCTCCACATAACTGGCGCCCAACTTGGTTTAGGCATGGCATCAGAGCAGGCCCCTTCAGGGCCCTCGTTCCTGCTTGATTTCATGGCTACTGAATTAATGTCCTTCGATGCGGAAAACACTGACAGCATAAAGTTCGTTCGCCTCGGCGACCCTCTGCTCTCGGCCACTGGGAGCGATCCCTTCTTTGGACAGCCCTTTGGTGACGTCAACCGCTCGGATGCGTAGCCTAGTTCTAGCCTAGTCAGTTTTGGTTTTCCTCAACTATTCCCAACATGCTGTTCCCGCTCGCTGGCCCCTTTTTGTCCCGAGTGCAGTTGAGTACCCCATGTGCCATATCCGCATCACCCCGCTTAGGTGCTGGCACAAACTCGCTCGCTGGCCTCTCTTTGTCCCGAGCGCAGTTTGATGTCCAGTGCGCCGCAGCGGAGCCTCCTTGCCTTGCTGGCCTCTCATTGTCCCGAGCGCAGCTGGTAGGCAATGTCAAGCGCGAGCCGCCCCACTCAGCCGACAATGTCGCCACGCTTTCGACTACCGCTTGCCTCATGCGCAGCTAGGCTACATTTTCGACACACGTGAGCCTCCCTGCTCTGCTGTCGATCCGTTTGCCGGTTGTGTGAGGCCTCGTGCACCTGTTGGAGCGGCAACCCAGCTCTCCTCTATGCCGTTTTCTGGCCGCTCAAGGTCGGGCGTGCGTTTGGGCAAACTGGCGTTGGGTGGCCCTTCTCAGACCGCCGCGCCTGGTCCGGAGCAAACCCCACTGCACACTGCAGCTGCACAGCTTCTCCAAGTCTTGATGGAAGCGGCGCGCTCGCAGCTTAGTGCTCTAAAGGGACACCTCCAGTCCCCTCAGCCAGGCATGCCAAGCGGCCTACGGGTATCCCTCCTGAAGTACGGCGGTTATTCGGACCGCATGAGTGCTACGGAGTACCTCGAGGTGCTGCACCGCTATCAACAGGCAATGCAGCTGGACGACAGCGTGATGCTAGGCACTGTATTGCCCGTCTCGCTAAAAGCCCACGCGGCACAGTGGTACCGACTTGTCAGCCACCAAGTTCGTTCAATGGAGGAGTTTAGGACGCTTTTCCGCAGCGAATTCCTCCCTCCTGACTATGAGCGCCGCATGCGTCACAAGCTAGAGCTTCACACCCAACACCCCGACGAATCTCTGCTCAAGTATGTCAGGGCTCTGCAGGAGCTCTATTTTCTTGCTGACCCTTTAGCATCTGACGCCGAGAAGGTGGAGCGGGCCATTCATCAAGCCCATCCAACCTTCGCCGCTTACATTAAGAGCACCTGTTATCGTGACCTAAACGAGTTGGCCTCTGATGTGAAGCTGATTCAGGGTGACATACTGGAAGCGAGAGCCTATTGCCCACCGCCGTCCGCCTCTCTCAAACCTCACTGTGCGTGGGCTGGCGGTGAGACGTCACATCCGTAATTCCCCGAAATACGAGGCAGCCTTGGCCACAAGAGAACACCAAGATGCGCGTGACCTTTCTGACTGTGCTCTCGACCCATACTCGCATGCCTGGGCGCGCTGTTCTGCCCCGCATGGCCAACGAGAACGCGAACCTTGTGCCTTTGCACACGAGGGGAAATCCGATCGTGGTGTTCCTTTTGCTAGCGAACGGAAGCTATCTAGCGCTCGAGACATGCCCAGATCCCTCAGTTGGATCGAAGCATTGTCTGCTACCATTGTCATGAACGTGGCCATATTGCCCGAACATGCAAAGCGCGCCGCCTGACGCAAGAACCTCCTCGCACGTCAGGAAACGGCGTGAGCTGCCGGTGAGTTCCCCATCGCAATCGCAGACGGCGACAGCAGGAGCGCATGGTGGTGAAACGCAACTTCTGGCTCCAATAACGTGTTGCGCTGGAACTGACTCTTCCCCCACATCGGCGCCTTTTATCGCCCTTACGATTGCTGGTCGACAGTTTGTGGCACTGTTGGATAGCGGGGCTTCGGTCTCCCTGCTCGGCGAAGAGGTTATGGCTTATTTGCCCCGGCGTTCTGTCTGCATTAGAACCTGCGACATCACCTTCCACCTAACGACCGGCACGGCTAACTTGTGCGGCTTTGTGCAGTTGGTTGTGCGCTGGGGGAGTATCGCGTGCGCCGTCAGTGCATTGTGCATCTCTCGGGTCTTTCCGTGCCCGTGATTCTCCAGCGCGACTTCCTCGCACGCACGGGTATAGCGATTGACGTCACAAGAGGAGGCTACAGGGCAGGCCCTTCTGACCCCCTGCAACCCTTTGCTACACTCTCGCTGGCTGCAGCGGCCCCTTAGACGCCGGAGGCCACGCGAGAGCAGGAGGAGAGGAGACCTACCGCTGCCCTCTTGGCTCATGTCCCTCACTCTGCCGCCAATACTGGCCCCTTGGCCAGCACGGCAGAAAATGGTCGGTGCGAACCACTTTCTCACGAGTATTGCACTGCTACGGCAGTCAACGTGCAGGCTACCCTGGCGACCACACCGTTAAGCAGTGGCTCTGACTGCTCGCTGCCGCCTTTGTCAGACAGCTTGTCAGAGCACAAGAAGGCATGCCTGTCATCGCTGCTGACTCGTTTCAGCACGATGTTCACTGAGCGACCGAGTTGCACCTCTCTTGTGCAACATCGGATCAACACAGGCGACACACGGCCATGGAAATGCAATCCTCGCCCCGTTAGTGTGGCCAAGAGGAATGCAATCAACCAGGCATTGGATGAGCTTATTGAGACCGGTATTGTCCGATGCTCAAACAGTCCATGGGGTTCACCGGTCGTAATGGTCCCCAAAAGAGACGGCCTTTATTGACTCTGTGTGGACTACCACCAGCTGAACGCAGTCACGAGGAAGGATGCTTATCCTATGTCTAACATGGAATCTATCGTGGCTAATCTAGGCGATGTGTGCTGCTTCCCCACCCTGGATGCTAGCCGCGGTTACCTGCAGGTTAAGATGGAGCCAGCTTATGTGGAGAAAACTGCGTTCACCACTCACTGAAGCCTTTACCAGTTTAACCATATGCTATTTGGCTGCTCTGGAGCTGCAGCTACATTCCAGAGATTAATTGACCGCATTCTGGGGGATGCTAAGTGGCGCTATGGGCTGGCGTACCTTGATGACATTGTCATCTCTCAAACAATCGAGGGGCACTTCCGCCACCTGGAGGATGCCCTCGAAAGGTTGCGTGCCACCGGGTTGACTCTAAACCCGAAGAAAGCCCAAATAGCTGAGACTCACATTTCCCTATTGGGCTTTACCTTCAACAGAGGTCGTGTTCTGCTGTGCGATGAGAAGGTGTGGGCTATCCTCGAATACCCAACGCCAGCGAACATTCAGGACCTTAGGCACTTTTTGGGAATGACGAACTACTACAGACAGTTCATCCCGAATTGTACCGCTCTCCAAGCGTCCTTGACCACACTGTTGAAAAAGTTGGCACGATGGAGCTGGGGTCCTGAGCAGGAGGGTGCCTTTCATGCACTATCCCGAGCTCTAGTGGACACAGCCGAACTGAAGCTGCCTGACCTCAACAGGGAGTTCATTGTCCAAGCTGACGCAAGCGACTTGGTGCTGTACTGCTTCAGGAGCACAATAGCGTTCTCGGACCAGTGGCTTTTGCCAGCAAGTCAGCGTGATTGAAAGGTAGTGTCTCGCTATAGTTTTTGCTCTCCAGAAGTTCGACTGCTACGTTGACGGAGTGCAGTTTGTGGTGGAGACGGACCACATGGCACTCACCTGGCTTAAGTGCTTGCACAAGCCCTCAGGCCGCCTCATGCGCTGGGCGTTGACACTGCAGTGGTCCAACTTTGTTGTCCGCTACTGGAAATGGAGTTCGAATGTGGTGGCTGACGCCCTGTCGCACGGCCCCATTTCGGCGTCTGACCCTTTGGTCCGTCACTCCCATGAGCATTCGCACCAAGTAGAGACCGGAGCCTCAGTCTCCCATGACTCAAACGGCGCCAATTCGCACTCAGTAGAGGCTGGAGCCTGTGTCTCCAATGGCTCGAATGGCGCGACCCCCGATGGTGAAGCAATCCCCAGATTGCCAGCCTCGGGAGAGGACGTTTACCTGGTGGACCCCTTAACTTCCTCGGGTATCGTCTTGAGTAGGCAAGAACTACTTAAGGCACAGCAGAGCAATCCATTTTGTTGACAAATCGTTGACGGGTTCAAAGAGCCGGGCTCCCAAGAGCAGCGGGGCGGCAAAGCCGTCGGGTGCACGCGGACAGCTGGTATTGCTGTTGGCGCCGAGTGTGACACAGCTAGTACTGTTGTGGGCACGTTGGATACGCATCTGCTTGACGCTGATGGAGCTCTCCTGCACTATATCCCATCTGAGGAGGCTCCCCAGGAGTCTTTTGAGGTGGTGATATCCTGCAGCCTAAGGAAAGCCACCCTCAGCTATTTCCACGACGCACAGTTGGCTGGAGATGCGAGTGGCCTTAAGACTTTCCAAAAGTTGTGCCGCTCTGCTACCTGGTCAGGCATGAAGCGTGAGGCTCTTCACTATGCCCACTCGTGCCGCGTGTGCCAATGCATGAAGCCTCAAGCAGGCAAACACCCCGGGCTCATGCAGCCAATCGACAGCCAGCTACCCTGGCAAGTCGCGGCCTGTGACATTATTGGACCCTTTCCCAGAAGCCGGCAAGGCTACACTTTTCTCTTGGCTGTCACAGATCACTTCACAAAATGGGTTGAACTTTATCCCCCTTGGAAGTTAACGGCATGCGCAATCTGGGACAAGTTGACCGAGGTCTTTAACTGCTTCGGCTTTCAGGCGGAGCTGATATCAGACAACACATTCTACTTCATGGCCAAGGTGTTCGTGAAAGCGTGTGCTGCCTTTAGAATTAAGCACCGCAAGACTACCACGTATCACCCACAGGCCAACCCGACAGAGCGGATTATCCAGAACCTCACGCCCTTGCTCGCTGCTTTTGCCCAGCAACACAGGGATTGGGATGCCTGTCTTAAAGAGAAGCTTCTCCTTGCGTTCTACAGTGAACCGTTCGACTGGGTACACGGCCGCTTTCCTCAACTTCGGGAGAGAGCTGCCAAACCCCATGGACCGTATTTTGCAGACCAGCAGCAGGGCGTGCGCCAGGAAAGCGGGCTTTTCCGGCTACATGGCGAAATTGCACTCACGAATGGACGCGGCTTTTGACCTAGCCCGTTCCAACCTGGCAAAAGCGCGAGCTGGACAGAAGGTCTAATATGACCAGTCACATAGGGATGTGCACTACGGTGTCGGCGATGTCATCCTCAGACGCAACCATGTCATGAGTGGCGCTGCCGAAGGCATCTCTGCCTCCCCGTTGGCCAAATGGTCGGGCCTGTACCGAGTGGAGACCAAAATGTCCCTTCTGGCATATAAGCTGGCTGACTTCCAAGGGAGACCAGTCGATGGTCCAGTTCACATCTCGGAACTCAAACCTTTCGTTGTCAGAAGCAGCGACTGGGGAGAGGGGGAGGCAGTCAACGAACCGTAGCCAAACCATGACACAGCTGGCCCCAAGCGACGCCCCCGGTACAACCTGCGGAGACGCGCCTAGACAGCTTTTCTCCCACCAGCTTGTAGCCAGACTTCATTCCCTACTGGGCAGGTGAACAGAGAAATGCAGCTACAGTGCGAGGGCACACATCGAAGCGGTGACAGACCTTTGTGGCCCAGTATCCCCTCTTATGTGTTTTCCGAGCCTCAGCCTGGCAAATGCCCCTTCTTGGGCAATCAGCCGCATGAGCACCTTTTTGGCAAGCCGGCTATGCCGGAGGGCTTTCCTGTCCTGTCCCAAGCGTCGTTGAGTCTCCTTCCTGCGCCTGGTCCCACTGTGCCGCCAGTCTTGCTGACCACAAGGCCAGCTGTCCCTGGTCCTGCCGATGCGACGGACTCCTACCTTGGAGGGCCACGAACTTGTACCAGCCTTGTCTCCTGCTGCCTAGGCCGCCGTTCACTGCGGCTGGTGCATCCAGTCAAGCGCTAGCCCCTGGCCAAGGGTGGTTACTCCAGCTGCTGCTGGTACAGCCTGGCTACCAGTCATTCCGGTCTGCCGTTCCTGTCAGCACACAATCCAGGGGGCCCAGTGACTTTCGTGGTGGCCGCTGCGCCATAATGGCAGTCACGCCTCACGCGTCCCTGGCAGCTCGTGTCTGGCAGACCTCAAGCATTGCTGGCTGACGCACGGTGCTGCCCCACTCCGTCTTTCCTGGCCTCGCAACCCTTCTTCCTGGCTGTGGGCACTTCTTGGTGTGTGGAACTTTTGTGACTAAGGCTGGCCCTCCCTGGTTTTGCATCAAGAGAAGCGTCATCTTCGCCTCTTTGTACTGCGGCATGTCTCCCTGACCTGGTTCTGAGGATGACGGCGGCACCCTCTTGGACATCGCCCTGTTGGCTTTGCCTACTTTGGCTGAGTCAACCTTGCCACTTGGCCTCGGTCGGCCTCCTTTACAGGCTGGCCTCGGTCTTTAGAAGGGGTAATGTGGGGATCGAGGTGCCTCCCCGCGCATCGTCCCCCAGCTTGTGCATTGTGCTTAGCTCGATCTACGGGAACCACCGCTGTAACGGCAACATGGCGGATGCAGCTAGCGCGTCAGAGCTAATTTCCCGTGCAAATCGTGCTTCTCTCTCCCCGGCTCGAATCACCACGCGGGCAAGTGCCACCAGGACGCAGCCTGATTGGCCTCCCGAGTGGCAGGCCCCGGATGCCCTCTCTACCCGAGCTCTCTTCCGCTGAGCGCTTCATCGCCGTGGCAGATACTCACAGGCCTGCAACGAGTTCGCTACATGGGACCTTTGCTCCCGTGACTCCTCGTTCCCGAGCTTGTTGGACAGCTTATCGGTTAGCCCTAGCGCAGCAGGCACGCATACTCGATCGGTCTTGTGGTGAGAGTTTGTTCGCAAGCGCCGTGATTGTCGCACTGTTCTGTATCTTGGTTGAAAAAACCCACGTTTGTTGGCGATCTGACTCTGGAGCCTTCTCGGCGCCGTGTCGGAGAGTCAACGAACCCTGCCCTAGCGCCTTTGTGCGTTGTTGAGTGGTGGAGCGTCGTGCCCTTTCCTGACCCTTGCTCGTAGGGTGAGCCTTGTGCAAACCCATCTCCACACACTGGAGAGCTTATTGTTTAATTTCCTAAGGTTACAACACTTTGCTTCCGAAATTTTATTGTTTGTTTATGTTCGTTTAAGTTCGTTTTATCAAAACAGTGGTCTTGCATTTCGACGAGTACACTAGTACACTCGATGATATGCTACTTTTGAGATCATGCTCAGTGCCTCGACTAAAGGCACTGAGCATGATCTCAGAACTCATATTTCCCTTAATGAGAAAACTAAATATTATGTTTCTACCGTTGCTCTGTTTTGAAAATTTTGCATGTGAACCAAAACTGTTATCAACCATTATGAATCATTTCTTTTTCATTCCAGAGCAGGTCCAGAACTGAACATTTTTCAGTGGAACGAAACTAAAGGCTGAACAAAAAAACATTTCATTCTGGCACCCTGTAAGGTTCAACTGTGCTTAAATATGGCAAGAATGGTGGTACGAGTCAACACATCAATGCCATATTTGCAGTTCTAGCCTAAAATTTGCCCGCTTGGTTACATCAAACAAAATATGTGAAGCGCACATGTGGATTTTGCATATTGTGCATTTCACTTTGTGACGTAGGCTATTAGATGGACTTTCTAGAAACGCCACAATGTTTGATTCATGCCAAGGGATGGCTTGGGAGTTGTGCAATTATTAGAAAACTCAAACTGCATGAGATTAATTCTTCTAAGCGGCTTTTCTAAAGTTTCGTGCAAGAGAACAAACTCTCCTTCAGCTGTGTGACAGTAGTACTACAGTCGAACCTACTTATAACGAACTCGATAGTTACGTGAAAAGTGGTCGTTATATCAGTAGTTCATTATATATGGACTTGCCCTTAAAAACACTGAAAAACTAACTGCACTGATGCTGGCATCAGCAGTTAGAATTTGGCAGCGCTTTCGTCTGAAAACCATATTTTCAGTGTCATTTTTGTTCCAGGTGTGTTTCTGCACCTAGCTGCAAATTTCCGTAAGAAACGTCCACATAAAGAACAAAATGTGGCATCGTATAGCTGTTTCAAAACGGCGCCCAGTTCCGATCAGCTGTAATTTAAAAACTGCAAGCATAGCTGCCATTTTTTATTCGAGAACTTGTGATATAGTTTTCTGCCAACAGGACAGACTGTATTCTGCGAAAGAGATCAAAGCATTCTAGTTGGCCGGAAGCATGAACTACAGCAGCATGCTGCCATTCTGTGAAGGTCTCGGACATCGTGGTCTCCCCAATGCGACTGCGTGTCACCACACAAGAGCCATAAAATTATGTTATCTATGTCGCTTAGAGAGGGGAAAAAATGCGATGTTCAAAGGGCAAAATGTCACCACGAGCTATTATCAGAGCAATTGGCAATACGTAAACGAATCATCGCCAAACCATGATCTCCTGATACTGGCATAGTAACCACCGATCTTTTGCAACATTGCGTGATGGCAACGTGCCTACACGGGCCTTCTGAATGTGACAGGGATGCCTGAGTGGCTGTTGTTCTCAGGATGGGACACACATAAATGGTCATTCAAATACGTTGAAATAGGCATAGTTTACATGGTTCCGCATGGACAATTGTGCAAAATCAAGAGTACTACCGTCATGGCATCTGATACTGCACCAGTGCATGCACCATTGCACGCCCTGTGCCATGCTGTTTATGCTGTACCTCCTTCTCTATGCAAAAAGGTGAGGCGTGCAGACATGACACAAGAGAAGAGAAGTGGACAACATGAATGCCGACTATCAACTGAAGGGAGCACCAAGGCGAAAAGAAGAAAGAAGACAAAACTCATCTGCGCAAGCTCTGGAATGGTATCACCACGTGTCAGTCGGGTGCATGTGCCGCTCTACGCGAGAGATAGCTGTTAAGGCACTTAATCTCTTCTTTATGTAAAGTAATCGAAGCCTGACTCACGCACGCACTTCCACCATTATAGATATGCTATGCCTCTACCATGACGCGTATCTTCATTCTTGTGCATGTACAATATCGCGCATTCATCTAACTCTGGCGTGCAGTTACAATCTTGGCAATGTAGGGAAAGATTAGAAGGCAATCCACTGGTTAACGACCTTTTATGTTCCATTAGCCTCTGATTGATACACCGCCCCCTTTGCCCTATGTAGAACTGGCCACAGCTAAAGGGAACATTATAAACCACACCCATACGACAGTCAGTAAAACTGTTGTTCTTATTGTGCTTCACAGGACAAATATCTGTTCTTTTTTTGCCTTTTACCTGCTCCTTTTTCCTCTGCACAGCAGCGCATATCTTATCTAGCTTATAGGGAGCTATCTCTCAAGTGGACTGGCACATGTACCCGACTGACACGTGGTAATACCATTCCAGAGCTTGCGCAGATGAGTTTTGTGTCCTTTTTATTTGTTTCGCCTCAGTGCTCCCTTCAGTTGATAGTCAGCGTTCGTATTGTCCACTTCTCTTGTGTCCTGTCTGCATGCCTCACCTTTTTGCATAATGAATCCTTACGAACTAGCTCAGCTTTCTGTCATTCTAACCTCCTCCTCCTTCCAGGAGGCATCCCTAAATGCGAGGGACCTTCTTAAAGGCTTCCATAATCCACGTGTGGTGGCCGCTCGGTCATCTTGATGGCCATTTCATCATCATGGTTTCACTAGAGCGAGGCGTGCGCTGCTGTGCGCCCAGTTTGGTCATGTTTCCGTGCTTATGCACTTCACGTGTGTCCTTTTTTTTGTGGCCTGGTTTGAAGGATTTGTTACATCAAGAAGCAGTTACAATAGGCATAGTCTGAAAATTGCAAATGCACTGAAATGTGGTCATTATAACCAATAGATTCTTATATCTGGGATTGTTATACATGGGTTTGACTGTAGTACCAGAAAAGATGCAATATCATGTGGCTTACTCTACTTCCCGGCAGTGATCTGAGAGCCTTGATGGCTTGCTGCACTTCATCCTTCTCTTCAAAATAAAGATAGCTCTTCACCTTTACGAGTCGCTGTAAAAAAGAAAGGGAGGAATGTGGAAAATAACTCACACACAAACGCCAACAAGAATCAAAGAAAGAAGAAAGGTTCATGCTACATGAACAAATACCTTATATACTCGCGAAATGAATACGAATGCACATTTTTTCCTGAAAAAACTGAAGCAAAGTTGGGGATGCACTTATTATGCGGGGTATATTTTATGGGAACTTTTTGAAATCTAAAAAATTTTAGAGTAAGACGGTAAGGATTTGAAAACCGAATGACATAACTTAACTCTGCAGTAAAAATACATGTGCACTGTTTGGAAACCATAACAATGATTTTATTGCACTTCACTGCTTCGCTCTGCTGGCCACTTCATACACTTCAAGGTACGTTCAACTACAACTCGTCCTACCAGCCGCTTCCGATCGTCTGCCGTTATTGCAAGCATCATGTTGAAGCGGTGCTTCCCTGCACCTGTTGTTTTGACAAGCACAATGTGTACACCTCCTTTGTCGACAGTACTGCTCATCGGCATGTCAAAGTTATCTATGTCTGATCAGCGTTTCAGTTTAACAAGCAGATAAACTCTGTCCCACAACAGGTGTATAACTCCAACTTAGAGCCCATTGCACACAGCAAAGCCAGAAACAGGCAGAAAAGCGAGCAGCAAGGTCCCAAGGAATTCGAAACTACGCCAAACTATGCCTGCTATGCCAAACAAGCACCAGCCGCTCCTTTTTCACTTGGACTTTCCCGGGCGCCATGCCCGACCTGCACTCTCTTAGCACTCTCTCTTATCACGTCCCGGTAAAGTTGCTGTCGCAGAGAGCAGGGGACGTAGTCTGTAACAGTCCACTTAGTGGACTTGTCCATTTCGTCTGCTGTTGAAGTGCTGATTGAATGGGCCGGGTTACGCTATAGCAGAAGCCGCGTACCACAGCCAATCAGCACTTCAGCAGCAGACGAAACGGACAAGTCCACTAGGTGAACTCTTACAGAATACCTCGCCAGGTGCACGTTTTAGGCTCTCTCGAGTCTGTGAGGTGCCTTTGTGCTGGCACTGGCGGCAAGCATGCGGTAAGAACAGGCTAAGCGTTATCACGGTCACTTTTTCCGACAGGCCTTGAGAGACCGTGATAACGCACAGCCTGTTCTTGCCATGTGCTTGCCGCCAGTATTCTCTCGTCATCGCTTTGCTTTCAGCTTCTCCGTCATCAAAATCACTGCCACTGCCAATGTGCTGTCATGGCATGTTTGCCACTAACGTGTATCTGCAACCTATAGAAGTTAGCTGCAGAATTTCGTTTACATGATCTTGGCATTTCTCACGTGGAATTATTAAAGGGCCCCTGAAACGGTTCGTACAAATTTTGCAGACACGTAGGGTACAGCTCAAGTAGAACATTCGCACCACAATTTAAGTGAAGCGTTAGGTTTTAATGGAGCTACAAGCGATTAGAAGTTACCCTCCTCCCCAGCCATGCTTTTCCTCCTCAACTCGTTCACTGAGCGATCGGGGCTAAGCTCTGCCTTCACTGGCTCTGCGTCACGATGCGACGTCACATCGTCCACTTCCGGTTGTTTTGGAGCCCGCCCTCGCCCGCGAGAAACCTCTCCGCTAGCCGCTTGGTCGTCGACCTCAAGCGAGAGCTATCGAAGCAGCATGCGCTGAGAGCATTCTGTCGTAGCGCCGAACGTATCTGGTGTTCCGGTAATCACACACTACCTGAATATTTCGACAGAACGGTGGAGACATAAACTCAAGCTGATGAAGGAACTTTAGCGTACACATACGTGAGCTGCCTGATCGGTCTCCACGGTCCAGCCACCCGTTGGCGCAGAGCTTAACCAGCCAAGAAAGAGCTAATATTGCTCTAACCAAGTGTAAAACATTTCAAACATTTACAAAAACAATGTGTTAACAATTACACTACTGCGAAAAATTTACACCAGCAGCAAAGAAGAATACATTTTGCTACTGCTACCATGTGTGGTTGAGCTCTATGCCACCAGGTGGCTGCACCGTGCAAACCATTCACATTTGCGCTTCTGTTCATCTCCTGAAACGACACTCAAGGGGACACGGCCAGGCCCTGTCCGCTTGCGCTTGCGTTTACCCTAATACCGGACTCGCGAAACGCTATTGCGTTAGTAATCTTCCGGTGTAAAGTGACGGCCGCAATCGCACGCGGCAGTCCGATGCGCTGCAGCCAGTCCGCTCATCTACTGGCTTGCAGAGGGACACTATGTCGCAACTTGACATATTGCCAGTCGCTACATTTGCAGTCCACAGCGCAACAAAGTCGAGTCATAGCACTCGCGAAAAGACAAACCGACACTGACGCCGGAGCTGTCGTCAAAGACGGAGCACATTGTAACACAAGCAGACGACACTTGCTGTGTGCCGGAAGTGCTTAAGTGTACTGAAAAATTTTGCTTGTACATTCTCTTTACGTTACTTTCTTTTTATAAAAAAAAATTAACTACATCATTTGTTTACCATAAAGTTGGAAAAAATATCGATCACGCGGACTGGTCAGCCAATCGGATAGCTCGCCCCACTGACGTCACATGGGTGATTTCGGTCATATGGGTAGGGGCGGCTTAAAATTCCGCCGAGCAGTGTGCAGCGATCGGCAGCGGTGTGCATTTTTAAAACCTTATAATAAATTACACGCAAGTGGGGGGAAAACAAAATCTAAATTTTCAAGAGTGAAGTTCATGATGCATTTATTAAGCAAGCGTGTTCCTTACGTGAATATATGTGGTATATTAAACAGTAGACCTTCATTAATAAGTTATGGAAAAAAACATGAGAAAAAATGTACCAGCTGGGAGAACATATGATCTAAAGTCACTGAAAAATTTGATGAGACTCAACCACAGTTGACATCTAAGTAAGGTGAAGCGTTATGCAAATGGTTGCAGCACGAGACACTGACGGGCACCAAGCTTGTGGAGCCCGAGTGGCGCAAGAAACGTATTGTCGTCCTTGCGGCTTCAGCAAGCTGCATTTGTGCTGCTTGAATTCAGCCTCATTTTTTGCATCTGAGCTACAGTAGACTAAGCATTGCTGCTATCGGACATCTTCTTAACCCTATCAAGAGGCCATAGCATCTCATCTTTGGTGCATTTGACATACCACATTTTTCAGATACCTTGCAGACAAAGGCAGCCTAGCGAACTTACAGAGGAGGCACAAAGCTACCACAGCTCCCACAGCTGCAGCGGCGTGTGGACTGGAGTGCACTGGAACGCTGCATTGATCCGCTAATAACAATAGCTTCTCACTATTTGGGGTGAGCTCCACCACTGGAAAAGCTGGTGCCACCATCAGCGGGACATGGTATGACGGATCACATGGACACAGTGACCGCGTTGGCTGCTTCAGAATTGCCAAAGTGAGCTGAAAACGAAAGTTTCAAGTCCCACCTGCACTGCAGTTCTGATTAAGTGGGGAGGTTTTCGCGTTTAAGGTGTCTGCTAAACAACACTTGAAAGCACTATAATAGGTAGTGGCTGCCTTTCAAGACGTCCAACATGGCTACTGCTCGGTGTCAGACGTATGGAACAGACCCCGGTGTCAGGTTTGACACGTACCCGCAGGACAAGAAGCTGCGCGAAGCTTTGATCGTGAAACTTAGAACCAGCAAGCAGCCATTGGTTACAACTCTGGTATGCAGCAAGCACTTCTGCGAGGAAGATTTCTGCTACACCGTTGGGGCGGCGATGTTCGCGATAAGTAGCACAAAGCGCGCACGGAGACTTTTGTCCGCATGCGCAGCTTGGCTAATGTCATGAAGCTTTGGTCTATGAACTTGTTACTTGTTCACGCTAGATACTGGCAAGTTCACTGGAAAGGAAAGGGAACGGTAAGAAGCCCGTTAAAAGGCATATGCTCATGCTTGTGTTAGCACCAAACAGTGAATGTACTGGATTAAGAAAAAGCAGCAGCGGCAAATTGCTCGCTGAAAAGACCGATACGCATAAGTGCGACGCAACTTGAGAAATAGTGATATTGAAACATCTAAGAATTTAGAAGAAAAAAAAAATTGAATCGTCGCGACGGCACACCACAAGTCACCGTAGGTGTCGAAGTCCCTAGTAGTAGCGAAGTTATTTTTGAACAGCTCTGATAGTCGATGCAACAATGGTACTTGTACACTGCACTGTACTGCTCATATGCTGCGGCCTAAAGCTCAGTCGGTAGCTGCGAACCAGTGTGATCACTGCATTAAGGATTCATTCTTCATGCCCCATTTGGTTATGCAGAAAGCCCACTATGAAAACATATTTTACATAGTTTGCGCTCAACGAACGACTACCTTTCATGCAAGAAGCCAGTCAGGGGGACTCCATCGCGGTGACTGCAGCCAGAGGGCATTCACTGTACGTATTCAGTAAAGAGATAGTGTCTGTAAACCATTCTGTGCTTTCTATTTGCCTAAGATTATTATTTTAACAGCAAAAAACTTCCCTCATTTTGAGAGTACTTACAGAAATGTCCAAGGGGCTGCCTGCATGGTGTTTTTATTGAGTGCTGACAGCCAAACCTATGAGGAGCATGCCGCATTATCCCTTAACTACGCAAGCGAGGCTCTACCGACAAATGGCGACTCCGTGAGTCCTCACCCCCAGAGGGAGCTTTGATTTCGTATTCAAGTGTAACGTGCACATCATTTCTTCAGTAAATTTTTTCCGAGAATAAAGTACCTTAGAATCGAGTAGATATGGTAAGCAGTAAACTGTCGTGATAAAAAAATAACTGTACATTTGTGACTAAGAGAATCCAGCGCAGGTGCAGAGAGTTCCCTTAGTTACACATGTACTTTTTGCACCAGTTTGCTGCTTGTATCCTTTGCCGCTTCCCAATGAACATTAGTTGGAAGTCAGTGCCAGCATTATTCTTTCCTTGTCTTTGTCCCATGTTTGCACCATTTGCCATATAATGTCGTCATGCCAACAAGCCTGGTTAATACCAATTTTTTGCTCACCCTATCTTTAAAAGCATCCGGCAGAGAGAGTTGCCCTTCTTTTTCTTTTCTTCGTGGCAGCTCGATAAGGAAGCCGAGTGTGTCTCCAGCGCCGTAACCTCCATCGTGGTAGTGGTAGCCACGGCTCTCGTGGAACTTCGTGCCTTTGCGAGACCGCCAGGCATAACCAAAACGGTCATACCCTAAGGGAGCCTGCAAATTGCCTGGCAACATGCAGCAAAACGATGAACAAGAAGAAAAAGAAAATAGGAACATATGTGGACAAAAACAATTGCGAGAATGTCATATGGTTATAAGCCAACCAAAATAAGACTGAAGACCTGGCAAACAATTTCAATGTAATATGAGTGCCTATCCTACATAACCAAATGCTAACCAAAAATTTTAACTTCAACAGTGTAAAAGTTCTACTATCTCAGCTTGAATTGTGCTCAGTGTCACCATAGTGCAATCATGACCAGCGACATTTTATTTGCATCAGTTAAATTTGATGCTTCTTACAGGGTTATTTAACTTGGTTTTCACATCCTTAGATTAATTTTGGAGAAGTGTGTTGTAAATCTTTTGGACCTTCTGGTTATTAGGACCAGTCAAGTTGCTTCTGTAGCAACTTTTTTCCTAATGCCTTGGCACTTTGTACCACTTGTTTCTATGAATAAAGGTTATAACCGGCAAAATCAAAAAGTGTTTAAACAGCCAAGTGAATCTAACAGACAAAGCCAAGGAAAGCATAGGGCAAATTAGGTGTGTAACTTTCCAAAGTGAAATGTAATAATAATAATAATAATAATAATAATAATAATAATAATAATAATAATAATAATAACAACAACAACAACATTATTATTATTATTATTATTATTATTATTATTATTATTATTATTATTATTATTATTATTAGAAATGAAGCGCAAGAAAAAACAAATTGCCCCCAGAGACAGTCAAACGCCCGACCACCGTACGACATGTGTGATGCCTTACCGATGTCCCCCCTCTCCCGTTTACATTCTTGAATATTTGTATATGTGCAGTAAACCTAACCCTGAAAGTGTTAACTAGTACCACTCATGGCCATGCCATAACTTTTTTACCTAAACTTATGAGCAGGCTATTTGGCCAAGTTGTCTTTTCTTCCAAATTCACCATTATGGCAGATAAAAGAACAAACCTAACTTCACCTATGCTTACCTTGTTTCATAGCCTGTTGGATGAGGAAAGTACAACTCGCTTAGCTGCCTTGCCTCAAAAAAGCTAAAGATTTCACACCAATACAAAACAGGAGCTCTGCAAATGACTTTCTCTAGCCCTAAACCATCTCGGTAAAACAGCACAAATCTCAAACAACTCAAGTGAAGCTACACACTTAGTACTGCGTGCTTAGTGCACCACACGGTTCACACTGTGGCACATTCAGGAAATAGGAACAGATGGCTAAGCTTTCAGCAACGCAAGTTGGACAAAGTGGCTGAAAGATCAAAGCTGTCACACATGCCACATACAAGGGTTTGGAGGGCTGAGTGTTTCAGAACCCTGCAAAAAAGCAACATCTATGTTCAGTAGAGCCTCGTTTATATGTTCTGGAAAAAATTACGAGAAAAGAACGTACTCACTGAAATAACATACAATCTTAGGTCATTAAAACATTCGGCAGACACAACTGTGGTTGACATCTAGGTAATGCGAAGCGTTCCAGCATAAGACTCCAATGCCTGCGATCTAGTGGGGTCCAAGTGGCCCAATAAGCACGATGCATCATTCTTGCAGCTTCGACAAGCTAATGGTCGCGATCCTTGACTTCAGCCTGGGTCAGCAGATTTTTTGGGCGTGCATTTTGGCTGGAAGTTTTGAAGCACTCGCTTGGCGAGAATCGTTGTGGCACAAGACGTTGACCTGCATTCAGCTTGTGGGGCCCTAGCGACGCAACATGTGTGTTGTCATATTACAATGGCAATGGGAAACAAACGAAATCAAGCTACTGGCCAACGCAAAAATATGTCGCCGGAGCGAAACATGGCGCCCACTTCGAGTCGCCTGCAGCAAGGAATGGTGGTGCGTTTGATTTTTCTCCTATAAACATGTGTAGTACACTTCCTACACCATACATGCTATGAAACAGATAGGTGAAGATGCTTATTGCAATGAGCTGGCAGTGATAGCTCTGAATGGGGATGTGTGACAACCCGCGAGGAGATTTGCTGGTACCGGAATAGGAAACTGAGTGTACGGCTGCATTTTCATGTGACGGGGGCAGGGGAGTACTGCAGGAAAGCTGAAATTGTGGGCACCCACTGCTCTCTATTTCATGTGCCTAGGAACTTTTCTTGTTTAAATGGGATTTTGCAGCCAGAAAACGTGTCTTATGATCACAGTTTGGCAATAGACTGGACATTGTACCGAAAGTTACTGTTTTCAAGGGAACGTAATAATTCTTTCCTAATTCTTTCCGTACCAGGCACATTGGGCATCGTTAGCCTGCTCTGGATAGTTTGAAACGCCACTTTCGAGACCTTCTGTGCCACTCACAGACACACTGCGCCATTGGACATTAAGAAGGATAACTATATTTTTGTTTTCTAAGCAGTTCAAATTTTTCTCGCCAGGCAGTAATTTTTTAACGCACTCCGAAGTTTCATGATCATCAAAATAGGAAGCAAAAATGGCTGCCTCTAGGAGCAGTGCACGCATTTCGACAGATCGCAGATCTCATGATTCTGCTGCATCTGTGGCTGATTTTATCGATGGATCGAGCAGCAGCTAGTCTGAGGATGCTGCCTTTTCGTTGGAGTTTGACTCCGACAGCAATGACGACGATGCAAACCAGCCCAGAACATTGGCGGCTGCAGCCCAGCACGCCCAAGGGTAATGCTTGCAGTTAAATTTTTTTTTTTTTTGAGATAGTGCCTATTACACAGCAATATATTTTGTATATCTCATAATATTTATTAAATATTTTTTTTAGTAGATACAAGCATGTCTTTACAAACTTTGTTCAATTTTATCCCACAATCTTGAATCTGGCAATTTATACCTTTTTTATGACATACATCTTGTTAATAAAATGTTTATGCATGAAAAGTGCGTTCGCTCTGCTTTCCGTGTATGTAGTACATAGAATATAGAGCGCAGTAGTTTCTCCAGAAAAAAAAAAGACTGGCGTAACCCCCCCCCCCCCCCCCGCCATAAAAAATACATTTTTCCCATGGTAGGGAAAGAGTTGATTGGCAAAAAGGAAGCATGAGTGTATTGAGTCATTTCTTGCATTCTTGATCGTGAACCTTGGCACCAGGAAATCGTGTGGAACGGGATTGTGCTAATGATGGACACTGAAATTGCTAAGTAGCAAGGAAAAAAAAAGTGAGTGCTGTAGGCCATCTTCGTGGTCTTCTTGCAGGCTAAACAAAGTCATTAAATTAAAATTAAGTTATGGGGTATTACTTGTAAAAACTGTGATTTGATTATGAGGCATGCCGTAGCAGGGGATTCCGGATGAATTTTGACCACCAGGGTTTTTTGACCACTGGGTTTATTTAAAGCAAAGCTGTAAGGCACCCGTTCCTGCAGTGAGCGTCACCGTTGTCTTTCGTAACCGGGCGAATGAGCACAGTGAAGGATAAAAGCGAATGCGGAGCGCAGCAGGAGATGAAACATGGTGATAGTGAAGAGAGTGCGAGGAAGCAAGCGGTGGAGGAGGGTGCAGTGGAACCATGAGACAGAAAGCGGAGGAGGAGGGTGTGGAGAAAGTGTGAGAAGTGAAGTGCCACGCAAGATGGGCTTTGCAACGACAATGGCTATGAGATGGTGCTAGAGTAGCACACGTCGTCTGTTTACTGATGACGCCACCAATACCATATACAGAAAAACGCGGCATGAGCAGAGGTCTGCCTGTGGCGCCTGCGGTGAATCATGCCCACATGTCACCCACGCACTGCCTATTGTGATCTCCTGATTAACGAGGCAGTCGCTTCCCACTTCACTCTGTTTGCAACATATCGCACGAGACAGATTGTCTGCACCAGCCAATATATCGCAAAATGAAAACACATATAGAGCGGTGCTCAAATTTCTCATGAGAAAGTATCGTAATTGTCGGTGAATTTTTTTAATGTGCACTCAATACATATTACAAATATGTTTTTGCATTCCGCTCTAATTTATATGTGGCCGCCGCAGCCGAGGTTGAACCTCCAACGTCGCACTCATCAGCGCATGCCATAGCCACTGAGCTACCGCGCTGAGCAACACGAAGTCACAACTAAAGCATCAAAGTAATTAAAATCAATACTAATGTTTTGCTTAGGGAATGCACTAGGATAACCTTGCTACTTTCTTTGAAGAACTACGCAGTAACCAAAATAGAGACAATGCCATCAACAAAAGACAGAGGACAATGCAGTGGCCACTGCTTCTTACCAAGCTCCTGTGACCAGCCAATACGAGTGGCACAGTTCTCAGGCATGTCTTCAATGGAAGCTTCAAAATACCAGGTACCCTCTTCGACACCTGCAAGGCACAAAAAATGTGGCCAGTGTTGACATCAGATTATTTTAACCATGAAATGCTTTTAGCTCCCATTGTTGGCGAGTGTCAAGTGACCTTGAGCCAAAAGTCAGAGCCGTTATCTGGGCATTCAAATGAAAACATCTGGGCAAGTTGCGAGAGCAAAACGGGATCATCCAGGCGACCAGTCAAAACTTAAGAAAATACAGTCTCTTGCCCCCAACTCGTTGTAGAGGACTGCATTACATACGCTAGTTAGTACTACCCAAACAAGTTACAAAAAATAGTGCTTTTAAGTTCTTCCTAATGTTCGTTCACAATATCACTCAAGCTGTACCTTCTAGTACGCTGAACTTTTATTGCCATTTCCAATAGCGACATTCAAAAGGCTGATACAGGGCACCATACACTTCATTGCCATCTTTTGGTGTTGAGACAGGGTTGCCTGTGCTTGTTTGAACGCCAACAGTATGCGAGTTCTGCTGCGTGGGTTATGCACCGTCTCGAGGGATGGCGCCATGCTGCGTGGTGCCTCCTTCAGGCGCTTTTCTTCTTCTAGCTGGGCAGTGCACTGTCTCCCTGGCGTCTTTCACTGCCTGTCATGTCACCTTTAGCCGGTTTTCTCCATCTATTTGGGCAGCGTCCATATAGGCCAGTGCACAGTATGGCATGGTGCAGTGTGGCGCGATGTGGTGCACTGTGGTGTAGTGGGGTGTGCCGTTGCGAACATGCGCTACACCCATTTTAAGATTGTGGCTAGTATCATCTCCAACCAATCTGCTTTGCTGGTTGCCATTTCATGCTTACATCTACTCTCAATTATGGGAGAGCCATCAATGTTTTTTAACCACAGTTCCCTGAGGAATTGTAGAAGTGCTCCAACACTCATATGCTGCTCTTGTGAGACAACTTCACTGACCAAGCCTAACATTTGATTGCCTATAAAGAGAGCCAACTTCTATCATATTAAAGCATCAACAAGTCTAACTTCCTTCCTTACCACGCATTTCCCTGTCTCTTCATCTCATATTTCATATCTTTAGTGCACAAGCAAGCATTGCACAACTAAATGGGATGATTAAATTTAAGTTATCTGGAATTTTTAAAAAGCACCTGTGGTAGAGATAGCATAATTCTCCTTGAGCTGGATTATTCAATGAGGCGGACATTACTAGCACATGAAATCAAAACACATATTCAACTAATGAACGAAAATTCAAAAAATAACCTTTTAATGAATTAGTTTATGGCACATATTGCAATTTACAAATTGTAGCTGGCAAGATTGCAAGACGTATCCATTTGAAATGAATTTCTAGGATGACATCAGTTTCGAGACATTATTTCCGAAAAAGTGTGGGACGAAATACATGGGTGTTCCAGTTACTTTAGTGCTTCAATGCATGAAAGAGCACTCTGTTAAACAACTAAGTGGAACAACACTGCATTTTTACGGAAAGTTTGATGGCACATAT
Source organism: Dermacentor albipictus (assembly GCF_038994185.2). Taxonomy (NCBI): domain Eukaryota; kingdom Metazoa; phylum Arthropoda; class Arachnida; order Ixodida; family Ixodidae; genus Dermacentor; species Dermacentor albipictus. The sequence continues at coordinate 705,473 of NW_027225574.1, read as the reverse complement.
CTCCAAACTAGTGTTCATTCTGGAAATTCATTCCAACTAGATATGCATTGTAAACTCACCAGCTACAATTCGAAAATTGTAATATGATCTGCAAAACAATTAAGAAGTTAATTAGTGATTTTCATGAATTAGTTGAATATACATTTTCATTTCTTATGCGAATGTCTGCTTTTCTGAATAATCCAGCTTAAGGACTAAAATTATGTTATCTGCAACCGGCGAGTTTTAAAAATTCTGAAAGAGTTGAAGATGATCCCCCCGTATGCTAATACCTACTTCGTTATACTATATGCTACACAGTTGAGCCTCGGTATAACACAGATATAATGAATTATTGGATATAACCACGGCATTTTTGTGTGCGATGTGACTTGGTTATAATGAGGCTGAACTGCTTAGCGTTCCCCTTAGCGTTCCCCTTAGCGTCTCTTTAAAGAACAAGGTTTGGACACATTTCTTGCGCTGAACTTGCAAGCCTGCTGAGTGATGGATGGTAAGCACCAATGCTGCAGGCTGCCACTTACCAAGGCACATTGCAGAGATAGCAGACTGTGTAGTACTATACTACATTAAAACAAGTAGTACCTGCACCATGGTATAGCCAGTGCGAAGAAAGCAGACAAGGACAACGAAAACGGACACAAGCAAATGCCTTCATGTCTGTTCTTGTCCTTGTCTGCTTTCTTCACGGCAGCTATACTTAGGCATCTAGGCATTAGAGCACCCAACTTTACTAGGCACCTGTGTGTATTGTCGAGAGAAGAGAGTATGAAAATTTCAAGCAGTCCTTCAGGGCTTTTATGTCGGGCAATCAATAAACGAGCCCTACACTGAAGTTTAATGGTAACTTGACCATCACTCCGCTGTGCTTTTGTTGGCATGCAGATTATCAGAGGAAAATGACATGCTGCATTAAAACGCACTTTATCAAGTAAACTTGCTTTTAACAGACGTTAGTGTAGCTTGTTTCAGTGGCAAACTAAAGACCTCCCTCAGCATTAAATAACTTTCGTAACAGTTGCAGGCAGGGCACCTTAGCAGGGCAGATGACTAACTTGAATCATGACACCATTGTGCCTTGATTATAACGGAGAAATCACATCTGTACAATTTGTAGAGTCATGACATCGCAATGATGTCAAGTGCAACAGGTACGGTTATGCAGGTTTCTTCAGAAGTGTTGACCTTGAAATTTAACTAGGATAACGCTTGCCTCTTTGCGCTAACACTCGCAGGATGAAGTCTTCAGTATAATGGGTGTTTCACATAAAGTGAACCAAGGATTTTAAAAAAGTGGTTGACCACAGCTGAATGAAACCGACAACATATGATTTGCCATCATGTGGCGCTCTTTAGAGTATTTTTTATATTCTGCTTAATTAGTTAATTAATATCAATTACGGAAAAATTTTAACATTTCCTTTAGGGCCAAGTGTGTTTCGTTGCGTTGTAGAGGGGGTTCAGAAAAGACCGATCCAATTTTTTTTTGTGTGGCAACATACATGCTGCGTGGCGATTTGTTTCACCATTTAAAGAAACCCTGTGAAATATGAAATAAAACCACGTGACTGCGCCCGTGATGCGAACAACGCACTGTGAAGCTGATGCCTAGAGCCGCATCCGCTCACTTCGCCACGGTCTCCACGCACAGTTCTTTTGCAGAAGCATTTACAAAATTTACAAGCATGACATCACCACAAATCCCAATTTAAGTGGTCACCGAAAATGACACTGACATAGTGTAATCACAGTTATTTCTTGCGTGCTTTCACAGACAAGGCTTTCAGTAAAACTTACCACTGCAAAGGTAAAAAAAAAATGGCTGTGGCTTAGCTAAGGTTAAGCCCAGGATGCGAAGCATACTAGCCTTTATTTTAACGCGACAGCGTTAAGGAGCTCGTGTCGCAGAAAAGCCGGTGTCGTCGGCGTCGGCTCAGGCGTGCGGCGCTTGCTCAGGCGCACATTTCGTTGTCGCGCCGAACGCTGCGTTGCTCGACGCTCGCCGCGTCCGATGCGGGGCGCGTAGTCGCTGCGCCGTAGCAAAGCCACCTAGAAACAGTCTCTGTAGCACGCCGCAACCTTTGCTTCTCATTCCAACGAGCAGCTCTGTCTCCAGGAGGCATCTCACCTCGTGAGTGTCTAGCAGAGGCAAGCGCAGCTGCTTATATACCGCCGCGACGCCGCGAGCGACGGCGCGAGTTGGAGCTCCGTTTCTCCTCTGTCGTGACGTCACGGTGTCACGTGGTCAGCCTTGAAGGCGACGGCGCGAGCAACGGCGCGAGTTGGAGCCCCGTTTCTCCTCTGTCGTGACGTCACGGTGTCACGTGGTATTGAAGGCGACACCGCCGTGCCTGAGGAGCTGGGTTGAGCTCTAGTAATATGCTTCGCATAAAATACCACACATTGCACAGATTGCACCAGTAGCAACCAACGCTTGCTTCAAGGCCAAAATTAACACAAAGCATTAGCCCAATAGGAATATAAAAGGTCGCACAGACAATGGCATTTCAATGTCTGTCTGTGAGAACTAAAATTGTGGCATGTGGGCATATGGTAGCATCCAATTTTTTTGCAACTCTCAGGACTATCTTCTATTGTTGAAAAATAAAAATAAAGAGGCACTGAAAGCATAGCTTACCTAACTTGTTGGAAACATTTTATTTTAGCACTCCTGAATGTGCTTTACAGCCTCCTAGTTGAGGTCTCAGTACTGAAATCAATCATCAAAAAGTTGCCAAATTCTCATTTGGTAATTTGGTACCAAAGATAGAAAATACCTATAATCATTATCATCATCATAATTGTCATCATCAGCCTAATCTATATCAACTGTCGGACAAAGGCCTCTCTCTCCCTGCAATCTCCAATTACCCCTGCCCTGTGCCAACCAATTCCAACTAGCACCCGCGAATTTCCTAATTTCATCGCTCCACCTAGTCTTCTTCTGTCCTCTACTGCGCTTCCCTTCTCTTGGTACGCTTCCTGTAACCCTAATGGTCCAACGGTTATCTAACCGGCGCATTACATGACCTGCCCAGCTCCATTTATTTCTCTTGATGTCAATTAGAATATCGTCTACACCCCTTTGCTCTCTGATACAAACCGCTCTCTTTCTGTCTCTCAAGGTTATGCCTAGCATTCTTCGTTCCATCGCTCTTTGTGCGATCCTTAACTTGTTCTCAGGCTTCTTTGTCAGTCTCCAAGTCTCTGCGCCATATGTGAGCCCCATTAAAATGCACTGATTATACACATTCCTTTTCAATGATAATGGTAAGCTTCCAGTCAGGAGCTGACAATGTCTGCCATATGTGATCCAACCCATTTTTATTCTTCTATGAATTTCCTTCTCATGATCAGGGTTCCCTGTGATTAACTGACCTAGTTAATGTACTACTTCACAAACTCTAGAGGCTGACTGGCGATCCTGAACTCTTGTTCCCTTGCCCAGTTATTTATCATTATCTTTGTTTTCTGCATATCAATCTTTAACCCCCCTTTTACACTCTCTCTGTTAAGGTCCTCAATCAATTGTCGTAACTCGTCTGCAGCGTTGCTGAATAGAACAATGTCATCGGCAAACCGAAGGTTGCTGAGATATTCGCCATCAATCTTTACTCGCCTTCCAGTTTAATAGCTTGAATATTTCTTCCAAGCAGGCAGTGAATAGCATTGGAGAGATTGTGCCTCCATATCTGACCCTGTTCTTTATAGGTATCTTCCTACTTTTCTTGTGGAGAATTAAGGTAGCGGTGGAATCTCTGTAGATATTTTCCAGGATACTTACGTAAGCGGTCTGTGCTCCTTGATTACGTCATACCTCTATGGCTGCTGGTATCTCTACTGAATCAAATGCCTTTTTGTAACCTATCAAAGCCATATACAAAGGTTGATTGTACTCTGCAGATTTCTCGATTACCTGATTGATGACATGGTTGTGATCCATTGTAATGTATCCCTTTCCGACACCTACCTGTTCCCTTGGTTGATTAAAGTCCAGGGCTGCCCTTATTCTATTGGAGATTATCTTGGTGAATATTTGTAATACTGGGAGTAAGCTAATGGGCCTATATTTTTCAATTCTTTAATGTCTCCCTTTTTGTGGATTAGTATAATGTTTGCGTTCTTCCAGTTTTCTGGGACCCTAGCAGTCGATAGACACTTCGTATAGAGAGCCGCCAGTTTTTCAAGCATTATGTCTCCTCCATCTTTGATTAAATCGACTGTTATTCCATCTTCTCCTGCCACTCTTCACTGTTTCATGTCTTGCAAGGCCCTTCTGACCTCATCTCTAGTTACAGGAGGAGTTTCTGTATCATGTTCATTACTGTTTCGAGTGGAGTTACCCTGAGTCCTCTGGGTACTGTACAATTCAGTATAGAATTCTTCCGCTGTATTTACTATACCTTCAAGATTGCTGATATTACCCTGATTACCTTTCAGTGCATACACCTTGGTTTCTCCTATGCCAAGTTTACTACTCACTGATTTCAGGCTGCGTCCATTTCTTACAATTTCTTCAGTCTTTCTCACGTTATAGTTTCGAATATCTCTTATTTTCGCCTTGTTGATCAGTTTTAACAGTTCCGCGAAACCTATCTTACCTCTTGAGTTAAACATTTTCATTCTTTGTCATTTCTTTATTAGGTTCTTTGTTACCTGGGAAAGCTCGCCTACTGGTTGCCTTGGTGCCTTGCCTCGCACTTCAATTGCTGCCTCTGAAGCCCGCCTAGTTACCATTTCATTGATTACCTCTATGTCACCTTCATCTCTCGGTTCTAAGGCTGCATATTTGTTTGCAAGCACCAGCCTGAATTTATATGCTTTTACCCTTACTGCCTCTAGGTTGACCTTGTTTCTTCGTGACCAATTTTGCTCTTTCTCTCTTCAAATTGAGGTGAGCCCTAGCCCTCACTAACCTATGATCATTGCAATTTACCCTACCTATCACTTCTACATCCTGCACTATGCTGGGATCGGCAGAAAATATGAAATCAATTTCATGTCTTGTTTCACCATTAGGGCTTTTCCAGGTCCACTTTCTATTGCTACGCTTCTTGAAAAGGGTGTTCATTATTCAAAGCTTATCCCTTTCTGGGAATTCTACCAGCATCTCTCCTCTAGCGTTCCTAGACGCCGTAGTTGCGAATTGCTTGTTCACAAGCCTGCTTTTTCCCAACTTTTGCATTAAAGTTGCCCGTTACTACAGTATACTGAGCTTGCACTTTTCTCATCGCTAATTCAACATCTTCATAAAACTGATCTACTTTATCATCAATGTGACTGGATGTTGGAGCGTACGCTTGTACTACCTTTAATCTATACCTCTTATTAAGTTTGATTATGACTACTACTACCCTATCATTAATGCTGTAGAATTCGTCAGTGTTGCCGACTATGTCCTTATGGATTAAGAATCCTGCCCCGTATTGCTTTTTATCTGGGAGAGCTCTACAGCAGAGGACATGGCCGTTAGTCAGCACCATATAAGCTTCACCAGTTCTTCTAATCTCACTAAGGCCAATGATATCCCAAACAATGTATGATAATTTCTCAAAGAGTCCTGCTAAGCTGGCCTCACTCGACAGAGTTCGGTACTTAAAGGTCGACAGGGCCATATTTCTTTGGCGGCCTGTCCTGGTCCAGAGATTCTTAGCACCCTCTGCTGCGTTACAGGTCTGACCGCCGCCTTGGTCAGGTGCTCCGCAGCTGCTGGGGACTGAGCACCATTGGGTAATTGAGTGAGCCATGTGGGAAAGGGTGGCCGAATACTGCACCAGGGAGGCCAATTCCTGTTCTGGTGAGGGAAGCTTAGTGGGCCTTCTTAATTTGGTTGTACCTGGATTAGTATAGCCCCACTCGCTCTCAGCATCTTTTGCCGGTGTCAGGTGTCGCTCCAAGCCTGCAGATGTAGTACACCGAAGGAGGTGAATATTAAGCTCACCTTTGTAAAACTAAAAAAAAAAAAAACCTCATAGAAGGATTCGAACTTTCGACTATTGCAACCTTGCATTCAACATAGCTCAGTCAGACAATCACGCAGGCAGTGAGGCTACCTTATCACCGAAAAGTACAGCCCAGAGGGCCCTACATGCCTAAGAGATTCCTTGATTTATCCGACCTCTGCAGGTTTTCAGCGATTTTGTAAGGCACTTAAAGCTTGTGTGAAAAAAGTAAGAAAAGGGAAAAAGTTTCAGCGCTTACCAAGAAGCCCTGAACCGCGTATCGCCTGCTTGATGTTGTGCCTGCCTGCTTCTTGCCATCTGAAACTTGCGCTCCCGGGTAAAAATTGAGAGTGGCCAGACGAGCCGCGCAGAATAGTACAGCTATGAGCCTCCCGCACAACAGACGACCTTGACAGTTCCTAGGCGACTTTGGGCTTTCTACAGCTTTGGACAGCGCTTACACTAGAGCTAATGAGAAGGGAGAAATGGGGGGATACTGGCCCCATAGTTTTCCAGGAAGACTGCAGGCCCACACGCTAGGAAGTCATGAATGCTATACCTAACTCAACCTACAATAGCGCCGTCCTCGGTCAGTCAGAGATAGTTTGTACATTTCGCGCATGGAAGCAATAGACAGCCCTGCTACTGCCGCACTCGCAATACAATTCTTGGGAATACAAACGAAAATACGCTAGAAGGAATAACTGTAAATGTAGACGAAAGGGATGGACGCAAATACGATAGCGCTGACGTGATGAAAATCTGCATGTTACCTTTACAAGTGGTGGTGTCGAATCTTGCTTTTTTCTTATTCTTTGCGTGAATACTGTAAAACCTTCTTGTAACTTTTCTCTGTTCGTTTTGCGCGGAAATTTTGCATCATCAAAGAAAGCCTGTTTTGACAGCGCGCCTCGTAAGTTGCTGCAGATAAATTCTTGAACATTGTAGTGGTATGAAGTGTGCAGTGCTGACAGATGATCTATTCACGTATTAGGTTCCCCGAATACGTCTAAAAGATCTGTATGAGCTAGCTTCTCTATGTAAGTAGGCTTACAAAGAGAATCACGGCATGTGCAGATGTTAGGAATTTGTGCGCGTTATATTTTCTAGTGTTGTCACTAGAAAGTATGTGCAAGGTATGTCAGTAGTGTATTGCAAACCCCTTTTCGTAAAGCTTTCATGCATAAGAGGTCTGTTGATTTATCTGCCCTCTGCGGGTTTTGCAGATCGTCATAGGTTGCATGATATAGTGCCAATTCACGGTGGCGCTAATATCGTGGTTCACGAAATATCACGTACGCATGCGGCCTTGAGCGCACCTAGGTACACAATATATTTTCGGCAATTTTGTACAGCACTAAAAGCTTGTGTGAAAAAAGTAAGAAAAGGGAAAAGTTTTCAGCGCTTACCAAGAAGCCCCGAGCCGCGTATTGCCCGCTTGATGTTGTACCTGCCTGCCTCTTGTCGTACGAAACTTGCGCTCCCGGGTAAAAATTAGGAGTGGCTGGACGAGCCAAGCAGAACAGTACGGCTATGAGCCTGCCGCACAACAGATGACCTTGACAGTTCCTAGGCAATTTCAGGCTTTCTAGGTAGAAAATATCTGTAACTAGGAAATATAACTGCTACTGTGGTTGGTTCCACTCACATTAGGTGCTCCAATTACACATTTCTAGAATTGTAGAAGTTAACAGGCTTTCGCGTGCACTCCGCCACTGCGGTTGATAGCGTCGCCCGCGCTGAGACGACGCTGTCATGAAAAGCGCCGGCAGCAGGGAGGTCTGCTCCTTGCTCCAACGGGTCACCGGAACTCGGGATCACGCAACCTCCAATACTAAACGCGCGGAAAGATAGCTTACATAGTGCCACACCGTCTCGGCACGCCCCCTCTTTGCACACGCAGCAGATTACCTCTGAACAGGGTGCGCGGCTGCGTATGCGCGCCAGAAATCGAGACGTGCGCCAACTTACCCCCCACTCCGCCCCACCCCCGCTCCCTTTGCGCGCGCTTGATCGCGTTACTGCTCGCTCGCTCACCTCCCTCCTTCCCTGTGCTCGCGTGGGAAGGCGTCACTCGTGAAGCCACTATCTTTCTTGTCTCACCCTCGCACATCTTCACTCACACCTAAAGCACACAATGCGGGGGGAACGATAGGATCTTATTGCATTTGGACTTTACACAGCAGATGATGTGGCTTCACTTCGTCGCTCTTGTCGCGCGGCGCGCGATTTGAGAGGTGCCGTTTGCAAGCAGCCGCTTGTAATTCGATCATTTAACCATATGCGTCCGCGGAAGTTTCCATTTACTGTCTCGGCATTCTTTTGCAGCAGCAGTGAAATTTAGTTATATTGAAATCGCATACATACTTCGTTATACTGAGGTTCTATATACACGGTGTTCTATGGTCAAGAAGTTATGAAAAGTTAAATACTTCGTTATATCAAGAATTTCGTTATACTGAAATTCGTTTTATCCAGGTTTAATTGTATATCCAAAATCTGGCTGCTGAAACTAACAAATCTGTTCGATTCATTAGAAGGTGCCCCTCATTTTCACCTGCTTTACTCCGAAAAGTGGAGTACGATACATTTACCCACACAAAACTGGAATTCACATTAGCAATATGGAAGCCTCATCAAGCCTACCTTGTTGACCTGCTTGAAGCTGTCCAGAACCATGCAGCCCATTTCATTACTTCTAAATATGACTATTGGTTAAGTGCTAGTAGCATTAAGTCATTCTTTAACATTCATCCTTCGGAGTATCGTTGCAAAATTTTGCATCTGTGTTTGTTGCAAAACCTTTACTACAACTTCTCACATTTATATGCCATGCTTTTTCTACCACCAAATCGTACTTCATGACACCTGTTCAATTCCCTCAGTGAGTAGCGTCTTCATGGTTCAACAAACGCTTCCAACAAATATGTTTGCCAATGGCTATTGAGGAATGGAATAGTATACCTGACCACATAGTAACGGAACATAACACATCCAAGTTTCGGCAATTACTAACAAACAATTTCAGTCTTGCTGCTTAGTGTATTTTAGACAAATCACTTTGCATCTTTTCATGGCGTTGTTTGTGTTGGTTGCAGTTGTGACCCTTGTGGCTGTATTTACCTGCATTGTACAAGTTGTGTATCCAGTTGCGTCGTATATTTTTAAAATTCACATCACATGTCTGCTTCTGGCTTTATTTCATGTATGCTTCCCCCTTATGTAATACCCCAAAAGCAGCCTTTAAGGGTTATTAAATTATGATGATGACGTGCAGCCTTGTCTGAGTATACTCTTGTCCTGATAACAAAAAATGCAACTGACCATGAGTTGCCCTGACCATGCAGTAGCCCTTCTCCCCAGTCACGCTGAGCCGGTCATCTGAGAGCTTCAACTGGGGTGCTGGAGAAAAAAAAAAAAGAGAAAGGAACGCACTCTAAAAATGAACAAACTAAATCTGTGTCACATGTAACAAAGTAAGAATGTGTTATTTCATAGCAGAACTAGGAGCAACGGATGACATTTACAGGCAAAACACTAAAGTTACACGTGACCTTCAAATTGCACTACTATACTCTTGAACACAAGAAATATAGACTCCTTCCTACATCTTTCTGTGTACAGCATTCATTAGTGATGCAGTTTGAAGATGACTGTTTACCAAATGACCTCGTTGACACCTTTGTTGCAACTACCAGCTACCACTACCAGTTACCTGAAATTTGAGGATTCCTGCTACTGTCTTGGTATTGTTAACATCAATCACTATAACAATCGAAGCTAATGAAGACTAACTTGATGCAATCTTCAAGACATGACAAATTCACATGCTGTATGAAGACATTGGCTTATGGATCCAGGTGTTAAAATGTGAAGTCTGCCTTTTGCGCAATCCTCAGATATAATCTTGATGAAGAAAAAAAAAGCTACTCCATTCCTTTCACTATTGTCCAAAGTGCTCTGCCAGCACAATTAACACTTCGTCTTCAAAATCAGGCAATAAAATTAATGACCTTTAGCTCATTCCGCTGCCATTTTTTACATATCTATCAACATCTTAACGTTTTACCCATTCAACAGCTGTTCTATAATAAGTTGTCACTCATTACATTTCGTCTCTTTCATCGTGAAATAACCTTAGACAGTCTTCCTTTTGATAACCTTATGAACAAAAATAATATTAGGTTTTCAGAACGCAACAATCTTCTGTTACCTAAAATTAGATCTAACTATGGAAAATTTACACTTCATTTCTATGGTATTTAACTTTGGAATTGCATCCCTGTTAACATTAAGTCATCTCTTTCATTGCAGTTTTTTAAACACAATATGAAAAGAATACTGTTAGCAGAACCATCTTTTCATTTGTCATAAATACATAATTATTACATCTTTTTTAAAGACATTACTTCTATTATTGTATCGTTAGGCTTCATATTTCTGTATTTCGTATTTTGTAAAACACTTTGTATTTTTCTTTGTTAGTAATATGCAGAAAAGCCAAATTTTTCTTACTGATTACTAGATATTCCTGCTTATGATTATTTATTGTGATATTACTGTATAACGCTGTTTCAATTACAGATCTAACTGTTTTCTATTTATTTTAACTTGTTCCCTACAAATTGTATTTATTGACGCGTTTTTGTTTGTTTGTTTGTTTGTTCGCCCTCTACTTGCTGCTCTAATACTCTTATGCACCCACTAATAATAGGAGGTCCCCCTGGCAGTTTCTCACTCTGGGACCTCCTGGTGCTGTATATAATATGTAAGCCCATTTCTTGTACATGCAATAACAATAAAGGAACTTGAACTTGAACATGAGTTGAACACGGAGCAAAAGCTACATCAAGGACTTTCCAGCTGCCATGGTGGGGTTGCTGCAGGTTGTTGTCATGGGCCATTACATCGGCACTCTAGTAATGATTATCGTCATGTTATGCAAACAATAAAATAAAATTTGGACAAAAGATTTAAGAAGTAAGCCACTTCAGCTGGTATCAAACCTGGGATAGTCAAGCTAATCACGCCACTAAGGCAAAGGCTAAGTAGGGGCCGTATTGACTAGCAATGCCTCATGAGGCAGCCAATACAGTGCATGCTACTGCCCATGCGACTGTCAGGAACCTGCACTAAGGTGAAAGAAGTTGAAAAAACTGAAACATGAAATACACAAAAGGCATAGAACCAAAAACCACGGTTCCCCAAAGAGGGAACACTTTGAAGCGGCAAACACTGATAGCACTTTCATACTGCTATAAGCATTGGTGACCTGGCTAACCTTTTGAGAGTCCCTACCGTACATGTCTAGCAGTGGAAACAAGTCCCAAATTGTCATGGACAAATATGTACGATGGCAATCGAATGTTAAAAATAATTCACCTTTCTGAGAAAATTCGCCTTATGCTGTTTGCGCTAGTTCAGTCTATCTTCCTTGTCTCACTCTCATGCACTTTCACTCGCACCTAAAGCACACAGTGCGCAGGGAGCGATACAAAGTGTGTAGGAAGGAAAAGTTTTAAACATTTATGAGGTGACAGTTTATACTGGTTAGTTTTCCACATTACACATCTCGTCAAGAGCTTGAGCTGACCCAAAAGCCCAGCGGTAAGATATGGGCCATCCAGCTATCCTTTGCTTCTGGCTGCTGACTGTTGTGGACCAAAAGCCCATCGCATCTGACAAGCAGGCTACCTACAAAGCCCAACTTCAGATGGAAAGCTTTCTGCAGGTTCTTTGTGTGCACCTCTAAATGTTTCCAGCTAATGCAACTGCATGAAACACTGTAAATCTTACTGCATGTAGTTACTGGTGTTACTGCTCCACACTATGAGGGTGATATAAAACATATTTTAATGCAACACTTGCCACTTTGTTCTTTCTAACTTCCCCACAACTTTCTTATGCAAGCTCGCTCTAATCTCTTGAACACCACAGCCTTCATGTGCCCCTAGATGTATTAAAATGAGCTCAGTACTGACAACCGGCTACTGCATGTGTTTTCCTGTATTCTTTTTCTATATAACTATATATTATTAAGAGGTACAAATTGAAGGTCATACAAGTCTACTGCCCTACATCCAGTCATGAGGAGCAGGAAGTCGAAAGCTTCTCTGAAGACGTGGAATTGGCGATGGGTAAAGTCAAAACAAAATACATTATACTGATGGGCAACATCAGTGCCAGGGTAGGCAAGAAGCAGGCTGGAGACAAGTCAGTGGGGGAATATGGCATAGAGTCTAGGAATAGCAGAGGAGTTATTAGCAGAGTTTGCAGACCGGAATAATATGTGGATAATGAATTCTTTCTTCCGCAAGCCAGATAGCCGTAAGTGGACATGGAGGAGCCCGAATGGCGAGACTAGAATTGAAATAGACTTCATACTCTGCGCTAACCCTGGCACCATACACAAGATGTGGACGTGCTTGGCAAGGTGCGCTACAGTGACCATAGGATGGTAAGAACTCGAATTAGCCTAGACTCGAGGAGGGAACAGAAGAATCTGGTACATAAGAAGCCGATCAATGAGTTAGCGGTAAGAGGGAAAATAGAGGAATTCCGGATCAAGCTACAGAACAGGTATTCAACTTTAACTCAGGAAGAGGACCTTAGTGTTGAAGCAATGAACAACAATCTTATGGGCATCATTAAGGAGTGTGCAATAGAAGTTGGTGGTAACTTCGCTAGACAGGATACCAGTAAGCTATCGCAGGAGACGAAAGATCTGATTAAGAAATGCCAATGTATGAAAGCCTCTAACCCTGCAGCTAGAATAGAACTGGCAGAACTTTCCAAGTTAATCAACAAGCATAAGACAGCTGACATAAGGAAGTATAATATGGATAGAATTGAACATGCTCTCACGAACGGAGGAGAGGCAAAGCCGAAGGGTGGGTCTAAAAATTAATCTGTAGAAAACTAAAGTAATGTTTAACAGTCTCGAAAGAGAACAGCAGTTTGCGATAGGTAGCAAGGCACTGGAAGCGGTAAGGGAATACATCTACTTAGGGCAGGTAGTGACCACGGATCCGGAACATGAGACTGAAATAATCAGACGAATAAGAATGGGCTGGGGTGCGTTTGGCAGGCATTCTCAGAACATGAACAGCAGGTTGCCGTTATTCCTCAAGAGAAAAGTGCATAACAGCTGTGTCTTACCAGTACTCACCTACGGGGCAGAAACCTGGAGGCTTACGAAAAGGGTTCTACTTAAATTGAGGACGACGCAACAAGCTATGGAAAGAAGGATAATGGGTGTAATGTTAAGGGATAAGAAGAGAGCAGATTGGGTGAGGGAACAAGTGCGAGTTAATGAAATGTTAGTTGAAATTAAGAAAAAGAAATGGGCATGGGCAGGACATGTAATGAGGAGGGAAGATAACTGATGGTTGTTAAGGGTTACGGACTACATTCCAAGAGAAGGGAAGCATAGCAGGGGGCGGCAGAAAGTTAGGTGGGTGGATGAGATTAAGAAGTTAGTTTGCAGGGACAACATGGCCACAATTAGTACATGACAGGGGTAGCTGGAGAAGTATGGGAGAGGCTTTTGCCTTGCAGAGGGCGTAGCCAGGCTGATGATGATGATGACACTGCTAAGTTCTAACAATTGATGGGACGTCATATCCATGCGCGGATGACAATTTTGTAGTGAGGTGCCACAGATTATTTTGATCATCTGGGAATCTGTAATGTGCAAACCAAAAAGTGTGTTATTGCAAAAAGTTTACATAATTCATTTGCAATGGCTATAAGCAGCGTTTATGCTCAAGAGTTCCAAACAAACATAAAACCTCCTCAAATTACGAAAATGTTCGCTATATTTTTAGACCGTCTCACCAACAAAGACACCAGCAGCAGTGACTCAATAACTACAGCGCTCTGCTACTGAGCACGAGGTCACAGGTTCTATTCCCCGCCACAGTCATCGTATTTTGAGGAGGGCAAAATTTAAAAACACTTGTGCACTTCAATTTAGGTGCACGTTAAAGAACTCAAGGCAATAAAATTTAATGTGGAGACCTCCTCTGGGGCATCACTCGTAGCCCCAGTGTTGCTTTGGGACATTAAATCCCACAAATCAGTCAATCACTAGAGAGTTTTAGTTAAGGGCACGCCAGCGGCTTGCGTATGCAAGAGCTAGGGGCAATGGTACTGTGCATGCACAGACTGCTAGGTCTACTTGCGTCCTTGGATTCTTGGAGTGGCCGAAAACATCACTGCCCCTAAGAGTATGGTCCCTAGAATATTGGATAGTCTGCCGTCCGCCAATGGGAGCGAGGGCTGTTTTCGAATGACGGTGGCGGTGGCGCTGCGAGCATTCCTCATGCTACAGTGCGGCGCTCGGCCGCCCGGCGTATAGTTTAGCCATTTATGATTATATTCTGCCACCACGTACTTGGCCGCATTAGAGCAGTATTTGTTATGGGTGTGATGAGAGACTTTAGCTGCATAAAGTGGTATTCGTTCTCGAAGACTTTTTTTGAGCCATATGAAGCGTACGGCTCAGAACACAAAGCGATTGCACAGCCTGGAATAGCTGGAGCACGGAATCTATTTATTCATGCAATACTGCTGCCCTTTGGCAGCCAAGGCAGCAGTGGTTAACAGCGAAACAATAAAATTGAAGGGGCCCTTAGTTATCTCAATGTGGAAGCATTGCGACCACCTCGCGATGCCTATGCACTTTCAATTGTCTTAATTTAACTTCGCCATAATTAACACCAAAGGTCATGGGTTGGACTCCCACCAAAAGTCGAGGGTTCTACTCCCACCAAAGGTTGTGAGTTTGAGTGTCTTAATTAACTCTACTTTAATTAACTCTGCCTTAATTAACACCAAAGGTGGCGAGTTCAACTTCCACCAAAGGTAGTGAGTTCGAGTGTCTTAATGAACTATATCCTAATTAACTGTGCTTTAATTAATTTCACCCTAACACCAAGGGCCATGGGTTCGACGCCTACCAATGGTGTGGGTTCGAGTGCCATAATGAACTCTAGCTTAATTAAGCCTGCCTTAATTCACTCTGCCTTAGCTAAATCTGTCTGAATTAGCATTGCCTCAATTAACTTTGAACTAATTAACGTCATCAACTGCCTCGATTGACTCACTTGACTTTTTGGACTATCGGGGTCACACAATGCGGGGACAATGCCGGATTTTCCGCCTCATGAGCCATATGTTTCCGCATTAATAACCAACATGAGGTGTGCGATGTGGCAGTAGAGGATAAAAATCAAAATCAAACCCAAGCTCATTCAAAACCTATACAAGACAAAAAGAAAGCACTTCCAGTTAAGGGTGAGCAAGAACAGTGAGAACAAATATGAGCACATAATAATAGCTCAAATTGCAAACGGCGGCAATGGTAAACAAAACGAAGAAAAATATAATTTGTGAAGCATGCACCACTGATGTGATGCAAGGAAATGGCGAGAAATGTAAAGTTGATATCACGTATGGTCAAGGAGAGCACCCGAATATGTTTTGACAATCGATAAAATTATGGAAGCACGTTCCACTGCGCGATAATTGCATGCAAGTAATCAAGCACACAGTCAAAACAAATTATAAAGGGAAGAATGAAGTACCTTTACAAAACAGTGTAAACAAATAACAGCAGACAACATCCTATGAATGGCGAGAGGTTCGTGAATAAGAAGATAAATTATTAAAAAAAAGACAATAACCAAGGCCACTGAGCGTGCATTCCCGATGTAATACAAATGCCGAAATGCAATTATTTTCATCTTCTCATATTCAAATGCTCTAGCTTTTCTTTCTTTGCTGTCCTTTCATTATAGAGAGACTTTGTGAAAAACTGGAAACGCAGAAGATGTAAGCCCACCCGCACCAACCCGTCGCGGTGCATGCAGGCAGCCAAGCAAACGACAGCGAAGAGCGTAGCAGTAGGACTGCTCGTGGTGCCCTCTGCGCTTTCATTTAAAAAGCGTCCCGCTCGCTCCATAGGGAGCAGCACACGAACGGCAGACTACCCAATATTCTAGAGACTATACTAAGAGGTCACGTTACCCACGTGACTCTCGCAGTGTACGAGAACTTACGAAAAGTGAGACCAGTCGAGACAAGCCGCCCTTCCCACCACACAGACGGAGAACATGGCATGCAGGAGGCTCTAAATAAACAAAACTTAGACACCAACGGATTATGCCTCACGAGACGCCTAACTACAGTTTACCAAACGTATGTTTGGAATACTTTGGCTCAGTCTCAGTCGTAACGTATGCACGTAGATAATCTTATAAATCTTTTGCCTAGTGTCAACAGACATCTTCTTTATATATATATTTAGGCCTTCGAGCCATCCCTTAATAAATACATCTTGTCATCATCATAATATATTAGCTACTTTTAATGAAAACAGTTTAATGTACTTTACTTCATGTGCTTGATCTCATGTTTTAAAAAAATGATAATGCAGCAACGATCCGACATAGGTGGTGCTGCGAGTTCATGCGACCTCAGTGTAGCTTTCGTTTGGGGCTGCTAACATATAACGTGTTTCTGCTTGTGTACGCAAACACAAACACACCCAAGTGCTAGGGGCCCCAACGTCTTGCGTCCCCTAAACTAAAACTCTCTACTAACAAAGGCAGTGTGCAGACACACTGGGAGACACACACATCTTAAGCTATTTTTCTGTGATTTTGTTTGTCACATCTGCTGAACACTGAATATGTGATGGCTGCTGTGCATCTTGCACCATGCAAACATGCAACAATGATGCTGATGTTTGCACAGTATATAAGAAAGCTGTGGAGAATTTTAGCTAATAATTGTGCCTCTTATCCCCAGGACTAATGATAAGGCTTCCTTATTGAATCCTGGATTTAACGCATGAAAGGTGCTGTAGTAGAGGGCTCTGCCTTACTTTTGACACCTGGGCTTCTTTAATGCGTACCAGAAGCTCAGCACACAAACACACTTGCATTCTGCCCCTATCAGAATGCAGCTGCTGCAGCCGGGAACCAAACTCACAACCTTGTACTAAGTGGCACAATGTAGCAGTCACTGAGTGCCTGTGCAGAGGGTCACTAGTACTAGGAATTAAGATTATTACGAAGACAAGAAATACTTTTACATCCGACTATCCCCCCACAACATGTGTGCAAGCACAATCGCCTTAAAAAACTAAGTTTACATCAACAAAGTTGCTAAACAACACTTAAGTACAGTTGTAAGCAAAAAAATCTAGAAACAACAGATGCTGTGAAAGAAAAAAATGTGTTTTGTACAGCCTATGAATGCAGCTTGAAATTAAGGGGAGATGCAGGGTTGAAAGGTCAGCTTTTAAACCGACCTGCAGACTAAAAAAAATTTGGCAGGATGCTCTGTGCTGTTGTTATTACAATATGTAAATTTCATTACCCTAGCACAAATGGACAAAAAGGTATGCACGTCCCATTTAGCAAATGAGTGCGTAACCTTGAGAAATTACAAAAATATATAAAATTTTCCTGAATAAATATCTTCTGAATGCCCTATTTATACGACAACAGAAGCCACTTAATATTTCATGCTTTTTCTGTCAAAACTGCATCACTAGAATTTTTTATTTTTTTACTGTGATCGAGAAATCTATACATTTTTCATGATAGAAGGAATTTAGAAATTATAAATATGTCCGTAGTCTTGCTCCTCACATAATTTCAGCTGAAAAACAAACATGCAGACAGTACTCATCATTGCAATTTCGGAACGATAGTTTTCTTAAGAGTGCGAATGGGCAAAAAAGTGCAAACTGAGAAAAATCAAATGAATGCCCCTGCTGCATAGCTAGGCACTCGCCTTCAACTCAAAGCTCTTCAGCAGCAATTGCTTGTTTTGCTAGGCTTTTTCGCATTCCAAAGCTTTACCACGTCGAAGACTTCGTGTCGGGCATAGTCCACCACAGCACCGACCACTTGCTGACTACAATGAGCTAGCAGAAAAATCTGGAGTGATATGAAGATGACCATCAGCAACAAAACCTGTGTGGCAGGAAAAATGGAGTGCAACGAGTTGCATTTTCCCCAATCGAAGCTTCAGTTTCGATTTCACTGGCAATCCGGACTCACCATGGCGGTAAGTGCACTTTTATTTCATTTCTTATTTATTTTTTGTGTGTTTTTAAATACTCTAAACAGGAGGTCTCTCATAACTAGAAAGTGCTAAAAACACTTTATAACAAGTTAAGTGACTCAGTGTTACACTCCTCTCCCTCTCTAGGGCAACATCTGAAAAATGGTGTTCATAGGCGCTTTTGACAGGATACACGTGTCACTGCTGGAAAAAAAGAGCTCTTTTTTTTTCTATCGTGCTGATAATAACCAAACTTGGTGAGGAGCTTTTTTATATGTTTAGGAATCCAACACAAACAAAATTACAAAATCCGCTTTTCTGGTGAAAATTACGATTTTAGTTCCACATCTTCCTAAGTGTTAGAGCCTACCAGTGCCTGCTCGACCAATGCAACCCAGTGAAACAATTCCAGGTTGCATGGCTCTGCTAGAAGAAATTCCAATTTTTCCTGATGCTGTTCTAGACTTTTGCTCATAACTGTATATTTCTTATACATACTGAATAATTCTATATTCACCATGTGAAGTAGGTTTTCTCAATTTGAGCACAAGGTTAGCAAATAATTACACAACTGCATAGAGCATGCAAGTGCACTAAACAAAATGCCTACCTCTGTCGTGCATAGCCAACAGCACAGACGATGGCTGCAGTTTACGGTAGAGCCACGCTGGAATAGGCTTCCCTGCACAGTCTGTGCTTTCGTCAAACTCCTGACGAAAGGGCGCATGAGGATCAGGTTCTGCAAGGATGTACCGGTAGCCATCTTTGTTGTAGGGATGGTCAAGGGGGTAGCCGTTTGGTGGTAGCTTGGGCATCACCAAGTCGCTGAAGAATAAAATCAGGATCACTATGTAGAGCTGTGAACACAGCCCCTAACTGGCCCCGCTTAAACTTGCAAAGAATTGATTTGATCAAAGATTGCAAAGCAGCTCTTTGATCAAAGAAACTCTTCATAAACACATGGCAAGAAGTCTGGAAGTTAGAATGTACAACTGGCAGACATGCACTTGTACAACGGAGATGACTGTGATGCAAGGTGTCGCAGATTTTGTGGGAAAAATCAAACAATGGAAATGTTCACAGAACTACCTTTAAAGAAAACATATAAAAAATTATTTACTCACTATATGTAATGCATGAATATCGGTTCTATGTGAAATGAAAGCCATCAGGCATAATACAGCAATAGCAATCATGAACACACTTTGAAGGAACAATGAAGATGAAATTGCAAAATTTTTTGAGGTAAAATGAAATGTGATACACCATGGAAAACACACTGCATACATGCATAACATATTGCTGTTGTGATAGTCACTGAGAGTGAGCTCAAGAAGAAACTATACTATGACTACTTCTCCAACCATCAATGACAGCAATACAGTCAAACACCTTTATAACAATGTGCATGAGGCTTCCAAAATCATTCGTTATACAGGTTACTTCCTTGTAAATGTTGTGCACCACACAGCTGTGGCAAATACAAAAGCAGATGGAGCAAGACAATGTTTCGCTATCTTATGTGTGCACGAGCTTTCCCCAGATTTTGCTGGTGCACGATGGTTAGAACAGTGGTCGTGTTTTATGAATAACAATTAGGCCCCTTGTTTATGAGAGGCAAGCAAATATTCCAGGGTTGCATAGTGTTTGTAACTTTATATCTTCCATATTCTCATGGTCAAAGTAGCAACAGTCACACGATGCCATATAATGAAATAGTTACTCCAGTTGATCATTCTAAGAGTAACTAACTAACCATGGATGCTCAAAAGTCACACATATTTACAAACTGTTGCCTATTCTTGTTGACTACTGTTGTCAAGAATTTTTTTTACATACAATGAAAATAAAATGAGGGAAATTATGCATATAAATAACATTTTTGTCCTTTGCAAAATTGTGACACAGAAGGCTTAGACCTAGAGCCCCACAATTCCAGAAAGCCATAAACTAGAAAACGAAAAACCCTAATAATGCTCTGTGGCATTCTTTAAGCACAACTTTTAAATTTGCCCAATGTTCAGTTCAGTTTTCAATTCACCATATAAAATGAACTGAAATCTAGCTATGAAATATGTATGAATTGAAATTAGAATAGCAGAAACAGTGAAATTCAAATGCCAAAACACACAAGCTGCAGTAA
The DNA here is from genome assembly GCF_038994185.2 of Dermacentor albipictus. Classification (NCBI taxonomy): domain Eukaryota; kingdom Metazoa; phylum Arthropoda; class Arachnida; order Ixodida; family Ixodidae; genus Dermacentor; species Dermacentor albipictus. Next base: position 685,310 of record NW_027225574.1, on the reverse strand, counting down.
TGCAAATTAACCACTAGGAAATCTTTTTGTAGTTGAAAAGACCTTTCTAAAATTTCTGACATGCCAGGACAACATCGGAAAGCCAATACAGGCAAGAAAACTTCAAAACTTTAAGTCTCTTGTAACACAGAGACTTCAGTCTACTGGCTTATTTTTACCATGAGTACTGCATGAATTCACCGCCCCCCCCCCCCCCCCCCATTGCCAATACATGTGAAGCCTGCTTTTTAAAACCAGCTGCAGCAAGTATCAAGAGCACTTATGAAAACACATAGCTCTGAACTATATCTATACATACAGTCGAACCCACTTATAACAATACCGGTTTTAACACTATATTGGTTATAACAATGAGAAGCTGCAGCACCATCAACTTTTGTGTGTTTTCCATGGAGAAATAACCCGCTTACTACAATGCCCCGATGCTGCATTATCGGTTGTAACAATGAAATCTGGTTGCTGGGTGTTCGAGTCGAAAGATAGTGAAATGCGAAATCATTGAAAAGAAAAAAAGAAAATGAAAAATTCGAGCCGCTGCATGATGGGCCGCTGCTTCAACAGCCGCCGCGCACTCATTTTCCAGCCATCTGCGCGTGTCTCTCTCCCATCAACCTTCCACCCCTCCGAACATGAATGGGCTGCGCTAACAGCACTATGTCGCCCCACCCCCTGAAACACGAATGGACCGCGCCAACTGCGCTGCTCGCAGATTGCTCCCATGTAGCTCGCTCGCTCTTCATTCAGCGCAGTTCTGCCAACAGCTTAATCACTCGTGTTTGTCTTTGTTGGTTGCGTTGAAATCGTTCCTGGGCATGCGGTTTCTCAGCCTCGTTTGACCAACAGTTGGTTTGACACGCCGCCAAAACGGAAGATGGCTGATGCGCCCGCTGATCATCAGCAATGCATGACGTTGCCGGTGAAAAGAAGGCGCACCGCTATGGATTCGGAAACGAAGTACTTCTAACCGATGAGGCGATCCTGGCATGCCCCAACCATGCTGAGCACATGAAGGTGCCCAGATCCAGTGACTCAGTGAGTGTTCACAGTCCATAGATCAAAGTGTTAGTCAAGGTCTGTCATGTACAATGAAAACTGCATACACTACATACATCAGTGCAAAGGGTGTGGATACTTTCTGATATGCAGAGTCAATGTGTAGTTCATTGACATTTAGGGTCAGCTTCAGGTTAACTGCTCTTTCCAGACAGTTCCAGTGCTTAGTGCATAGGCCAAAGTAAGAAGTGCCAGCCTTTTCACACATATCATGTTATAACAAAAAGCAGCAGCCTGTGCACTGCTCTATGTAAATTTTTAAATGAATGGGTTCACAGATTCGTGGAACCCAACAAATGCCAACCATGGAACACTTGGGTTCTTCAGAAGCCAGTTCAGGAAACATTGCTTTAGGTGCATGGCAACTGTCAAGAATTACATCACACACTTATATCCCAATTTAGTTTCCTGGGAAAACAACACAAGTATTGACAACAAAACATCCCAAGAGGTAAAATGTTTCATGATGCTGCTGAATGAGACCATTCCATTTTATCAAGTACCTCTCAGACTCGCTCACATTAATAATTGCTCTCTTAAGACCAAGTTTAAGGCCACAAAAAGCAACAGCTATATGGCAACAGCAAAGTAAGAAGCACCCTTTGAAAGTGCATTAGGGTATGCAACAGAACGAATTACCCCACCCCCATCCTAGGCAATATTCAAGCTGCTATTACAATCAAGACAACATTGCCACACAAATGCTTGAGTTCATGATATGTTAAAATTCCAGCAAGCTTACCTTTTATTTTTCTTTCCCGAGGTTGCAGTCTGACTCTCCCCTGGCAGCTTCCGTTTGGTGCCTCTACCTTTACCAGGAACAGGATTGCCTGGAAGAAGAAGAAAACATCACGATAAAATTCAGAAATTACATTTCTTTTAACAAGGAAGCCAGATCATTTTACCACAGTTAATAACAAACTAAATTAATTGGTTGAAAAGAAAAAAGCTAGATAACCAGATAAATTGGTCAAAAGGAATGGAATCCAATTATCACATGGTGCAAACATTTCAGCCTAAATGAGCACAGAAGATGAAGAAGAAGACAGACAGAATGGATGTACAATAACGGACAGCAGCAACAACCACCTTCAATCAGTGGTACTACTTCCAAAAAACAAATATAAAGCAGGAAAGAAGAATAGTGGCTCAGTTCATAGAAGCACTCATGTGAAATCGCTGTCACATTAACTACTGGCATCCAATCACATTTTCCCATAGTGGTTCTACATAAATAGAAAGACCAACACTATGAACACTCAAGCCATTGCACACCGTTGAGAATTGGATAGGAAGTCATAAATAAGTCAGCCATGTGCAACTCCACTGGGGATATTTCATGTTTAGATTTGTTTTTAGATGATCGCAGGGAGCCACCATCAGTCCCAGTCAGGCTGCTTCCCCACCCATTTCACCTTGAGTGTATTGATACTGATTGACATGAACTTGCCAAGGCTTATCCATCATTAAATTAAATTGTGGGGTTTAACGCCCTGAATCTGTGCAGTCAGTTATGAAGGACGCTATAGTGGAGGGCTCTGGGTTAATTACGACTACATGGGGCTTAAAATGCACCTAAAACAAAATACGAGAACATTTTCGCATTTCACCATTGAAATTCAGCCACGGCATCTGGGAGTTCAACTCGTGACCTCCTGTTCAGAAGCAGAGCACCATATTCACTGAGCCACAACAGCGGATCACTCATCCAAATTTATGCGAGCTCATGCAAATAAGATTCATTGTCATACACTAAAGAGAGCTATACTAGCTTAAACTAAGCCAAAGTCCACCAAATGTTTAATGCATCCAGAGTTAGTGCACCCAGAGTTACCATGCAAATGCAAGAAATACTCAACTTGCTTCTTCACTTGCATCTTCAGAAGGCAGCAGAGCCGTGTAATGATTTGCAGGGTGAAACTTGTCCAAAACACCTAAGCACTGATTTCACACTGACGACAGCTAAACAAGGAGTAAACCACCATATAAAGCATGCACTATTTCTCAGTCCAAAAGCTGCTGTCTACAGACAGGATAGTTACACAGAGTGCATGAAATGCAACAAATAGGATAGAGGAACAGTGCATTTATTTGCAAAAAACAGCATGTTCACAATAGATTTTAACCGTGATCAAAAGGCTCAATCAAACGCTTGCCTGAAGAAACTTGTGAATCCACATTGCGACCCTGGCCGCCCCGAACAAGGCTCTCATAGTTGGGTCCAATCTTTTCTAAATCCTGAAAGAAAAAGTGTGCCTTCAAAGTGACTGCACAGAGTGCTGGAAGGCTGTCCTATAGCTAGATGCAGGACCAAGCTTTACTTTTTCTTAACCATAACTATTCCAATTGATCACCCATTTCAGCACATTGATACCGTTTCTCAGATGCATGACACTATTCAGAAGGTAGCCCAGGAAAAAAAGCTTTTCAGAATTACTTTTGGTTTTGTTTCTGTGGCAAACCAATGATTTCTTCTTTAATGCAACTTTTGGTAAACTGAGGTGCGCACATTGCTGCAAAACTTTGTGTGGTTCTTTTTTTTGCCACTTCTGGAAAAATAAAGTGCAGCTCATTATTACATCCCATAAACATTTAATTTTTTGTATCAGAGCCCCAGCAGCAAGTGAGAGCACATCATTACATCATAACATTTACAATCTTGCTCATATATGTATTAAATTATGGGGTTTTACGTGCTGAAATTACTTTCTGATTTTGAGGCACGCCGTAGTGAGGGACTCCGGAAATTTGGACCCCCTGGGGTTCTTTAACGTGCACCTAAACCTAACTACACGGGCGTTTTCACATTTCGCCCCCATCGAAATGCGGCCGCCGTGGCCTGGATTCAATACCGCGACCTTGTGCTCAGCAGCCTAACACGATAGCCACTGAGCAACAACGGCGAGTTGTGTGTGTGTGTGTGTGTATATATATATATATATATATATATATATATATATATATATATATGCGGCGCGCGCATGCACGCACACACGCACACACACGCACGCACACACGCACGCACACACAACTCGCCGTTGTTGCTCAGTGGCTATCGTGTTAGGTTATAGGTTAGGTGTTATATATATATATATATATATATATATATATATATATATATATATATATATATATATATATATATATATATATATGCAATTGAAGAAAATGTAGAGTTCAAAACAACCAAACAACACCGTCCTGCAACCAACGTCGTTAAGCTGCCCAAGAAGATGCACTATGCACTACACAAAGCACAAGGAAAATGTGAGCGAAATTACTCGCAACTGGACAAGGAGGGGTTGGCAATTATCTTATGAAGCATTTCCACCAGTACGTTGCAAGTTGGCATATAACCATGTACACTGATGACAAGCCGTTATTGGGAATAATGAGCCCAGGAAGACGGATCCCAGTGATGCTGCTGCCATGAATGACATGTTGGTGTTTAATTCTTGACTGCTACAATTATGAACTCCATTCCCCAAGAAAAAAATAAAAATAAAATGTCGATGCTCTCAACAGACTCCCACTTCCTAGTGAGCAAGACAAACCTGCACCCCAGGAGATATATTGTTGCTCAAAGCCACTAAGCGACCAACGCTCACAGGTCGGCTTTTGGCGTAGCTCACAAAAAAAGACAAAGTACTTTCTACTGTACACTGTGGACTCCAGGAGGATAATGCAAAAAAGTGGCTTGGAAGAGAATTCATTGCATTCAAACGAGAAGAAAACAAACTTTCAATGCACAAGGGGGGTGTACTTTGAGGCTCGCGAGTGAGCATGCCAAAAATTGCTCAAGAGCAAACCTCAATATGCTACACATCAGCCATCCCGGCGTAGTAGCAATGAAGGGCACTGCACGCAGGGATTTCTGGTGGCTCGGCTTGGATGCCAACATTAAGAAGGTTGCCGCATCCTGCAACAAGCAGCTCCGTGCACAATGATTCGAGAGTGGACACTCGGACCAGTGCCATGGAAGACTATTCACGTGGACATTGCGGCCCAATTGATGGATGGTCAATCTTGGTCATCGTGGATGCCTTCATAATATGGGCGGAGGTGAAGGCCATGAAACTGATCACATCATTCGTTGCAGGGTGCCTTGCGTTCAGTGCTTGCAACCTTTGGTGTGCCATGAATTATGGTAACCGACAACACATCGAACTCCGTGTCTGCACACATAGACGAATTTTGCACAAGAAACGGCATCAAACACTACAAAATGGCACCATATTATCCGGCAACCAACGACCAAGCAGGGTGGATGATGGCAGAAACAAAGCAAGCCTTGCTGAAGCTGACCGAAGGTTCTATGCAATGCAAAATTGCATGCTTTCTCTTTCGACAATGTTCCATGCCTTTAGCGGCTACTTACAAAACACCGGCCAAACTCGTCTTTGGCAGGGAAATGGCACCGTAATTTCAGCTCATGACTCGTATCAGCGTCATATCATGAGGAAGAACCTGCAAATGAACCCCTCATACAGCCTGATCCAGTGCAACCACTTTACATGCGAAACTTCCGTGGAACTCCTGCTTGGATCCCGGGGATCATAATGCAGAAGAGCGAAGTGCATTCGTTCCTGGTGAAGGCAACTGATGGACAGGTGTGATGTCACCGTGATCACATCCGGCAGCACACACATATATATGCCATTAAAGAAAACACAGAGTTCAAAAAGAACCAAACAACACTGTCCTGTGAATGACGTCTTTAAGCTGTCCAAGAAGATGCACTACTCAGTTAGCAACTGCTCATCGCACGAGAGTGGGACTCTGGCAAGCACGGACAGCGTATCCTGTTACTCCAAAGCAGGGAGTCACTTCCCTCTGGTCGATGCGTGCTTTCTGGAGCCGGAACATTCTGTTGTGTGGTGCCGACTGGCAAACACCATGTTTGTACTGGTAGGAAATAAAGAGTTGTTTCTTAACGAAGATATGCTACTTGCAGTGCTGATAAACGAGAAGAATGGGGGTTAACCGAGGGGCCCGATCTTCATTAGCCATATCATAAGAAGCCAACAAACAGTGATACCAAGGACAACATAGGGGAAATTACTTGTGCTTAATAAATGAAATAAAGAAACGATAAATTAATGGAAATGAAAGTGGATGAAAAGACAACTTGCAGCAGGTGGGGAACAATCCCACAACCTTTGCATTTCGCGTGCGATGCTCTACCAATGGAGCTACGGCGGCGCCGTTTCCCCATCCACTTTCTTGGGTATTTATGTTTCCTAGTAGAACCTTGGAAGTGTTAGCCAGCGCCACCACTCAAAGACCTTGGTGGCGGATGTCGAACATCCTTTCTGCCGCAGGCATCACAAGAACGTGATCTTTTTGGCTGAAGGCAACCGGTCAATCAACCCACACATGCTACCTGAAGGCATCAATGTTGCCGGATTCGAGACCCTCATTATGTAATAAACGAGAAGAAAGGGGGTTAAACGAGGGGCCTGATATTTATTAGTCATATCATAAGAAGCCAACAAAAACTGACACCAAGAACAACATAGGGGAAATTACTTGTGCTTAATAAATGAAATAAAGAAATGATAAATTAATGGAAATGAAAGTGGATGAAAAAACATGTCGCAGGTGGGGAACTGATGGGTGATCATTGGAAGAAACAATGAGCAGCCGTCTGTCGATAAGTTTAGGTTTTACCTCTGAGCAGTTTTATTTCTCTCAAGCGCAGTCCGAAAGGTCTGCTACAGGTCAAACATGCAGAACAGTGCATTTTCAGAACGTTTAGAACAGTTGTGGTTTTAGAGACGTGCCAACTTTGGCCAGTTGTTCAGAATTGAGCCCATCCGGCAGCTGCTGGGACTCAAAGGTAAAATCGCAAGCATTCAAACCAGTACCAGAACTTCAACACCATCTCAGGAAGATGCAAAAGAATTGAAACTACAAGCTAAGCTATACGAGTGCAAAATCGAACAAAAAACAAACATTTGGTGCCAGAAATGGACTTTCTACCTTTGCCTCACGAGTTAGAGAAACAGCTTCATTGTATGGAACGAACACCGGTAAGGCTAACCTTTTTGTGCCTAAAGAACAGTTGTATGCCAGTCATTATAATTATTATTTCACAGTGTTCTTGCGTTGTTCTTGGAGCACATTTCAAGTGTTCTTGGAGTACACATCTGTGAAATGCATATTCTGAATTTATTAAAATTTATTTTTTACAACTTGTGCATTTGAAAGCACCAATTAGTTCTCTAAATTTACAACACCACATTATATGCTAAAGTGTTGTCTGTAGCAACAAAAAATTGTCTTCTTAGACCTCTGAAAAATGGCCATTTTCTTGTAGTGATGAGTTAATGAGTCAATGAAGTGCAACACTAAGTCTTGACTGGCAGAATGTTGTTAGAAAACTGTTTTTATTCATTTCACCGGGAAGAAGATTCATTATAGGGCAATAAATGAAGGTTATGCTCTTTTATTTTTTTAACTTTGTACCAAAACAACAACGCCGCTGTGTCTATGTGACATTGCAGATTTCAATGCATTTTCTCGCATTTGCTTCATTCTGGTTCATGAAGAATACCCAAAACTTGCTAAGTTGAGTCTTTCATAGCTCCAAAACACAGTGGAGTCTTTCTTTACCAATGAACACTTAACTAGATAAAAGTAGACACTGTCAAAATCTGTGACATCACAGCAAGCTGGTGCAAAAACTTAAGGGCGGTGTTGCTCTCTGTTATTCATTTTTGTATCTTCTTCTGGCTTATCAAATATCCTCCAATGGCAAAAGTGGCAGTTTTACTGCTACAAAACCATAACTTATTAATACAGATTTATCATTGTAAAATACAAAAAAAAGCCACTCTTACCATTAGAAGAGGTTTGGCAAGCCAGAAAGTTTCCACATCAGCTAGGTGTGTTATTATTGATTTCATCTCTTCAGGGCTAGTTAATTTTTTTTCAGTAAAGATACACTACATTGTATCCTAAAGCTGCCAAGCACTGAACTTCGCAAGTTCTCAGAACTCTTACTGAGCCACAACGGCTAAAATATGAAAAAAATAATTTGAAATCTGTGAAATCAAATTGGTGTGCCAGCTCTGAGGTTTCAGTGTGAAATTCAAAAAATTAAACTTTGACCTTCATTTTCTCTTCTAATAATCAAAACCAAAAATTAGCAAGAATACAGTTTTGAGAGAATACTTAAACAGACTAAACAGATTTTAGTGTTTTTTTTTAGTGTTCCGTTAAAACAGCTACAAGTGCGTTGCCAATGCTGCATCAAGTTTTGTGACTGCTTCCATTGACTACTCACTCTCTGCATCGTGCATGTTCTACCCGATGGGCGTGTGGGGATGATGCAGCCCAATGATCTCCCTGACATCCCAAGCATGGCCACCTTTCTTCTGGCATCACAATAGCACACACAATAACCCCTTTTACAGCAAACCTGATGGCAAATTCTAACGCACAACTTCCGAAACAACATTTTCTGCTCTCCTTTTAAAGTGACACCTACTGTTACAAGAAAGTCAAGTCACAAACATTGTTTAAAGACAGCTTCAAAAGATGCCTGCACCTCAAATGGTGCTCCTGTACTGACATCATGAGCAGCAAGCATGCATACTACGCCAGTAGAAACCACGGTTCAAAGTGGAGGGATCGCGAGTGTGCACACAACTGAAAAAAAAAAGCCTACACCACTTGTAGTCGTGTCGTTTCCTGCATGTGGCCAAAATGCCCAGGACAACGAATGATACAAACTGATACAAATGATACAATGCCAGCAGGGTTAGCTCCTGCAAGCACAAGGTGAAGGTAATGAGTGCGTGGCTCAGCTGGCAGAGGGCCAGTCTTTAAATCAAAAGCATTAACAGTACAATTCGGACTGAAACACTTGGGCAGTTTCCCTTTATCTTATCAGTGGGTAAAGACTCTTTCTTGCCCGTGCTCCCCATGCTTCAATGAGGTTTTGTCAGAACACAGATGAAACCTCGATGACTCCACATGCAAGTATTTCCGTCCTGAAAGTCACGGATGGACCCTTACCGTCAGGATGAGCCCAAAATACGGGTGGGCATCAGTGACTTCCCCCGATTCTGTTTTTTCTTCGCACACAAAAACATCCGTGTCTTTGGTCTGGGGAATAAGAAAGAGAAGGCAAAAATACTTATGACAAGATAGCATGCCAAGAGGAGAAAAACAGCAGTAATTGGAGCAACAAGATGAAATATTGGCTGAATTTGAAAACAGCCACAAGCAAAAACAGATCTAGAGTGTGCAGATCTTTCTCTTTCAAATAAGCAGCTGAAACAAAAGAAAATGATGTTCGCAATTATCTGCTACCAAATAACTTTGATAAACACACATTTCTACCCAGCTTTTATTATTGAGGGAAAAGGCTCAATGGCCCTGCACCCTCTTGACAGTGGCATGGGCTCAACCTCGAGCTGAGGAGATCTAGAAAGGGACTGCCCATGTGCGCATGTAGGTCTGAGAGAAGGTGACCATGAGGAAACTTCAAGTGTAAAATCAGCTGGAACCAACTGCATCCATAAGAAAGACTTCAACTTCGCAACAATGAACGCCAGAGGCCGCGCATTGCCTTTTGTGTCTAAGAACCCAAGTATTTGAAAGCCAGCATGTTCTAGTAGTAAACCCCCTCCCCCAAAAAAGCCCTTGTGTTAGTTTTGTTATTGCTGTGTGTGCATGCTGTGTTCTGAACCTGCGTGCCACGAAGGTCCGTAAGGTGCACATGCGCTTTGGGAAGCTATGGTGCCTGTGGTAGCTGATGAGGGTTAGGTTGGGAAAAACCCATCCCATCATAAACATGTGCATCTTTTTAAAGCTTGTTTACACTCTGACACATTCAGTTCCCTCAGAACCAGTTTACAAATGTAAGGAATAACTCCTTAATGCTTGCCAGTGCAGGACCATTCACATTGCTGACGTCAAACAGCACATGATGCTATCATGTCTGGCAGCATAGCTGGTGCAGAGATAGCACATTTTCTATCACTCTGAGCAAGGGTACAATGAGTGTGCCAAATGCGTCAGCTACACCTCTGCCCAGAGTACACAGTGCCAGTCAGTGCAGTATGAATGAGTGCTTAGAGCAATCAGTTTGTACGTGGAAGCTACTACTGTGACAATACGACCTTCAGTACAAGAATTATTACATCCTGCCCTCTTGGTGCAAAAGTATCTTGAAGACAGAAGGAAAGATTACTTGGTTGCTACAAATGCATTAAGGTGCGTACATGTATGCATATTTAGTCAACTGATGTACTAAGGCATCTCCCAGCGATCTCCAATTTCCCATTGTGCACCAGCTGGCCCCCACCTTTATTTATTTATTTATTTATTTATTCCATTACCCTCAAGGCCCTAGGGCATCAGAGAGGGGAGTGGGTACAATATTAATAAATGCAATACAACAGCAGCAACAATAGAAACAATACAACTGACAATCACAACAGGAATGGTGCAACAGTTAAGTAGTTTTTGACAAAGAAGATTTGTAGCAGCACTTCAAAAAGCATTAATATCTCTAATGATGACAAAATTGTGTGGAAGACGATTCCAACAGGAGTCAAGGCAACATTTAGTGTTTGAACATGGAATATCTACTTTATGATGGTGATCAATGCATGTGGAACTGTAGGATGGTTTTATTAGTAGCCTATCCTTAAGGAATGAATTGTTATGACTGCATGCTTGGAAGAAATATTCAAGCTATTAAACAGGGAAGGCTCAGGAGTAAGGACTAACGGCGAATACCTCAGCAACCTTCGGTTTGCTGATGACATTGTTCTATTCAGCAACCCTGCAAACGAGTTACAACAAATGATTGAGGACCTTAACAGAGAGAGTGTAAGAGTGGGGTTGAAGATTATTATGCAGAAGACAAAGACAACGATGAATAACTGGGCAAGGGAACAAGAGTTCAGGATTGCCAGACAGCCTCTAAGAGTCTGTGAAGGAAATTCATAGAATAAAAATGGGTTGGATCGCATATGGCAGACATTCTCAGCTCCTGAGTGGAAGCTTACCATTATCATTGAAAAGGAAGGTGCATAATCAGTGCATTTTACCGATGTTGACATATGGTGCAGAGACTTGGAGACTGGCAAAGAAGCTTGAGAACAAGTTAAAGGGACACTAAAGGCAAATACTAAGTCAACTTGGACTGTTTAAGTACCCTCCCAGAAACGTTGCAACGCTTGTTTCGTGCCAAGAAAAGACTTAGGTTATGAGAAAATTGCGTCAGAAGGGTCCGAATGCCTTTTTCTAAATTCAAATCTCCCGCTCCCCCAAACGGGGGTGTGGTGACGTTGCATATGCCATCACCAACCTTTGCTGCCTGTTGTCGGTGAGTAAAATGGCACCCAACAGACAGTGGTACTGAGTGAAGACAGCAGTGGATTCACTCCTGCAGCTGCTTTTTGGTGAAGTGGTGTGGACCATTCGGGGATCCCGCAACATCACGAGGAAGTTGAATTCTCTGCTACTTCCAGTTTGTGCAAGTTTTGCGAGCCAGCAAAACCAGCGCAGCGCTGCGCAATCGGAACTACTGAAACGCGAAAGCATGGGCAGCGCAGAGTCGAGCGCAACTGAAACCGTTCAGCCGCCTATGTTATTGTCAACGGCAATTTCAACGAGTTCTTTTTTCTAAAGATCCAATAGAAATGGACAAGTAGCATTTTATTTAATCTTATAATAGAACACAAGGATGTTTTTTGCAGCGAGTAGTTGAGCACTAGTGACAGAATTTAACTGAGGAGTGCTTTCGTCATCGGGCAAGTGTTTGAATGTCCCGGGAGAGTCTCTAATCATGTCCTGCATTTACCTGAATTTCTCAGTTATTAAGGCTCTGTTCACGATGATATTGACGCCTTAGAGATTCTCGAGCACTAATCTATCACTTCAGCTTGATTTAGTATTTGGCTTTAGTGGCCCTTTAAGGACCGCACAAAGAGCGATGGAATGAAGAATGCTAGGCATAACCTTGAGAGACAGAAAGAGAGCGGTTTGGATAAGATAGCAAATGGGTATAGCCGATATTCTAATTGACATTAAGAGAAAAACATGGCGCTGGGCAGGTCATGTAGGGCGTAGGATAGATAACTGTTGGACCATTTGGGTTACAGAATGGGTACCAAGAGAAGGGAAGCGCAGTAGACGGAAGACTAGGTGGTGCGATGAAATTAGGAAATTTGCGGATGCTAGTTCGAATCGGTTGGCGCAGGACAGGGGTAAATGGAGGTCACAGGGAGAGGCCTTCGTCCTGCAGTGGAAATAAAACAGGCTGATGGTGATGATGAAATCTTATAAAATAAACAAGGGCAGGAAACTTTTTGAGAATGAGAAAGGCTGGGTATGGAAAGTGGGTCTCATATCTGCAACCCTAACAGCGTGATGATAGTTGAAAAAATAAAATGTGATGCACAATTTTGTACCGCATCTAAGTCAGCTATTAGTGATTCCAGACCAAGATCCCATATAGCTGCTGCATATTCTAATTTAGTTTGCACTAATGTTTTATAAGCCTGCAACTTGAAAGATACAGGGGCTTGAGATATATTTCTGCGAAAGTAACCTAACATGCGACTGGCATTGCTAGTTATGCAATCAATGTGTTTCCTTCAATAATATCATAAGAAGTCAACAAACAAAGACACCAAGGACAACATAGGGGAAATTACTTATACCCACAACTGAGTTAAAGAAATGATAAATGAATGGAAATAATGGTGGATGAAAAAACAATTCGCCACAGGTGTGCGATGCTCTTACCAAATTTAGGCCCCTCAGTTCCCTTTCCTCAATAAGTTGTACGAGTTGTGCACGCCAAAGTACTTGTACGAATACAGATTCCAAATCAGTGTTGTTAATTTTGGGTGATTAATATGTTGTCGACAAACACGAATAGATTTGCATTTGTTAATGTTCAATTTCATGTTCCATAACTCTATAACTGGCACCCCTCATAAACTGGCTTAATATCAGAACGACTGTGGGATAGCTAAGTTCAAGTTACCATTAATTTGTCTATAAATGACACAGTCACTGGTGAAATTACTGATAGAAGACATTATGATGGTGGGCAAGTCATTAATGAAAATAAGAAAGCGAAGAGAACCTAGAGAAGAGGCTTCTGTGAGTGACGTAACTTTGTCTCTAGATGACTTCTACTTGGTGTTATAAAATCGCTCAGACAAGCCCTGCAAGACTTTATTAATGAATACAAATAACTCGCTATTAATAGTGTCAAAGTCAGCAGCTCTATAATCTCAGATATGTTCAGCATGATTTCTATGATGCTTAAATGGCACATTCAGTATGAAATAAAGAAGGACATTGTCACTCAGATCCAGAAGGTAATCAACAGAACTACATAATATCAAGTGCCGTAATAAGTACAAGGTCTAATACACTCGGAACAGATGACGTTATCTGGGTTGATTGGGTAACAACTTGTTTGAAGTTGAAATCATAACACAGGCTCAAACACTTGCTGCACTCTGTAGAAAACAAACTTAAGCATGAAAAAGCAGTTGGCCAAACAATATTCAGGTAATCAAAATCACCAGCAAGTACTACAGGAACATTTGCATAACATACTCCGACTGAATTAATAGCATCATGAAGGTCATTAACAAAATTATTGCTGCTAGACTGAGAGCGATAAACACCTAAGATCATCTTCCTAATTGATAGACAAACTTCGACCCACACCAGTTCCAAGTCACTAACAATGCCAACACAAGAACAACTTGATGCCTGCAAGTTTCTTAAATTCATCACATGACTTGTACCCGCTGTGGTTGCTCGGTGGCTATGGTGTTAGGCTGCTGAGCATGAGGTCGCAGGATTGAGTCCCGGTCACGGCGGCCGCATTTCGATGGGGGCGAAATGCGAAAACACCCGTGTACTTAGATTTAGGTGCATGTTAAAGAACACCAGGTGGTCAAAAAATTTCCAGAGTCCTCCACTACGGCGTGCCTCATAATCAGAAAGTGGTTTTGGCATGTAAAACCCCATAATTTCACACGACTTAGTTCTCTCCTGTCCTCAACTACACTTTTCCTTCTCTTGGCACCAATTCTGTAACTCTAATAATACCAGCTGTTATCTGCCCTACACACTGCATGGCCTATCCAACTCCACTTCCTTCTCTTAATCTCAACTACAATATTGGCCACACTCGTTTCCTCTCTTAAGTAGTTTATGCAGTGGACACAACTAGGCTGCTGATAATGCACATTTAGACTACAGCAGGTGAAAGATACTACTGGGCTAATAATTTCCAAGATAATAATTTTGATTAGCATGCCTCTTTTGCAGGTTAGAAATAAAACTTGTCCCAAGTAGTACCTGCATTACATTAAATCGGTTCCACCTGTTACATTTTCTGCAAGTATCGCTGTTTTCTGAAGGTACACAACGTAGGTGACAGGAGTTTTTCAGCATAGTGCTGAAACTCTACAGCTACCATTATTGCCCCAGTCACACACCAGCTGGATGCGTGCCAGCCCTGGTGGGCCACTACACACAGACGGTACTTTACAGGGTTACAGGGACAGTAACAGTAATGGCAGAGTGGTAATGCTATGCTTTAATCCCAAACAACTTACTCTGCCAACAAAGTTAAATCTACGGAACCAAAGCATGTGAGCAGCACCACTGATGAATATACAGTAGAACCTCATTCCCACGTTTTGGAAAAAAAAGTGTGAGAAAAAACAAACAAACTGAGAAAACGTAAGATACGAACTGACAAAAAAAAATTGACAGGCTCAGCTATAGCTGACATCTTACGTAATGCGAAGCATTGCGCAGATCGCTGCAGCACTAGATGCCGACGCGCGTTGAGCTGGTGGTGCTCCAGTGGCCCAAGATGCATTTTGTTGTTTTCCTATTGCGCTGTGTTTTAGGAGGGCGATGGGAAATGAAGACGAAATCGAGCTGGTGGGCAACAGCAGATGAGGCCGAAAAGATGACGCTGTGGTGCCCACATTGCGCCGCCTACAGCAGGAAATGGCGGCGCGTTTGGATTATCGCCTACTAAAAGTGTGCAGTACGCTACCAATGGCACTACGCACCACACGCTGTTTTAAGAGATAGGTGAAGAAGCTTATCGCAATAGGCTTGGCGGCGACAGCTGTGAATGCTGAGTGTGACTACCCACGCGAAGATTTGCTGGTACCGGAATAAGAAACTGTGTGCACCATCGTTTTCACGTGAGGCGGGCTATATATATATATATATATATATATATATATATATATATATATATATATATATAGCGTTCTAACCAGAGGCAATTAGTTTTCATAAGCCTAAAAAAATATAAAGAAAATGCATGCATGGTGGCCTCCTCTGTGTGCGCAGCCCTGTGAGCAATAAATGAGCGAGTAACAGGCGGTCGCCCTTTGGAGTGATACGTAACAAGATAGTCATCAGTTTTGCTAGAGCAAGAAGCCAAAACCGCCCGCAGAACAAATCCCAAACTAACCGCCGCCCGCCGCGCGCGTGCCAGTGCGCGAGCGGTAGTATATAAACGCGCTGGAGCAAACAAACCATGCAACGAAAACAAAGAGAGAGAATGAATTAATAAAACTTTATTTGACTATATACGGCATGCTCTCACTTGTCAGCATCAGCACTATGATCGAAAACATACACTTGTAAACAAAAGTGTACTTCTTAAGCGGGTGAGCTTGTAGGGGCTGGACAGGGGATGGCCACAGTGTGCAAGGCTTTGCGCCATATGTTCAACCTGGCTCTGATGAGCAGATCTTTGAGTATCCAGTGGGCGTTTCCTGCATGTTTTGCTGTAGGTTTGGTAGCGTAGTTTGGGCTGCTGTTATATAAGCGGCTCGGTTCGAGATATGAATTGGGCATACTCATACCCAGAGGATATGCTCCGTGGTTGCTGGGGCTTGGCAGCAGGCACAATTGGGGTCAGGCTATTTAGTCGAATACATCTGGTGAAGTACTGGGATTGTAGCGAAGCTTCCAGTTTGTAGTATTCTTAGTATGACCTCGTAGAGGCAGGTGGATCTTCTCCTGGAATTCTGCTCGGCGGTGCACTTTCGCTCTGTAGTTCACTTCCTAGGCGTCACCTTGGATGGACGTATCAGATTGCTTCGAACTGTTATCGCTGAGTTGTTCCTTGCTCTGATGCTGCAAGGCTCGCTGATGAACATGCTCATTCCCCAGAATATTGGTATGTCCAGGAATCCAATGGATTCTTACTCGGATGGATCGATCTCGAAGTTGGGAGGCTTGGCTAAGGATGTACCTGGCATATGTCGGTAACGTCTGTCATATTTGGAGCGTTTGTATTACTTGCGGAAAGTCTGTGAAGACGTGGATCGCTCTTGGCGATGAATCTATTTGAGTGTAGTAAGCTAGCGCTTCCGCAATAGTGTACGCTTCGGTTGCCTCAGGTGGGAAGCACGGTTGAGCGACAGAGAATGAACATGCTTCGCCTGTTCTGAAGTTCGAAATTTCCCCGGCGTTGGACCCTTCCAGAGTGCACGAGGTGTCCGTGTAGACAATTTCTTCTTCTTCGGATAAGCTTTTGAGGTACTGCGTGTGCCTCTGAGCATAGTATGCCTTCTTTCTTTGTCCGAGGCTTGATTTATATGCTTTGTAAGTGGACAATTGTCTGTCACTGTGTTATCTTCCCATGGAGGAGTGGTGGGCAGAATTTGAAGTAGGTCTTCATTACGAAGACCTATCTCGCTTCTGATGGCTCTTCCTGCACTGGTCAGTTTGAGGCGCTCATTCTAAGCTTTCCGTGTCGGTTCTACATAGTCACCTATTGGGAGAAGTAGACCTGTTCCATAGAGATCTCAGACCTTCGCGTACTTCGGCAGCCCTATAGCGATTTGAATGCACGATTTGTTGATGTTTTCAATTGTGTTGAGCTGGGTCGGCGTGATTAGAAGGAAAGGACGGCCATAGAGGAACCTTGAATGGACCAGCGCTTGTGCGAGCCATTTAATTTGACCTTTGTATAGACCCCCATGCACTGCTTGTTAGCTTTTGCAGCACCCTTGTTGTCTGTATTGTCGTGCGCAATGTTTTTTCTACCCATTGTGTGGACTTTGCGTTTTGCTGGTATACGATACCCAGAATCTTGATGTGTTCTTTGTGCTGGATGCTTGTGTTTTGAACATGAAGGTGGATTTTATCTCGAATGAATTGTTGCTTTCTGTAGTTTGTAGGCTTAAGAACCACTACAAACTACCTACAACTCGTGAAACTTTGAGACCCTCTCTGTCAAGGAGATGGGTGATAATGTATAACCCTCTCTGGAGTTTCTGTTGTTGCAGAGGGATATCTCGCGCATTAAACCATAATGTAATATCGTCAGCATAAATTCCCGCCGAGATGGACTGTACGTCTTTTAGAAGATGCACAAGTGGACGCATTGTTATATTGAACGACGTTGGGGAGATGACAGCTCCCTGAGGAGCTCCTATTTTATTAGAATATGGTTCACTTGTAAATGAACCTATTTTTACAGAAAACATTCTGTTCTGCAGAAAGCTTCGAACATAATTGTACAACCTTCTGCCTACCTATAGTCCAGCCAGTTCTCGGAGTATAGTGTCATGGGGCACCGAGTCAAAGGCTTTCTTTACATCTATGCCTACAATAGTGCTTGACCAATATGGTGAGGGGTCCTTTAGCACATCGGAGTGCAAGCGCAGAAGTGTGTCCTGCGTAGAAAGGTGGTGCCTAAAGCCAATTTGGGTCCAATGATAATAATCCCTATTTTCCAACATCCATGTGAGGTGTTTGTTAACCATTCATTCCATCACCTTGCCGATAATTGAGGTTAATGATATGGGACGGAGGTTACTGGCACTTGTTGGAAGTTTTTTTGGTTTTGGGAGTAGTACAGTTAAAACTCGCAATAATGAAATCGGCGGGGAAGTACTGCCATAGCGCAGTATTCTCGGTCAATTGCTTTCGGAAATGTGATCACTTTTGCGAGATTTTCCGTAACTCGGCCGCAGACGCAGAGCAACAGCACATGCAGCAGCATGTCTCCAGTGCACGCTGTTGCCTGTAGGCGCCGACGCATCCGGTGCCGAGCGCAAAAGTGACCGTATCTCGTGTACCCAGAGGCAAACAATTGAGATAACGGCCCTTCCCTGCAAATCTACGTCCGGCACTGAATGCACGTGATGCGTGTCTGGTGGCACCATAACCAGCGTTCTTGAAGCAAGGGATGCGTATTTCCGGATCATCACTCAATCATGGCCCGATGCGTGACACACCACATGCTGTGGCCGCCATTCTCAAGCGCCATCAACAATTCCATGTTGGTGGGACATGCATTTCCTTGTTTTTGATGCATTTTTCTCACTGAGGCGCACATTATGCAGTGTACTGCCACGATCGGCGATTGTTGTTCGAAACGCACATTCAGTTTGCATTCAGTTTCACCTCACGCGATTGGCCTAGGCCTCGCCGAGTCGTCAGCCATAGGGAACGCAAAGTGAATGCGCGTTAACGATCTACGATCTTGCCTAGTAGGCGTGCAAAAACCGTCGTCACGTGTCGGTAGCAACATGCGTGCCACTTCGAATGGGCGATCAACAAACAAGATGGCGGTCATGCCGTGTTTCCAGCGCAATGATCGCTTTCGGCACTTGGTTGTTTTTGTGAACAAAAATGGTGGCGCCCACACAAATGTAATGTGGTGGTATTTTAAGCAATTTTAGTGCAAAACAATTGCATTCGAGCACATTTTGGAGCCTGCTAGCCTTACGTGAGTAGGTAATATGCGGAGTTACGTTCCAACAAATTTCGTTGATGCGGGATTGCAGTACAGCAGCATTTCATTGCCGAGAGGTACGAAATACACTGAATCCTATAGGTCGGGGATATGAAAATGTTTCGTTGTCACGAGAATTTCGTTGTTGCGGGATTTTGTTAACGCGGGTTTCTACTGTATTACAGAGGAATGTTTCCACTGTGCAGGAAGTGCCGCATCTTCCCAGGCATGGTTAATGATGGCAAGAACTGGTGTTAGGTGGTCTTCTGTGAGCTGTTGCAATTGTTTGTACATAATCATATCTGGACCCGGTGCTGTTTTACTGTTTGACTCCTTCAGTGCTGTCATAAGTTCTTGGATTGTGAAAGAAGCATCCATTGCTTCATTGCTGTGTTTTTCCTCAGGCCATTTTGGATACTCCGGATCATTGCCCGGTTGTGGGAAAAATGTGTTGGCACAAGTAACGACAGTAGCACATGCTGTAGATTTAGACGCCAAGCAAAGATTTTTAGCGGCTGTTCGAGTTTTGCTCTGACTGTCCAATGATTTCACAATGCTCCACAACCTTTGATTATTTATCTGACCGTGTAACTGGTTGCAGCACTCCTGCCACTGCTGCGTGCCTAACTTGCATGCATACTTCTATGTTTGTCTCGTGAGGAGCTTAAGCCTCAGACGATTATGAGTTTATTTTTCTTTCCTGTATGCATGTTGTAAATCTGTGCGGGCCTCCCATAAGTTAAGGAGGTGCCTGTCAGGCGCAAGTTTCTGAGGTACTTTTTTGTAGATTGTGCCGGCTTTTCGTGTTGCTTCTCGTACGTATTCTGCAAGTTCCTGCAAGGTGGGAGTTTGTAGGCATCCGTCCATATATGATTGATACTTGCCTCAGTCGATGAGTGAACCTTCCTTTGCTTGAGAAAAAATTTAACCCCAGGTATTCACAATAGGCAGCTGGTCGCTGCCGATGTTATCGGGCCATGTGTCCCAGTGTTTGCCTTTCGTTAGGTGCATAACCCACGTGAGCTCTGGCAATATATTATTCTGCCTCGTACCTCCAATTCTTGTGTGAAGGTCTGGTGTGCTAAAGAGAGTAAAGCTAGCGTCTTCCATGGCTTCCCTGAGGTGCCTCCCTTTGGAAGATTCTTGTTTGTATCCCCAGAAGATGGTAGGCACGGCAAAAGCTCCCAGAATTAAAGCTGGTCCATTGGTGTCCATTTCAGGAAACGGAATTGACACATTACTTGATCTTGGAGGGCTGTAGCAGTTTAATGTTTTGTATGTTTCGCCCTCAATTTCTGTACGTGTGTGAATGCACGAGAGTGAGTCCGCAGATAGTGGATTGTGGACTGCTGGGAGGTTCTATTTTGTAGATGTAACATATTGACGCAATGAAACGCAGGCATTTCCCGGTATGCCGCTATACTTTCCCAGTTCCTTTAAGCAAATAACATCGGCTTTTTTTTTTTTTGAGGGAATTGATGAGATAGTGTAGGTCATTGACCTTTTTGGAAAGGCTTCATGCATTCCACTGAATTATCAGCAGCATGATTCTGAATCAGAATCTTTGATTGCTTCTTGCTCAACAGTGGCTGCTGGCCTACTGCATTTGTTGCCTGTGAGCGACGTCTTTGGTTTGAGTGTCTGAATAATGTGCTACATGTGTTGCAGTTGTGCAGCGAACAGTTCGAAACGGCATTCGTACTGCTCATACTCGGGGTGGATTGGTCTCCGACATACGGTTTGGGCGTCCCCTGGCAGCGTTTTGTTCTTTTAATTGCAGAATGACTGTTTTCAGTTCATCTACAGTTTTCTGCTGGTCACTGCTAATTTGCAGGTATTCTTTTTGTGTTTCGTAGTTCAGCTAATTCTTGCAGTACGCTTGGATATGTGTGCAGTGCAGGTGAGCCATTAGGTAGACGGTGCATTTTGCACTTTCGCTGAGTATGTGGCAGGGGACGCTGCCTGCGTGTGTGTGTCAGTGGTATGCAAGTTTGTTGGCTGTTCCCTAGGGGTGGAAAAGTTTCGTCCTGTCACCACTGTACTTTTTGTGTCATTTGGTCTGACATGTAGTGTTTCGGTGACGAATGGGGCGCTTTTGGTTTGTACGGTTAGTTCACCCGCTTACGAAGAGCAGTTGTAGCTGCTGCGACTTTCGAACAGTCAGAAGAGTGCGAATCATGTGGTCCATTGCAGTGTATACATTTCAGAGTACAGATGAAATCCTCTACATCTACATGTTTTATACGGCAGCTTGTGCAAATTTCCAAGTCCCTTTTTGGGGCCGTACAGACATCAGCTCTGTGGCCTATGCGTAGGTATTAGGGTAGGTTTGTGTCGTTGAACGTGACTAGAGCTGTGTTTGACATGCCGAGAGGCTGTGCTGACACAATTTCATGGGTCGAGCTTGTCAATACCTGCATTAGCTGTTCTTCAGTTAGACCCTTGATTCTGTGAATGATACCCCTTATGCGTCCTTCGCGGAGAGCAACATAAGTATTAAACTGCACAGCTTGGTCTTCAATGATCAGGTGTTCCAAGTTCAGCAGCAAATGTGCAGCTTGTTCTGTGTAGCAATCCACCACCGCTAGGTTAGATTTCATGAGGAGCTGGCATTGAATGTTGGACCCATTAATTTGAGGAAGCACTAGATGGAGTCTATGCGCAAACTGGTACAGCAGGATCTGGGTGACGTTAAAGGCTTTAGGCCTCAAAATTATGGTCTCAAATAATGTTTGCAGTTGTAGTTCAGTTGGTGGTTTGGGTTGCAGGAGTTTGCGGCTCTGGACTATGGACCAGCTGTCCTAGTCGTCCATAGCTGCTTGCTCGGGTAGTAGATCATGTGCAGCAAAGGGATGCAGGCTTACTTGATTTCCTGCTGTAGAAGGGCTGTTTGATGGCATTTCGTTCTGCAGCAAGGACCGGGCTGGATCTTGTGTGGTAAGGTCTGCTGTCTGGCTGTGATTAGCATCATCCAGCGTGTCGAGGGGTTGAAATCTTGACTGGGCGATCATCCCTCCTTGGTGGGCTCCCCTACTAGGGGAGCCAGCACAGTGACAAGCAGAACAAGCGAGCAGTTGACACACGCTGGAAGCGTTCCTTGCAGCAGTGCGCCCTGACAATCTCCCAGCTCCTCGGTCGAGAAGCATCTCAAAACCGAGAGAGAGGCACGGGAAAAAAATGCCCTGTATTCCCACATAGTGGCAGCACCCGCCAGGAAAGAAAAATTGAGGAAATTGGCACGCTTTTTAAACGAACAGACGGCACCGTAAATATACGGCATCGACTATTTTGGACTTGTTCGCGGCACCGTATATTTACCTCACTGACCCTGAAAGGGTTAATGAAGGTGCAAAGACCGTTTGTAATTTAGCATCGTTCATGTGCCATGCCGCTACATGACAAGCTACCACCACGCCATCAAAATTGACAGGAGACCCTCTGCTGACCTTGCGCAGCCATCAGACTTGAGTTTCCTTGACATACACCTAATCATGAATTCTTTTTTTGCTGATCTCAATGAAATTTCAGGGCTTTACGTACCAAAACCAAGATCTGATCATGAGACAGACCATAGCGTGGGACTTTAAATCAATTTTGACCACCTGGGGTTCTTTAGTATACACCTAAATCTAAGTACAGAAACGATTTTGCATTTTGCCCATGTGGCCTTGGCTGGGCTGGGATTGAACCTGCGACCTCAATAGCAGCAGTGCAACGCCATAGCCACCGGGCTGTAGCAATGGGCTTTTGAATCTTGGCAGGTACACGTATGACAAATATCACATATAACAAAGGTATTTTCATGTCGGATCTATGAAGTTAAAAAATTAAATTATGGGGTTTTACGTGCCAAAACCACTTTCTGATTATGAGGCACGCTGTAGTGGAGGACTCCGGAAATTATGACCACCTGGGGTTCTTTAACGTGCACCTAAATGTAAGTACACGGGTGTTATCGCATTTCGCCCTCATCGAAATGTGGCGTCCGTGGCTGGGATTCGATCCCGCGACCTCGTGCTCAGCAGCCCAACACCATAGCCACTGAGGAACCATGGCGGGTATCTATGAAGTTCTACTGAGGAGCATACAACACACTTTCACCACTCAGCCTGATTCTCTGACCACAAGTCGGATGGATCAAAATGCTGTTCTCGCTTTTATTTCTTCAGATACACATTATTCTCTGATAAATGGTATTGTAATGGAAACAGCGCAAGAAACGACAACTGAGATAGCCATAGCACAAGCACTGTGCTCATGATGCGTGTGTTGCGTTCATGTTACACTTGCATTGTGCGTGTCTCACTCCTCAAGTACTATGCGAGTTGCACTGGTGATGCGTTTATCTCAGTCCTCGTTACTCGCACTGTTGCCACAACAAGATGCAATACCAACTAGCCCAGCAACTGTAACAACGCAGTTGGCACATTCACTAGAGAAATAGAAAAAAAGAAAAGATTATATTAGCTAGCTTTGCTCAAATAGACGACGTCTGCATGCAGACAGAGCCCACACAAAAAATCAAAACTCAAAGGCATTCTTACACTCTATCATGTCTATTATAAGGGGCTGCGAAAATCACGAGAAATAGGCAGTACATTGCTATTTTTATTGCCAAGGCCCAAGGTGGTACATGCAGCGGAAAACACAATTCTGTGTACCATTTTTGTGTTTGAATTAACAGGGCACAAGATGCAATGAACAACAAAAACTAAGCAAGCTATCAGCAGCAATTCATGGTATGCAAATTTTAAATTAAATGTGGTTTAATGGCACAAAAGCGGCTAAGGCTATGCTGCGCCAAACACGTGGTGTTTTAAAATTCAGTTTAGGAAGGAAACGGCTGTGTTAATAATCTATATTTTATGTAAAAATCCAGTATCGTCTAGAAATTTATGCAATTTATGCACGTCAGATAGTGGGATTAGCGTATCATCACCTAAAATTAAAGCAGGGTGTAAAGGTATGTGTAGCTGATACAAGGTATGCAAAAGGTTTCGTCTATGTATTTCAATGTGTGTACATGTTAGTAATATAGGCATAACTGTTAGTGGTTCTTGGCGTTTCTGCATGTTGGTGTGTCTTCTTTTGCAAGTAAATAATTGTGTGTTAGGTGTGTGTGCCCAATGCGTAGTTGGCATAAAACTACTTTGAAGAACCGTTCCTGATAATAACATGACTTCCACTCACGAACTATGGGTTTAGTGAGACGTAGCTTGTCGTCGGCACAACGGTCCCATTCACGTTGCCATTTTGATGTTAAGGCTTTTCTAATCTCACAGATGCTATCTTTATATGGAAGTGTTGTGCTTGTTATGTCTTTGTACTGTGGCGATGAGCGATCGCGTAGACCGGTAAAGTCTCGGGCTCTTACAGGAGCGGAAGAACCGACACTCGATCGCTTAGCGTAGCATTCTTTTAATCATGTCTTTCAGAACGCTAGCCTGTGCCGGAGCGTGCCAGCCGCTCGTGCCTCGTGTAGATGCAAGCGTCTACGTCATCTCTTGTGCGACGCCAATACTGCTGCCGCAACAGAGGGCTGCCCCCCTAGAGAGGAGGAAAGTTCGACGAACGATGGAAAGTCCACGTGACGCGGCGTGTCTTGGCGTTGGTCTTGGGTGTCACGTGCGCAGGCGGTGACGAAGGATGCAGCAGGGTGGCGTCGCATACTGGTGGAGCTGAAGGCGCGGGTGCTTTGATGTAGGCGGGTTTGAGACGTTCCAGGGCAATCGTGTCTGATCGGCCGTTAACATTCACAACAAACGTCGTCGGGCGACGCTCTAGAACACAATATGGCCTGGAGTAGTGTGGCTGCAAAGGCTTCCGCACGGCACAGTTATGCATGAAAACGTGGGCTTTCCATCGTTCATCGAACTTTCCTCCTCTCTAGAGGGGGGCCCCCTGTAGCGGCAGCAGCATCCGCGTCGCATGAGAGATGACGTAGACGCTCGGAGGCACGAGCTCTAGGAGGAGGCAGGAGCTCGGAGGCAGGAGCGGAAGAACCGACACTCGATCGCTTAGCGTAGCATTCCTTTAATCATGTCTTTCGGAACGCTAGCCCGTGCCGGAGCGTGCCAGCCGCTCGTGCCTCATGTAGACGCGAGCGTCTACGTCATCTCTCGTGCGACGCCGATGCTGCTGCTGCTACAGTACGCTGCCATCGATGCACATCTTTCAGCTGCTTCGTTACCCGGTATCCTAACATGGCTTGGGACCCAGCAGAAACGAATTGACCTCCCGTATTTGTTAAGCGCCACCATGTTTAAAATGTCCCCTATCAGGGGTTCACACTCAGATTTCAGATGCAGAGCCTTCAGTGTCCTTAAAGAATCAGTGTATATGACTGTGTTTTTGTGTTTGCCAGTGATAATCTTTTTAACAACAATCCACATAGCGTAAACTTCGGCCGTGAAAACAGAGACATGTTTTGGTAGACGAATACTTGTTTCCGAATTTTCTGTTACGGCCCCTACACCCACATGTTCTTTTGTTTTAGAGCCATCAGTGTAGAATTCCACGTTATTTTGATATTTGTCCTGAAGAGCACGGAATTCTTGTATAATGTGTTTGTGTGAGGTGTCTCTTTTTTTGAAATGTGTTAATGTCCAGTCACATAACTGTGTGAAATCATACCACGGGGCAATCGTCGTGGGTTTTTGGCAACCTGGAGGACTTCGCGAGGAATGTCATACTCCCAACAATATTGCTCATATCGCAGGACAAGCTGCTTAATCATGTTCGGTTTATTTCTGTAGTGTAAGCGTGAGTTGCACTGTGTGACGATGTTGTAGCACATGTGTTGTGGTGAGGACTGAACTTTGAGCACATAGGAAAAAGTGAGTAACGCTCTGCGCTGCTGTAAGGGAGGTTCATTACACTCAACGTATAAGCTTTGGACAGGTGATGTTTGGTAGGCCCTACTTGCCAGTCGCAGTCCCAGGTTATGTACTGGATCAAGCCATTGAATGTAAGACTGTCTGGCTGAGCCATAAACCATGCAGCCGTAGTCTAGAATGCTGCGCACAAGAGACCAGTAGATACGTAAAAGACATGTTCGGTCAGAACCCCCATGCTTATAAGACAAAACTTTAAGGATATTTAGCGCTTTATTTGCTTTAATCTTTAGTACTTTTAGGCGAGTTAAGGAAGCTAAGTTTGGTGTCAAAGGTTACTCCTAAAAACTTATGTTTTTGTTTCACCGGCAGTATGGCATCATTCAATTTTAGGACTGGATTGCTGTGTAGCCCTGATTTCTGAGAGAACAAAACAGTAACTGTTTTCTGTGTGGAGAAACAGAAACCATTTTTGTTAGCCCATTGTGTAAGTTAATTTATTGTCATTTGGAGCTGCTTTTCACAGGTTGGCAAATTTGAGACGCGGCAAGCCACTTGGAGATTGTCTACGTATACAGAGTGCATACGAGACGATGGTATAATCTTATTAACTGAGTTAATTTTGTGGGGATGCGCGACCCTCGCGCCTCCCCTGATGTTTTTCCCGCATAGCGCGTCCCCTGTAGTGCGGCTTCGCCGCGCACGCGGCGTCGGAGTGGTACAAGCGTGGTGCGAGAGATGGCGCGAGCGTCGCGCCGCTGCGCGGTTGCTTGGGGGTTCGGGAAGCAAGCGGGACGAACATGCCGTGCCGCGCGCCGACCGATGCTTCGGCGAGACCGTCTCGCGTGGCCGCCTTCGAACGCGCCACGATTCGCGTGACCATACACGCGAACGACCAGGCGTTGGGGTCCAGCATGGGGCGAACATATTCACTCGCAAGGACGCGGTGAGTCGGACTTCTAGATTTGTCGCGCGCCCATCGGCATGTTTTGTGGATAGCAACTCGGCTAGCTGGCACTGATCTATGAAAGGTGCAATAAATGCCGTTGTGATTGTTTGCACTACTGCATTGTCGTTCCTTTGTCCCAAGAGTACGGTGTGAGAATCCCACATCAGACCCCACAATTTTTACTATAAAGAGTGTCGTGCTGAGAACACAGCCTAGTGGAACGCCATTTTCCGGTGTAAATGCATGAGAATGTACTGAGCCTCGACGTATCTGAAATGTTCTATTAAACATAAGATCAGTCAGGCAGTTTAGCATTTTACCATGGATGCCGAGGTCAACCAGGTCCCTTAAAATTCCATATCTCCCTGTGGTATCATAGGCTTTTTCTAAATCGAAGAAAACTGCAAGACAGTGTTGTCTGTATAAATGCATATCGAATTTCATGCTCTAGACGGACAAGATGGTCAGTACTTGAACAACCCTTTCTATATCCACACTGGTGGGGGTTTATGAGGTTTCTTGATTCTAAAATAAATGAGGGTCTTATATAGATAATGCTTTCATATGATTTTGCCAAACAGCTTGTGAGGCAATGGGTCTGTAGCTGGTTCTGGATGTTGGGGATTTACCGGCTTTTAGGAACAGAACTACTATAGCGTCACGACTCGTTAAATCATCGTTTGCCAGCACTTTATTAAAGTTATCCCTATCCTATCCTACTATTGCCTTTTTCCACTCTTCCGGCATTATACCAGATTCCCAGATTAGTTTGAAAAACTTAAAAGGAGAGGGGAGCGTCTACAGATGCTTGAGGTAGATGAGCCAGCATGGCGTAGTGAATACGGTCGTGAACTGGCGCTGTGTTTTTCCCTGCAAAAAGGACTGTTTATTCCTTGTTGTGTGAGGGGGGAATTGTACAGGTCATTTGACACGCCAGTAGTGGGCAGCTTCTGTTTTTCAGCAGACTGTTTGCACTGTAAAAATTCCTTTGCATAATTTACTAAACTGGACACATAACAGAATTGTTCGCCAAGTATATCTGCTTGTTCTTGTATTGTTGCTTGTATGTCTGGACTTGTAAGTAACGGTATTCTGTAAGATGAGTAATCTCCCCGAAACTTTTCAACCTGTTCCCACATTCGTTTAGATGTGACTGAACTGTTTATTGAAGATATGTATTTCTTCCACGATAATTTTTCTGCCTGCCTTCTGATAAATCGTGCCTTGGCTTTGGCCTGTTTAAAGCATAAAAGGTTGATATAGGTAGGGTGCCTTCGTAACATACCTCAGGCCCTATTTTGAAGCTTTTTTTGATTCTGTGCACTCAAGAGTCCCCCAGGGGTAAATTTTTTTGTGCACAAGGCTAGATGTTTGAAGTATTGGCTTTTCTGCCGCTGAAATTAAAACCGCAGTGAACTTTTTTAAAATTTCATTTACACTGAGTTCATTTGACAAGACTTCTTCGAGTTTTGCATGTTTCACAGAAAGCGGCCAGTCGGCAAGATGTATTGTCCAGCTACGTGACTTAAGAGTTTATGGTAGGTAATGTGGATGCTAATAAAGGTAATAAATGCCGGCAAATGATCACTTCCATATGAAGTGTCGAGGACTTCCCACTTAAAATCGCTAAAGACAGACAGTGAGCAGAAGGCTAAATCTAGACAGCTAAATTTGCGTGAGCTTGGTGAAAATACGTTGGCGAACCCGAGTTTAAAAGACATATGCTGTTAGACAAAATGAAATCTTCGATTACTTGCCCTCTTTGGTCTGTTCTATCACTGCCTCAGAGGGCACAAAAGGCATTAAAATTTTTTACTAAAACAAAAGGCTATGGCAACTGGTGTATTAGATTTTCCAGTTGTCTAGTAGTAAAATGAGTATGGGGTGGGAGGTCAAGTGAACAGATAATGATGGTTTTATGCGATAGAACGGTGACGGCAACAGCCTTGAAAGAAGTATCTAACTGAACATTTCGTGTAGAGGTGCCGCCCTGAACGACTATGGCGACTCCTCCTGACAAATGGCTAGAGCGTTCGCAGTCCCTTCAGACAACGGTGAAACCTTTGAGAATTTTACTATTTTTTGGAGTAACATTCGTTTCTTGAAGACACACTGCAACTGGCAAAAAAAGTGTTGATAATGTCTTTGATGTCACCTATATTGTGTATAAGACCTCTGCAATTCCAGTGTACAATGAAAGCCATGGTTGTAAAATGAAAAATGTACTGATGTCTGAGAACTTAAAAATTAAAGGTGACATGTGATATGGAACAGTACACATTTAATGGACGGTAACTGTGCAGGTTACCTGTTCCTTTTTCAGTACAGTTATAAGGGCCTTGTCCTTCTTAGAGCGCTCAGAAGTGCGCTTTTCCTTTGGCGTCAATGACGCCGGGGTTTTGGTATCGACCTCATCGCCTTCTGTGAGGTGCTGATTGAGAGCCAGGCGCCGAGACACGCACCTCGGGCCTTGGCGTTCTGTTTAGCCTTGGGACCTGCAGAACAGCTGTTTTGGATGATGGTGGAGCAGCACTAGCTGCTTCCACCAAAGGGGCAGATGAGAGTTGCCACAGGACCACTGACTGTGAACCCTGTAGACTCCCGAGACCAATGTGGTGCTGCCCCCTGCCGCGCCACATTGGCGTAGCTTACTTGAGGTAAGAGTGGAAGCCTCTTCCTTGCTTTGAAAAATGAAATCTCTTTTACTGTGAGAGCAATCACCTCCTTCTCCTTCTTCCAACAGGGACATGATCGTGAATATGCTAGATGATCCCCTTTGTAGTTTACACAGCGTGGGGGAGCATTACAGTTTTCAGATGGGTGATCGTTGGCACTGCATTCTGCGCATGTTTCTTTGCCTCTACATGATTGTGATGCGTGACCAAACCTCTGGCACTTGAAACAGCACCTTGAGATCGGTATGTATGGTCTGACATTTATTTTTAGGTATCCTGCATCGAGAGAGGTGGGGAGAATACTAGTACCAAATGTAAGGATTACATGTTTGGTTGGGAATTGTTCATTGTTTCTTCGGATTGTTATTCTTTGCACTTTGATCACATATTGTTCTTGGAACCCCTCAGGGAGTTCCTCGTCACTCAAGCTGAGAAAATCTTTCTCCGAGATAACGCTGCTGCAAGTGTTTAATGAGCGATGGGGAGAAATTGTTACTTTGATTTCACCAATACTGACGAATTCGGACAGCTTTTGCACTTGTTCTTTGTTCCTCAATTCTATTAACAGGTCTCTGCTGGTGATTTTCCAAGGCTTTGTAGTCTTTGCCAATTTTTTCTATGAGGCATTTCGCCACCAAGAGACGGGATAGCTTACGCATACTTAGTGTTCCTTCACTATGCAAGACATAACGTGGGAAGTTGTCTAGCTCGGCTCAGAGGGTAAATTGAAAAGGTGCATCGGTGCAGCCTTTTCTCAGAAGTCGATCTGGAAGTCACAGGAAAGCTTCTGCCATAACATGGTTTAAAAATTCGGCGGTGGTGGTAGCCACCCTCCACTGAGCCCAACAAGGGGACGCTACAGGTTCTGAGCAACCTGTAGACGCCAGCTATGCACCGCCACTATAACCTGGGGTGCGATCTTGTACGCGTTCCAAAATAGAACGGAGGCGGTTCGTTCTTTTCGTCACGAAATAGGCGGTATGTTCCGTTCCGTTCATCCGATAGCAGACGACACGGAATGATCGACAGCAGATATCACGTCACAACTGACGTCATGGCGTTCGGCAAGGTTCAAACTGACGAATCGTATTTGGCTCGTTGGAACGAACCGCCTCCATTCTATTTTGGAACGCGTACAAGATCGCACCCCTAATGTATATAACCAAGACTGGATATATTACACACGGTTAACCCTTGCCACCAGGAAATTCAGAAGTAAGAAGAAGTGAAAAGAAGACAGGAAAGATGAAAAGGCTAGAGAGAAAGACTAAGATTGAAGAGGAAGACAGGAAAAGGCGACTGCCAATTTCCTCCAGGTGGGTCAGTCTGGAGGTGCCGTCTGTGTGAAGCAGAAGCCGAAAAGATGTGTTGCCTCCGCCGGGGGGGCCTCGAAGGTCCAAACACCCAGCATCGGCTCAACCCCCGGGATCCCCCTTTCCCCAGACACGGCTAAGCCGCGTACGGCTACACGCGGGAAGGTCCAACCCTCGCGTGCTCAGGTACGTGGTGTTGCAAGGCACCAAACACTTGCTGACACCAGACATTCCTGTGGGGAGTATGCAAAGGCAGACATACAGAACATTTTTTTTTTGTTGCCCATTTTGTTCTTCTTGTGTTCATTTTTGTATACATCACATATCGTGAATCACAAGATGCAATTACAACCTTAGCATAGTGCCATTTTCTATGGTTGTACTTACCACAAGCACATAAACAAAACCTGCAGCCAGACAGCCAAGTGCAATAAGCCCAGTAGGTAAAAATGACCATGAAAATTGGACATCGTAAAAAGCTTGGCAGTGGGGAACCAGCACTGGCCAGGAGCTGATACGGGAATTTGAGGACACAACTGAAATATGCCGCCACCGTCTGGTAGGAAGGCCGTGAGAATGGCACATTTTTGAACCCATTAATGTTTGCTTTAGCCTGATGTGTCCAGCCAAGCTCTGTCCACGACCATGCGCATTGCAAGGAGAGCATGCACTCCTACATTCTAGCACACCAGTGCCATGTTAGGTCACAAGCTGGACATGTGCTTAAAGATGAACGGTGAATTTGCTAACGTGAAATCACAGCATGTGCAACTCAAAACTAGTATTTATTCTGCTTGGTAGGATTTGTGTTGCAGTGCTGCTGTTGGCGTATGAAGTGTCAGCACTGACTGCCCTAGACTTGGTTTCATGGTATGTAATGGTCAATAAAACACCCAATAAAAGTTACAATTTCTTCCAACCTAGATAACGTTCTGAAATCCAGGGTTTTACGGAATCCTGCCTGGTTGGGAAGAGGCATAATGAAATAAAGGAAACACCGACCAAGAAAAACATTTTCTGAGAAATTAAAAGGCATTTCGGCTGCCACACGGGAGCCTTGTTCACAATTTCTTCTTGGTCAGTGTTCCCCTTATTTCGTTTTGATAAGGCTTTGCATCAAAGAGCTATACACAAGCTGTGAGTAAAACAAAAAGCACACTGGAGGACTTCAGATTAATTTTGATGACTCCGAGTCCTTAAAGCACACCGAAATCTTGTTATTCTTTTAACACAAAACTAGAGTGCACTCAAAAGAAGGCTATCAGATTTATCTTCAATTGGTATGTTCATTATTTCAGTAATTCTTACAATTACGACGTGCTCATAATCTGTCCTTACAGTCTCTAGATGAGAGGAATGTCTTGTCACGCTGAACAAGATCACTCATCTTAAATGGTTAACAGCGCACACAGACAGCGACAGAGAAGAACAACAGGACACAGCGCTAAGTTGTAGTTTAGCACTGAATCCTCTTCTGCTTCTCTCTGTCACCATCTGTGCACACTAGTAGCCATTTAAGATGGTTTACCAACTAGCCCACCAGGCCATTCTTGTGAAGATCATTCATTCATCCTTTGCTATAGAAATGCCAATTTTGCAGACAGACTCTTCTGCACCACGACATGTCATACTCCCTCACTAAGCACTGCACTGATTATGTCGTATACCTACTGTTTTAATTGCTCTTCTTTCTCTAAAGGTGGTGAACTGCAGCGCAAACAGGATTGTTCACTTACATATTTGCTATTCAGTGTTTGTACGACAAGTTGTTGCATGCTAGTGGTTGATGTCTTGGTATTAGTGTTTACCTTATTCTGGCATATTTCTATAACATATTCTTCCTTTATATTGTTACGTGTAGAAAGACACAGACGGAACAAACTATTTACAGGCTATTTACACTGGAGTCAGAGCACCAGGCCGACATTCGCTCGCGCCAAGGCACAGACCCACTTCGTCGTTCTCGCGGCGACTCGTCTCTTGAGCATCTCGCGATAATAGCGTAATACTACTTCCCCAGCGGCAAAAGCGCCGTCATGGTGCTGTTAAATATCCAAGGCGCGTGGAGAGGTGTAGGGCTCAAGTTGGGCGACGTGGAAAATGTCATTGGTTGTCACAGCGGAGGACGTAGTGGACGTGGCTAGAACGATTTCATAGGTGACATCAGTCACTTGGCGGAGCACGCGATATGGGCCTGTGTAACAGGAAAGCAGTTTTTCACAAAGGCCAACTTTATGTGATGGTGACCAAAGCAACACGAAGGTGCCGGGCGAAACATGGACATCACGGTGACGGAGGTCGTAGTGTTGCTTCTGTTTATCTTGAGACACTTGTAGACGAGCGCGCGCAAGTTGGTGAGCATGGTCAGCATGGGCGATTGCATCACGGGCATAATCGCTAGTTGAAGATGTGGTGGACGGAAGCACAGTGTCCAGTGGTAGCGTCGGTTCTCGGCCATAC
The DNA here is from genome assembly GCF_038994185.2 of Dermacentor albipictus. Lineage (NCBI taxonomy): Eukaryota > Metazoa > Arthropoda > Arachnida > Ixodida > Ixodidae > Dermacentor > Dermacentor albipictus. Next base: position 652,254 of record NW_027225574.1, on the reverse strand, counting down.
AAGAGGTAAAATGGGGAAAAGCCAGCAGTTTTAGAGACGGGAAGAGTTGTACACAAAGGTAATGTAAGGTAGAGCCAGGTCCCAGTCACGGTGGTCATCTGAAACGTATTTGGATAGCATGTCTGTAAGGGTGTGGTTCAAACGCTCAGCGAGACCATTCGTTTGAGGGTAGTAGGAGGTCGTAAATTTATGCTGTATTGAGCAGGCACGCATGATGTTGTCAATGACTTAAGCCAAAAACGTACGGCCACAGTCGGTTAGCAATTGACGCGGAGCACCATGCATAAAAATGATATGATGTAGGAGGAAGCCACAACATCAGTTGCGCAGTCTGCTGCAACTGCAACCCACTTGTTTCCTGATGTAGATTCCAGAAATGGGCCAAGAAGGTCTAAGCCGACACAATGGAAGGCCTTGGCAGGGATGTTGAGCGGCTGCAGGTAACCAGTGGGAACTGGGATGGTTTCTTGCGTCGTTGGCAAAGTTCACAAGCGGCAACGTAACGTTGTACGAAACAGGCAAGGCCTGGCCAGAAAAAACGGCACGGTACAGAGTACCGATGCGGAGGACGAAGAGGCATAGAGTAGCATTGGCCGGAGAGTGTTCAAAATGGTCAAAGAGTGCTCTGATGTAGGCATCACGATATTGCTCGTCAGTGAAATGAAGCAGTTGTGATACAGAGAATATACAAGCAGCACCGGTAATATTGGAGGAGTCAGAGTCGTCAACAGGGTAGTGCGACATGCTGTCAGTGTCTTGGTGCAGACAGCCAGACTTGTACACCACACAATACGAAAATTCTTGTAGCCTCAAAGCCCATCGACTAAGCTGACCTGTAGGATCTTTTAGCAATAAGAGCCAGCAGAGCGCATGATGGTCAGTGACTACGGAAAAAGGGCAACTGTAAAGGTAAGGACGGAACTTCGCAACTCCCCAGACAACAGCAAAGCATTCTCGTTCCGTAATGGAATAGTTGCGCTTTCATGATGCTAGGAGGTGGCTCGCATAAGCAATAAAGCGATCTTGGCCACGCTGACGCTGGGCTAAGACAGCACCTATGCCATGATCGCTGGCATCTTTATGCAATTCTGTAGGGGCATCAGGGTTGAAGTGGGCAAGAATGGGTGGTGAGGTTAGAAGAGTGACGAGACGAGAGAAGGCGGCGGCTTCCGAAGTACGCCACGAGAATTTTACGCCTTTCTTCAAAAGATTAGTGAAGGGTATAACAAGTGCCGCAAAATCTTGAACAAAACGATAAAAGTACGAGCATAGCCCTACAAAACTTCAAACGTCTGCGGCTGTCTTCGGAACCGGAAAGTCTTGGACAGCGCGTGTTTTGTCGGGATCAGGCTGTACTCCGGAAGCGTCAGCGCGATGACCCAGAAGAGTTAATTTTGGTGATGGCCAAAACGACATTTGGACGAGATTAAGTTGCAGCTTCGCCTTTCAAAATACAACAAGTATAGTTGTTACATGATCAAGGTGAGTGTCGAACGTTGCCGAGAAGATGACGACATCGTCAAGGTAGCAGAGGCATGTGGACCATTTGAAACCTTGGAGCAAGGAGTCCATCATACGCTGGAAGGTGGCAGGGGCATTGCATAATCCAAATGGCATTACATTAAATTGGTATAGTCCATCAGGTGTGATGAACGCGTTTTTTTTCTCTGTCTGTATCGTCAACAGCAATCTGCCAGTATCCAGAATGAAGATCAATAGAAGACAAATAGCTGGAACCACAGAGGCAGTCAAGGGCGTCGTCTATACGTGGGAGCGTGTAGACGTCTGTCTTTCTTAGTAATGTTGTTCAGATGACGGTAGTCTACACAGAAGCGCCACGTGCCGTCTTTCTTTTTAACCAAAGCCACAGGTGACGCCCAGGGACTCGAAGAAGGCTCAATGATGTTTTTATCTAGCATTTTGTTCACTTCACTTTGAATTACTCGGCGTTCCGACGCAGAAACTCGATATGGTCGTCGGTGAATAGGTGTAGCATCGCCAGTAAGAATCCGATGCTTGACCATGAGCGTCTGGCCTAAAAGGCGATCGTCGAAGTCGAAAATATCTTGGTAGGATGATAATACTTGGTAAAGGTATTCAGTCTGCGCAGAGGACAGGTCTGTTGCTGCCATTTTCTTTATGTTGGGATCGGCGCCCGAGGCTGGCCGCGGGGGGCCTGCTGAGCTCGCAAGAACCATCGGTCGATAACGCTGCCACGTGATGGTCGCCGAGACAATCAACGTTGGCAAGGCAAATACCTTGTGGTAGAATTTGCTTTGACAATCCAAAGTTATAGATAGGCATGCGAGTGCGGTTCGCAGTAATAGTAAGTATACTGTGAGGCACGGTGACGAGGTACTCACCATCAGGAACTGGTGGGGAAGACAACAGTTCAATATAGGCTATTGACTTTGGTGGCAGGCGAAGAAAGCCGGTGGGGCGTAAGCGGCTCTGGGGTGCGTCAGAAGGTTCTGCGAGAATCGGCAACTCAAGGCAAAGGGTACTGGCAGAGCAGTCAATAAAAGCAGAATGCGCGGAAAGAAAATAGAGGTCGAGAATCAGGTCCTGGGGGCAATGAGCAATCACGTTGAAGAGCACAGGAGTGTGGCGGCCGGCGATGCTGACACGTGCCGTACACATTCCGATGATAGGCACAGTACTGCCATCTGCAACGCGGACAACGCGTGCCAATGCTGGGGTGAGGAGCTTGTTCAGTCGTTGTCGAAAGGCAGCACTCATAATAGACAGATGTGCTCCTGTATCGATGAATGCTGAGACGGAATAGCCGTCAACGTCAACGTGAAGAAGGTTTTGGTTCATAGGTAACGTGAGCAGAGGATTTTAGTGCAGGGTCGACAACGCAGCTTCACCTCTAGAAGCTGCAATGCCCAGTTTTCCGGCTGGATTTGGGAGGTGATAGGCAGAGAAGAGATGCGACGGGGTTGGGGTGAACGAGACTGATGGCGTCGAGGTGAGGGCGAGCGGCTGTAGCGAATGTTCAGAGCAGGAGCATCAGCGGCAGTGGGTTCATGACGGGTGGTATAGGGAACAGAAGGTCCAAAGGTGTGGGAATAAGCGGCGGTATATGTCCGAGGAGGTGGTGGCCATCTGTTATGGCAGTGACGAGCGACGTGGCCGATGCAACAGCAGCGGAAGCAGATTGGCTTGTCATCAGGGGTATGCCTTTGGACGAGTTGCGGCAAGATGTGGCAGAAAAAGACTGCCGGGGATGAGGAGGGCCGCTAGAGAACTGGGGAACGCTGGGTTGAGAAGTTGAACACACGGAGTTCAGACCCCTGTTCTCAAATTCCTGTCTGACGACGTCTTGAATCATTGCAACTGTGGTTGCTGGTGGATCGGGAGGCGTCGCTGAAAAAGCTGGTGAACAGGCGGCCTCGAGCTCATGGCGAACAATACAGGTTACGTCGTCACAGGTGGTAGTCTGACGCGGTCGACCCTTACATGTCGACGTAGCACCAGTGTTGGGTAACCGCGTGATGGGTAGCCGCGTAACTACCATCATTTACGATTTCACTTTCTGTTACTCTTGTGCCCACCCTGACTGTTTCATTCCCAAAACAGCAGTATGTGTAAATAAATAAATGGCTATTCTTGTATTTCAAACTTACAAGGGTACGGGTGCTCTGATTGGGGGCCAAACCCGTGACCACTTGCTAAGCCATTTTACATAATATTCAATTAAAAAGAAAAGTGACCGGAAACTACAAGTAACTACTTGTAGAAAAAGAGATAGACTAATGATGAAGCACAAAGGAAAACGACAGACAGAATGCAATACATGAATTAACATCAAAGAAGGCATATATGAACTCACCATGATCTTGTAAACAGTTGTGTGCCAGGTTTGCTTTACTCTCCGTGGGACCGTTGTCATATTTTCCCAATTCTTTTCAATGAAAGGAATTATCTCCTGAAACAATGCATTACAAATGGCTTCCTTAATTGAATAATAAACATGTACTGTCTTGCCTGTCAGTGCAAACAATGCCCAAAATGACAACGGTAACATTGTGCGAGAACACATCAAGATATAGGTATACAGTCAACAACTGATTTTCCGGACAGACACCCGATTTTTTGGACATGCCCGATAATTCGGACACCTTTCTAGCACCACCAAGGTCAATGTATAAGGACGTCTGAAATTTTGGACTCAAAAAAACCTTCACTGTCCGATTTTCCTGACTTTTTGCCGTCACTGCAGGTCCGAAACAGCCTTAATAAAAGCCACCACCTCCGCCATTTTAATTATCTCGCCGCCTCGAACCGGCACTCTTGCATGCAGATCCTCTGGCAGCCGTGGCCATGGTGGAAAAACAGATAAGGTGTCTGAACGAGGCTGCTGCGCCGATGGTATTTTCGGTCGTAGTTTATATATGTCTTGGCAGATGGTGCGGATCGTTGGGGGTCAACCACAGCAGCTGGCACAACGTGTGGGGCTCCGAGGAGTCAAACATAGGGCTTCTCCTCAGTAGAATCGCTAGGAAATTGTCCCATATATGCCTGCGTATTAGACTAAGTGTCTGGCAAGTCTTTGGGAAACAAGCTTGGGTATATCCTCCTAAACCTCTAAGCTCAGTAGTGCCACCCAGAGCTTATTGTGCTTTGCAACTCGTGAAAGTCCATTGTAGAGACAGCGTGTTTACTAGAGCTCCACTCTGGTACAAATGCAAAACCACCAGCTATTGCAAAGTGAAAAGTTTTTCAAGTTGTGCAAATAAGGCGAGAAACCATGGCTTGCCAATTGCAACGATGTTCATGGTTAGCATGCATGCCGAACACACATTTCCTACTAACCGCGCAAGTTACTTTTAATATTCCTTATTTTAGTCTAGTGTATGTTGCAAGTTGCTCTAGTCTCACCTTTTATTTGCGTTGAGTAGTGTCCACCTAGTCTAGTGAATGCAAACACGGTACGCTGGGGCGAAAATTCCGGACACACAAATGCACAACTGTACAGACATTTCCCAACAAGATATATATTAATGTCTGAATGATGCACGCAATGGCTAAATAATGTGATAACAATAGTTTGTGACCAAAACAATGTTTAAAAGTATGCAGAAACTCCACTGGAGTTGTCTAAGTATGCGTAAGCCTACCCCCAAATTTCAGTTGGCCCACCTCAAATTTAGGACGTTAGGATGGATAGCTGGGCATGTTGATTGTGCATGATCTCATGTAGGCACCCTGTGTGTGTGTTTCTCTCTTTGTCCATCGTCGTATTCACACCTTTCCCATTAGATCATCGCAAAATTTAGGTTGGCTCACCCCCAAAATTTTAGTTACCCCACCCCTACTACAAGTTTCTCCATGCATTTTCTATGGAGCCCTAGTATCCCTATGGGTATTACCTCTGATCAATTATTTTTTTTCAATTGTTCCTTATTGCTACTGGGGGCGAGCGCCACCACTAGAAAAGCTGGTGCCACCGTCAGCATACTGTGGCATGAGGGATCACGTGGACAAGACGGCCACGTCGGTTGCTTCAGAAGCGCCAAAGCGCACTGAAAACAAAAGTCGCACCTGCGCTGCGGTTCTGATAAAATGGTGAGGTTTTTGCACTTTGGGTATCTGCTTGACAGCATTTGAAAGCACTATAATAGGTAGTGTCGGCTTTTGGAGGCATGCAGTATGGTAGGCTATTGCTCAGTGCCGGACGTGTGCAATTCAGAGCCTGGTGTCAGCCTTATTCATTCGTAGCCGCAGGACAAGAAGCTGCATGAAGCTTGGCTCGCGAAACTTAGAACCGGTAAATAGCCATCAGCTACAACTCGGGTATGCAGCAAGCACAGACGTGAGGAAGATTTCTGCTATGGCGTCGGGGCTGCGATGTTCGGTGAGCAGCAGAAAATGCACACTGACTCGCTTGCCCGCGCCCACTGCCCGGCTGATGTCATGACACTTTATTTGGTCTATGAACTTGTTGATGCTAGATTCTGGCAAGTTCACTGGAATGAAAAGGGAGCGGTAAGAAGCATATTAAAAGAAGGCATGGCACATGGTCATGTTTGTGTTATGAACTAATGTACTGGATTACAAAAAAGAAGCAGCCGGAAATTGCACGCTGAGAAGATCGATAAACATACAATGCAACGCAGCTTGAGAAACAATATTGAAATGTCCAATTTAGAAAAAAACAAATTTCAATCGTCGCGATGGCACATCACAGTCACCGTAGGCGTCGAAGTCTCTATAAAGAAATTATTTTTGAACAGCTCTGATAGCATCCACACAACAATGGTTGCTTATGTACTGTCAAAGGCTCATATTCTGCAGCCTAAAGCTCATGGCATGGTACGAAAACGTGCTCACAGCGAAAGCAAAACATTGTGCGTGGACATGCATGCAGACACGTAGTTGGTCGCTGCGAACCCGTGCGATCGCCGCATTGAGGCTTCATTCTGATAAAATACATTCGGTTATACAGACAGCTGACTATAAGAACATATTTCACATAGTTTGCTCTCAGCGTTTGTCTACCTTTCACGCAAGAAGCTGGTTCGGGAGACTCCACTGCGGCGGCCGCACGCAGTGGCGTTCACTGTACATATTCGGTAAAGAGATAGTGCCTGTAAATGATTCTGTCCTTTCAGTTTGCCCACGATTATTATTTTGGCAGTAAAAAACTTCCTTTGTTTTCAGAGCACCTACAGAAATCTCTAGGAGGGCTGCCGCATGGTGTTATTATTAAGTGCCATAAGCTAAACCTATGAAGAGCGCGACGTTATCGCTCATACCATGCAAGGGAGGCACATCCGACACATGGTGACTCCGTAAGTGCTCGCCCCCAATAAGGTTACCAATAATTTACATTTACACTATTATAACGTTTAAAAGTCTTAGCCTCAATAATTATGCATTTTTGTGTAGATACAATGCATTACACTTTTCGCGTGACAGGCTGGGGTAGCAGTCGACAGGAAATTATGACCCCCCCAACACTGCAACGCTCCTGCTGGCAAAGGAATGAAGTCCAAACAGAGTTGAAGTCAGCTCGCTCTGCACACAGACGGCGCCATCCAAACACCTTATCTGTTGTTCCACCGTGGTCGTGGACATCACCACAGCAACTTCAACAGCCTAGCTACTTCAACATTCCCTATTAAGCTTGTTGCGGTTAGGTGCTGTGTTTTTCATCGAAAGAATTCGCCGCTGTCAGCAATGGCGCCGACTTCACCTCTGTAATTCTCTCTAATGGCTTCGAAGGTCGGAAAGCACAGTGCACTGAATAATGCCGGTTCCTGAAAGTCAGCTTCGCCTCAATACAGGGTCCTGAATATTTCACTGCACACATTAAAAAAAAAAGTGTGCAGCTTGCACTAGTAGTGCAAGGCTGGTGTCAACAGCGGAGCTTGTGATCACCTACCTTTTATGTGGCTTGCCTGAGTTGTTTGTAGGGTTTGCGAGGTTATGCTAGGTTTTGCTAAGTTGTTGGTAGGCTTAGCTAAGTCGTTTCTAGGTTTGGCAAGGTTATGGTAGGCTTGGCTAAGTTGTTGCCAGGTTTTGCGAGGTTATGCTAGGTTTTGCTAAGTTGTCTCGACGGGCTTGATGCTGGAAGTTTTCGAGCAGTCGCTGGCCAGGATCACTTTCTCGGCAACGTCGAGTGTTCAGGCGCTGACTATCGCATTCCCTGGACTGAAACTTGGGATCCTCGACCTGGCGTTGCCTCTTCTGCAGCAGAACTGATAGTTGGGCAAGTTGGTACGAATTCATAGTAAAATATTTTTGCGTGCACAATTAACAAGAAGACAGTGAAGGGGGACACACGAGCGCTTACTCACAGCTATTGCATTTTCGGAAAGATACAAAACATATATACCCAAGCTGGAGTATATATGTTCTGTATCTTTCCGAAAATAAAATAATTGTGAGTAAGCGCTCGTGTGTCCCCCTTCACTGTGTTCTTGTCAATTGTGCGCGCAAAAATATTTTACTATGAATTGCCTCTTCTCAGCCACAGCTTTGGCGCGGTGTTCCAGATCAGCTCGGCAGCGACTCATTGCTTCTTGTTTAGCAGTACAGCGCTCTTCCTGGTAAGCCGTTTCTTCTTCAGGCGTCCGGACTTTCTTCGGTTTTCCCATGGCAGCAGTATGTGCGCACGGAGTAGAGGAGCAGAAAGGCGTGTCACCGCACTGGCTGTTCCGAGCTTTTACTCGCCTGTGATGTCGCCACTCCACCGTATGCGCGTGGGGTGTGAGGAGGTAACGTGGCTCGGTGCTCTCGCAGGTAGTTGTTAGGCAACGCGAGGCGGCGCAAAGCTGGGCTGAGTTTTCTGCTAATGCTCCACAGCGGAACTAAAAGCTTAAACATCTCCGCCGCTAAAAAAGATCTTGTGCTCACCACTGCACTCTTCTTCCTCAGATTTTGCAGAATGATCGCATGTTGGAGGATATGTCATTTAGGCCATTTAGTACAACAGTTCGCAGAGTTAATTGCCTGGTTTTTAAGAAAAAAGTGCAAATTTACCTTTGCCTAGGAGGATGCGTGCTGCTGCCACGACTGTGCAAGCATAAACTTGTGTCGACAGCTGCCGGCAGGTGGCAACACAAAAGTTCAACTTAAAATCAAGTTTTACCTAAACATTTTACGGCACATGTTAAAATTTAACAACTGTAGCTGGTGTGTTTGCAAGGCATATCCCCTTGGAATGAATACTCAGGATGACACCAGTCTTGCGATAACATTCTTTACCTGAGTGGGCAACGAAGTATGTTGGCCTATCAGTTATTTTGGTGTGTCAATGCTTAACACAGCATTACAAAAGTGTGCAACAACAGTGCATTTTTACTACAAGTTTGACAGCACACATACAGTAAAACCGTGTTAAACCGCACCCGCTTAAACAATAGTTTCGTTTTAAAAGTCGTAAAGACAAATCCCCAATTCAGCGGCTATTGAACATAATGTGTTTTGTATCCGCATAAACCGTACCAGCTTATTGCGTATGTATCGGTTAACACGCAGTGTTTCCACTTTTCGTCGTGGCAGAACAAGAAGCCTCAGAGATCGGAACAACAGCATCCAAGTACTCTGTGCGCTTGCACGTAAAGCCACATTAATATCAACATCAACATCACTTCGGCACCGTTGGCGCCGTGCCAGAGAGTGTTGTGGCGTCGTGCAACGAAGGACTCGCGTCATGCCTACACTCCAACCATGCCGAAATCTGATAAAATAGACAGCGGGTGCTCAGCATAGAAGAAAAATTACACATCGTTCATGCTATCGAATGTGACACGAAGAAGCCGGCGCTGGCACGCGACAGGGATCTACTGTTGACTACGGTGTGTGGCATTTGGAATGCGAAGAAGTTGCTCGGCAGCACTGCTGCGACCGCGAAGAGATGATGGCTACAAGGTGTGGGAGATGTGGGGTTCTCCTCCCGTGCTCTTGGGACAAAGGAACGACAACACAGTAGTGCAAACAATCACAAGGGCATTTATTGCACCTTTCATAGATCAATGCCTGCTAGCCGAGTTGCTAGCAGGCCGATGGGCGCGCGACAAATCTAGATGCTAGATGCCGATGGGCGCGCGACAAATCTAGAAGTCCGACTCACCGCGACCGGAAGCGAGCGAATATGTTCGCCCCATGCTGGATCCCAACGCCTGGTCGTTCGCGCGTACTGTCACGCGAACGGTGTCCAAGGCGGCCACGCGAGACGGTCTCGCAGAAGCACGGCTCGGTGCACGCGTGCGCGGGACGTCCACGCTGTGCGCCGACCCGCCGGGAAAGAGCCCGCGCCTTCTGCCCTGCGCCCCCAAGTAACCCTGCCGTGAGGCGGCGTTAGCATTGCAACACTCGTGCCATCTCTCGCACCGCGCTTCAACCACTCCAACCGCCGCGGTTGCCAGGCCACGCGGCGGGCGAAGCCGCCCTGCAGGAGACGAGCTATGCGGGAAAACTAGATCTCAGGGGAGGCGTGAGAGTCACGCATCCCCACAAAGGTTCGACTTTTTGCCATCGTTGCCTCTGTTGTTGCCGAAGTGTCGACTAGTGACAGTGATGAGGATGACACGGAAAGCGACAGCACGGGCGATTCAGGCCCGACAGTGGCAGAAACTGCGCGATACGTCAGCCTCATGAATGCAATCGTCACAACGAGAACAGCCCTACGCAATGAAAAAGGCACCCCGTAACTTCTGCAGCACTACTACGCATGTGCATGGAGAATACGTAACGCCAACAAGGAATCTGCCATGCGAGTGTTTGCTGAGAAGAAGGGGCTGGCTGAAAAGCTGGCTCGCAGCTTCAGTAAGTTTGAGACCGCTGTCGTCGCCGCTAGGCCGCCGCAGAACCAGACAATAAATAACCCTTTTGTCGCACAAAGTGAATAAATACTGCATATTCTTTTCCCCTTTCATCACTCTCTCTCCGAGTTCCATTTCTGACAGGTAAGTGGGTGATCTCATGCTACTTCACTTAAGCAGTACTACCGTTTATTACGTACTTTTTCCGAGTTCTGGTCTACTACGGTTTAACGAGGTTGCACTGTAGTATCAAAATCGGTGCCATCTTCTGCATTTGTTTCAAGCGGTGTAGGAGTTCGGCCATTTGCCGAACAGTTACATGACACCAATGTGTTTCGGAGAGATCTATGTTACAAGCCTCCCTGCCTGGACAGGATGACAGTTGGTTATAAAATGCTGCTACTCAGTTGTCATGCTGTCCAGGGGAGGGGGGAGGGTGCATCAGTGAGCAGCCCTAATGGCCCAGATTTTTGGCGGGATTCAGGCCCTTGCTAGAGCGCTTGCGCAAGACGGGGCTTGGGGAGACCACATCCAGATGTTTGAAGGTGCGTACATGTTGCTTTGTTCCGGCAGTGGCCCCTTTGTCCATTGCCAGTCATCAGTTAATTCGGCTCGTTGAGGTCCCGTGCTGGGTGGGAGTGCACACACACTTCTGTTGTCTCAATGCCCTGAGGCAGTGCGATCCGATTGTATCCCCACCTGTTCCTCTGTTTGTTTCTCTTTCTATTTTCTCTAGTGTGGGGTGCACAATGGCAAGTGCTGACCGAAGAATAGGCAGCGGCTCTGGATAGGGTTCTTTGTTTTCTCTGTCGCAGTGCATCATTAGCAGCCCCTGGCAATCAGGTAGTCATGTTATATAGCAATTAGATTCCGACTCAGTTGTAAACATTTGTTTAGTACCAAAATCAAACATAATAAAGGTTCTTTATTCTTTCCACAGAGCTTTGCTTTGAGTCTCCCTTGCTGCGTGCGTAAGGCTGCCATCCCCTAGTTGGTGCCAGCAGGTGGCACGCGCGCCGTGGTGCATTGACACACGGAGCGGAGCAGGCACTGTAAGATTTGGCGGACGATCCTACCGCTGTCAACCAGATGTAGGAGTCGTCGGATTATTTCGCCGCTGCCACCATTTGAAGGAGTTGAAGGTCGTAGAGAGGAACTCGGTGAACAGGATTTATTTACATATTTTACATTTTAAGCAAGATACATTGGCAGTCTAGCGCGACTCTTATATGGAGCCCGCAGAACTAACATACAGCGAACAGTTTACGAGCACACAGCTCACCACTACATTTCGAGCATGACAACGAGCACTCAGCTCCCGACGACGAGCACGACATGAGCACCCTCTAGCAGCCGGCAAACGCTGCTTATATCCTCTCCGCTTGACGTCATAACCAACGTCATCGTTCGACGTCACCGTTCGAGGGCCCCGTGGACGCCGTGGACGGAAATGTTCGTCCAGTCGTTGTAAACTATCCGCCCCCCCCCCCCCCTCCCCCGCAGGACGGCCCACACACACAAAGGCACACACATTCCGACGTCCGAGGGGCGCCGACGTCCGAGGGGCGCCGTTCTTCCACAGAACAGTTTACGTACACATAGGCACACACATTCCTATGTCCGGTGCCGACGTCAGAGGGCTTCGTGGAACTCTGCTCCGTCCCTGGTGGCGCTGCTGAGTACCACATTCCTGAGCTGACCGCGCGCCACGTGGCTGCCGGTCATCCGCAGTTCTCTGAAGGGCTCCCTGTCTGGTGGGCTTGGAACACGTGCAGCGGGCTGAAAGGTGGCACGATGCCACCCCGTACGGCCATTCCTAACAGCACTGACACGGTGCCTCGTATGCACGCTTGACGTGCTCAAACCCTAAGTGGTTGTTCAGCGCATGCTATGAGCAGTGAGTGAGACCACAGTGGACATGCCTTGCAAGCTCACTGGCTACTGACTGTAATCGGCCCGTGCTGTGCTGGACGTTGGGTCATATGATACGCTTTCTACACTTCCATCTGCCATGCAGAATGGCCTTATTGAGATTCCCATATCACACATAAACCACCTATTATAAAGATAGAAAAACCTGTGTTTTCTGAATGAAAAGAGGAAAGCAAACGTTTCTAAGCAAAAGAAAATTGCCACGAGTCCCAGTATCGCCCCACTATTAAACTGATAACCTTATTGGCATTCAAGAGAGCGTAACTTCATTATTTCTTCATCTTCAGAGATGGAAAAGCACTTGATCCTATTCAACAGGTACATTTTATTTTTAAAATATTTTTCAGTGCTTTGTACAAGGACTCAGCTGAATTAAGTGCTGCATACTAATTCAATGTTCCTTTGCTGTATACCTCGATTCCCAAGTACCAAAATTACCTACAGCATCGTTCTTGTTACACAATGAAAGTAGTCTTGTCCGTGCAGCCACTTGTTTTCTAGCATAACATTTCTAAACATCAAACTTCATGTTAATTTTTCTGCAGGGGTGTTCGAATAGTTCAATTTCTGAATCAAATTGAATACAAATATTAAAAAAAAACTACCTTCAAATATTGAATACCAAATATTTCGAACTTCTAAATAATGTGAAGTATCAAACTTGTGCGGAATTCCCTTAGCAAAAAAGGCTGAATTACATTACTTATTTGATACACGTTATTCTGTCAACAGCTGAAAGTCAGGTCGACTGGGAACCTTGTACTTGAAAAACAAGTAAAGTCTGATCATATCAGGTGCTATATGACCCCGATAGTAATGAGACAAAGGCTGCAACATGCACGTTGTAGGCTGTTGTGCTCAATGAATGAGCCAAGTATAACCAATACTACCACATCGCACATCATTTTAAAGTAATCTAAGTATGATGAGATGGGCCAAATAATAATTTGCTTTGCCTGAATCAAGATAAATTCACAGAATGAATAAGATGACGCACAGATTTGAATGACCGGAAAGTATTGTGCAAAAATAACTTCGTTAATGAATTCAATCAATTGCTAGCACGTGCAATGTGCACTTAGTAGTTAGCTGAATGACAACCGATACGACCAATAGTTGTGACATTCAGAAGTGTACACGACATCCAGGAAAATAGGCCGAGGGAACTGTGTACTTTGAGAAAAAGAAGTCCTGGACAACACTAGATAAAGAGGTTGGAGTGGCGCATCCACACTAGAAGTCGAGATCATTTTGGAGGTGGATGTCTTGAATTTAGTGAAACAAGGAGCAAGCTCTTTATACCAAAAGTTCCACCCTCTTGGACAGTGCTCAAATGCCATACCATTTTAATATTTTATGTAAAAGTAAAGAACAATGAAAAAATTAACCTGCTTTATCAACTCAATTGAATGTCGAGAGGCCATGTCTGTACAAGCAAGTCACAATAATAGGCAGTCAGTCAGTCAGTCAAGAACTTTATTGAAGTCCTGAGGAGTTTCAAGCCGTTGGAGATCCCACGCCGGGAACTCCTCCGGCCGAAACCGTAGGCGACGCCCAAGTCGGGACGGGAACGTGGTGACGCTCCGGCAGTTCTTGGGCCCTCTGGACGGCCTTGAGTTGGAGTTTGAGGTCCGGGTTTTGAGAGCTTCTTCCGATTCGGACTCACTGGAGAGAGGGCTCTTTGGTAATGCGGTACATTGCCATAGCATGTGCGAGAGTGGGCAGTAAAGTTCTGGGCAGTCTGGGCAATTTGCCGAGATTTCTGAGTTGTAGTGGCTTAGTAGGCCTCGTGACGGATACGAGTCCGTTTGTAGCATTCAAAACGCAGCCGCCTGCGCGTGTTCGTGTTTGGCATGCGGGAGCAGGAATTTGGTTCGGCCTTTTCGATAGCGTGAGGTGATTTCTTGGTATGTTAGCAGCAGGTCATTAAATTGAATGTCCAGCCCCTCGGAGGCCGGGGGACCGTCGCGGCGGGCAAGTTCTCGCGCACGGTCGTGGGCCGTTTGCTCTCTTTTGAGCTCGCTAGTAGTATACGCGCTACTTCTTTAGATACGCTGCCGCATTCGTAGGCCCAAATTGCGGCACGTGAGTCCATGAAGACATGAGTAAATGTGGGGTCTGCCATGGCGATGGCTACGGCTATTTGTTCTGCTTCAGCGCTGGTGCTTGTTTTAACCGATGCGGAAGATCGTAGCGTTCCGTTGCCATTCACGACTGCTATTGTGAAAGTGGATGTGTTGCCATACTGGGCCGCGTTCAAATGCGGTGGCTTCCCGATCCCCGTTGATGCGCTCGAGAATCGCACGGGCGCGGGCCCGGCGCCTACCCACGTTGTGTTGTGGGTGGACGTTTCTGGGAAACGGTGAGAATTTGTAGTTGGTCTCTAATTTCGCTCGGTAGGGTAACCGCGTGCTCGAGATAGGGAGAAGGGGAGACATTGGCTTCGTTTAGGATTAGCCTACCGGCTTTGGACGAGGATAGGCGGAGTATTTGCACCATAGTCTGAGCCTCGATCACTTCGTCGATGTTATTGAGCATGCCTAGCTGATCAACCTTTGCTGTATTTGCTCTTTGTGGAATGCCCAAGACCTGTTTGATGCTCTTGCGCATGAGTGTGTTTAGTTTCGTCTTTTCTATTTTCGTCCAGTTCTGGGCAGAGGCGACGTAATTAATGTGACTCATAAGGAACGCGTGGCATACGCGCAGAAGGTTATCTTCACAGAGACCCTTCCTGCGGCCTGAGACTCTGTGGATAAGTCTGATCATGTTTTCGGTTTTGGCGGTTAAGTGTTTGATCGTGTGTCCTTGGCAAGACTTCCGAAATAGTAAGAGTTCAGATTTCTTGGAGGATAGTTTCATTCCTGTGTCTAGCAGGTACTCTTCCGTGGCTTCTCGGGCAGACTGCAATGCCTGCTCCATGTCTGCCAGGCAGCCTCCTGGGCTCCATATGCTAATGTCATCTGCGTATAGAGTGCAGTTTACATTTGGGATGTTTCGTAGTTTGTCTGCGAGTCCCTTCATCACTATATTAAATAGTAATGGAGAGATGACTGAGCCTTGCGGTGTTCCGACGGAGCCCAGCGTGTAGGGGGAGACTTAAGTTGTGAGACTCGCAGTCGGGCTTCTCTGTCTTTTAGGAAGGAGCGCACGTACTCCTGAAATCTCTGGCCGAGGCCTGCCACAGACTCCAGTACGAAGCTGTGCGATACGGTGTCGAATGCTTTCGTGAGATCGAGGGCGAGGATGCCTCGAACGTCTCTTGTTTTAACATCGAAGATCTGTCTCTTTAGGAGTAACATGACATCTTGGGTGGATAGATGGGGTCGAAACCCTATCATGTTGTGTGGGAGGAGTTGGTGTTCCTCAATGCAGCGTGACACTCGGTTTTGAATTACGTGCTCGGCTACTTTACCCACGCATGAAGTAAGGGAGATGGGGCGTAAATTGTCGAGGTTAAGTGGTTTGCCGGGTTTTGGGATGAGGACCACCATGGCAGTGTGCCATTGCGTTGGTACCTATCCTGTTTCCCACACGTGGTTGATGTCTTTTGTGAGTAATGTAATGGCTTGGTCGTCTAAGTTACGCAACAGTCGGTTGGTTACCCCGTCGGGTCCTGAAGCCAACCTGCTGTTAAGGTTGTATAGCGCCTCTCGGACTTCTGCTTCCATGAAGGCAGCGTCTAGTTCGGGTGTGGTTTCGCACTTTAAGCTCGGGTAATCGTTGGGGTAAGCGTCGCCTAGCGGAAGGTATCGTTTGGCAATTTCTTCCAGGAAGGACTCTTCCGTTCCCCCTTTCTCTTTATGTGAGTGTAGAAGTCGGCCTAGCGCATGGCTTTGATTATTCTTCGTTTGGCTGTCGTCTAACATGCGTTTCAGGAGGTTCCACTTACCTCCTGTCCGCATGCGGCCGTTAACTGCCGAGCAGAGTTCGTGCCATTGGAGTCTTGTGAGCTCCGTACAGTATTGGTCTATGTCTCGGTTGAGGATCGCAATGCGTTTGCGCAGGCGTCTGTTGAGACGTTGCTTTCTCCATCACCCAAGTATCGAAGCCTTGGCCTCAAGTAAGTGGGCGAGGTGAGGGTCAACCCTTGGGACCTCCAGTTCCGTTTGTATGGCTTTCGTGGCTCTGGATACGTTGCCCTTTATCGCAGAGAGGAGTTCCGCGAAGGAGTCATACGTGTTCGTATCTTCCTTCTGTAACTTACGGAAGATATTCCAGTCTGAGGGTATAAGAACGGGGCGGGGCGCTCATGTTTGGCATTTCTGTGCGTATGACGAAGTGATCGCTGCCCAGGTTCTCTTGCGTGTTCGTCCATGTGTAGTTTGCTACATTTCGGAGTAACGTGAAGTCCGGCGTAGTATGGCACCGCGTCGACATACCCAATCTGGTGGGGAAACTGTGGTCCGTTACCAGGGTGAGGGACAGGTCGTCTATTGCGCACAAGCGGTTGTTGCCGCTAGGCCTTATTGTGGGGTAACCCCCCGACGGGTGGGGGGCGTTGAAGTCACCTGCAATAATGAGCGGTAAGTTTTGTGCCACTGATGTGGCTTTAGTAAGGATTGCGTGGAAGGATTGGTTGTAGTGCGCGGGGGAGCTGTAGACAAGTACAAAAACACTTTGTTTTAAGAGTCGGTTAGGTACAAGCTCGATTAGGATTGCCTCGATGCGACTGTTTTTCGGTAGGACGTCGTGAACGATGTGCGCGAATTTTCTACTAACGAGCGTGGCGATGCCTCTCCTGGGGTCCCCTCCTCTTTGGGAGATGGTGCAGTACCCTGAGAGCGTAAGGGTTTCGCATAGGGTTTCCTGTAATAGTATTACGTACGGCTTTTTGGGTTGAATTTTAAGGTACTGTTGCAGCGAGGATTTGCGTTTCGCATAGCTAGCACAATTCCACTGCCAAATTTCTAAAATATCCTGTGTCGTGTTAGCCATGATGGTTTCGCGAGGAGTTTATTGGCGCCGAAGAGTGCATCGTCGTGTCCATCTGTTGTGGCTGACTAGCTTTGTTTTTAATTTTTATGGCGACTTTGTTTTCGACAACCTCTACACGATTCGCTAGGGTACGAATACTTTCTAGGTTCTCTCGTGTGAGGCGCAGAATTTCGTCTAGGGTGTCTTGCAGTGCATTACTCTCTTCTTCCGTTTCTGAGAGCGGAGGGGGTTTGCATTTGGCTGTGCTTACTTTTACGTTTGTCTCTTGGGGTGGTGCTTGTTTGGGAGATTTAAGGTTTTCAATCTGCTGTTTCGCGTCATTAAGCTGCGCTGTAAGCACTTGTATGGTGGCTCGGAGACCCGCTAGTTCCTGCCATAGGGCTGTGACTATCTCGCTCTCATGCTCGGGCAATGAAGACCGCGTTACCTGTTTGGTAGATGATGCGTCTCGTTGCTGCTGCTGGTGGTGTTTCCCTCGCACTCGGTCGGCCCACGTCAGTTCAGTGTGACCGAATGTAGGGCGCCCCCTGGAGCGGGAGCGGCTGCTGCGGAGAGTGCTGCGGCACTCGGGTGTCGGCGTGACTGAGCGATTCCTTGTGATCGCTACGGAAATTCCAGAGGTGGCGCTCGAATCGCGGTGACTGGCGCCGCTCGGTCCTCGGGAGCGGCTGCAGCCGCCTTGGTTGCGTCTGCGACGGCGTCTTTGTCGCACGATGTAAGGGACTTGAAACTTGCGTTTGCAGTCCTTGTCGGCGGTGGGATGTGGTCAGCCGCACAGGGTGCAGTTAGGAGTACACTGGTGATCTTCTGGTGGCGTTTTGAGGCCACATTTCCGGCACCACGTGGTGCTGGGGTTAGGGCAGACATCCGCGCGGTGACTGATGTTGCCACAGTTGTAGCAAACTTCCATGTGTCTGCGAAAGAGTGTGCTTCGAAAAATGCTTGCTCCACAGTAGATATAACTTGGTACTTGCATTCCTTGGAAAAGGATTGTCACGGCTGTGGTGTTCTTCGATTCTCTTCACCTCCAAGGCGTTGAGGTTGCGTTTCGTGACGATCAGTTCTCGGAGTTGGGAGTCGTTGAGCTCGAGGTCAATGCCTCGGACTACACCTTTGCAGGTATTATCGGGTGGGGCCAGGTATACTGCGACCCGATACGTAGTGTTTTTCATGCAGATCTGTTGCACCGTGGCGTATGCTCTTGCGTTACGTTCGCTGGGGGTGCAGATGATGAAGATATTCTGAGTTACGTTGGGGCACATGGAGTCTTCCATGAGGTCTTGAGGAGCCAGGGCTGCTGCCATTGCCAGGGCTTGCTCAACCTGCACTGGTGTGGATTTGGCCACGTTGAGACCATCTCGGGGTGTCACGATGATACGGACTGTGTCCCTCGGTAGTTGAGGGAATCTGGAGGTAGCGATGAGGTGCTGGTATGCGCTGTTCGATCCGGCAATGCAATCGCCCTCCCTTCGTCTGCTACATGTACTTGACAAACGTGCTCCTTGGGGTTGACTGGCCTTGCCCTTGCGTGGTTTGCAGTTATATGCCGCGGTCCAGCCCGGGTCATTCGCGTCTTCCGGCGATGTTGTCTCACTGGTGACGATTTTCATGGCGGTAGTGAGTGACTTGCGGTGTTAGCCCTAGGCCTACCCGCCTTTGCACGCCGATGTTGAAAATTCGAACGCAGAAAATGTCGAGAAAGGGTCCACCCACCGAAATAAATCTGGTATCCACGGAATCCGTGTAACTTGCTGCTTTCGTTGGTGCGCAATTCAATTCGATTTGGGGTGAAAAACCTCGTCAAATCATTGATAATATCGGGAGCCGATGTTTGCTTGTCCGCACTAGTTGGCGCCTCACTACCAGCCTCCAGTAACAGGCAAGAAAACAATTTTCTTAGGAATTATAATTGAATTCCCCCCTATGTGCTCCTAAATCTAGACACTCCCTAGCTGCATGCCCCTGAGCTGTTGGAATAGGAGACCTTGAAAACAAACTGCACATGAATACAAGCGCACCCTTCTGTTTTTGTACGGAGGCAGCCACTGTTCAAGCCAATGTTGTGGCAATGTCTTTCAAAGGAACAGTAAAGACAAACAATAAGTTAACATTTAGACTATAACTGAAAAGCTCATACACCTTTTCTTTGAAACAAGATGTTCGCTTATTAGTACAAGACATAAAAATCAAACGAAATTATGGAGTTGAACATCCCAAAGCCACACACAAGGTATGAGAGACGCAACAGTAGGGGGCTGAGGACTAATTTAGACCACCCGGGATTTTTTAATGTGCGCCTAAATCTAAGTACAGGAGTGTCTTTGCATTTCCTCCCCTATCGGAATGTGTCTGCCATGGCTGAAAATTCAACTTGCGGCCTCCATTCTCAGCAGCAAAACGCCCTAATCATTGAGCCACAACCTTATTAAGGTCACAAGGCACTGCCGAAGACCATGATGGGCAGCGCAGAAAATTAAGACTAAGCTTTCCCTTTTTAGATTACACACCCAAACTACGGCACTGGTCATGTTGGGGACTATGTGTTGGACACTATATCATGCAAGAGTGAAACTGTTTCGAAAAGTGATCGACCAAGAATACAGACCCAGGTTTGCTGCTTATGTAACTTGTACACAGGTCACTTAGAAAAAGGAAGTACCATAATATGCACCTATGCATGCAACACAGTGAAATACAAAAGTAGATATCCTTTACACGTGATACAGTAATGTCAGCAGACAACCATATGAGCCAGTGTTGCTTCACTGACACCACTCTAAACTTTTAGAACAGGAATGTTCTTTACTAATTCTGGCAATGCTCTACTTGAAAATGTTCCTTCCTTTTAAGATTGTCATCAGTGATCAGTCACCAAGAGATGCTTTCCAGGACATTGCAGTGTCCTTACAGTCTTCCGATATCTTAATACATCTACAGTCCTCACCAAATGATACACTCCCAAAGATCAACTGCACTGTATAATATAGCACAGTGCGGTTCATTGTTGTGTATAGCATACAAGTGGGGCACTCCGGTGTTTTAGGTGCTGCTAGATTAGAGATGATGCAACCATAAGCATGTGCATCCTAACAGAGACACAGAACTGCACAGATTGCTTTTCATGAGCATCAATATTGATAAGCCCTCTTAGTTAACCAAATATACATGCAGGCAAACGGCCTACTAAGTGGAGTGACGAATTACACTGGTTATTAGCCCAAGCATGTAATTCCACAGCCCAGTGACACAGTGCCTTCAGTGGCAAAACAAAGGTGCTTACCAACATCAACAGTCATTAAAAGCAATGGATGCAAATCTGCATGCCAATTAGGCCATGCATACTGCACTATCTTGGGCCCAGAAGCCACCATCGAGTGTCACCCATGTACACCCAGTAGATCACGCGCTTTACACAGCAGTAACCCCCACTGTACTATGCAGCCACAACACTATCACCCTTTATACAAAAAATATGTTCTGCAAGGTGTTCTACAGCCTACAAAACTTAAATGCTTCCCATAAATAATTTACAAGGATAGCTAACATTCCGCACACTCACCTTGTCTTTCGAAAACAATGCCCGACTTCCTCCCTCTGCACGGTTCTTCTGTATTAAATTGGCGAGCGCTGTCACACACATCTGGCTAAAATCTGAAAAGACACAAAGATGGATGCTATGAGACATCCTTGAAACCAGGCTTTGTTCCACAAACTAAAAAAAGAGAAAGAAATGGGTTAGTTTTATCGAGGCACAACCTTTGCTGCTAGCACACAAATAGATCAGTTGAAGTGGCTGCAGAGGTACAGCTGCGCCTCGATATAAGAAATATAGCTATATCAAATTATAAGGCATAATTAAGTAAACCTAACGCGTTTCCCACCAAAATTGATGCTTATCAAACATATGCTTATAATGAATACAGAATATAATGAAGAGATGCTACTTTATTATAGTAACTTTCCACATGTAGTCAGGGCGAATTCGGGTTTAATAAGTTTTTTTTAGCTAGTCCACACCTGCTTTATAGCCCTCAGGCACAAACTTTGACTGAATGTAGGTTCTCTGTAGATTCCAAGGGAAGGGAAGCGTAGCAGGGGACGGCAGAAAGTTAGGTGGGCGGATGAGATTAAGAAGTTTGCAGGGACGGCATGGCCACAATTAGTACATGACCGGGGTTGTTGGAGAAATATGGGAGAGGCCTTTGCCCTGCAGTGGGCGTAACCAGGCTGATGATGATGATGATGATGATGAGGTTCTTTAGCTTGTCTACAACCACTGTACAGTTGCAGGTAAGCAAACATTTTTATGTCAACCAGAAAAAGCCTGGATACTTTATTATATTGCATATAAGAGTCAATTCTAATACCTGCCATAATCGCTCTCGTCAGGGCTGTCAGGACAAAACAACTCAAACATGTCAAATTTGACAAAAGATCTTTTAAAAAAAAAATCACGTATTGTCCACAACCATATATATTCTGCATCTCGTGAAATTACAGCTTTTAAGCTTGTATAGTCCACAAACTGTGGTACAGAAAACATAGTAAACGAAAATTACAACTATGCACTAGCTCATATGCTTTCTGTCAAGTGTCAAATCAAGGATGACATGAAAATGTCCATAACTGCACTTTGAATGTGCTACTGCAAGCAATATCGCAAAGAGAAAAAAAAGATGCACACAATACCAGGACAGTTAGGAGTGCTAGTGCACCCCCACTTTACTAAACCAATTTAGAACATTGAGTAGGAACACTGGCACAGTTACACAGAAATTGTCTGCAGTGTATTTATATCTTTCAGAATTACTTGCTATAGTATTGACCTTTTCACTGCCATTCCCTGAGTAACCCGTGCACCCACCCTTGCACAAGACCTGCCACTCCCTGCCTGCCTCTCCAGAAGCCGCTCCAGGAGTATTCAAGTGGTCATACATGCAACGAGAATAACTATACACAATTTTTAATCCTTGAAGGTGTTTTTCTTAGTTTGCATTTTTTTTACCAAGGTTCATGTTACCAAAAACTATAGTTATTAAATTGCACAGAACAATCTTGTCTTCATGCCGTTTTCTACGGTGAAATGTTATGCAGAATCCAACTGTAGACTTATACCTCTAAACTTTGCCAGGAAGGGTAAATTTAGGTGGAAGGGCAATGTAGTGGTGCCCTTTTTACACCTCAATCTTTCAACAAAAACTAATGAAATATAAAGAACAGCTTCAGAATAGCACAGCCTGGGCCCTCTTAAGAAACACTCAAGGCAGTCAAACTTTCTAATAATTTTGCACCTATATATTTTTTAGTAACCCTAGCTATTTGGCCACCATATGAGTCAAAACTCTTCTGAAAATTGAGCTAGAGCAACGATATTAAGTGGTGCTTTATATCATTATCATAATTAAGCTGCTCGATTTTCATTAAAATTGATTTACCTATTATTTCAAAAGTTGACAATTTGAGCCACGTCCCCCTTTGAAGCAGACCTGGAACATCCCCATTTTCCTTTTCTTGCACACTTCAATAACTAGCGATGACTTCATAAGAAGCCAACAAACAAAGACACCAAGGACAACACAGAGAAAATTACTTGCACTTAATGATTGAATTAAAGAAATAAGTTAATAGAAATGAAGGTGGATGAAAAAACAACTGGCCACAGGTAGGGAACGATCCTGCATCTTCACATTACGCGTGCAGTGCTCTACTAATTGAGCTACCACGGCGCCGTCTTCCCATCCACTTCCTGGGGTATTCACGGGTTACTACGAGAACTAACCCTGGGAGTGTTAGCCAGCACCACCACTCACAAACCTTGACGGCATGTGGAACATCCTTTCTGCCACAGGCATTACGAGTACATGATCTTTTTGGGTGAAGGCAACTGGACAATAAACCCACACGTGCTACCTGAAGCCATCAATGTTGCCGGATTCCAGACCCTCATTATGTAATGAATGAGAAGAAAGGGAGTCAACTGAGGGGCCTGACTTTTTAAATAATATCATAAGAAGCCAACAAACAAAGACACCAAGGACAACACAAGGGAAATTACTTGTCCTTAAGTTTTTTCATCCACGTTCATTTCCATTAATTTATCATTTCTTTAATTCAATCATTAAGTACAAGTAATTTTCAGTGTTGTCCTTGGTGTCTTTGTTCGCTTTTTATGATAGTATGAAAAAAAATCGGGCCCCTCATTTAACACCCCTTTCTTCTCATTCATTACATAATGAGGGTCTTGAATCCGGCAACATTGATGCCTTCAGGTAGCACGTGTGGGTTTATTGACCAGTTGCCTCCACCCAAAAAGAACACGTACTCATGGCACCTGCGGCAGAAAGGATGTTCCACATCCACCACCAAGGTTTGCGAATGGTGATACTGGCTAGCACTCCCAGGGTTAGTTCTCGTAGTAACACATAAATACCCCAGAAAGTGGATGGGAAGATGGTGCCGCAGTAGCTCAATTGGTAGAGCATTGCACGCGTAACGCGAAGATGCGGGATCGTTCCCTACCTGCGGCCAGTTGTTTTTTCATCCACCTTCATTTCCATAATTGATCATTTCTTTAATTCAATCATTAAGTACAACTAATTACCCCTGTGCTGTCCTTGGTGTCTTTGTTTGTTGGCTTCTTATGGCATTATCAAAAAAATCGAGCCCTTCGGTTAACTTCCTTTCTTCTCTTCAGAGGTACCTTGTGTTCTTAATGGTGGCAAATTGCACAATAAGCCGTCTTTGAATATAAAAGCCACCATTTAAAAGTCATCTCAACAGTTAAAGATTGAAGCACCACTGCACATGAACAGTTGGGCATCACAAGCATATGTGCTTAAAATGTGCTTCTGTGGAATTGATCGAGCAGTGTTTGCAATGACGAAAGGCGACATACAGTGAACATAAAACAGACATCCGCAACACAACCTCTTTAAGATAGCTGTCCCACAACTACTTAGCATATTGTCTCGACCAACTGCCCAACAAATAAAGTGTGGACAGGATCAACCACAACTGAGACATACTACTGGTCAAAATCAAATTATACTCAGCTTCAAGGTTCAAAACTTTTCAGGCCACTCACTTGACTGCTTTTTGGAGAAGTTTTCGTTACCAGCTGGATTGCACAGCTTGCAGGAAAAAGTGTAGTTGGTCATAAATGGAACGCATTTCCTGAAAAAAAAAAAAGTGCTTGTGAAACCTACGTGCTTGTTGCCAAATTTTTGTTTCGCATACACTGTGCTCCAAAACACAAATTATATTGCACAGATGACATTATCTGATCACTGCTGCACTGCAGCATCATTCATGGCTACAGCATTGTTGCTGGAGATGAGTTTATCATCACTGTACCAAACGTTCTCCAACATGGTCGCCGTTATGACATCAGTGAAAGCTACCTAAGAAAAAGAACCCACAGGCAGAAACTATAACTTGGTATCCTTGAATTGTCTTTCAATACGAGAGAAACCATCACTGCCTACAGGAAAGGCAAGTACTTTCAACAGCTCACAAACCTTCAACATGGTGAACCGCACAGACGACAAACAAGTGATAACAAAGATGCACTGACTAACAACTGATCTTTTTTAATCGTATAGTATATAAAGCAGAAAACTCAAACGTCATAATGCTATCTGCAAGTTGCTCAGCAGGCCAGCAAGGAAATGCAGTGAGAACAAAATCTGAAGGTGATGTCTTACATGGCCAAAAGAAATGACAATTTTATTGCATACATATAGCATTTTTTTTTAAATTTGTTCCTTGGACTGTTTTCACACGTTTACAAGTCTTTATTTTTGTCTCTTTCTTGTTGTAGTCTCCTTTGTATTTGTTGTTTTTGGCCCTTTTCTAGTTTTACATATGTTAAATAGTTATTTTTTGCAATGTGAGGCCTCACCTTCTGATTATCTTGCTTTCACTACCTTTTCTTGTTGAATGGCCAAGCAACTTAAATAGTGTAGTGCTTTTGTGTTTTTTGCCTTATATAATGTATGACTCTAAATAAAAATCAGCTGCTAGTTTAACAGGAGGCTTGAGCTGAAAGACTGGCTGTTTCGCAACAAACAAATTATTTAATTTTTGCTTGCTATGCCCATGCCCAAGCCTCCTACTTGAATGCATAAAAGTATAGAAGAAAACTATGAACAAGAAGACGCTTCAAAAATGCATGAAACGCAATCGTGGTGGCCTCAGCCATAAACCTGGTCCTCCTTGAGAGCCTGCCATTCAAAAAATGGCCACCAGCTGTCACTTTAACAAAGTTCAAGATACAAAAATGCTAGAATGAAAAGCATGTATAGTATACTTGATTAACTCAAGCAGGCTATGTGACTATTTGTCACCTCCCAACTTCAAAGGGGATGCCAATAAATCATCATCAGATAAACTGTAACCGATCAATTAGGATGACCAGAAATCAACGAAAAAATAAATAAATAAAAATTCATGAGCCGCAACTCTCTACCAAACTACCCTTGAGTGTGTGGTGTGGGAACAGCTTTGTACTCTTGCTATCAGCTTGTTGTCAACAGCAGCTCTGCATATCACAACTTTGGAGCTCTGATCCCTTGTGCTAAATTTTAACACATTAGGCTTTTTTTCTTTTCTACTTTTCTGTTATCAATGAGATGACATACTTTCTGAATCGAACAATAGCGATTTGATTGTAATTTAATGTAAGTTTTCCCGACTGAATTTACAAAGCACATATGTACGCAAGGTTTACGCACTGTGTACGAAGCCCATCATAGCCGAGCAAGTGAATTGTATTCACCTTAACCAAGGCACATTCCACATCAACAATACAATTCGCTACGCAATCAGAAGCAATGAGTGAAGTAACAGGGAACTGGACATGACAAACCACATCCAATCCCCAATCCCATGATGCACTGGTTTCTTCAGATACATTCGAGACATCAGTCGCATTCACACATCCTTTTTTTTTACTGGTCATGAAATTTCAGCCCCTAGCAGTGGCCTGCATACCAGGCCATTCACCATACCAAGCATCAAACGCAACTGGAAGGATATGATGGAGGTTGCATAAGTCCTCCTCTTGCTTAGAATTTGAGAACTGTGTTCGTCAACTATATGTGCAAATGTCAAACCCCGTGACAGCTGTTTATAGCGCGGGAGCAGTGTGCTTCCGAGACCCTTGACGTAACTTGCCGCCAGAAGCTAGAGCAGCATACAGCCTTTATAACGAAATGCTGGGGACCTCCAGAATCCTTCATTATACATTTCATTTCTTTGTAAAGATCGAGCGCCCTACCGCTCTCAATGTGATTGACTAAGCACATTCAGCAAACGAAAACCTTTATTTTACATGAACTTATAATACAAAAATGCAACACGAAAGAAGTCAACAATTTACAATCTAGAATTTTCATTTTCAACAATTAGTCAACAATCTAGAATTTTCAGGTTCTGGCTGCGAACTTCCGGACATTTTTGTTTCCGAAAAAGGTATTCTTTCGTACCTATTAAACATAGATATAAAGAAATCTGCTGGTCCTGATGACATACCAAATAATTTTCTTTTTAGATATGCGGAGTGGTGCGCAAAGTATCTGTTCATAATATTTAATGAAAGTCTAAAGCAAGGTGTCCTTCCTAACGATTGGAAAGCAGCAAAAATAATTCCCATTCATAAGTCCAGAGATAAACTCAATATTACTAATTACAGACCCGTCTCGCTTATCTGCACCACCAGTAAGGTGATGGAGCACTTCGTTTTTAAGCACTTGAGCAGCTTTCTGGAAAACAGTTTCTTTTCGGAAAAACAGCATGGATTTCGGCGTGGCCTATCTACAGTTACTCAGCTTCTACATATTACTAATGAAGTCATGGCAGCGCTGGACTGCGGCGGGCAAATAGATGTGTTTTTCCTTGATTTTCAGAAAGCATTCGACCATGTTTGTCACCAAAGAGTAAAGCTCAAGCTACAATATGCGCTGAAAAATTAACAAATTCTTTGCTGGCTTGACTCTTATTTAACTAATTGAACACAATATGTCCGTATAGGAAACTCATTTTCTTCACCTGCTCCCATACTTTCCGGTGTACCGCAAGGTTCAGTACTTGGACCTCTTCTCTTTTTGATTTATCTGAATGACTTGTCCTTTGATTCCACGGTACGATGTCGGTTCTTCGCTGATGATTGTATTGTGTACCACATTCAATCACCTCATGATCAGACTGCTATGCAGGATTACCTTAATGCAATCGATAACTGGTGTCAGTCGTGGCGTATGAGCTTAAATGCCTCAAAATGTGCTCAAATGATGATTACAAGAAAAAAAGCAACATCAATTTGTACATATAAAATCAATAATGTAGCAATTAAGACGGTTGACAAATATAAGTATCTGGGTGTAGTCATTGACTCGAAGTTAACCTGGAATGCCCATGTCCAATACGTCATTTCGGCGTCGCTAAGGAAGCTATGGCTAATTAAACACCGGCTCAAACATTGCACTAGTAGGACTAAACTCGCTGCCTTCACGACACTCATTAGACCCCTGCTTGAATATGCCGATGCTGCGTGGGATCCCCACACGAAGTCCGGTGCCAACAACATTGAAAGCGTGCAAAAGAAAGCCCTTAGATTTGTTTATAATATTTATAGTAGACGAGTCTCGATACTGATTTCAGAACACGGTCTGGCCTCCTATCGCTAGAATTTCGGCGTAGACTGCATCGCCTACAAACTTTGTTTAATATCGTCAATAAACAAACAAAAATGGATCCCGACATCTACATCAATTTTAATAAAACAAGAGAAACCAGACGCAAGCACAGCAAAACGATTGTGATGCCACAGACTAAAACTACTGCTTATTGCTTCTCGTTTTTCCCTCGAACTATAGCAGAGTGGAATGCTCTACCGCAAGAAGTCCCTTGTATGTCGTCGGTTGAATCATTTGTGTCTGCCGTGCAATTTTTGCAATGAAGCATGTTTGTTTTAAAATCACCATTTTCCTATTTTTGTAATTTTGTAAATGCTGCCTTTCCCGACGCAATAGTCTGTATCTTTAAGCATTTTCTTTCATGGTTCCTTGTAACCCATGTTTTTGTTATTTTGACTTGCAGTGCCGACTTTGTACTCACTCACTTCCGCCTGGACTGCCAAGAGGCAGTTGGCAGTATCTAATAAATAAATAAATGAATAAATAAATAAATAAAATTTTCTTCTACACACTTTGTCCAACAGGACATGCAACTTCAGCCAACCTTATGGTATCAAGGTTCGCAATGTGCTTTGCAGCCAAAGCCGAGGGCAACACAAGTTACAACTGCAGCGCGTCTAATGCTGCTGTCTTTCTACATATTTAATCTCACTCCACATAAGTTCCACGAAGTGGAACATTTTTTGCAAATATGTCCCACTTAGTTGGTAGAACTTGTGTTGAACGAGTAAGATGTTCCTTTTCCTTAGTGAAACCTACATAGAATGGTATTAAGAGTGATATATAGTAACAGTGGTAAGAAGCTCGGCCGAAGGAAGAGTCAAAGCTCAAGGGCATTCATTCCCCATAGGTTCCTTTAAAGGGACACTAAAGGCAGATACTAAGTCAAGCTAAAGTGATAGATTAGTGCTAGAGAATTTCTAAGGCGTCAATATTATCACGAACAGAGCCTTAATAATCAAGAAATTGAGGTAAATACAGGACGTGATTTGAGACTCCCCTGGGACATTCAAGTACTTGCCTGATGGCGAACACGCTCCTCAGTTAAATT
Source organism: Dermacentor albipictus (assembly GCF_038994185.2). Classification (NCBI taxonomy): domain Eukaryota; kingdom Metazoa; phylum Arthropoda; class Arachnida; order Ixodida; family Ixodidae; genus Dermacentor; species Dermacentor albipictus. The sequence continues at coordinate 623,368 of NW_027225574.1, read as the reverse complement.
TTGTCACTAGTACTCAACCACTCGTTGCAAAAAACATCCTTGTACTGTATTATAATATGAGAGAAAATGCTACTTGGACGAATCTATTACATTTTTAGAAAGAAGAACTCATTGAAATTACCTTTGACAACGACGCAGGCGGTCGAAATTTTTCGTTTTCTATTTCGTTTTCACTCAACTCTGTGTTGCCCACACTTTCGCGTTTCAGTAGTCTCGTTATCGCATAGTGCTGCGCTGGTTTCGCTGGCTCGCAAAACTCGCACAAACTGCAAGTAGCAGAGAATTCAGCGTCGATGTGATGTTGAGGTATGCCTGAACGGTCTACGCCACTTGACATAAAAGAAGCTGCAGCAGTGAATCCACCACTCTGTCTTGGCTCAGTACCACCGTCTGTCAAACGCCACTTCACTCCCTGATGGCAGCAAAAGGTGATAAAGGCGTATGCAACATTACCACTCCCCTGGTTCGGTGGCAGGAGATTTGAATATTGAAAAAGGTATCCAGACCCTTCAGATGCAGTTCCCCCGCAAACGAAGTCTTTTCTTGGCATGAAACAAGCATTGTGAGGTTTCTGGAATGGTATTTAAACAGTACATGTCGACTTAGTATTTGCATTTAGTGTCCCTTTAAGTGGGACATATTGTTAAACATGTTACACTTACTTAGTGGAACCTGTTCTGAAAGAGATTAGGAGAAAGAGATTAAATATACTCTTCCAGCAGGTCAGCAGGCACAACCAACCCGCCTCCGCTGCTATTATCGTCTCTAATGGATGCTCCTTTCACACTCAGAGAGTTGGAACTAGCTATGAGCAGCCTCCGACGTCGCTGTGCGGTGGGACCTGACCTTATCAGTAATCAGATGCTGACTAACCTACCGGCTGAAAGACGACGTGACTTGCTGGCATTTTTTAACCAAGTGTGGGCCAGTGGGGCTATCCCACATTTATGGAAGGTAGCATGGGTGGTACCAGTTCTGAAGCCTGGAAAGAACCCTGCAGCTCTGGACTCATACAGACCGGTATCACTGACCTCGTGTGCAGCGAAGCTAATGGAGAAGATGGCGTGCACAAGACTCACTTGATATGTCAAGCAGGGTCGAAAACTACCATCGTGCATGACTGGGTTTCGGCAGCATCTAAGCGCTCAAGACAATGTGCTGGACCTGCTAAGCCACATAGGACATTACCGTGCGGATGGCCTGTCGACACTTGCTGTTTTTATGGATGTTTCTAAGGCTTACGACTACGTGTCTCAAAGAGCCATCATCAGCCAGTTACAAGTTATAGGCGTCACAGGTCATCTCTTGGACTTCATATATACGTTCCTTAATGATCGTCGCATCAGAGTTCGTCTTGGCGACACTTTTAGCGATGAAATACGTATATTTCGCAACATGCCACAGGGGAGTGTTTTATCTCTCTTATTATTTAACATTGCCATGAGCAGCCTTCCAAGAGTACTAAACCATTGAACACCAGTGAAGATATCTATATATGCCGATGATATCTGCATGTGGGTTTCCGGCTACCAGCATCGCCGGCTAGCACGAATAGCCCAGGAAGCAGTAAAAGCCTTTGAGGGCCACTTGGCAACGATTGGATTATCACTATCAGCAGAGAAATCATCATTCGTACTATTTCCTGGAGTGAAAAGAAAATCTACAAACTTGATGCTGAATTTGGACGGACACCAGATTCGACAAGTCACCAACGTCCAATTTCTGGGCGTTACCTTAGACCCCAGGCTACTCTGGCACCGCGATGTTGACCACGTTATGGCGTCGTCTTCACCCAGGCTACGTGTGCTCAAGCGAGTCGCTGGCATACGTTGGGGCAACCACCCAACGTCAATGCTACGGCTACATACAGCGTTCGTCAACAGTCGAATCCCGTATCAGCTACCTCTGATGTCACCCTCAGACAGCCAATACGAGCGCTTAGAAGCCATCCACAGAAAATAGAAATAGAAACTTTGTTGCAATGGAAAATATTTGAAGGAGGGGTGGTCGGTGCCTCTCAGTCCAGGGCCCCACTGGCCTCTGCCGCCTGCCTGACCTGGCTAATTAAGGACTTTTGTCCTGCCAGATCGGAGCGGGTGAGCTGTGCCTCCCACTGCTCCATTGTGTTGCTGGTATTTCACCTATGAGCGTGCTTAGTGCACTCCCAGGTTATATGTATTAGGCTAGGTATGCCATCGCACCCTATAACGAGTGGGATACATGGCGTTTAGCAATTTTAAATGGGGGAATACCTCGGTCTGTATTTTACACCAATCGGCAGCCTCTTCCCCACCAAGTTGTGGGTGAGGCGGCGGGTATTTTCTGCGGACTCCGCACTGATGAGCAAGGATGTCTTTGGCATTTAAATTTGTGGAATTGTGTGAGGGATAGTGCGGGTTGTTGGGGTTAGAAGAGGAAAGGAGAAGAGAATCCACAGAAAAGGTATCTGACTTTGCCTTGGAGTCCCTCAGCCAGCGTCAAACAAGAAAGTGCTCTAAGAAGCTGAGTCACGCCCTCTACAAGTTCAGGCTTCCCAGGCTTCATGATCCAGCTACTACGATTGAGTGAGTCTACGCCCGGTAGAGCCCTCTTACGACGTATAGCTAACAGGCCGCGCTCACATTTTTATGCAGCATTGAACAGGCTTCGCGTATTAGGATTGCGCTGCTCGAGACAGAGGGAAAGGACAGAACCACCCTGGACATTCGAGGACATCACATGCAACTTAAGTGTACCACGATTGCAATCAAAGAGCTGCATTCCATCTGCAGAAGCCAAGTCATTAGTCATGGAACACCTGAACACGACTTACCCGAATCACCTACAAGTATACACAGATGGCTCTGTCAAGGCAGACGAAGACCGCTGCACAGCTGCATTCTATATTCCCTCTCTAAGATATACATGGTCTGGCCGTCTGGACTGTATGCCCTCGTCGACAGTTGTGGAAGGCGTTGCAATAGCTTCTGCTCTGTGCAAACTAAAGACTTTGCCTCCGCAGAATGTGGTTGTCCTTACGGACTCAAAGGCCGCATTACAAGAAGTATACCATGGTTTGCCATCCCTCAAGTTCCCACGCAAATCACTAGCCATCGTGAAAGAACTCAACAACAAAGGCTTCACAGTAAAGTTTCAGTGGATTCCCTCCCCCATTGGTATCTCAGGAAACGAAAAAGCTGATGCGCTTGCATATGCAGCACTCTATCATCCTCCCAAAATCAAGCCTCCAAAAAAAAATCAAGTGCAAAAATCTGACATTCGAAATCACTTTGCATCACTTTGGTTTCCACCGCATATGCCCTGCATAACCAAGAGATTGCACCGAGAGGAAGCTTCACTTCTATATCGAATAAGGACAGGATCTGCTAATACACCGGCCTGGTTATTTAAAATGGTGCGAATCAATTCTCCGAACTGTACGGCATGCAACGAAACAGGAAACATTGAGCACTTGATGTGGTCCTGCCAGCTATTCCAAGATGAAAGACACTCTCCTTAAGAATCTGCAAAACAAGGACCTTCTGCATGCGCGCCTGCAACACCTTATATTTCCCAAGGGATCAATTATAGCCCGCAAAGAAACTTCACGTCTCCTCATCGAATTCTTAAGAGAGATTGGTTTGATGGACGTATGGTGAAACCCTTCAGCGGTATTGTGCGAGACGCTCGGGCGGAGCAATTGCCAGCCTTGATCACCAGGCTAAACCCGCCTGTTGCTACAATTCACCACCACCAGATTAAGAGTGTACATAGTCAAAGTTGTTGGTTCATCTGCCAGTTCTGCTGCATCACTGCTGCATTCATTGACCTTCACTAAGTAGTCTAGTTTTCCTTTTCTTGCCAGCAGGCCACACCAGTGCTACCCATGATATTGCTTGACCATACGGGCTTTGGGGCTTTTATAATTTTTTGCGTTGGCAGTAAAGTTACTGTGGCGTCCGAACCTTCTCACGTGGTCAAACAGTTCTGTTATACACCTGCACTTCCATGCGAAGGTCCCTCTTCAGCACCACATCTCAGTGGCAGCTGAGGAGGGAAATTAACGTAGCAGAGTGCGGGTGTAGACCAGTTGGTTATTCATGATTTTGGGAAGTTACCGCAAGAAAACATGAGACTTGAAGAAAAAGACAACATGAAGCAGTACTGACAACTGATAATTTAATGAAACGAACGCCAAGCTTATATAGATCAGACACACGTGTACACCCGAAAAGCAACATAAAGAACCAATAAAAACACAAGGTGACCTTAAACAGGGGTACGATGCAAATAATAAGATAGATGCTGACAGAGTGAAGCACTGAACGCCTGTGTATCACATGGAAAGGAACAAAAGTTATTTCTGAGAAACCGCAACTGACGGCGAGCTAATGCAATCACCATCCTTAAAGCATCGCATGGCCACTGCTTCTACAATCTCTTTCAAGCTGACCATTTTTTCTGCTGATAATCTCAGTCTTCAAAAACAAAGGAGAGCAGCTGAAGCAACTGTGGCAATGAATAGCCAAGTTCGACCCTCCAGCGGCCCCCAGGGAACATTCATGCTCACACAAGCGAATATTAACGCACCTACTGGTTTGTCCAATGTAGTATCTGCCGCACCTCAGTGGAACTTTATATATTACAGACGTCGTGTAAGGCAGATGCAAATTTGTATGCTTTATTTCACAGGAAGCCGAGCCTGTGCTTCCTCTTTCCACCATGCTGCACAACTTCGAAAGTTTACAAGGTGCTGAAAGGACAACATCAACCCCATATTTACCAGAAATCGTTTTAAGATTACATTCTAAAAAAAGTTTACACCCTTTGGGGTGCATATCTGCCACACAACAATCGTCATCAGCTTTGCTTGCATTTCCTTTCTTGAAAACACTGCGCTCGCTACGTACTTTCCTGTCAACAATGCTATGTCATGCTGATGCACATGCTGTTCGTTACTGGGAAGTACCGGGCTCGCAGCGTCAAAGAAAGGAAATGCAGACAAGACAGATGACGTTTATTGTTGTGTGGCAAGATATGACTCAAAGGGTGTAAACTTTTCTTAGAGTGCATGGGAAACCTTATGTATGTAGGGAAGTACTGTAAAATTCTTCCTACTAGCCCGTCCATTAGAAATTAATGGATCTTTGTCCTTTTTCCAAAGCTTGACAAGCAATGATTCAGCAACTGAAAGTAAAAGAAAGCCCGGAAAACCTGCCTTTTGCAGACGTCCCACTTGAAGTTGAAAACTAGAAAGCTGTTTGCGGTGACATGACTTTAAAAGCGCTGATCTAAAACCTGATGAGGTTATATATCGCTTTGTAAGCTTTGAATGAGATGAATAAAAAGGCGATTCAGGGGGAGTGATATTGTGAAGAGCGTTCGTTGTAAAGGAACAAATTAGCTGTCACGGACTGCATTCCTTCGTTGTACAGGTAAATTCGGTTGTAGTGGTGTTTGATGTAGAGGCATTTAGCATACATTCTAAGATAGGAATTCGGCTGGGATCTACGAAATCTTTCATTATATAGGCATTCGAGTACAGCTACTTCTGAAGATACGCTACCAGGTGAATTAATTAATGTTTATTTTGAGAGAAAAATACAAAGAATCTCTGTCAAAGAGGCTGACAAAAAGGCCCAAATACCTGACTGTCAGTCCCCTTCCCCAACCAGTTACCAGTGCACAAAACACTCAAGCACATAGGGTACACGAAGCGGATACATAGACAAAAAAATGGAAAACACATGAAATACATAACAGAAATATTGAATGCGATTAGTATACAAAACAATGAACAGTCATACCTGAAGCGACAAAAAATACATATTCCTTATCTTTTTTTTTTAATGCTTAGGGACGGTGATTCATTTATTATAGAAAGTAAGCCAGGGTGATTATTCAGAAAATCAGCAACTATGAATGCTTGCTTTTGCATGCTGTAATTTGTCTGGATATTGTTATGTGCCTTGTGTTGTATTTATTTTCATTCGGAAGGTGTGCTCTGAAAAAGGCGCTTTCATTGAGTCTTGCCTCTTCAAATATTCCAAAAGCTGTTTTTTGGTAATAAGGTTTTCTAGTGTTAAAATAAAATTCTTAAAAAGTGAAGCGAAATGGCTTCTATAGGGAGCATTCTCAATTACACGAATTATGCGTTTCTGCAAGGTTAGTAAATTATGGATGTTGGTTTTCGTCGTGGTACGCCAGATAGATAAACAATATTGGAGGTGCGAATCCACCACGCTATAGTACAATTGTTTTTTTAATCTAGAAGGTAATAGATGTTTTAATTTATTAATAGCACAGATTGAATTTGCAATGCTGGCTTTAATGTGGCCGACATGACTAGACCAGTTTAAATTTTCTTCAATAACACCAAAAAACCTGTGGGACATTGAATGTATAATGACTTAATCACAAAATTGTAATACTAAACTATTATCAATATCCTTATTACAAGGCTGAAAAATGACGTATTTTTGTTCTTTTAGTGTTTAATTCCAACTCATTTACTCTAGGCCATTACGAAATATTACTGAGCCAAATATTTGTTTTCTGTTCAAGGGTAATCAAGTCTCCACCAGAAAAAATATGTTAGTGTCATCAGCATACATGATTATGTTGGGTGTTAGAGGCACATATGTGATGTCCATTAATGCATAACAAAAAATGAAGTGGCCCTAAGATGGACCTCTGCAGAGCACCGAATTTGATTTCACCCATTGCCGATTTGGAATGACAAATGTCTATGTACTGTAGTCAGTTGGTTAAGTCATATTTAATTAGGTTAAGAGCAGTTCCCTTAATGCTGTGCTCATTTAATTTTTGTATTAAGATATCGTGTTTAATGGAATCAAATGCCTTTTTAAAGTCAAGAAATATTCCTACTGCGTAGAGCTTGTCCTCAAAGTTACTTATTATTTGTGGTGATACCCATGTGCATATTATGCAGCTACCCTATACTGATATGTTCTGCCTGATGACAGGGGGAGCAGGTGGCAGGAACAGTCCTTTAACAGTGTGCATCCTAGCATAACAACACAAATGGTCATCGCACACAAAAAAAGTAGCCAACAATTATGCTTCTTGGTAATGCAATCTTTGAGTGCAGCTGCTGCCTTATTTCAACAACAGGCAACTGCATACAGAACATGCAGTGACAAGCAGAGGTGATTCTGCATTTCAGATTGGGCAGCACATACCGCGATCCGCCGCTATCGAGCCGGCGCTCTGGCAGTACGCCGCAGAGAGGGTCATCGCCGCAGAGAGGGTCATCGCCGCAGAGAGGGGGGTGGGGATTAGCAATTATTGTTTAATGTTTCTTCTGAGGTGGGATGAGGAAATTGGCAGAGAACAGGGGTATTGAGTAGAGGTCATACACTCATTCACTCACAGACAGGCCCTCAATGTGGCTGCACAAGGTTGGGGTGAGAAGTAGAAGTAAGGGGACGAAATGCTATAACTGTCTTCCAAGCCATCGCAACAGCACTGCGCCAGGTAAGGAGAGATATAGGGCAAGAGTGGAGGCGGGAGACGGACAGCCAGGTGCAAGCACTGCCACAGGTGACAAATGCCACTAAGGAACGTGCCCCACAAACGGGGAAGCGAGACACACAGCTGAGAAACATACAGCTACGCGCCAAGGAGACGGAGGAGCAGAGAGCCGTGGATCACGCACGAGGCGGCAAGAAGCGCTCGCCGCCGGCACCGCAGCAGTGTCGCGACAGCAAGAGATGGGACGGCGAGGACGGAGTGGACAGTAGCGGCGAGAGTCACTGCAACAGCACTGTGCAGAGGAAATAGGCGAGAACACGTAATCCGGCTTTGGAAGACAAGGGCTCACGTTGCACGCAAGAGATGGCAGCAGAAGCACACGCAGCTAAAGCAGCGCGCAGATGATGACCTTGGTTACGGCGAGGCCGACGGCGACACGGGAACAGGCACCAAAGAGCTGCGCTCTAAAAAAGGGAGTGCATGGGCATCCTGTTATCGGGCAGAATCGCATAATGTGCATGGTCATAGCCACGTGCACAAAGCACGTGGCTATGACCGTGAGTGGTGATCCATGTCCAGCTGGCAGCACATGCTCAGAAGTAAGTATGTCAATCACCTTCCTGCAGTAAGCTGCACCAGGCATATCGGATGTGCACTGCTCCCATGATCAAGATAGTTGTAACTGAGGCTGTACTGATGTTGTTGACTGCATGTGGAACACATTATGCTATTTAGAGCAACAAAATACAAGGTTTCATCAGGTGCTTGAAAACAAATAAAAATATAACCCATCATTTAGAAAGCACAAGGTGCTGATGCAAGAGCCAATTCATTGAAATGTCTAATCTTGGTGCATTTATGGTGTTTTAGCATCTGCAGAGTTGGGCTACTTGTGGTCACCCATTATATGTACCACTTGTTGCATTCCAATAATATTCTAATAGAGACACATGAACTTATGTACAGTTTACTGTCCTCCGATCAATGCCGCACTGTACCAAGGCAATTTTGGGCACTATAGCAAGCTCTCTCAAAGCCTTACGGTGTGGTCTCATTAGGAGAAGAAAAAAACGTAATGAATAACTTTACTGAGACCTTCCAGGAACTTCACATTGCATGACGTGAGTAAAACACAAAAGTCATTGTCTTCAGTTGTTAGCCATGCAGCAATAAAAGATATAGTGCATTGATATGAGAAATGCCTGCAGCTAAACTAACTTGCATATAGACACATGTGCAGCGACAATGTCACAATGCAATGTTAAAAAAGTTTAATGCATTAGCCTGAACAAATATCTTACCCAAGCGGTAATGATAAACATGTGTCATGAAACCACTTGAGGCAGGCAATACACTGGAGCTCAACGACGTTCATGTTGCGCCCTTTCCCACTGAAAGATAGAAAAGAGGGTAACAGGTCACCAATGCAAAATAATCACAGCATTCTCAGGGACTCCTGCACACCTTGGAGGGGGCCATTCTGTAAGTGTCCACCTAGTGGGCATGCCCATTTCGTCTGCTGCTGAAGTGCTGATTCGCTGGGAGAACCTGTCTCCTTCTGATGCGCACCCCAGCCCAGCGAATTAGAACTTCAGCAGCAGACGAAATGGACGTGTCCACTAGGCGGGCACTTACAGAATACCCCCCTCCCCGCCCCTCTGTTGCTAATGGCAACAAACAGGCACACACAATTACAATGCAGTCTTGCGGCACCACGCACAAAGCAAACAGAAAAACCTCAGGTGAAAATAACAATTGACCAGTTTAGCTGGATCATTCCCCGATGCCTTGCGTTCAACCGGTTACAAATAGGAATAGTAGGCTAACCCAGTTAAACTAACCGGCTCAAGTTACGCACTTTCACCTGAGAGAACACCGAATTTAACTCGTCCACAGAATAGACAACTGTAAAATTTTGCAATTTCATTTCACATTACCAATAGCACTGTTGATCCGAGCTTCTTGAAGCGTCAGAAGCCACTTTAGAACCATCAGCACCTTCCAGGATGTTCGCCTGTGCAGATGGTGGCTGATCGCTGCTCGTGGTCTCAGACGAGGCGGGATCTTCAAGATTGGACTCCTCCTCCATGGGAATGTCCCTGGCGCAGTTGTCGTTTTCTTTCACCACCTTATCGGCATCCGACTCAATGCTGCTAGCTTCGTCAACTATTTCGTCGCCTTTCATTGTGCCTTGGGAATTATCATCCGTGTCCACGTTTTCAGACTTCTTGCACACTGACAACTCCGAGCTTTGTGTTTCGGCGCCAAGGTTACTCGACAAAGTCTGCTCACCTGACTCCGTACTCATTCTAGACAAACCAAGACGTTGGAAGTTGCTCACACAGATGTTTTCCTGAGATATATTTTAGAACACGTCGTGCAGCGCCACGGCCAGTCGCGTAATGAACGAACAAAACGCGCGGCAACTCACATCACACTACCGCGCGGGTAAGCGCTTCCGCCGCCAGCTGCCTTTGACGCCATTTTCGACGCTTATGCCTAGTGGCGCCCCCTTACTAATCCAAACGCAACATGCTGCCATAGAATAAAGATGTTGCTACGAACAAAAACTGCGCAAGAAACAAAACAAGAAATTCTGCTTGTCTTCTTTTCTTGTCCTATTTTTTAGTTTTTTTTATCTCAGCTGCATGTATAGCCTTGCTGTTCAGTAAAAAGAGTGAGACGTGCGCTGCTTGCAAGTCATGAAAGCATGGCCTTTGAGATCAGCTTTAGTTACTTCGAGGAAGCTGTAACCGGAATTATGGTAATCGTACATTACATATAACTATGATGACTTGTACACTGAATTGTTAGTACTGCACCACTTAATTGCAGATTGGTGCCTCTTTATGACATGTTTTCGACTCCTGAAATTGTTTGATGCAGCCAACTAAAGCATAGCCTTCAAGATCTGTTTTTTATTGGCATGAAGAGGGGATGAGAATATTGAGTGTATTGTAAATATATAGCTTTTAAGAACAAGATTGAGAGTTGCGAACGAACTCAAAAACAAGTACAATATGTTTAATTTATTGAAATATTTTTGAAGGCGCTTTTTATTTTTTGTCGTATATTTAAAAAATTCCAGTTTCGGTTTTATTTCAACGTATTCTCGGCAGTGAGAGGACGCTACGGGCGTTAAACCCACCTACGTTGTAATCGACTATGGAAGACTGGCCCCAGAACAAAATAGGTTTTTACGTTACGTGCCATGCACCTCATTCACCAGCATCGAAATCTTATTTCATCATCACTCAAAACAATCCAGTGCTGTCATTTTTCAAGCGTTGGAATGTGAACAGTACGTGTTGGTGCATTGTTATCAGCATGGTCGTCTTCGTAACAGGTAAAAACCACTCGTTTCATCCTCCGGTCTAACAGAGTCCATCATTTTAATTCGGAAAGAAAACAAGGCTTCGCAAAAAAAAACAGTTAAAGCCTCTGCTGAGTTTTTCCGTTTCGCAATGCGCTACAAAAATTTCGACTAGTGGCTTCTCTGCGTGTCTTCAGTGCTTGCTGTGCTGCATACTTTACAGGAAGTCCGAAGCCACCACGGCATTGTCTGCGTGGCAAGAAATATTTAAGATAGAGAATATTCGTAAATTTTTAACACAATGCACTGTAATATTTTCGACTCGAGTTACTCTTCACACGTGATGTGGAGCAATGGCCGCAAACCAGTGACAGATGACACGGCCGCGAACAGCATAGTCGCGAGCCTGCAAAGAGCTGTAGCCTACCTACTTAAGTTTTTCGTGTTAGTCGCGCCGATAAATCGTTCACTGCAGCGGTTGACATATTCATCGCTCGTAAAACCTTGCGGAATTAGGAGCCTGTACATGTGCACGTTTAATTATTTTAGAAGTGACTGATCAGCGTTGGTCTAGCAGCGGTCGCGGGACTCAAGTGGGCAAAGGTTCAACTCTACTTCTGCGCTGGCTATCCGGATATGCGACTTCAGGACATCATTGTTTGTTGCGTGCAGCCTTTTTGCTGTTTTTCTTCATGTACGTGTCATCGTACATTTACTTGTTCAACTGCGGCTTGCGAACACCGATTTTGTGCTATTTCCGTCACTTCCTTTTACAATTACATCTTGCATTTTGTGTGTGTGTTCCGCGGTACAAAAAGGCACCTTTCAAATCTTACGATACTTCTTTTTTTGAGCATGGATACTCAGTTTGCAAGAAGTATGACACGAAAAAGCTTCCTACCACATATAATTCAGTTTTAGACGCAGGTAAGTCGAAAATTTACCTGAGTTCTTTGTTATTACTTTTTGTGCATAATTATCGTCTGCCGTCCTTCCTAGCGACTGGCTAAAGGCATGTGTCCTAATCATACCCCCCCCCCCCAAAAGAAAGAAAGGGTGACGTTACGCTTTTAACAAACTAAAGTCTATATCGCTGACGTATACGTCTTCTTAATTGTTTGCAAGCTACTAGGACACATAATAACTAAAGAGATTAACAATTTCCTTACGGACAGAAATATTATCTCTCACTTCCCGCATGGTTTTCGAAAATATTTCTTACTATTACCCAATTAACTACCGTCATTGCAAGCTACCGCTTTGCAAGTGTTCTTGACAGGTCGGGTAAATCGACGCCATATTTTTGGATGTTAGGACAGCGTTTGACTTTGTTTCACACTCTCATCTTACCGAACTGCTTAACCTACCAATTTACATAATTAATGCGTACATAACTAACCGCAAAGCAGTTTGGTGAAATGGATAATTATTTTTCCGGGTAGCTTTTTTTACTTCGGGTGTCCTACGGGGCACCCACAATAACGGTGTAAGATGATTACTATTCCTAATTTATGTTAATGACACTGATAACCTACGTAATCCGCCCTTAGAAAAGAGATTGTTTGCTGATGACTGTGTGCTGTTTAATGAACTTACCATCAGGACCAAATAACACTTAATTCCGACCTTCGAAAGATTGTATCTTGAAGCAGAGAATGGAACAGGGAACCATATGCTAACAAAACCGTTTTCATTAAAATTTTAAAAAATTAACAAGCTGTCCTTTGCCGACCGCGTTCCCTCGGAGCCTCTCATAGAGGTTCTTAATATAAGCATCTTGGCATCACAATAGCAAAGAACTTATCTAGCTGAAACATGCACGTTTCTAACTTATGTAAGTCGGCTTTCCAAGAACCTTGCTTCCTGAGACATAAATCAAAGCAGGCTCCCCCAGACAGCCTATTAAGAATTAGCTTATTGCTCACTCATCCGACCTAAAGTGATATATGCCTGCGCTGTATGGGATTTTTACACCAAAACTAACATCGACTCCTTGGAAATTATACGGCGCAAACGGTGAGATTTAATCTTTTCCCAATACCACTCAACTCAGACCAGCTTAAAGGGCCTCTGATACGGTTCGGACAAATTTTGTAGACGCGTAGGGTACAGCTTAAGTAGAACATTCGCACCACAATTTAAGTGAAGCGTTACGTATTAATGGAGCTACAAGCGATTAGAAGTTACCCTCCTCCCTAGCCACGCTTTTCCTCCTCAACTCGTTCGCCGAGCGAGCGGGGCTAAGCTCCGCCTTCACTGGTTCAGCGTCACGATGCGACGTCACATCGCCCACTTCCGGTTGTTTTGGAGCCCGCCCCCGCCCGCGCGAGACCTCTCCGCTAGCCACTTGGCCGTTGACCCCAAGCGAGAGCTATCGAAGCAGCGTGCGTTGCGAGCATTCTGTCGTAGCGCCGAACGTGTCTTGTATTCCAGTAACCACAGGCAAGCTGGTCATTTCGGCAAATGACTGGAGGCATAAACTCAAGCTGATGAAGGAACTGTAGCGTAGACGTACGTGAGCGGCCTGATCGGTCTGCACGGTCCATACACTTGGCGCAGCGCTTAACCAGCCAAACAAAGCGCTAATATTGCTCTAACCAAGTGTAAAACATTTTAAACATTTATAAAAACAACGTGTTCATGATTACACTCCTGCGAAAAATACACACCAGCAGCAAAGAAGAATACACTTCGTCGCTGCTACTGTGTATGGTTGAGCTCTGTGCCACCAGGTGGCTGCACTGTGCAGATCATTCGCGTTTGCCCTTCTGCTCATCTCATGGCTCATCCCGTTACGGCACAGTCAAGCGGCCAGACTCTGTCCCCTTGCGCTTGCGTTTGCCGGACTCGCGAAACACCGTTGCGTTAGTAATCTTCCGGTGTAAAGTGACGGCCACAAACGCGCAAATCCTGGCGCCGATCGGATAGCGGCAGTCCGATGCGCAGCAGCCAGTTCGCTCGTACGCTGCCTTGCAGAGGGACACGATGTCGCAGCTTGACATATTACCAGTCGCTACGTTTGCAGTCCACAAGGCAACAAAGTCGAATCATAGTGCTCGCGAAAAGACTCAGACCGACTCTGACCGCGGAGCTCTCGTCAAAATGGAGTACATTGTAACACAAGCAGACGACACATGCTGTGTGCCGGAAGTGCTTAAGTGTGCTGAAAAATTATTCTTGTGCATTCTCTTTATGTTACTTTCTTTTCATAAAAACAAATTAACTAACATTCCAACTATTACGAAGATCATTTGTTTACCGTAAAGTTGGAAAAATTATCGATCACGCGCCCTTGTCAGCCAATCGGATAGCTCGCCCCACTGACGTCGTATGGGTGATTTCGGTCATATGGGTAGGGGCGGTTTAAAATTCCGCCGAGCAGTTTGCTGCGATCGGCAGCGATGTGCATATTTAAAACCTTATAATAAATTGCAAGCTTTACGCGGAGCACTTAGATGTGTCAATTAATGATCAGAAGGACCTACTCTAACGACTCAATACGTTTGTAGAAAATCGTCAAATGCGTTTCAGGGTCCCTTTAAAGCTCAAACATTACCGTTACGAAGGAAAATTAAGGCTAAAATTTCTTTTCTCGCTGAAAAATAATAATTTATCTCCCAGTCCACACCCTTATCTGAAGCAACTTGTAGTACGTCGAACAAGGCATCGGCACATTTGATATTTAACACCTTATCTCACCATAAGAAACCTTTTCATATATTGTTTCTTTTTTCGCGTGGAGTAACAGACTAGGACAACGTACGCGCAACACATTTATGTAGCACTGTTATCATTGAGAAAATATGTTGCTAAATTAGTTGTAGGTTTTTCATAGGTATATACCTTGTTTTTGGTTCTATATTGGTTTTGTGCATTTGGCAAGTTCTCTCTTCAGTCAGATCTTTATTTTCTTGACTGCGTCTTTATCCTCTTTATTGAATTGTTCAAACTTAGAGTCCTTTAAGTTTTGCGTTGTATCTTTTTCTTTTTGTGTGTTTTTGTAGGTAAATTATGCCCCTATCGCTTGGGCGCTTACTGGGGGCGGGCAGTATTATATAAATAAGTAAATAAATAAAGAAGCATCACGCCTTGTGGCGTGTTATACAACGAGAAATTAAAATTGAGAGCCTCCATGAAAGAGTTAAAGGAAATACCATGTTGAAGTTTAGAAAACAATGAAATCGATCCGCACGTACTGTGGCTTTCTTGTAGTTTATTTTCTTTCTTTCTTTTTTTTTTCTTTTTAATTCACCTTATATCGCAAGTCGTCAGACGTACATGCATCATCAGAATGGATTCTAAAATATTGTGTTGTTGAGAAAGAGTATCCGACCTTTTTTTCTTGGTTTTAAATCATTGGGCGGCTCCGTACTAAAAAAAACTCTAAAGCAAATTATTGGGCAAGTGTCTCAAAGCAAACCACGGGTTGTGATGAGCGATGCCGCAAGGGGGAACTCCGGATTTTTGACCGTCTGGGGTTTTTCGATGTAGCGCCTAAATCTAATGCACGAGAGTTTTTCCTTCTCGTTTTTTTTTTTTGCATTTCCCCTACATAGGAATGTGGTAGCTGCTTACTGCTGCTGGCGACTTTAAAAGATGATGCTGAGTAAATCTGCGAGCTGAAGGTGGTCTCCTGCACACAAGGGTGAGTCTAGGAATAAATGCTTATATAGAAGAGTAGGGACGAGCAAAAATAAGAAAAAATAAATGTAGTGCTAAGATATTTATTAGCAATGGGGGCAGGCGAATGGGTAGCAGTCAGAAGCCTTCGGCAAGGACAGCAACCACGAGCTCATACCGGTAGCGATGGTGCTGTGGCGCAGGCAGGCTACTCTTCTTCGTTACAATCGCCCTCCGCAGAAAAAGGCGCCATCCTGGCGGCTTAAGGCGAAGAGGCTACTATTGGGTCGTCGTACGGCTTAATGCGAGAGACGTGGACAAGTTCGCTGCCGCGAGGGCGTAGATCCGTCGATGGCGTGAGGGGCTCTACGACGTAATTGACAGAGGCCGTCTGCTCCAGGACGCGGTAGGGTCCTAGGTATTTTGCGAGAAGTTTTGCGGAAAGGCCAGGTGTGGTATCGGGTACCCGAAGCCATACTAGAGAACCAGGAGAAAAAGTTGGTGCAGAACGGTCGGCAGGTTGACAGGATTGCTACTGCCACTGGTCCTCGGCGGAAAAAGAGCGGGCAAGCTGGCGGCATTCCTCGGCATGACGAGCAGCTTCGGATAGCGGAGTACTTTCGGACGCGTCAGGTGTATATGAAAGAATGGTATCGAGTGTAGTAGAAGGTTCCCGTCCGTATAGGAGAAAGTAAGGGGAAAATCCAGTAGTTGCTTGGGCCGCAGTATTGTACGCATACGTCACGAAATGAAGAACTTGGTCCCAGTTTGAATGATCCGAGGCGACGTACAGTCAACCGCAAAAGTTTACGGGACGCAGGATCTGCCAAGAATCTGAATTCTCGCAAAGCGTGGTCACACAGCCTCGAATTAAATGTTCCAGCATGTAGTAGCCTTCGCCACCTACACAGTGATTCATTAAATACGAAGTGTCATGCCTTAACAGTGCAGGAATTCACATTTGAAGAGGAAACCGCATCCCGTAAACTTTTGCTGTTGACTGTACATCGAGAGCATATCGCCAAGAGTATGGTTGAAGCGCTCGGTCATGCCGTTACTTTGCAGATGGTACGCTGTACTGGTGCGGTGGACAATTCGGCATTCGTTGAGTAGTGCCATCAAAGCATCGGAAAGAAAGGCGCGGCCTCTATCGCTCAGAAGTTCGCGAGGCGCACCGTGGCGAAGAATGAAATGTCGTAACAACGCCCTTTGTTGGCTGTCTACCCTTAAGGACCCATCTGGCCGACTTGCTCGCTAGGCCCTTAAGCTACAGGAGTACGACATCCGCGTTCTCTACCGTTCCTGCCGCAAACACACGGACGCTGGCGCCATTTCTCGCTCACCGGTATCCGCTGACTGCGCTTGCCTATCCGCCCTTGAACCCACACTTACATCTGATGCACTGCACAACATGCCGTCGGAGCAGCGCAAGGGTCCCTGGATACAACGTGGCGGGCGGTGGCAGTCGGCAGAGCGGCTGTTTCAGCATAGCGGGTCAAGTGATCTACTGCAACAATAATCCAGCGGTTGCCTGTTGGAGTGGAGGGTAGCGGTCCGTATATGTCTACACCAACACGATCAAAGGGCCTACTAGGGCAGGGAAGGGTTTGTGACGGGTATACTTGTCCGGGAGGTAATTTTCGGCGTTGGCACTGAGCACAGGAGCGAATGAACTTTCGGACGTAGATATACATGCAGCGCCAATAAAATCGGATGCGTAGTCTAGCATAGGTCTTGAAGAGGTCCGCATACGCGCACTGAGGGTCTGCGTGGAAAGCGTCGCAGATAAGGTCACGGAGATGGCAGGGTATCACAATAAGCCACTTGCGACCGTCGGAAAGGTAATTACGACGATAAAGAAGGCCGTCGCGAATGCAGTAGTGGGTAGCCTGGCGTCGAAGAGCGCGAGATGGTGAAGAGGTGGATGGATCAGAAAGGATGCTGATGAGAGAACTGATCCAGGGACCCTTGCGCTGCTCCGACGGCATGTTGTGCAGTGCATCAGATGTAAGTGTGGGTTCAAGGGCGGATAGGCAAGCGCAGTCAGCGGATACTGGTGAGCGAGAAATGGCGCCAGCGTCCGTGTGTTTGCGGCAGGAACGGTAGAGAACGCGGATGTCGTACTCCTGTAGCTTAAGGGCCCAGCGAGCAAGTCGGCCAGATGGGTCCTTAAGGGTAGACAGCCAACAAAGGGCGTGATGGTCAGTGACATCGAAAGGGTGACCATACACATAAGGACGAAATTTTCCAAGGGCCCAAATAATTGCTAAACACTCTTTCTCTGCAACAGAATAATTAGCCTCGGCTTTTGTTAGAGTTCGGCTCGCATAAACAACGACATATTCATCGAACCCCGCTTTTCGTTGCGCGAGTATGGCACCGAGTCCGACGTCGCTGGCATCGGTGTGGACCTTTGTGGGGGCTGCAGGATTGAAGTGGCGAAGGATAGGTGGCGAGTTTATCAGGTGGCGCAATTTCGTGAAGGCGTCATCACAGGCGGGCGACCAAGCGGAAAGTTCTTTGTCGCCACTCAGAAGGGCTGTCAGGGGTGCATTATGGAAGCGAAATTTCGAATGAAACGTCGGAAATAGGAGCATAAACCAAGGAAACTTTGAAGCTCCTTTAACTTCTTTGGTTGTGGAAAGTCGGTCACAGCGCGGAGCTTGGCTGGATCTGGAAGGACACCATCTCGCGATGCAACATGGCCAAGAATAGTGAGCTTTCGGACACCGAAACGACATTTTTTAAGTTGAGTTGAAGCCCCGCGTCAGCAAGGCATTTCAGAACGTGCTCGAGACGGCCGAGATGTGTTTGGAAATCAGCGGAAAAGACAACTACGTCATCCAGCTAGCATAGACATGTGTTCCATTTGAGGCCGCGTAAAATATCCATCATTCTCTCAAAAGTGGCTGGAGCGTTACACAGGCCGAAAGGCATTACGATGAATTCGTATAATCCGTCAGGTGTTACAAATGCTGTTTTAGGTCGATCAGATGGTGCCAAAGGGACTTGCCAGTATCCGGAACGTAAATCCAGCGAAGAAGAGAACTCCGCTCCCTGCAAACAGTCGAGGGCGTCGTCGATGCGCGGTAACGGGTAGACGTCCTCGCGCGTTATCTTGTTCAGACGTCGGTAGTCGACGCAGAATCGAATAGAGCCATCCTTTTTCTTAACGAGAACGACCGGTGATGCGCAGGGACTGTTGGAAGGCTGCACAACGCCACGCTTGAGCATGTCAGCAACCTGGTGGTCAATGACACGGTGCTCAGAGGCGGATACTCGGTAAGGGCGCTGCCGTAAAGGTGCATGACTGCCGGTATCTATCTGGTGAAAAACGGTCGATGTGCAGCCCAAACCGGAAGCATGGCTGTCGAAAGAAGCGCTGAACTTCTGCAGGAGAGCGATAAGCTGGCTTCGTTCTGAAGATGACGTTCCATCGTCGATGGAGCAGTGGAAAGCGTCGAGGAGTGACTGATCAACCGCTGGGTCACAAGTGTGCCAAGGTCCGCAGAAGTAGAAACGGCAGGAGCGTCAAAGATACAAAAGGTGTCGACTGGTTGAACGAGGCCTAGGCATTCACCATGAAATAAAGGTAAAGGGCAGGCCGTGGGATCGTCGACGACCATTTTCGTGACGCCACTGCGAAGAGTAAGGAGAGCAAAGGGCAGCGGAGAACATCGGCTGCGAATGAACACCTCAGAGGTTGTAAAGAGAACTGTACCATCAGAAATAGCTGCGCACGACACAGGCACAAGTAGGGAATAGCATGGAGGGACGGCATTGTCTTCGGACACAAACAGTTTAATACAAGAAGGGCTGTTTTCAATAGTCTCAAGGTCGGGAAGTTCAGAAAGATCGAGTTCGGCGCGACAACAGTCAATAACGGCGTTATTATTTGCAAGGAAGTCCCAGCCTAATATAATGTCATGCGAACACGAGGGCAGCACGACAAATTCGACAGTATACAGTTGACCTTGAATGAAGACGCGAGCAGTACAGGCAGCGAGAGGAGTTATATTTTGAGCGTTCGCGGTTCGAAGGGAGAAGTCGGAGAGAGGCGTCAAAACCTTTCGTAGTGTGCGGCAGAGTGCGGCGGAAATTACGGATACGGCGGCTCCTGTACCTACAAGTGCCAGGACGGCGATTCCTTCGACAGACGCTTCAATTGCGTTGGCTGGAGAGGGACGAGGACTTGGGCATTGCGACTTGGACGCAGTTCGTGCCTCGGGAACTGCAGCCATCAGTTTTCCTGCTCGGTGGACACGGGACGGCGCCGCATCGGAGAAATCGAGCGACGACGGGGAGACGGTGATCAGCGAGTAGAGGCGGTTGGGCGGTCTGGGGAAAAGGAAGGGGTAGGAAGACTGGAAGGAGAAGAGGAAAACGGAGCCGGGAAAGGTGGCGCTCGCCAGATGTTCCGAAGAGGAAGCATGCAACGACGGCAATGGCGGGCCACGTGACCAGCACCACCACAGGCAAAGCATATTGGGTGGTCATCGAAGATGCGCCACTGGTGGGGGTAAGGTCCGAGTCGTGGTTGAGGAGTCGGAGAAAGCTGTCGGTCGGCGGCATAGGAGGAAAATGCTGTCGGTCGTGAAGCGGCATAGATGGCGGCAAAAATTTCGGCGGTCGATGCATAGAGGGCGGCAAGAGCGTTTGTGGACGAGATCGGGAAACTGCTTCAGCGTAAGTGAGAGGTGCAGTGACTGGTGTCTGCTCAGCGGCTGGAGGAACGGCTTGAGATACTTGCTCTTGAATGAAGTCGTGGATCGTAGGAGGCAAAGCGGGTGGTGGTTCCGGGACAGAAGATATCAAAGCTAGCTGCTGTCGGGCGACCTCTGCGCGAACGAATTCCTGAATTTTTATGAACAGATCAGCATGGTTGTTGTCGATTCCAAGGCTTGACAGGGAGTCGGCGGGCGGAGTGGGACGCCGGGTGTGAAGCCGTTGCCTGCGTAATTCGTCGTAACTCTGGCACAATTCTATCACTTCAGCGACGGTGTGAGGACTCTTCGATAATAACATTTGGAACGCGTCGTCCTGAATACCCTTCATTATATGCTTGATCTTCTCCTCCTCTGACATCGACGCGTTCACCCGTTTGCAGAGGTCAACTACGTCCTCAATGTAGCTCGGGAAGTTCTCTCCGGCCTCTTGGGATCGTGTGCGCAAATGTTGTTCTGCACGAAGCTTTCGTACTGCTGGCCGACCGAAGCTTGGGCAAAGCTGGTCTTGAAGACCAACCACGAAGTGAGGTCGACTTCATGGTTTAGGAACCATAGTTTCGCAACGTCCGTAAGCTAGAAGGCGACGTTTCTCAACTTGGTAACATCGTCCCACTGATTATGGGCACTCACTCGCTCCTAAGAGGAGATCCAATCTTCAACGTCTTTGTCATCTGTGCCGGAGAAGATGGGGGGATCTCGCTGACGCAAGGCACCAGCACAAACCAAGGTGGCCGGCCCCGTTGGCGGAGTTTTAGGAGTGCATGCGTCGTCGGGCATGATGGGGGGTAGAATGCGACTCCGAAGTTCCAGGGTGGTCGAAACCCAGCACCTCCATCAAAGACAACACCGGCTTTCGTGTTGTCTTTCTCTTCTCGTCCGTGTTCAATTGTGCGCTGGAACGATGTTTCATAATGCTAATCACAACCAACTAGCCCAGCTGTCCATACTTAGTGTAAAAACACAACGTGTCTTCTGTGAAACGTTGCCTAATGCACCTAAGAACAGCGCGTGCGTGCGTGTTTAAAGGGGAGGGGGTGGTGGTGGGGGAGAGGATGATGGCGTGCCCGTGCTTGCGATTTGCCCCTAAAGTGACTCTCACGTTTGGCACTGAAATTTGACATTAAAAAAAAGTTTCGGCAAAAAAAGCCCGCGGAACCCGTCGAGGCTTTAGACATTGTTCACCAGTTCTGTGGTCCCTATTACACCCTGTCACACCATCACCACATCACGTTGCCGTTGTCCTACGCTCACTGTGAAAGTAAAATCACGAGCACAACTTTTACTGTGCACGCTTCCATGGAGCTTTACTGCATCCGTGGGCCTAAGCATATTTGGTTGTTGCTGAAGAGCTTGCCTTCTTTTTCTTTCTCTTGTAATTCTTGCTCAAAGAGTGCATTTGGAAAGAAGACTACCTTCCAATATTTCTAAATTTGGTCAATTAATTCGAACAGGCGGCAGCAGGCTGCCACCGTGATCCGCCTGCTCAGCTCCCCAACGTCGTAATTCCGGACGAGGAAGCTGTGGAAAAAGGAAGCTCAGTCGTGCCCGGAGCGCGCAGCTGTATGGAAGGTAGCGGTACGGAAACGAAGGAGGGACGCGGGATATCACAGAACAATGCAGTTGCGATGAAACGCCGATGTAACTCCTGATGGTGCTCTAGTGCCAGCACACCTCGGATGGTACTCGTCGCGCAAGGGGCAGAACAGCGGCCACAGCTCTCGAGATCTTTTACGTTCCTATTGAAGAGAGTGTCGCACGTATACAGGGGAGCATCGGAAATGACAACGTGAACTCCTTGTACGCGCAGTTACATGCCAAGCGTTGCAAAGCGTTGGAATTGATTTGCACAGGGCCAAACGCTGACGCTACCTTCTTTCATACGTTGTGCAAAAGGATGTCGTTTTCTTTCTTTTTTTTCTTTCTTTTTTTTACGCATAAAGAGTGAAATGTGGAGATACTATATAGGCACCGCATATCCAGCGCCGTTGTTTGTTCCCTCTTTACGTCCTGTCTAACGTGCTGTTCTTTCTGCCCGAGTCGCTACCTCACTTTTCTATTCCTTTGTCTTCAAACAATCAGCACTGAGGAAATTGCGCACGCAAGTATCATACGCACAGTGTGCATAGAACACGCAGGACGTATAGCGTGTGCTGCAGGGATAGCGTTAGTCACACAATTGCTTCTTTGTTCGCAAGTTATTATTTTGCACTTGAAGCCTGAAGTAAGGCTTTGAAGGAGGAGCAGATTCATCGATGGAGTGAACCGATACAAATGCGATTCGTATACGTCCACATCGCACGCGCTTACCTGGTAGAAATGTATGTCTCACTGTATAGAGCAATGATGCGACCAAAAGTTACGGCTCTCGGGAACTGCTCGCGACTTTTCGCTGATTGACGTGTGACTCGGGAGCCGTGTACATCTGCCAAAGAAGAATTGTCTCTCTTATTCGCGCAATATCCACAGTTCTTTTGTCGAACAAAGATACTTTTGTTGACTTGGATATCGGCCCCTCTCGGAAACCGCACCACTGTGTCTTGTCGAAGGGCCACCGTAGAGTTTGTGAGTTTAGGTTGATGAAGTATACTTTAAATGCTCTAGTTTAATTCATTTAGAGAGAAAATGTTAGTCTTTGGTGGAGAAAATATAAGTCGACCCTCGTTTCTTGAATTCCGCGTAGTAACTTGCGAGTAGGTACGTCAGTGTGACGTCACGTATTCGAAAGTTTACTTTCACGTATTTGAGCCGTCTTGGTGCAGGAATTATCCTTGAAAGTTGCTATGTTGTTTATTTTGTTCCTTGCAGTGTAGCCCTAATTCCTTGCCTATAGACAATTAACTGTCGCCTCGAGCCGGCATTGTCACAATCGTGGCGTTCCCTGGTGGCGAGTAACTTCAGGGCAGTGTACATCCACCGCTTGTTTTTCTTTTCATTTTTGCGCAGTTCCTTTTTTTTTTAACCAAGACTCCTCTCTAGGTAACAGTGGCCCCTTTGCTATTGCATAAGGTTAAATTACCTATACAGGTAAACTCGTCCCTTTAAGATTGTTACGTGTTAGACTAAGGAGCGGATGACCTCTCGACTACAGTGTGCCACGCAGCTGGGCCTCTGCCGGATCTCTGACAGTTGCTTCCTGAAGCACACCAATTGACAACACACCGCGGTGGGTGTTCTCAATCATGAAGACATTCTGTATTCTTGCTTCTTTGGACGAATCGGATTCGAACGAGAGTGGAATCGAACAAGGGGGGGGGGGGGGTGTCGTGCTGTTTTTAGCCGTAGCGAGGTTGCCCTAAAAATAATAATGATGCTATTCATTGGCGTCTCCATTAAAATGGGTCGGGAACAAATAGTCACCTAGCCTGCTTGATTTAATCAGGCTTTACTGTATTTATCTCTATCTATCGTTTTGCCTATCTAATCTCGATCCTAGATTTAGTATTTGAAACATATCTCACTGTATTGTACTAGTACATCTACGCTTGCAATGACTCCGGTTCTATCCGTCTCCTCCCCGCTATTTTTCCAACAATACTCTAATCGTCTCTTACTTATCTCGACTTCTGACCAGTTAATCCAGTTAATAGTTGTGGCAACCTCACGCACCCTCTGGTGGCTCTCCGCAGTAGCGGCGCCATCTATATGATCCCAACGAATACCATGTGATACCCGTGATCCATTCGTGGAGCACACTCTAGGCGCCCGGCTCTTCAAGTAAAACGGCTGCCTTATTTTAACTTTGTGGTTCTCAGAATATGCCCAAGTCTGTCTGGTCAACCCAGCACAAGGAGAGACCGGACTGTGGTCGCACGATAATCTGCTCCGTCCCACACAGGTTCGGGAGTCCGCGGTTCTCCGGGACGCGGAGCGGCGGCGGCCGCCACCGGTGGCAGTCCGTCGTCGGCCGTGGTGGCAGCAACGGAGGAGCGACAGAACCTGACCTGCTACTCGTGCAACTCGCAGCTGGAAGGCGAGGGATGCCGCTTCCCACACAACGTGAGCCTCGCCATGAGGCGCACTTGCCCGCCGTCGCACCGATTTTGCACGGTTAGCACCGCGACCTCTTTTTAGCGCGCGTGCATGTGCTGAGCTCCGTAACGAGATATCAAGCCTTTGACATTGAACGCCAATCCTTTCCTTTTCTTCTCCAAGCTATTTTCTCAGACGTTTTGTTCTCGCACTGTCTTTCTTTTCTTCTGCTTCATGAGTGCAGTGCTCTAAATACAGAGGAGAGGCAGTATGCGCCCTTTCCATACGGGTGCGGAACTGTCCAAAGAATGTTTCCCGGCAGTCTGATGAAGGTGTAGACGTGCATGCATAGCTGGTCAAGTATAGGTATTAGCCGATATCAGCTGTAGGCTGAAAACGTTAATGGGAGCCAGTGAAGAGGTGAAGAGGCCATAACGGCTATGGTTGTAAAAAAGGAAAAAGAAAGAAAAGCAACAACGACATAGGTGAATGTCAAATGACAAGCGCCTGTCGTTAGTACCTGTTCTATATGTCCACTGCTACGTGTTGTGCCTTATTATTGCGCTAATATGTTGAAATCAGGCAAGCGCTTTTACCCTCTCCCTCCGAACTCGCTGCGTCGGTTCCTCGCGCCATCATTTTCTGATTCATGTGTGTAGGGCGAAGAAGCCGAATAGTACGACTCACGAAACACGGAACCAGCTATCTGATGTCTAAAAGATGTCTAAAAGTCTAGTAGCTGTCTTGATCAATACATTTTGTAGCCATGGACATCTAGAAGTACTTCAGTAAGCCCTGCTAACGTTACGCTAGAAGTTGGCTAATGGACAGCTTGACAAGAACAACTGAAGACTTCTATTAGACATTCCCTCAAATTTATGCGGCAGCTGTTACAGTAACACGAAGTGTGCCTAGAGTTACAATTTATTGTAAACGAGACAAGAACATCAGAAAATGTTTATGTTGTCGAATAGAGTGATGCACAGGTAGTTTTTCCAGATATGAACCATGGGTATAGTGTAGTACAGCCTTATTGGTCGATTAGTGCTTTTTACTTGGACCAATCAATTGAATGCCGCCTGTCAGAATTATTTTGTAAAAAAAAAACAAGATCTGTATTGTATGCTGATATGCTAATGTTCGCCCATTGAGTTAAACAAGAACACCTCTGCATGAAACACGTCATTACTGACAAAACTTCGCCCTGCTGGGTGGTCTACACCAAATTGAAGTAGTTTCTAGCAGGGAATCATTTTTTCAGGATGCTGCAGTTCAGGCAAAAATTACATCCTGATTTCAGCTACAGGAGGCAGGATAGCCTGACACCAGTATACGAAACAAAACGCTGTGCTGCAATGAATTGTTTTGTTAAGAAATAAAGAATAGTACACATCTGAAAAAAACACTCTGCGAACCACTCTAACTGGCGATATAAATATGTCTTTTCTGATGTCTATGCTTCACTTAAAAGTAAATTGTAACTAACTTTGTGGGTGCCCCCTTGTAAGGTATCGCCACATGGTTGCACAGCATCACGCAGAAATAATGGCCAGTTCTTCGGCATACCACCAGTTAGTGAATTCCTTGCACGTTCCATGTTACCGGAACTGAAAGATAAATCATAATATGCTATTATTTTTTAAATACACTGTACGATGAGTTTTTCATGCATAAAATATGATTTCAAGCGAAAGTGCAGCAGACATCTACTTCACACCATGTCACATAGTAGTACTTTATTACCTAATAAATTAGAGAAGATGCAGAAAGTGTAATTAACAAGAGTGACAAATAGCAGCAAAGGTGATCATGCATGAACCTTGAAGATGATTGCCGCTGCTTCCAGACGAGGCCAGCCTTGTAGGACAGCACTGGCTGCCCACGAAAGCTTGCTAAGGTTCTTGTAGACACAGACAAGCGATACCTGCACAGAAGACGGAAAAAAAGGAGAGGGAGGAAATAGTCATGCTCAAATTGGAACTTCAATTAGCAATATGTCCTAAGTAAGAGGTTTGGCTCACATTAAAAATAAATGTAAGCACTCATTTCTCTCAAATTACGGGTATCTTAAGGTATGTATGTGATGATGTTGAAAATTACTAGTATATTTCCTGGCATATAGTTATTAAATTGCAGAGCAGAGTCAGACAAAGTCAGCCTTCAAATTAATATATGGTGTTTTGTGGCTAAAAAGGCACTTATCAACTTGTCAAACACGCCTGAGAAGCTTCCTGCAAAATATAATCAGTTTAAAATAGTAATCCACTCTGCAGGTAAATGATGTACTAACTTAAATAAAAAGTTAAATAGCGTTTTATATTGTTAAACCAAAAGCAAGTTTGGCATTTTGCACTGTCTAGCTGTTGCCTTTCTTTTTTCAAACCTAAATATGACACAGTACAGGGCAAGCAGGTAGCATGCAAAGTAGGACTGGTGATAAAGTAGTGTCCTAAAGGAACACTTCTAGGCTGGATCAATCATTTTTGTTTATATATTTTCATGGGACCCTAACTGGCTTAGGGAAATACCTCACACCAATGACGCATCACCTTGGATGATACGTCATAAAAATTGGAAGTATCTCATGATGTGATCAAACAATAACATTGCTCACTGTCTTGGAGGCGTTAACATGCTTGTTGCGCAAGCAAGTGCGAAGTGATTCGTATAGGTCACAAATTAATAAGTGCATCTACAGCCTTAGGTAGTTCTGAGCATCTACGTTGACTCGCACTTGAGAAGCCACTGCTAACAAAAAGATGTATTCAAGTAATGGTCCATGTTTAATAATTGTCCACCTAGTGAAATGTCAAATCTGGCAGCCTACTGTGCCAGGGCAAATGAATTGCTAAATTCTGATAACACCTCCAATGATATTATTGAAATAGATGACAAAAAATGGCTGTGGCTTAGGTAAGGTTAAGCCCAGGATGCGAAGCATACTAGCCTTTATTTTAGTTGTTGAACCACTGTTTAGCCTGGTGAACTGCTGTTGCTTGGCTATATTTGGTTCGGCTAGACGAAGAAACAACTCATGCATTACTTCTTCGCCTTCAAGAGTGGAACGCGACAGCGTTCCCGTCGACCCGCCAAGGGGTGTAAGACAATGGGCTACAGGGCAGCGACTACGCGCCCCGCATTGGACGCGGTGAGCGTCGAGCAAAGCAGCGTTCGGCGCGGCAACGAAATGTGCGCCTGAGCAAGAGACGCACGCCTTAGAAACAGCTCGTTTCTAAGGCAACACCGCATTCACTAGAGGCGCTTTTGTACCGCGTTGAAGCATCGTAATCGTGGCTCAGTGGTAGCGTCTCCGTCCCACACTCCGGAGACCCTGGTTCGATTCCCACCCAGCCCGTCTTGCAAGAGTTGAGCCAAAGCCACTTCTCCTCTGTCGTGACGTCACGGTGTCACGTGATTTCATGGTCACCGCCGCGCCTGAGGAGCTGGGTTGAGCCCTCGTAATATGCTTCGCATAAAAACAGCACAGGTAAAGTTATAGTTTTGACGAAATTTTAAAAGCACCTCTGCAAACTGCTGGAATCCTCAGCATCACGCCTGTTTTACATGCACATATGTTGCAACACAGTCTCTATCTCAGACGCAGGTGCCTCCACACATCAGTGTGTGATCTCCTCACAATAAGGTTAAAGACAGTCTGCATAAGCTACCTGATGTGATTCATTTGGCAAGCGCCAGCCAAGTGCTGACGGTGGTAGAGCCAAATTGAAGTTCGTTCTTGTATGGAAGCCTTGGACCATGTTTTGGCAATTGTAGTGGCAAATCGTACCTTTTGCAGCGCACACATAAATCTTAAATTAGACTTCTTGCTGATGCTGTACTGTAAATTTCTGTAGAGAAAATAAATCACACTGAAAACATTTAGGATACAGAACTAATCACATACTGGCTTGAATACATTTGTGCATTAAGGAAGCAAGGTGTAATGTAGACTGCTGCAGCAAATTTTTACTCATGCATGGAATACTGGTAAATGACGACACAACAGTTAATTTGTGAGTTCTTACACAGCACTGACTACGTACAGTTAAATTTTGTAAAGCTTAGAGAAACTAATTAGTAGTAGAACTGTGAATGCACACTGGCACTGAGAAATTGATTATAATAGTGGCGGCTTATAAGGGACCAGTACAAAAAAGTGCCCGTTTGTGAGGCACCAACTAGCTATTTTACCACGAAGCACTCCCTGACCTTAACCCATACACAAAGCACTGGGAGGACCACAGAGGGTAGAGTACATTGGCTTACACTGATCATGATGAGGTCCCGTCATCCAGCTAGCGCCAAGGGACAAGAAGGATGTCCAGCCGTCTATAGAGTGAAAAGAACAAAATAAGAGAGCATCAAGTCAGATGTAAGATGTAAGATATAAGATTTAAGATGTAAGATGTATAAGATGTAAGATGTACAGATGTAAGATAGATTTGCAATTACAAATGAGGTACACGCAGTCATTCATTAATTAATGCCAAGCAGTCGTGATTGTAATCCCAGGTGAAGCACCTACTAGGCTAAAAGTTTTGCTGCTTATTTAGAACAAGACACCAGTGAAATTCTTACATCAGCAGCCGATTGCATTTGGAATTAGACGAAGTAAACATTGCAGTTATATTTTTGTTTTGCTATAAAGTGGGAACGCTAGAAGCTGCATAGTCACTGACACGCGCACGCGCACGCAACGCTGTAACCCATGCAAGAACAAAAGGAGACAAAATAGAGCGAGTTCAGTCTGGTTCAGGATTACAGCTAGCGCGTCTTCATCGAAAGCACTCCCTTCGGTTGATTCGTGCTACGTTAACCACAAAGACTAGCAAGCAGAACCCTCGTATAGATGACAAAAACCCGCAGGGCAGAAGAGCTTATCTGTCAAGAATTGTCGCGGGTAACACCCAAAAATATTCACATTGTTGACGAAAAACGAAGTGCAAAGTATTTGACTTACCGGAAAAAGTGTTATCCGAATGTGCGACGTACAAAGACGCACCGAGAACAACGAAGGCGGCAAACGCAGATCCCGCTATTTTGGTAGTAAGCCGTCGGCGAAAACACGCAATACAGCCGATGTCACGAAGCGTTGATGCAAAACACACGGCAAACAGAACAGCTAAATGACTCCAGTTAATATCCAGTATAAATGTACAGAACGGCTTAGAATGACGCATAACGAACCCATGACCGGCACACGGCAGTGGGCGTTTTAATGCGACAGCGTTAAGGAGCTCGTGTCGCAGAAAAGCCGGCGTCGTCGGCGGCGTTGGCCGTGAGGAGAAATCCCGGAAGGTAATTCATAAATAACAACTTGCATGATGGGCTGGATGGGAACCAAACCAGGGTCTCCGGAGGGTGAGACGGAGACGCTACCACTCAGCCATGAGTTCGATGGTTCAAAGGGAGACAAAAGCGCCTCTAGTGAATGCGGTGTTGCCTTAGAAACGTGCCGTAGAAAGTTATACTGCGTTGTATATTGGTAATTATGAGCATGTAAATTACAGAAGTCGCAGTTAAACAAGTAGCGAAGTACGTTTTCGCTACATTTCTTCTGCGCTTGGTGCACGCGCAGAGCCATCTTGCGGCAAACACAGAAGAGCCCCTCCTCACAATGTACGGCCCTGCCCCGACAGGTGGTGCGCCACTCGCCCGCTTCTAGCCTTCGTCTCGTCAAGACCATGCCGAGCGAATGAGTGGGTGGTGCGAATGGGGTGTGATAACGCTATCGTGTTCCACTCTTGAAGACAAAGCTTAAGCGTCCTCCAATTTTTTTCAAACTTCCTGCCTCCCAGTGTTCCGAATGAGATGCCTGACAAATTTGGAGCGTGTCTACTTGACTGCCGCCGAAGTGATCGCAGCGCGGTGGCTCGGTGACACCGCTGTGGTCACTGCCACACCGACGTTTCGCTCCTGCTGCTGTCAGTACCTGCTGCGCGAGCATAGAATAATGGTTTCCAGGCGTCGTGTGCCCGCCCCGATGGAAAAGAAAAAAACGACCTTGATTGTTGAAGTTCTGGTGGGAAATTATTTACCATTAAAGCCAACTTGTTATGTTGCTTCCTACGAGTTCGATTTGTCTCTGGCGTCTTTTATTCGTTAACACCGACGGCCGACAGTAACCGCCCTTTTAACACGCCATTTGGCATTTTATGCACGTTTAGACAAAAAGATTTCAAAAAGTTCTTGAGTGAGACGTTCTGAATGTGTTTACCAAACTAGATTCTGGTGACAGCAGTAGTGGGTTTTACCGCAGATAGAATATATACTAGCGTATTCCAGGTGCTGAGGCTATGCTTAAAAGAAATTCTATTTTCAGTTTTATCATAGACCAAGACGCCTGTAGCCGTTTGTAGCCGTTTCAAGAGGTTTTTAAGAGGTTCTGTGTATCGTGGGGAATGTGCACACATCGGCTCTCGCTACTTTAAATGTTTTCGGTTGGAAATTTGTGATTCCTGTGGCTGAACTTTACGTCATTCGATGCAGTTTGCTCTGAGGATCATGCGGATACCGTACTTTTCTCGGTGAGTGGTCCCATTGCCGAATTTTTCGAGCTTTACTGCCATACCACGCCGAACAGCCGCTAAGCCTGACCAGCTCGGCCTACTCCCCTGGAGAAAGCGCTGCGGAAGGGACTGTCCCCCCGTGCGGTCGTGCTTTTTCTGCAAGATGGCAATGCAAGTTAAAGTCGAAGGGGAGGACATTACCCCCGAAGAGCGGCTTGAGTCCGGGTGGACCACGGCCATTCCAAAGCGCAAGCAAAACGGTGTGCTCGAACAAGACGGGTACGCAACTTCGGCACAACGTGGTGGCGTTTCCGGTGGAGCCCGCACCCTCGCCGGCGTGGAAAAGCGTCTCGCCGCCGCATTGAGACTCCCCCTTCTACCGAAGGAGCACTGTAGGATCATCATTAGACTTTGAGGTGGCCGAAGGTCAAGAATGTTAGCCAAATCAAGGTGGGCCAAGCCCTAGCGGTGGCAGCACAACTCAGCCCGGCCGAGATAGCCGACGACATCGTGTGTCCCAACCTTGTGCAGTAAACGAGAAGGAAGGGGATTAACCGAGGGGCCCGATTTTTTTTATTAGTCATATCATAGGAAGCCAACAAACACTGACACCAAGGACAACATAGGGGAAATTACTTGTGCGTAATAAATGAAATAAAGAAACGATAAGTTAGTGGAAATGAAAGTGGATGAAAAAACAACTTGCCGCAGGTGGGGACCAAACCCACAACCTTTGAATGCGAAGGTTGTGGGTTCGCTCCTCACTTGTGGCAGGTTTTTTCGTCCACTTTCATTTCCGATAATTTATCGTTTCTTTATTCGAACCCTGTGCAGAACATTCTCGTCGTGAGTACACCAGCCGAAAAGAACGCCCGAGCATATTCTAGAACCGAAGCAATCATAGTCGGCATGGCCAGCTATGAGGTCAGCTCTTACTTGGTCGCACCGGTCATTACGTGTAAGGGAGTCGTCAGAGGCGTCGACCTGGTCTTTAATCAAGAGCAGCTCAGCAGCATGATTGTTCAACCGATAAACCCCAGAGCACTGGAGGTCAAGCGCATAAAGACCACTAGAACGATCAACGTTCTCTTCGACCGCCTGAAGGTGCCCAACTACGTCATGTGTGGGCCAAGTATGTTACGGTGTACGCTTTGCCGTCGACAAACGGATGTGTGCTACGAATGCGGAAGGTTAGGGCAGCCGGCCGATGTCTGCCCGGCGCCCGAGGACGTGATTTGCAGAAGCTGCAGGAAGCCATCTCCGTCCGAGGATCACACGTGTACCCCCGAGTGCGCCCTGTGGGAAGGGCCCCACCCTACAGCAGACAAGCTGTGCAAGCAGCGATTTCAAGTACCGTATGTGGTTCGCAGAAGAAGACGCGAACGTCAGTGCGCCAAACCACTTGCGCAAACGGTTGCCAACCAGTTGCGGAGCCGCAGCAGATCCACGTCGAGAGCGCCACGCTCTTCGTCCAGGAGCGGGCGCTCCTGCTCCAGGGAGCGCTGACGATCCAGGCGACCCTGACGTTCGACTGCAGGCACCGGCCGCTGGGAAGACTCGCTGGGCCAACTGTATCAAGGACTGTGTCAAGGGAACGTCACTCATGGTAATGAGGGAAGTATCACCACTGCCAGAGCATGGCGCGGCTAGGATCGCACAACTCAAGCGCGAAAACGCTTTGCTAAGGAGCGCCTTTGAGCGTCTTAAAGCAGAGGTAGACGAACAAAAAATTAGCGGCCACGTCGCCGCATTCGCAGTCGGCTCCCCCATTGGAGACGGTAGACACGCCCATTAAGATCCCGTCGGAGACGCCTGTAGCCGTGTTCCCCGCTAAGAAGAGAGCCCTGTCACTCTTACAAGATGAGGTACTGAAAGAGCTCAAATCTGAGTTTAAGGAATTTAAGACCGATATCAGAGAGTTTCAGACCGAATTGAAAAATACGCTCAAGTCCATTGGCGAGGCGTTCTCCGCTCTGAGCGTGAGAGTCGGAGCGCTCGAATCTGCTGTCGCTATTGGGTCGTCTGATTCGGCGGTTAGAGATCCGCCGCAGCAGAATACGTATTGAAATTATGAATCATGGACGGTCGACTTAGTAACATCGTAATTCGGCAATGTAACTGTTGTGGATCCCAGCGTAAGAAAGCGGTCCTTCATCAATTCATTAGACCTCATCCTAACAAGCCGCACATTATCCTACTCCAAGAAATGTTGACGGGCTCATTCACGCTATCGGAGTATAGGTCTCACTTTTCGGACAAGATAAAAAGGGGCCTCTACCCCCACCCTTGTCCCGAAGTTCACCACCATAGTTCACGATCTTTTTTTGAACCATCATATAAAACAGCACTTGTTAATCGAAGTCATACCAAGCGGGCAGCGTAGTAACAACCTCTTCGTCCTCAACATCTGCAATACACCTAGGAATATGAGACAACGCTTCACGTCGCTCGTATTCAAGGCAGTCGGAAAGGCGGGCGGGGCCCCACTCATAATTGCCGGGGACTTTAATGCCCCGCATCAGCAGTGGGGTTATCACCACGCTAGCGCAAAGGGTAGAGATCGATGGCAGTTGGCTTCGGACCACAACCTCATCCTTCCTTCCCTACCAGCATTGTCTTGTCATGCTCTAGAGACACCACTCCTGACCTCACCTTTGTGGCCAACTCTGGGTCGGTAACCTGGCACAACCTTTACGAAAGTCTTGGTAGTGATCACTGCATTCTCGTCACTTCGATGTAATTAGTACAGAGCAGGCCCCTAAGGGAATTCAAATTCACGAATAGGGACCTTTTCTGCAAAATCAGGGAGCAGGCTGCTGAGGATCGCGAGTCACCAGAATCTTTCGACCACTGGGTAGCACAACTCAGAGAGGATGTGGCTGCGGTTACCAAGCCCTTAGTTACTGACCTTAAGGTGGACAGGATGGACAGCTGTCTAGCGCAGTTGCTCGAAACTAAAAACGCTATTCTAGTCAAGTGGAAAGGAGAAAAGCTCAACCATAGGCTCTGCAAAAATATTGCTGAGCTGATCACGAGATTGAGGAACAGATGCTCTCTAGGCAACAGTGGGACGAGGTTTGTAGCTCGGTTGATGGCCAGATGCGCACGGGGGTAAAGAAAACTTGCTCAAACACCTGCTCAGAGAATCAAATTGGAAATCCAACCAGAGGGGGGAAATCTTCAAAATTCTCCATGTGGCCAAACAGGAAGACTCAGACCAAGAAATACTCGAAATACTCGTGCAGAAATACCTGCCGTTTGATCTGTCATGCGGCGCCGACTATACTTACGAGGGCTCGCACGCGGAGCCACTAGACGAACCTTTCAGCACGGCTGAAGTGAGGGAGATCCTCATGGGACTGAATGGGCAGTCGGCCCCGGGACCTTGCGGGATTTCTAATAGGCTCCTTCGTAATCTGGACGATGCTTCTGTACAGACGCTCACGGACGAGATTATCAAGGTGTGGGAACAGGGCGCCGTCCCGGAATCGTGAAAACTGTCATCAGTCTTCTTTATCCCGAAACCGGGACACCCGCTGGGTCTGTTTAATCTCAGGCCCATATCGCTTACATCCTGTATAGATGATGATGATGATGAAAAACGTTTATTTGCTCTATTTTAGTGATTTTTGCGGCTTCAGATGGAGACAAGGTGGCCGATCACGTCATTAACACCCGCATTTGTAAACACATTACACTGTTTCTTTCCGTTCAACATGATTGGCTTCCGGCCGGCACTTTCGACCCAGGACACCATGAAGTTGATCAAACATCAGATTATCGGCGTTCAGACGAGAAATGTCAGGGCAGTCCTGGGACTTGACCTGGAGAAAGCCTATCAGAATCTCTCGCACATGAATGTTCTCATATCCATTTCTGGTTTTGGCTTGGGGCATAGATTCCATGCATTCATCAGCTCCTTCCTCAAAAACAGAACGGCCACGATTAAGATAGGAGATATCGAATCAGAACCCCTCGTACTTGGCTCCAAAAGTACTCCGCAAGGTTCGGTGGTCTTACCACTTTTATTCAACATTGCTTTCTGTGGACTTTCCAAGAGGCTCTCGCAAGTCGAGGGCATACATCATGCCCTTTACACCGGCGACATCACCATCTGGTATACAGGCAGCAGCGAGGGTAGAGTAAAGGACGCTCTCCAACAGGCTGTGGATTACAGCGAGGCTTTGCTTAGTACAACGGGACTCCGGCTCTCTCCGAGAAAGTCGGAAATTTTGCTGTACAGACCCAAGAGAAGGGGTGTCAAACCTAGGGCTGGGTCTCCTTCTCAGACGTCAATATGAAGCTTCTCACCAGCTCTGGTCATGTAATTCCTAGGGTAGAGGTCATGAGAGTTCTTGGCATGCTTATAGAGGCTAATGACACCAATGGGCAGAACATCAACAAGATCACAGCTAAAACTGAAAGCATGGTTCGGCTTAATACTAGAGTCTCCAATTTTCAGGTAGGACAATTTACTAAGGTTGTTCCCCACTTTTTTAATGAGCCACATTACCTACGTTGCTGCCATGCACTGCTGGCAGAGTTGTGAAAAGATTAAGCTCAATTTCCTGATCCGCAAGAGCATGAAGAGAGTGCTAGGGGTCCCTTCGCGTACTTACATGGACAGGCTC
The DNA here is from genome assembly GCF_038994185.2 of Dermacentor albipictus. Lineage (NCBI taxonomy): Eukaryota > Metazoa > Arthropoda > Arachnida > Ixodida > Ixodidae > Dermacentor > Dermacentor albipictus. The sequence goes on along the minus strand of NW_027225574.1, from coordinate 588,126 downwards.
ATGCAACTGGGTATTCACAACACGCTGGAAGAGATAATCGAGGCACAGCATACGGCTCAGATGGCCAGACTCTCCTCCTCGGCCGCAGGCAGGATCATCCTGGCCGTTCTAGGGTGTAGTCCAGCTTTAGAAGAGGAACGCAAACATAATCTCACTAAGGTGCAAAGGTCTTACATTACGGTTTCCCCTTTTCCTCGCAACGTGCACCTACAGCACAATGCGGGGATGCGGACGGCCAGGGGTGAAGCCCTGCTCAAAGACGTTCGTGCAAACCCGGAGTCTGCATGCTTCGTAGACGTGGAGCAGTACGGTCGATCGGCCAACTTCTCGGTCGTCACGATTGATCACACAGGTTCTGTTCTCCACTCCGCTTCTATCAGGAACGCCACTCCCGCTAAGGCTGAGAAGGTAGCTATCGCCCTCGCTCTCCTTGATGATACCAAGCAACAGATCTGCACAGACTCACGAGCAGCGGCCAGGGCCTTTGCGTCCGGAACGTTATCAGCTGAAGTAACTCTCATTTTATGTCATAGGGATATTTCTCCTCACACAATCATCCGGTTTCCGGCTCACCTCGGATCACATCTGGCCTCCATGGCCAACCTGAACGAGATCGCCCCCGTTCGAGCGCGCGAACTCGCCGTGCTGGGCAGCCTGGGGGATCTTCAGACTCCAATCTAGCGTTCTTTAGGGACGTTCTCCTCACTTTTAATGAGATCATCAAACATTATCAATTGGGCAGGTGGGTCTTCCCCTTCCTCATGAGAAGCCCTCTGGAGCACAGGCATCTACCTTCCGCATGATTCATACCGGGTATTACCCCAGTCTTTATTCCCACAGCCAGTTCTCGAAGGCCTTGTTCCAACATGCCCAGATTGTGGCGCCTCTTGTACGTTAGACCACATGCTCTGCTAGTGCCCCTCAATACAGGGTCCTCAACACACGACCTAAAGGAATGGAGCTCCATGCTCAGGAGCTCAGACCTTCTACGTCAACTCAGGGCCGTCCAGAGGGCCCACGACGCGGCGGTGAGGCTCGGCCTACCCGTCCCGACGTGGGAGCGGCCCTCTGCTCTATCACCTTGAGCGGTAGCATACCTCAGGACCTAAACAAAGTTCTCCGTCCGTCCGTCCGTCCGTCCGTCCGTCCGTCCGTCCGTCCGTCCGTCCGGTGGTCCGTCCGTCCGTCCGTCCGTCTGTCTGTCTGTCTGTCTGTCTGTCTGTCTGTCTGTCTGTCTGTCTGTCTGTCTGTCTGTCTGTCTGTCTGTCATGTGCCCATACAGCCATACTCGGCGTCATGTTAAAGATACGCTCAAATTTTCTGTTACAGTTACATAGAGCTGGCATCATCCAATCACGGAATAAGTGTCACACGGTGGTTTGACGCTAAAGGACCGGCTGCAGATTCGCCGGCGTCATAGTTATTGTATTGCAAATGACTACATAGCGTCGAGGCGCAGGCCAATACAGGAACCAGAGAGCGAACGACATTCTGGTTCACCTTTTTTTCCTGGATGCAAAATACTGCTAGTGCGAAGCTCCTCTTGCGATGCACGTGCTGTCCTTCATTCGCAGTGAAGGATTTCGCTTCATTCGTAGTGAAAGAAAAGGATGGCGCGCGTGCGGTGAGAAAATAAAACACGCACGATTTAATTAGCAGGACCCCATCATCCCATTATTTTGTTCCATTATTTTCCGGTCAAGACGATCGCGGCTTACTGGAGGCCATGGGCGCGAAAAAAAAAATGCGTCCGATTGTGCAGTGTATCGTTTCAATTAATTCACGTCGCATCGCTTTCCGTCAAAACTACACAGCTTTCCTCAAAGAAATTACTCGAGGGAAATCTGACACTATAGTGTGCACGAGAGCTGCAAGCACGGTGGTTCGGCCAGCACGGGAATGGTGCGTGAAGGTCGATGGAGTTGCCCATAAAATTGGTTCTTCTGGCTATGAACGATTTTGTGCATTTCAAATGGATCACATTCAGCGAAGCGTTGGGTTATAAGTGCAACAGTTCGCAATAACTACGCGTCTTATTGTCTTCGTGCATTTAGAGCAAAAACAATTCTTGCAAATTAGACCATAACAGCAGGTTAAGGGTAATAAATAAGGCCACGAGCACGAGGATTAAAAGAACAAAAAATCACGCACTATTACCATATCATTTACAGGGCATGGCTGAACGAGGGCGGTATCAGAGCCCTCTACATATAGTAATTTTAGTACTAAACTCCGCGTCCAGCCGTCTCGCAAAGGACGGGCGTTTGATTGTCACATCATAACCGCGCAGGTGACCCGCGTGGACTACAGCGTGGACCCGGGCGGCGCCATGCGGCCCTTCTCGATCGAGCGCAACTGCAGCGAGCACTGCACCACCGAGTGCGTGGCGGTGGGCGAGCGGCTGCGGCTCTACCTGTGCCACTCGTGCTGCGCCGAGAGCCTCTGCAACACGGGCAACGAGGCGCGCGCCCTGCTCGAGGAAGGGGGCCGGGCGCTGCTCTCCTCGCGTCGGCTCACCGTGCCCCTGCTCGCCCTGCTGGTGGCCGCGTGCCTGTGAGCGAAGACGTTTCCCGAATGGAAGCCGCGGTTGAACTCGCCCAGAGACGAGCACGATTCTCACGTACGCTCGTCGTTCGAGTCGTGAGAAGTAGTGCGTCCCGTCTTTCTTTCTTTTTTTTTTCTTGCTTTGAGTTGCGAAGAAGCAGCGCCGTACGGTACCCCGGACTCCTGTCGGGTGTGCTACGTGTTCCCGTTTTTCTTGCGGTTTATTCCACGACGATTCTATTCCGACTTGCCCGACTCGCTGTTGTTATACAGGTCCACATAATTTGTCTCTTGGCTGGTTGGTTTGAACCTAGCGAAATTACAGTTGCACTGCGCAAGCTTGGACGAATCAACCCTGTAAAGGAGCACTTGGTAGTTCGCACCTGACGACGTCGCATGTTGTCGCATATAACTTGAAGCAACGCGAATGGATGAGGGCATGAACAAGAAAAACAACCACGACGGGACGAACGGTGACTGCCAACTGAAGTTTATTCCAGAAGGCACCAGTCATTTGTAATCAGTGGAGAACACAAGAACCATCGAGATCGACAGGAAAGCGCATATAGGGACACTACAAGTGCAGGTGTTTATCTACTCCCGTTTCTTGCATTCGACCAAGCTCCTGCAGTGAAAATCTAATTCGCGTCGTTCGGGTTCCGTTTGTGCCGTGGTGGAGAGACAGCACTTGGCGCTTCACGAATCGAGCTGTTCACCGTGGAGGAGCTCAGTGGGAGTTATTGATCACATTTGGAAGCATTGGTATACCTAACACACCTGTACAGGCCTCGATAAGTGATACGACAACAGCGTTCTCCATCTGAGGGCGAGGCACTCGGGCTCTAGAAGATGCTTATACGTTCAGCGAAAGGAGCACGTTTTGGGCATGCGCCTTAAATTTGGCTGGATCTCAGTATTAAAAATAAATACTTTTTAGAGAGCAGCGAGGTCACAACTTCCGGCGCACACTTCTACATTATTTTCTCTCGTTATGGTTGATCATCAGGGGCTCTCGCATATAGTGCACCACCTCTTGGGCGTATTTCTTATATAGTCCCACGGTTGCAGTGCCGTTCTGGACGAGCGCGCACCATGATACCCAAGCTTACAGCGAATTAAAAGAAAACGCCGCGGCTGCGAGCCAAGCGAAGAAGCAGCTGCACGTGGAGTGCGGTTGACTGGCCGGGAATCAGAGTCATCACTTATACTTTTTTCCTACCTTGAGGGATGTACCGCGATGCCCGTGGTCTTGCGAGTTTATAATGAAACTCTGCGGAAGGTGTGGCAGGAGCGGGTGAGTGAGCCACGTGAGGTCGCAACTTTTGGTGCCGCAGCGCTTCCTGAGATCATCCTTTTACAGAGCCGCAACATTACAAGGCCCATCGGTGATGTGCCGGCGCCCGCGGAACCAGGTTGCCGCGGTGTCGCAGCGTGACGCACAGTGGAATGGGACGTGACTCACAGCTCCACTTCGTGGGCCATTGCAAATTCTCTTTTTAAGAAAGTGGCGCAGCTACTACGAAGCTCCCTGAAGGGGGCCAACTGAATTCACAAAGCTTTTCTTTCGAAGGAACGCTTTTACCTTTTGTCGGTACAGCATTTCCCATAGGAATAATACATGTTTGCTATCGTAATTGGGCGCCGCTCGTTTTCATAAACCCTTCTTTCTACACTCCATCTCAGCAATTCCATGCAGTTAAGCGGAAGCTATATTGGTTGCGTCAGCCATGCCAGAAAATAAAACCGGAACAAGGACTCCTCCATTGTCAGCCTCTGCGGTTGGCTTCCGTGCGACGCCTGCTGAATGGAAGCTTCACGAAAGTATCAACGGCGCATAGTGGGCGAGCCTTCTTCTTCCCTTACTTCTGTTGAATACACAACCCTCTCTGGTTTCTGACTGGCTGACACGAACTTCGCCTTCGCCGCACTGCGCGGAGTTGGCGAGATGGAGTACAAGGTATACGAAGTATTTTTGTGAACACGGTGCCCAGAATTTAGTCGAACGTTAGTGTTGTGACATAGTTATTCGACTAACTGTTTTATATATGCTCCCGTTATACTGTTGTAAAAGATGTCCTTCTCGATAAGTAGGTTGACTGTTAGGCGGCCACTGGCCTTCGCACGACGTGACATTGATTGTTAGTTTTCTCGTTCTTTTTTTTAGTGACCTGGACGCATATAAATAAGAATGACCTGTAGCAGATAGCAGGTACACTTTGACCACTATAGCTGGACTGTACCATATAGATAGGCGGACATACCTTGCTGGAGGAAGCAGAATGGTCGGTTGGTTAGATAACAAAATTTCCTTTAAACTGCTTTCTGAAAACTGAGTTTACGGGATGTGTTTGCATTGCAAGGTTAGAAGCCTGTTCTTTTATTTTATTTTTCAAAAGCCATTCCAATTTGTGAAAGTTTTTCAGCACAATTGTGGGCTAAGCTATCGGGTGTTGAAATTGCAATTCAAAACGTCGATTGAAATGCTGTGGAAGATAAAAACAGCCGCACCACCAGTGCTTCGGCTCCTATTTTTCAGTAACACGCATGGCGTGTAGGGATAATTTCAACTCATTGTGTTGGACGTGTCTCTCGAACAACCTATATCTTCATTTCAGCAAGCGTGGCTCTTAGACAATGCATATTTCGAACTGTGGTTTTCCGAAATTTTCTTCGCTAATTCTTTTTTTCTTCTTATAGTAACGAGGGGCCATTTCGGAGTTTGCTTGACATATACACGTACTAGAATACTGCGTCAGTAAGAAAAGTTTGCAATATTTGGGCGTCATTGCCACGACGAAACATTTGTCCGGCAGAACCTGTAAACGCTGTGCTTCATTATGTAACAGTGTTCACTGCAAAGCCCTGCACCAAGCCGATTTCTCAAAGTCCATAGTTTCGAAGAAAATTTTAAAGAAAATTCGAGGTGGGTAGAGTGATATAACGCGGAATGATCGATAGATATAATTATTCCTTATGACAAGCAGTTTAATGAGTCATGTTAGCTAGCTTGATATGCGAATAAGAGGCGCGTCGCGGAGTCATTGCCTGAATAAATTGACGTTCCATTTGATTCAATTGATATTCTAAATGAAATTGAGTTACTGAAATCATTGGTTAATTATATCTCGAAGAACGGTGGCGCCAGTGATGTTTACAAAATAGAGCGGCTTCAGGAGACAATGACAAGGTTCGAATCTGCACTTAAGGATGCATCCGAAACTCGGTATAATAACGGCACATAATTCGTAATATTTTGTCATTAAACTTCTTGACGCTTGTTCTTTGTCTTGCAGGTTGTTATATGTCCGCTTCTCCAGGTAACATAGCTTCAAATACAAAAATGACGATATTTGCTTTCATGCGGCGCATTAGAAAAATTGATCCAATTAAACAAACCAAACAGCTTTACATTGGCAGTTCACGTATACATTATTACATCATCGTGTACGCTTCTAGCAACTCTACTGCGTTGAAATGTTTGACTGTTAATACTGGAGGGCAGACGGTTGCAGTTCCTGAGAGGATGTTATAAAGTTATGGTGAAAAGGTCAAAAAAGTTTTCAGATAGCAAGAAATTTGTCCGTATACGTTTCTCTTACGGCACTGCAAGAATCACACGTGGCAATGAACACAATTAAATACGATTAATTGATAACGAGTGTAGTCTCATGGTCCCTCAAATCAACAGTTCCTGTGCCAAAGTTTGTATTCGTCTCGCTTGTCAGGTTTATTAGACATCGGGACAAACTTGTTGCAGCGCGGTTTAGCTGATGCCTCAACGGGGCCTGTCTATCCTTCCGCCTGTGTGTTTTGTTCTTTGGTTTATTTTAGATTTTACAGCGAGTGCAAACCGGCGCTGGAACTCACGGGCTTGGAGCTACGTGTTTGGAGCCTTTTCAATCATTGTCATTCCCGTAAATATTGTTAAACAAATAAATGATTCAGAAACGCTGTATCACATGCTGTCAACTGTCCAACTTTCGCTTCACTTTCTGCATGGGAAGAACGCTCTAACTGAAGGGAAAGGTGACTCACAAAATATCAATAATGAATCAATTTTCATTGCTACAAAATAAGTACAAAGGCGCATGATATGTGAACAGCGTTACAAACAGTTTATAGTGCTCCATGGAATCGCTATATACATATCAAAGCTAGAGGACCAACTGCTGTCGAGAAATATCCATGCTAGATACAGCACGATTCCGTTTTTCGCAGCGGCTGATATCAGAGGACAGAAATTCCACAACTAATTACAATGATCAAACAAAAAATTAAACAAAAATCATCAATTACCTTTTTGTATTTATTGGAATGGTTAGAGCATACATTTATAGAGCACGCCCAAAGCCTGTAATTCTCGAAGGAGATTGCATATTGGTAAAGAGGTTAACGGCACGATTTCACGCACGCATTTATCCGCCACCACAATCTGTTATCTATACGCTCGTTTTAAGAAATCGCGTGTCTACCATATATAGCGTGAACGATATGCCATCGTGTTGCGCCATCGCCGCAAGTTGAAGCTGGAAGCAGCAGCTTAACAGCCAGCAAATCAGCTTATCAGCCAGCAAATTGCAACAGCTTCGTCCGAGTACCTTGTCCCAGGAACGCGCTTTGTCGGGACACGACACCTCCACACTTTTACGCTCCCTGTTGACCCAGCAAGGGGGCGGGGGTACATGTGGCTGTTACCACGCTGTCATCATCGCCGTTTTTCTTCCTCCATATCCCTCCCTTCTGGCCCCATTTCTTCTGCACTGGTCAGTATGAGCTGGACTATCCCGCCCGAGCACGTCCTCTCCATGCCACTCCTCCTGCAGCCACGTTCAGGGAATTTCCCAACAGCAAAGCGCCGCATAAAAACGTGGTACCTATACTCCTGTGGCTCCAACACTGAGCCGTTCGTAAATAAAGTTGATCTCTTTCGCGACATGGTGTATATGGAGGCTGTCACTGAAGGCGGCTTCACTGCGTCACGAATAACATAAAGCTCCGCACTATAGAGAGGCCTGTCCTAATTTCTTTTCAAGGCACTGTTATGAAGGTTAACCGATCCAACCGAATCCGTCTGTACTCGGCAGTGAAGTATGTTCTTGATGCGGCGGATGTGCCAACTTGTACATGGGATTAAGAAAGAGGTAAGCTGAACGTTTAACCTGATATTTATTTATTTGTTTATTTATTTATCAATATTGTAACCCTTGAAAGTCTCATACAGGAGTGTACATACAAACAGTACAAGCATGCATGCCTTTTGTCATATAGACAATGACAATGATGTTTATTTGCATCAGTACATGACGCGAGGGGCATGCAGAAAAAGCTGCCACATGTACAGCTTAACGAAGGCGTTTGAGCGGCGTTAGCAAACACAAAGCCAGTACATCATTGTTTACAAATGCCAGTTACACAAAACTGAGCATCGCGAACCATGCGAAGCAAATGTGAAAAAAAAGATGGGCCAATCCCGATGATAGTGCAATGCCGGGCCGACCCGCGGCATCAGTGATAGAGGTGTTAAGTACTCCCATCGTGGGCCGATCCCGAAGTTACTGAAATGCCGGGCTGACCCGCGGTGGCAGTAAAGTAGGCGTTAAGCATTCCCCATACGTGGGCCAATCGCGAAGCTTGTGCAATGCCGGGCCGACCCGCGGCTCAAGTGAAGCAGGCGTTAAGCACTCCGCATAACATGGACCGATACCGAAGTTGTCGACGCGCAGCTGAAGTGAAGGAGGCGTTAAGCACTCCTAATACGTGGGCCGATCCTGAAGTTAGTACACTGCCGGGCCGACTCGCGGCGGAAGTGAAGCAGGTGTTAAGCACTCCCCTTACGTGGGCCGACCCCGAAGTTAAACGACCGCGGCGGAAGTGAAGCAGGCGGTAAGCACTCTCCATACGTGGAACGATGCCGAAGAGTATACAATGCCGGGCCGACTCGTGGCGTAAGAGAAGCAGGAGTTAAGCACTCCCCATACGTGGGCCGATCCCGAAGTAGTCGACCCGCGGCGTAAGTGAAGCCGGCGTTAAGCACTACCCATACGTGGACCAGCCCGATGATAGTGCAATACGTGCCCGACATGCGGCGGAAGTGAAGCAGGCGCAAAGCACTCCCCATTCTTGCGCCAATCCCGAAAATAGTGCAATGCCGGTCCGAACCACGGCGGAAAAAAAGCAGGCCTTAAGCACACCCCATACGTGGACCGGTCCCGAAGTTAGGACAGTACCGGGCCGACCGGCGGCGTAAGTGAAGGTGTTAAGCACTCCCACACATGGGCCGATCGCGAAGTTAGTGAAATGTCGGGCCGACCCGCGGTGGCAGTGAAGTAGGCGTTAAGCACTCCCAATACTAGGGCCGATCGCGAAGTTGCCGACCCGCGGCGGAGTGAAGCAGTGGTTAAGCATTCCCCATACGTGGGCCTATACCGAAGTTAATGCAATGCCGGGCCGACCCGCGGCGTAAGTGAAGGAGGCGTTAGCACTTCCATACGTGGGCTGATCCCGAAGATAGTGCAATGCCGTGCTGACACGCGCCGGAAGTGAAGCAGGCGTTAAGCAACCCCACACGTTGGCCGATCGCGTAGATAGTGAATGAATGAATGAATGAATGAATGAATGAATGAATGTTTATTTCATTTTGAATACACTTTCAAAAAAGGTGCAGGGGCAAAAGGCGCACAGCGCCTGACTGGGGCCCCTGTACCCCCAATATAAGCTGTTATACATTATTTAGTGGTAGTTCATTGGCAGTGAGTGGACACACACAGCGTTACACATTTTAACACATTATGCACGAGTTTACACAAACTGAGAACAGAAATAAAGTTTTGGGTTACAGTTTGTTTACTAATATAGATAATATAGATAATAATATATAGTTCACAGTCAATGACGTAAAGGGTATACAGGTAAATTACCATAGTACACTAAAGGGCAGCAAATAACCATGAACATGTACGTATCCACGTAAAACAGAAAAAAATGGGTTATAATATATTTATGTAGCAATAATCACTCTCTCAAACACTGTGTTAGTAAAAATTCCTTCACATGGTTTTTGAAGGCGTTTCTTGTCATAATGAAATCAATGTTATCTTCTAGCTTATTTAGGATTGTTGTGCAAAACCGGCCCGACCCGTGGGGGAAGTGAAGCAGACGTTAAGCACTCCCCATACGTTGGACGATCGTGAAGCTAGTGCAAAGGCGGGCATACCCCAGGCGGAAGTGAAGCAGGCCTTAAGCACTCCCCATACGTGGGCTGGTCCCGAAGATAGTGCAATGCTGCGCCGACCCGCGGCGTAAGTAAAGGAGGTGTAAAGTTCTCCCATACGTGGGCCGATCCCGAAGATACTAAAATGCCGGGCCGACCCGCGGTGGCAGTAAAGTAGGCGTTATGCATTCCCCATACGTGGGCCGATCGTGAAGCTGGCGCAATGCCGGGCCGACCCGTGGCTCAAGTGAAGCAGGGGTTGAGCACTCCCCATACGTGGGCTGATCCCGAAGTTGGTCGACCAGCGGTGGCAGTGAAGCAGGCGTTAAGCACTCCCCATACGTGGGCCGATACCGAAGATAGTGCAATGCCGGGCCGACCCGCAGCTGAAGTGAAGCAGGTGTTAAGCACTCCCCATACGTGGGCCGATTCCGAAGATAGTGCAATACCGGCGCGACCTGCGGCGGATGTGAAGCAGGCCTTAAGCCCTCTCCATACGTGTACCGGCCAGATGATAGTGCAACAGCTGCCCGACCTGCGGCGGAAGTGAAGCAGGCGTAAAGCACTCCGCATTTTCGCGCCGATACCGAAGATAGTGCAATATCGGCACGACCCGCGACGGAAGTAAAGCAGGCGTTAAGCACTCGCCATACGTGAGCCGATCCCGAAGATAGTGCAATACCGTCGTGACCTGCGGCGGAAGTAAAGTAGGCGTTAAGCATTCCGCATACGTGGGCCGATACCGAAGTTAGTGCAATGCCGGGTCAACCCGCGGCTGAAGTGAAGCAGGCGTTAAGCCCTCCCCACACGTGGCTCGATCCTGAAGATTGTCGACCCGCGGTGGCAGTGAAGAAGGTGTTAAGCACCCCCCCCATAACATGGACCGATAACGCAGCTGTCGACCTGCGGCGGAAGTGAAGCAGGCGTTAAGCACTCCCCATACGTGGGCCTTTCCCAAAGATAGTGCAATGGTGGCCCGACCCATCACGGAAGTGAAGCAGGCTTTAAGCGCTCCCCATACGTGGCCGATCCCGAAGATAGTGCAATGCCGGGCCGACCTGCGGTGGAAGTGAAGCAAGCCTTAAGAACTTCCCATACGTGGGCGGATCCCGAAGAAAGTGTAATGACAGGCTGACCCGCGGCGGAGGTGAAGCAGGCATTATGCACTCCCCATACGGGAGCCGATTCCGAAGATAGTGCAATGGCGGGTCGACCCGCGGCTGAAGTGAAGCAGGCATTAAGCACTCCCCATACGTGGGCCGATACCAAAGTTAGTTGACCCGCGGCGAAGTGAAGCAGGCGTTAAGCACTCCACATACGTGGGCCGGTCCCGAAGATAGTGTTATACCAGGCCGACCCATGGCGGAGGTGAAGCAGGGGTTAAGCATTCCCCATACGTGGGCCGATGTGGAAGGTAATGCAATGGCGGGCCGACCTGCGGCGTCAGTGAAACCGGCATTAAGCACACCCATAAGTTAGCCGATCCCGAAGGTAGAGAAATGCCTGGCCGACCCGCGGCGTAAGTGAAGCAGGCGTTAAGCACTCACCATACAAGGGCCGATCCCTAAGATAGTGCAATACCGGCACGACCCACGGCGGTCGTGCCGTGACTATGTCACCCAACATACAGCTTTTTGTGCAGGTCTTGTACGCGCGCAATGCCTTCGTCTTCCATGGGATAACATCCCTCTCGAATGGTGGATGCTCGGAGCTTTGCTGCAGGAGTATCGGATCAACACGCATGAACCCAGACAGGGATTGCGCTACATCGTTCACGGAAAGCTGCACGGTACTGCTGCCAATGCCACACGTGGAAGCCACCTTCTGCGCATCTTCGTCGAGCACAATGACCACGGTATACGCACCCAACAAGGACCTGCTGCTGCCTATAAATTGGAGCTCACCGAGGGACAGCTTCAGTGGGCACGGCAACACAGCCGTGACTATGTCACCCAACATACCGCTCTTTGTGCAGGTTAGTCATACAAAATTGGAGGACGCTTAAGCTTCGCCTTCAAGAGTGGAACGCGATAGCGTTATCGCACCCCGTTCGCACCGCCTACTCAAACGCGCTACGCCAGCCAAACGTCGCGATCGGCACAGATAGCCGGGCCCCGACGCGCCATGAAGGCGGACGCGATCATGGGGCGAGTGGCGCGCCACGTGTCGAGGCAGCGCCGTACATTGCGAGGAGGGGGCCTTTTGTGTTTGCCGCAAGATGGCTCTGCGTGTGCGCAGAGCGCAGAAGAAATATAGTGGAAACGTACTTCGCTACTCGTGAAACTGCAACTTCTGTAAGTTACATGGTCATAAATACCGATATACACCGCAGTGTAACTTTCTACGGCACGTTTCTAAAGTAACACCGCATTCACTAGAGGCGATTTTGTCCCTGTTTGAAGGAGCGAACTCGTGGCTGAGCGGTAGCGTCTCCGTTTCACACTCCGAAGACCCTCGTTCGATTCCCACCAGCCTATCTTAAGATGTTTTTTTATTTATGAAGTGCCTTCTGGGATTTATCGCTCACGGCCGACGCCGCTGACGCCAACGACACCGGCTTTTCTGCGACACGAGCTCCTTAACGCTGTCGCGTTAATATACTGTTTCCGTAGTGACGCCCTTTGTCTTTTAGTGTTGCCGTGCCCGCACACTGTGTTATGCAACTTTCCGGAGTGTATATCATTAGTGCGTTTGCTGCTTAAGCTGTCGGGTGACGTAGAAGAAAATCCTGGACCGGTAACAGAAGCGATGTTAGCAAATGTAATCCAGAACCAGAAAGAGATCCTGTCGAAACTCATTGAGGTTCAGACAAATCAGGCTAGCTCTGAAACGAAAATGCTTGAAATGCAAAAACTACTTCTTGCAATTGAACAGAAACTACAAACCTTTGACGATACTCAGCTCAGGCTTACAAACGTTGAAGCGCTTGTTGACAGGGGGGATGAAAGCGCGACGAGCCTTGTTAGACAGGCTGATGATTTGGACAACCGTTCTAGAAGAAATAATTTATTTAATTAGAGGCATGCAAGAAGGCGCGCAGGAGATTGAAGAAAGTCACTGATGAAGAAGTTTTTAGAGACATTCTGAAGGTGCAAGTAAGCTCCATTGAAAGAATTCACAGGCTCGGAAAGAAAACACCTGGGAGAAACCGCCTAATTATCTTTCGGCTAGCGGACTTCAGGGAGAAAGTAAAGGTTTTGAGCAATTGTACGAAGCTTAAAGATAAAGAGATAAGCATTAGCGAAGATGACTCCAAACGTGTAGTAGAAATTAGGAAGAAACTGTGGGACTCGTGTGCCGACGAAAGAACAGAAGGTCGTAGGGCCAAACTCGTCTTTGATAAACTGAAAATGAATAATATATTGTATGGATGGGATGAGGATAAAAACTTGATGTACGAAATTTCGACGGTAATTGAAACTGGCAACTGACTCAAACAAGGTAAACAGGATGCCTTTAAGATTATAAACACAAATGCATGGAGCATAATAAACAAAACCGATGCATTGGAAGTTGTGGTCTTGGAACATGAACCTGACGTTATTGTCATAACGGAGACATGGTTACATAGCAATATCAGAGACGCCGAAGTCATGCTAATTGGTTACAAAGCATTTAGAAGGGATCGAGGAGCAAGAGGTGGAGGAGTAGCCATATTGGTTAAGCAGAGCATATTGTGTACCACCCTTGAACAATCGGACGGTATCGAAGCCGTATGGATTAAAACTAAGCTTGCTGATCGAAAACTTGCTTAAAAGATATTGCGCGACATAAAAAACGACACGGACGTGAAAGAAGACGACACACCAAGCGCAAACTTTCAACGAAGTTTATTGTGCCACTGCGTCATTTTATACATGGCATGCACGTAGGTCGCGCATGCGCTTACACGGAAATGAAGTGCGAAATCATGTAACATGGTTACGTGTCGTGTGATGCCGCGTCCAAGTAACGCAATTCCTTTTCTGTGAGAGCTAGAGACGGGAAGCTGACACACGCATCACCCAATTTTGCGATCATCTGTGCTTCAGATATCTCACGGATGAGCTGCGTGCTGCCACGGGAAACAATCGTACATTGATCCGCAAGAGGTTTGCACCCATGATCGCGACAGTGGATCGCCAAGAAACCGCCAGAGCCGTTTTTAACATTGTTGCTGTGCTCACGGAGCCGATCATTGAGGCAACGCCCAGTTTGTCCTATGTATTTCTTGCCACATGAAAGCGGAAGGCTGTACACCACCCGGTGTACACACTCGACAAACTTTTTTCGGTGATGCTTTCTGCATTTATCGGAAGGGACGGCATTTGGATCCGTCAGCCTGCAAAGCCTGCCGAGCTTGTCGGGAGCAGAAAAAAAAAAACAAGCTCAAAAAACAAAAACAAACAGCTCCCGACAAGCTCGGCAGGCTTTGCAGGCTGACGGATCCAAATGCCGTCCCTTCCGATAAATGCAGAAAGCATCACCGAAAAAAGTTTGTCGAGTGTGTACACCGGGTGGTGTACAGCCTTCCGCTTTCATGTGGCAAGAAATACATAGGACAAACTGGGCGTTGCCTCAATGATCGGCTCCGTGAGAACAGCAACAATGTTAAAAACGGCTCTGGCGGTTTCTTGGCGATCCACTGTCGCGATCATGGGTGCAAACCTCTTGAGGATCAATGTACGATTGTTTCCCGTGGCAGCACGCAGCTCATCCGTGAGATATCTGAAGCACAGATGATCGCAAAATTGGGTGATGCGTGTGTCAGCTTCCCGTCTCTAGCTCTCACAGAAAAGGAATTACGTTACTTGGACGCGGCATCACACGACACGTAACCATGTTACATGATTTCGCACTTCATTTCCGTGTAAGCGCATGCGCGATCTACGTGCATGCCATGTATAAAATGACGCAGTGGCACAATAAACTTAGTTGAAAGTTTGCGCTTGGTGTGTCGTCTTCTTTCACGTCCGTGTCGTTTTTTATGTCGCGCAATATCTTTTAAGCAATGGATTACCAACTTGCCCGGAATGCTGCTCTCATACTGATCGAAAAGTTTACATGGGAGGTGTATATAGGGCCCCAAGTACTTCACCTGATTGAATGAGCAGCCTAATGGAATTTATGGAAAGACATTTTTGAGAAGGAGACAATATCATTCTTCTGGGCGACTTTAACTTACCGGGAAATAATAGGAGCTCATACTCACCCGGGGAGGTAGACGTGGCTAGTTGCGAACAGCTTTTGGACTTGGCATTCTCTTATGATCTAGAGCAAATTGTAGGATAACCCAGCAGACTGTGTGGTACAACTTCATCTATTTTGGATCTTATTTTAGTGTCGCATGGGTTGGTAGCGCTTTTGACGGATTGCCATGTAGAGGACGGAATATCAGACCACAAGATTCCAATACCTACTTTCAGTATGTCTCCATCCTCCTCACTGGGTAACCCAAAGAAAAGAGTTTGGAATTTTCAATCCGCAGATGATGTAAAAATTTTTCGAATCATTAAACTGTAAGCGGAATTAGTAGTTATTGCACTGATGCATTGCTTTCTCCTTTCGCCTCAGCTAGTGTGCTGGAAGCTACACGGTGCATGGCAAGGTAGCAAGGTGCTGGTCAAGTTTTTTTTTTACACATTGCTACTTGTGGTTCAGGCATGTGTGGCACACTCTAAACGTGAGATGGACGCCTGGAGCTACATCACTTACAGAGACCAATAAATACACACGGCTGTCTGATTGTCCTGCGAACAGAGCTTGTGGTGGTCGTGGTATCTATATTATTGTCTATATTAGGTATCTATACATTGCCTGAGTCGCCACTGATATCACGCAGTTGCTCGTGCACAAATTGTGAAACAATAACGTATGAGCCATAGGAAACGAACAGTCATGTCGGCAAAAAAAAAAAGCAGGATATGTATTGTGATAGGTAACCTCAAGCGCCACAGCACAAGGTGAAGCTAAGTTGCAGTTTGGCACATAATAGGATCTCTTCTGCTTACAACGGTGCACACACATGAACATTTCACTTTATACGATCTTTGCAATATGAACAGCATTGAAACGCAACGTAGAGATGAAACATTAAAGGGACTGACAAATACACCAAATGTTCCAGGATAAGGTGCCAGGAGAAACAGCCGAGATGCGCTTGCACTTTTGCGACAATCCAGCAGTGCACGAGCACTTTGCCTCCACGGTCGATGGATCCCGGAATGCGTCGGCGATTCTCACCACAATCTCGTGCGGGTCCGCTCTCACGCCGGAGGTTTGCACACACGCGCGACCACTTCTACTTAATTACTCACTGTACCACTGGTACCGACTAAAATGAGGTGCTCGGCGTCCACTACCCGTTCTCCCCCCACAAAACAGCGCGAATTAACATCGCTGTTCAACAAACTTAATATTTTCACCAAGGACAGCGTACGCGGGGACCTCCGTAAAGCCGCCATACTGCACAGTGTAGCCAGACCGGGCCAGGCTTCGCAGCGCCTCCTAATGTTGATTTGAGTTGCGAATAGCCGTGCCTGAGCTCCACACCCCGTCAACAAAGAAAAAAAATCTCGCAGAAACTCTTCTGGTAGTTGTCTAAGTGTGTGTAAGCGTTGTGCCACTTGCTCATCTCCACGAAGCCTGGTATCATTATCAATGTAATGAAACTTTATCCGGCCAGTACAAACGACAGCACTGCGGTGACACGAACTGGTGTGGATAGCGGCGCAACGAGCATCGGTGACGCATGAAGAGTACTGCAGGTGGCGGCGCCAGGCGTGCTGATTGCGTTCCGATCATTATAGGCCGTTATCGCTTTCTAGCGCCTTATCCACCCGCGTCCAACCATTATGAACCGTGAGCGAACCTACTCAGGCTGTGGCTTCGTAGCCGTCGCCACGCGGACCGTACTGGCTTGAAAGCGATCTGTGATGCCGAAGAAGAGTGCCAACAACTGATAGCTTCGCGCGCTGTGTTCTTGTCGCTAGCTTAACGTTGAAGAGGGATGCTCGGGCGCGTATCATGAAATCGATCTACGAAAGTGTCCGACTGCGGCGTGTGCAGAGAGCTCCGTGAGCGCTGTGTTGTCACTGCTTCGTTGGCGTCGAAGCGAGAGGCAGCACGAAGGTGAATTCACCCGTTGCTGCGGGCGCCATCTTGAAAGGGGTCGCTCTACAGGGCTGACGGACGGACGGCTTTCTCGTTGGGTAAGCATAAAAATGCTTACTCACTTAAATAGCTGCTTTCGTACACGTTTGCATCTTCAGTACCCTTAATATCAATCCCTAACATAAAAGAAAAAAAAACAGTTCTTTACTGACACGGGTAGCCCCAAAACAGCCAAAACATGTGAAATCTCTTGCGAATGCCTGTCCGCGCGAAGTCGAAGGCCAACTGTCATGTTTGTTAAGGCGGCGAGTGCGCCGACACGCGTAAACGAAGAAAAACAGAGTAAAGAGCGCGAAACATACCACGTGACTGCGCTGAACCAATGTGGACGCACAGATCTCTCCTGCCTCCTAACATGCTCCTCGCCGAAGCAGCGGCGGCAAGATGAAAGTATGTCGCTCCCTTTAGTTTTAGTCTGGGGTCTTACGCATCCCGGCCGGCACCGCCGCGGCAGCGTTTCAGTTTGTGTCCAAGGCACGTGCTGCGCTTGCCTTCCTATGTGTCAAAAATGCAGGTGCTGGGCTGTGATAGTGTAAACATTACAATCGTCCATAGCCTGAAGAGAGCACTAGGAGCTGGCGTCTCAACAGCGTGCTGGTCACGTGTGCAGAAAGAGCTCGTAAACGCGCCCGCACAATGGTTCCAAAGCATGCGTTCAATGTCGAGGACACTCAAGTCCGAAAGAAGCATCGCGCGGAGCAGGGGCGTCTTCGGTACGCAGCGAAACGTGGTGCAGATCGCAAATGTATGTAGTTCGTTTCCGACAGTGCATGGAATCCGCCGATTTTTTAGTTCTCGCAATATTTTTTGGCTTTGGAAGTTTTGCTGCCGCCCGTGTGAAGTTGGCTGACGCGGGCGAGCACCAGCGGGCGGCCGCAAAGAAACCCACCGCTGCGGGAACTTTCTCGTCTCGTGTGTTTCCTCCGGCTGCTCGGGGTGGCGGTGACATCGTCCACGCGAATGTAGAGAAAAATCACAGTAAACGAGTTCTGTGCTACCTCTGTGTCGTGTGCTAAACAGCTTCGCTGGTCATTGCCCTTCACACAGTGGAATGATTTACGATTTTTCATGCTCTGACTTTTTTTGGGGATTGGTAATTTTGCTGCCGCCCGTGAGCAATTTAGTTGGTGTGGGCGCGCAGCAACAGCAGTGGTTGTCAACAAACACACCTACCGCTGCGGAGTCTTCCTCTTCGACGCATCTGTCCTCGCCTTTGGCCACTTGCTCACGCAAAAAAATTGATGGTGTGCGGCACCGCCCATTGTTCGCAGACCTCGCGCGGGCTGCGTGGTGGCCGCATCTCACTCAGCTATTTGGAGCAAGCGCTCTGCTACGCTGTCGAACAATTCGTCAACAGATTCTGACACTCGCGCAACAGTTTGAGAGAGGCGATGAAGTCATTTTTATATGTGCTGCGGAGATGGGAGCGCCTTACGTATAAGGAAACAAACGCTTTCTGGCTTTAGGCAATTATCGAAATGTCAACGAATTAGACCAGTGAAGATAACGAGACATGTGGGGCTGCCGCCACAACGACAGTCAGAAATTCCTGCGATCAACGTTAAATGCAGTCACTTTAGCGCGGATACGTACGGCACCCAGCATTCTAAACCTGCTCTGCACCTTTCCCGGCAGAGTATTTTGAGCTCCGGCAAAGCTATCACACGCGATAGCGAAAGCAGAGGGCAAGGAGAAGAGCTACCAACAGCTCTCGAGGGCTTTCATCAGCTTTCGTTTTTATTTTTATTTCATTTCATTTCATTTCATTTATGTTTACTTTGTACTGAGTATGCATGCGTTTTCGAACTTTGACATTATTCGCTATTTCTTTTTATTACGATTGGAACTATATGGACACTCGAGGTTCATTTCAGCCGTCGCCGTGAGGTTCCGTATAAAGTCCCAGTGCGATGAAAACGTCGCCGCGTGCCGTATACGCTGCATGTGCGAGTGAAAGTTTGCGAGGGTGAGCCGTCGAGCGGGGCACAGTCTCGCGTGCGCGAGCGAGGAACGCGGGCCAGAAGCGTGCCCTCTCCTGTCGCCCGCGAGGCAAGAGTGTCCGGCGAGCAAGCACGTACGCAGGTTTTCCGGGGGGGGGGGGGGGTACGTTTGCTAGTGTAAATATGAATAATGCCCACCGTTCGCCATAAAAACGCGCAGTCCCGCAAAAGAAATAAAAGAAGGTGTATCTCACAGGTCTGCGAGATGGAATTCTCCTTTCCTTGACAAACAAGGAACCACATCAAAAGGACTCGCGCAGGAAAGAAGCGCAGTAAGAGCACTACCAATAACAAGTCCAAGCAGGTCCTAGAAAAACAGGTCATGCAAACGCCAACTGCATGTCACTGCTATAACCAAATATGGTATAGCCATGCAACATTGGCTACCCACACAACGTTAATCCTTGCCGTCCGGAAACTCTGACGTGAGCAAGAAATGACAGGACAGACGAAAAGGCGAGAAAGAAAGATAGATTAAAGAGGAGGACAAGAAAAGGCGACTGCTGGTTTCCTCCAGGTGTTCAGCCTGGGGCTGCCGTCTATCTGAAGCTGAGGCCGAAGAGGTGTGTTGCTTCCGCCCGGTGGCCAGAAAGGTTCAAACACCCGAAATCAACTCATCGCCAGGATCCTCATTCCCCAGACACGGCTAAGCCGCGCACGGCTAACGCGGGAAGGTGAAACCCTCATGTGCTCGGGTACATGGTGTCGAAACCCACTAAACGCCTGCTGACGGCAGTGGCACTTAGGACTGCTTACGTGTGGGAATGCGAAGGCATTGTAGTCGCTTTGGAGAAATGTTTTCGCTTAAGTATGCATCCGTATGTCGTCGTGTAAGTTGTAAACTTGCACGGCATTCCCTTTTGTTGTTCCCTTGCTTTGTCTTCGGCGGCGTGCTTCCGTGAGCGACCACGTTTCACAGATGCCACTGAGGTAGATGCTTCGGAGTGCATCGCAGTAGACGCAGCACCTATGAAATCCGAAGAGCATACGAAACATGGGAGGCAGTGACGTGATGTACGCAATCACGCACGCACTAGACAACTTTAGTCAACTATAACCGCAGAGATGATGCCCTTTGTGTATGTTACGTGAAATATCCGGCAGTAAAGAAAAAAAAAGCCACCGTGGTGTCGGGGAAGCGTACTCGTCTCGTGCCGATGAGGCTCGGGTTCGATTTCCAGCCAGACAGAAATGTACAAAATTTTCTTTTCAATTCTATCAATTGACTTTGCTCGGATTGACATGAAATTTGTCAGGCTGCGAGCATTTGACGTATTTTTACTTTTCGCGCCATCGGCCATTTTTGGTACCATCCTTCGGTCGCGCCGGCGACAAGAGTGCCAGATTGTCGCATAATGGGGCGTATAATGCTGTCGCATTGAAATGAGTCAACACGAGCCCCACTTTTGCATCAGCCTCCAGGCACTTCCTCGCAGACCAATATACAATGCTGTACAAAACTGCCAATTTATTTCGTGGCAGCATTGCGACACGCCTATCTTTTAACTGCTGCGAGGCTCAGAACCGATGATTACGCCTTAAGCGCCCACCTGCATGGATCCCTCAACCAAATAAAACAAAAGCGTTGACGCCAATTAACAGTTTTTGTGAAACTTCTAAAGGCGATTATTATGTACCGGATGCCTACTACTGCAAATCATGTTCAGCCCCCCACCCCCTCCCCAAACGGAAAAGGAAACTCTGTGCCCTTCGCCTCTGAAGGATGGCCAGCGAAAAGCTGTGTATATGGGCCCCTTAGTGCCGAACTGCACCTCCCCAGTGGGTCGTGACCCATCGCTGCACTATCTCCGGGATCGGCCCACGTATAGGGAGCGCTTAACGCCTGCTTCACCTCAACCGCGCGACATCCCGGTATTGCACTATATCCGGGATCGGCCCACGTATGTAAGATGGTTGGTATACGCGCAGACGTGATCCGGGAGATCATTATCCATATACAGCTGTACTGTGAAAAACTATAGCCGGGAACTGCCAGCCTGCAATAAAAAGAATACATCTGGTAGTTCTTCAATGCACCATCTGAGCTTCCATAAGACGATCCCGCAATTGAGCGCATACCACTGTTTAACACAGTCCGCATTACAAATTGACAAAGAAAATCCGTAAGCTAAGGCACCGTTATATTCTGCAGATCGCGAACAGCAGTTCCGCACAAACCCATCACCTAAACAAAGTTGAAGGGTATAACGCTCAATATCACATTCAAAGTTGCCAGTTCTCATAAACCCCTACCCAAACATGCCGATTATGCGCTTGCATCCAGCACTATGTCATAGGGCGGACTTTTATTGCGAAAGCAGTACTGCGAGGTTTCCGCTCTTGGCCATCGTCCCGGAGAATCCACAATTGACCTTTAGCGTGACCTATGTGTGACGTCATACCAGCTGTGGAAAAGCGGGGCCCCAACTCGGCTCGTCGCGATCGTCCCAGCGAATCCTCCATGCTGCAGCTGCGAGCCGCTGCCGTGAGGGGCGCTCGCTGTACATGACGTCATGCCTGCTCTGACGAAGATCTCTAGCATGGAAATAAAGACAGGGCATTATACATAGAGGGGGAATTATTTATTCGCGCAGAGCAGGCGATAAATTCGTCAAAACTAAAATAAACTAAAGCAAAACATTTCCAGCATGCCCTAAACATCGGTCTTGACAACGTCATGCGAATCGCGTTGCCGCGTAGCCGTGGCTACCCTGCGCAGAGACCGCCGGAGGAATCCCGTCGGGCGTTTCTTCTCAGGCCCCTTGAGTGGAGCCTGTGGTCCCTCTTCATGACTCTGAGAAGAAAAGGACAATTAGTACGGCAATAATCAGGAAACTGCACGCCTGAGAAGTCGTAGCAAAAAAAAAAACGATTATTTAAAGCGACCGAACCAGCGACAGCACGGCTTGCCTATGATGCTGGAGGCTACGAACACGCCAAAGGCATGAGTGCTGGGGCCATTCGCACCATTGCGTCGTTTGGGAGGCAGTTAAGGCGAAAGCCTTTCTAGGCTCATGGTGAAGCTTGTGTCATCACGCGTTATGAAGCCAGATTAAAGAATGAAAAATGATTGATAGTGACAGTGAATGATAAAGTTATAACAGGTATTGGTAAAGGCTAATGATAACTAGTAATGACTCAATTGCTACTAGTTACTTGTAATGGCTCGGATATGACCACTATGTCTAATCCTGACTTGTAATGACCAGAATTGATTAGAAATGACTAGAAATGCTTAGCAGTGAGCAGTAATGAGTAAACGAAAGAGCAAGATAAGAAACAAAGCTCAAGAGTTGAATGGTAATGGGAGGAAGAGTCGGCTTTCGCTGTTCACGCCTTACGAGAGATCTTAAGAGACCCTGTAATTTTTTTTCACCTGCATCCCTATGATGGTGGGCACTCATCACTCGCCATTAATTTAGTTGACGAGTGACCACCGAATCACTTCGAAGACGGGAAAGGAGGTCTCGTTGGCGTGGTAAAGACCTGCAGTGTAGGTGTGATGTCGCTGCTCACGCCGCACGTCTCGAAATATTTGTTTGCCTCGGCGACTGCAGATACCGGTACACGAGATACCGAATGTTCCTACTCTTATGCATGGTAGAAACCCAACGCACAGAGAAAGAAGCTATTCATTTTATAGCTTAAAAAAAAGGAAGATCGAAAGGCAGCAGAGCGAGCACGGAGACGGAAAAAAGCCGGCAACCACAGAACACCTTCACAAATTGTACCCAGCCGCCTACAACGTACAAGACATTACAATAAGCCATCTATAATACAGGGTGTTTCAGCGAACGCTTTTAAAAAATTTTAGAGGTTCCCTGTGGCAGATAGTGCAAGTCGAGTTTATGAGCCGGTCTGCTCAAAGCGACGGACACGACTTTCACAAAAAATTGAAACTAACTAAAGCAAGGTAACTACCAATAAACGCTGGTATTCTGGAATACATTAGGAAGCGTTTGCAGCATCGCTCACGACGATGTGAAAGACACTCAAAATTTTAGAGCGCAGCTCGGCGTTTTACCTACTAACCAAGCGAACGAGCACAGCGCGAGATGGAAGACGGATACCGAAAAGAGCGCGAGGAGGAAAGCGCAGGAGGAGGGGAAAGCGGAAGCATGAAGGGGAAAGCGGAGGGGATGGCGAAAGCATGAGAAGAAAACAGTGGAGCCCATGGCGGGCTTTGCGGCGACGATGACTACGAGATGGCGCCAGAGTAGCACGCGTCGTCTTCATGGAACCGTACACAGGAACGCAGAGGCGAGAATGGAGGTGGATAAGGCACGTAATGCTAAGAGCAAATTAAAGGAAGATAGAGACTGCACAGCACAACCCGCGAACAGCCTCGAACAAAGAGTCGAAGCAGTAGAACAAACAATGACAAGCCTAGCGAAAAGCATAGAAGAAACATTTAACACAAAACAGTGTAATGCAAGAAACACTCAGAGCCTTCCATGACATGCTTAAAACCGAAATCAGCACGCTACCCACCTTAGGCAGCAACAGACACTCCGCAATCCTGGCTCCCACCACTGAACATGGCTACGAGTCACGCAGGATGACCTCACGACGGGCACGGCATCCCCACAGATGCGCCCGACGCCAGGGCCATGGTATTCCGCAGGGGAATGGCGGAACAAGTTCGGATATTGCAGGTGGAACTGCAGGTCGTTTGCCAAAAAGACTGAAGCGCTGCAGTTCGCAGTGGCAGAGCGCGACCCCAAGGTAGGTGTCATCGCGCTACAGGAAACAGAACCGCAATCGAAATAATGGGATATACCTGCTTTTATGAGCTCTCGACAAGCAAGAAACCGACTGCCAGAACAGCCATTTCTGTGCATCGAAACATCACCGCAATGCAAATCGACTGAGAAATCGAAAATCTGGACTAAACCTTTGTGCAGATAAGGCCCCAAAACAGGAACCATAAATGCCTCTTTATACTAGCCCGCCAAAGTGCAATGCTAGCCCCTTCACCACAATCGTGAGAAAAGCGAGGAAAGAGGCGGCACAAGCCCAGCTTATCGTCCTGGACGACTTTAATGCAAGACATACTTATGTGGCGCTACGCGCGAAATACTAAGAAGGGAGTGTCGATAGCAAATGGGGCCAACAACCACGACTTGACCCTGCTGACATATCCCACGCAGCCGAAACGTATTGACAACAGCGTGCCACAAAACACCATTCCCGATCTGACCTTCGTCCGGCAAGTGGAGGGAGCGACGTGTCCAATATAGGACTCAATTTGGGCAGTGATCATTATGTCCTGAACATTAGAATACCTGCAGTGAGGTATAAAAAGAAAACACAGCTCGTGAAACATAAGTGGGACCAATTTAGATTCCAACGCAACCGCCAGGCAGCAACGAAGATGAAAGACCTAAACGAGTGGACGGCGCAGCTCCTCCAAGATGCGCAAGAAGCTACGATCGAAGCGCCCACCGAGAAAGATGGCCCGACTCTAAGCTGATCAGCCTCTGGGAAAAGCAGCAGACTATGCAGAATGGATGAAGTACAAACGTAACCACACACTTAAACTAGCACTGGCCCAGGCTGAGGCGGAAGTACTGGAGTATACACGCGAGCTGAATTCGGCTCAATAGATGCAGCTGTGCAACAGGCTGAATGGCGAGCTCGGCTCGAAGAACCCCTGGTTCTGTAGACATTTGCTCGATCCAGATAGCAGCAGAGGGGCAACGGCAAAAAGGTCAATCGGCTCCTGCGGGCGCATCCGGCCTTAGAGCAAGAGATCATACAGGAGCTCAACAGCCGCTATTTTAATACAGAAAAAAAATGAGCTGGCGACCGCAGAGTACACCGGCGAAACGAATCACAGCATAGATGCCGGCATAACCGAGGCTGAAGTGAGAGCTAGGCTCACCGATCTAAAAACCACCTCGGCGGCGGAGCCGGACGGCATGACAAATAGAATGCTGCGCAACCTCGATGAGCGGACAATTAGAAGCGTAACCGGCCTCTTCAATCAAGTGTGGCACACCGGGGAACTGCCATAGGCATGGAAGGTGGCTGTCGTAGTCTTTCTTCCAAAACCTGGAAAAATGCTGCAACTGGAGAATCTCGATCCGCCCAGTCTCACGTTATGTCTGGGCCAAGCACTAGAGCACGTGGTTTTAACACGCCTCGCCGAGCATCTAGAGGAACACGAATTATTCCCACCCACCCTCTGGTTTTCGGCCAGCTGTGTCCACGCAATACATGTGGATGCTCGAAAGGGACGTTGTGGATGCCGGAATGCCGGGGGCACTGCGCGCGATCCTAGGGCTCGATGTGCACAAAGCGTTCGATAACGTCAGACACGAGGCCATACTCAGAAACATATCGGACATGAATGTTGGAGCATGGGCGCATAAATAAATTGTGTTTCTTCGCGAGCGGACAGCCACCTTCACCAGTGGAAATATCAACAGCCCCCAGATCAATCTCGGCGCTAGGGGTACACCCCAGGGTGCAGTACTATCTCCTTTGCTTTTCGACTATACAATGAGGAACCTACCGAAAGAACTTAACAAGATCCCCCTCGTCCGCCATGCCATCTATGCGGACGACGTTACCATTTGGACGAGGCAAGGCAATGGCGGGACCGTCAAACAAGCATTGCAAACAGCAGCCGACATGGTACAAGCCTACGTGGCCGGCAATGGCCTCAAATGCTCCTCTACGAAGTCAGAACTGTTTATTGCCGGCAAAACAACGCAGGCAATCAAAACTACGCTGCAAATCGTAATCAGTAGAGAAGTAGTACTCCAGGTCGCCACCATCATAGTACTGGGGCTCTTCCTAGGGAAAAAGAACTCGTGCAAAGAAACTATGAAGAGACTGGCGAGCACCTCTCGCCAGATATTCGGGCTGCTGCGACGTATTACTGGCCGCAAGTTTGGAGTCCAAGAGAAAGAAGCATGCAGGCCAATCCAGGCTTACTTGGTCGTCAGGATAGCATACACATGTCCTTTCCTTCAACTACGAAAGATTGACATCGCAAAGAACGACACTTCACTGCGTTCAGCCTAGAGAGTAGCCGCCGGACTTCAGTCTTCAGTTGCTTGCTCAAGTAGGATGCAGCTAGGACCGATATCGTGAAAGTGCAGAGAGCGGTGCAGTGGTGAAGGCTATCATGCACACTGCAGCAAGGGCATGAGATCCTACAACTCCTGAATCTCACTCCCTCCCCCCTCCGCACACACACACACGCACAGGAACCACGAAGAGAGTAAAAATTCAGAGAGACAGTAGGAACTCCCTAAGAACATGGGAGAACACAACAAGGGACGCCGACGCGCACGCGCGGAATCCATTAAGAAGACTAGTAGACAAACCGACCACGGATGTGGACGCCTCGCCTGTGAGGAACGGCTGACATTCGATGGCGGCTGTGGACAGAACGTCTGAAGTGAAGGCGCTAAAATGACGGAGGACAAAGAAGAAACACACACATACACACACACAGGGTGCCATTTCCAACAATGTTTAATCAGGGAAAAAACGCCACCGATTTATACTACGAGCGCAATCACAGTTTCTCAGGGCGCATTCGCGTTCAAGTAAAGCAGTTCTTTGCGTGACAGTGATATGGATGCAACACTTACGCAGTTATCAGCTGCTTCAATGATTCTTTTGGCTTCAATTATTAGTCTCACCCATTTGTCCCGGCTTCTGGCAACCACAGCGCAGGCGTGGAAGTCTGGCTTACATCTGCAATTTCTACAATGAATTGTCAGGTGGCCCTCCCTCCCATTGTTCACTTTGTTATTGTGTTGCCTCAGCCTGTCATTGTCCTCCGTCATTTTAGCGCCTTCACTTCAGAAATCATGCTTAACCAACACGCCCAACTATCCATCCTAACGTGGCCAGAACGGGGCGATCCTCCGAACCGAGGAAATCGCAGCGAGGTCTATCCTATAAGCACAAGAGGCCGCCAATGCTAGTGCAACCGCAGTCGCAGGGACGCTCGTCATAGTATCGAATTCAATGTCAGCGATTAAAAGCTTCAGATCGGACCAAGTAAGGCAAACCGCGGTAGAAAAACTACAGAGGCCAGAGGTTAATCAGGCTTCTCTGGGTCCTATAGCCACGAGGGAAACACCGGCAACGAAGCTGCCCACCTTAAAGCCCGCGCAACTACCAACCGGGCCGAGGGGCAGCCTTCTCCACAGGACCTTGAAACACTGTCACTAAGTTACGGAGATCGCTTCCGTCGGCAAAGAGGAACGACAGATTTACTCGCCTTCATGCGGCGGCCTAAACAGACAACAGGCCTTGGCCCTGCGCTGAGCTCAAACGCGCAGTCGGCTCAGCCCCAGGAGACTGGCGGCCATCCTGAACGATGACAGTGTCTCGACATGCACATTTTGCGGCTTAGCCCAGGCTGTACAGGATCACATTCTATGTGGATGTGACCGCCCCCCGCCCCCTAAAGTGCTCCTGCAGCTATCCCCCCTCACCTGTGAAATGGGAGAAAGCGTTGAGAAGTGACGACCAAGAAATCAGTCCAGGCTGGCGGAATGGACGGCGACAGCTGCGGCCCCCTGGGCCCCGACCTAGCCCCCCCCCCCCCCACGACCTGGCTCCCCTTCCCCTACTATTTAAAAAACTAGTTTCCTCCTCCTCTATGGAAACAAAGACGACGCGCAGGTCAGGCTGCGGCGGCTGCTGTGAATCGCGCCTACGCGTTACCCACGCGCTGTCTCTCGCAGTCTCCGGATTAGCGAGGCAGTCGCTCGACACTTCGCTCCTTCAGCAACGTGCAGCAGGAGACAAGTTGTCCACGGCGGCCAATATATATCGAAATAAAAGACTTATACAGCTGCGCTCAAAGTTCTGATTGGAGAGTATCGTAACCATACGCGATTTTTTTTTTCTTGTATGGATGCGTAGGCCCATGCGAACATTAGCTCTTTCAGTTGCTGGTCAGGACGTCCTCAAAAGGTGCGGTGATAAACTGTTGCCACCAATGACGCATAATTCTGCCCAAGTATGTGCCGCATCACCGCGTCGTTCGGGACGACACCTTCCACGCAAGCGCACCACAGCGGCCTTGATAGCACGGAACTATAAAGGATGTTCGCAGGCTTTTTCACCGATGCGGGATGCATGTAGACGCGGGCTGCGTTCCTCCGCAATGCTAAACTATATAAAGTTGGGCGAGTGGGTACGGTAATATGATCATGAATTGCAGCGCGAAGTGACAGACTGGAAGCAGACAGGACATATATATACATATATATTTGTTTATGGCCTACCAGAAATGGAAGAAGAAACAAGCGAAGCGCTAGAAGAGGCCGTAAATGAGGAAATAATCACAAAAATCCTTGAACTCGAGCCTGTGGCCATTGAGCGCATACATCGTTTAGGAAGACGAGGACCGAACAAGACGAGGCCAGTGATATTTAAATTACTAGACGCAAGAGATAAAAGTGTCATACTAAAAAACTGCTTTAAACTAAAGAAATCAGACCTCTCAATAGGGGAAGATTTTTCGCGAAAAGTTAGGGAGACACGAAAGAAACTCTGGAACAGTGCACAGGCAAACCGCGAAAATAAAGACAAGGTGTCGTTAGCGTACAACAAGCTATTCATTAACAACCGTATTTTCATCTGGGATGACGAAAAGAATGACAGGGTAGAGATAAAGAAGCACGACAAAATGGAGCAAAAAAAGAACGCGAACGTCGAAAAAGGAAAAAACGAAGTAAACCACCCGGCAACACGCCAATACCAGCGCAAGAAAAAATAACGTTGTTAAACGTCAACGCTCGAAGTATCTTAAATAAGGTGCAGCCATTTGAAAACTTATTGCTCGATCGTGAACCAGATATAGTGGCAGTCACCGAAACATGGTTATCATTGTCTGTCTCAAGTCATGAAGTCACTCCCCCAAACTACGTACTGGTTCGCAAAGATAGGCAATCACGTGGTGGAGGCGTGGCGCTAGCAATAAAGAAATCAATCCCACTGGTCATTCTTCCAGAGGTAGCTGATGCCGAGGCAATCTTTTGTAAGATTAACACTAAAGGCACAAGTATAGTTGTTGGTTGCCTATATCGAAGCCCCGTATGTGGACACGAATGCATAATTGCCATACAAGAATATTTGCAGCAACATGCTCGAAATTGTCGTGTTATTCTTACGGGTGATTTTAACCTTGCCGACCTTAACTGGTCTACCATGCAGTACACAACAAAGGCTTCAGAAGCCCTTCTCGATATGATGTTAAATTTCAACTTACGCCAAATTGTGGAATACCCCACAAGGGTGCAAAACGAGTCTCGGAGTATACTTGACCTGATCTTACTAAGTAGTAACTTTCTCTTAGGACAAGTGGAGTTAGAAGTAATAGAAGGCATATCCGATCACAATATTCCGATGTGTATCTTACCACTAGATTACAAAATATCAGTGCAAACCACAGCACAAACTATAATCAATTTCGACAAAGCAGATGACGCCCACATACAAACCTATTTATCTCACGAATTCCAAGAGTTTTCGGCATTGGCCTCAGATCCTTTGTCTGATATAAATGTTGTCTGGATACGTTTTAAAGACATAGTGTCCCACTGTGTAACCCATTTTATTCCTGTTAAATCGAAAAAACCCTTGAAAAATAACCCATGGATTACTCGGGAAGTAATACATGCAAAACGCCAACTCAAAAGGTTACGCAAAGCTAGCAAGGCAACAGGCAATACTCCATCTAAGACCCCTAGGCTAGTGCTTGCAGCAAAAAATTTCAAACAGAAATCCAAAGAAGCGAAGCACCATTACTTCAACACCGTACTCCCCAGCTTTATAAAGGACAATCCACATAGATTCTGGAACCACTTTCGCCAAAAAAACACTCACAACTCAGCTCTCATCAAGTGAAAAAGCGGATAAAGCCAACAGATATAACCAATTCTTTCGTTCGGTCTTCACAAACGATAATGGCGTCATGCCGGACTTAGTTCCACGGACTGTTTCCACTATCGACCCACTCGTTATCACAGACGCTGGTGTTCTTAACCTTCTTCTTGCCCTAGACACTAAAAAAGCATGTGGTCCGGACAATATACCCAACCAATTTCTTAAAAGATACGCACAGTGGTGTAGCAGATACCTCGGGCTTATTTTCCGTAAATCCCTGTTGACATCAAAACTACCCAAAGATTGGAAAATAGCTAAAATTATTCCGATCTACAAGTCGGGAGATAAATCCGTTGAATCAAACTTCAGACCAATATCGTTAACGAGCACGGCATGCAAACTACTCGAACATATAATTCTAAAACACTTAACAATTTTTTTTTGAAAACGAAGGCATCCTGTCCCCTAACCAGCATGGTTTTCGCAGGGGTTTATCGACCATAACTCAATTAACAGAAGTCATACACGATCTCGCGTTGGGTATTGACAATCACGGCCAAACGGAGCTAATTCTACTTGATTTTTCTAAAGCGTTTGATTGTGTTTGTCACACCAAACTAATAAATAAACTAAAAAGCATTATCGGAGACACAGAAATTGTTGCTTGGGTTCGTGGGTTCTTGTTTAATTGGAGTCAGTTTGTTATTTTCGAACATACAACATCAGATATAGTATCAGTTACGTCAGGAGTACCACAGGGCTCCGTGCTTGGGCCCTTGTTATTTCTCGTGTATATTAATGATATAACCACTAACATAGACTGTAAAATAAAGTTATTCGCGGATGACTGTATCATT